>NC_012877.2:2206131-2941508 GCF_000003195.3 Sorghum bicolor
AAGCAGAAAACTGAAAAGTTGTCCACTGCTGCAAAGAAGCATGGATCTGGGAACTCATCCTCAGAATCGATGGAGCAGACGATTGGGATGCTTTTCTCAGCAGTGAAGAGGCAGAAAACAGAAACCTCGTCCACAGCTGCAAAGAAGCATGGATCTGGGAACAAGTCCTCAGCATCCATGGAGCAGAAAACTGGGAAGCCATCCTCAGCAGCGAAGAAGCAGAAAACTGAAACCTCATCCACAGCTGCAAAGGAGCATGGACCTAGGAACTCAACCTCAGCATTGAAGGAGCAGAAAGCTGGGAAGGGATCCTCAGCAGTGAAGAAGCTGGAAACTGAACACTCGTCTGCAGCTGCAAATAAGCAGGAGGCTGAAAGTGCGTCCTCAGTGAAAAAGAAGCAGGCGACTGAAAGCTCATCCTCCAAAGCGAAGAAGGCAGAGACTGCTGCGAGTGCCCCCTTGAAGCTGCAGGTTGAGAAGGCTATGGTGGTGGCTGTAGACAGGAGAAGCCAAAGGGTCCGTAAGCCCAAAGTTTTTGCTGAATGAAGAAGTAGAGAGACTTCCTAGGGTCCCTGATGCATGTGTATGTATCGCGTGCGCTCGCCCCAAAATTCGGGTGGCAATATTTTGTTCCTATATATAGGAAATGCTGGATCTCGCAGCCTAAGTGTACATATTAAGGGTGAAACCGTGAAAGCAAGTCACCCAAATAGTAGGTAGGTCAGTAGATCAGTATGTTGGTTGGTTCTTTTTAACCCTCTCTCTTAGTCTCTTGGTTCTGGGGTAGCAGACTAATAGTATCATGCTGTGTAGCCTCTATATAAAAAAGAAAAAGAACTGAGAATTATTGCAACTTGGTTTGCTGCATATATGTGCCTTCACTTTATGGTGCCCCGGGGGTTTGATCTTTCCAATACCGCTTTGATATGGATTCATCTTTGCAGCTAAACGGCCTGTGCTCGCGATTTCTCATGGAGTCATGGAATGGAAGACTGATATATAGAAGTATGGTCACTTGGCAGGGTGAGGTTGCAGCGATGGGTGTGGGTGGTGACTGGTGAGTGGTGACAGGAACACTGAGGCCTTGTTTAGTTCCGAAATGAGGCATTGTTTAGTTCCAAAAAGATTTCGGTACTGTAGCATTTTCATTTTTATTTGACAAATATTATCTAATCATAGACTAATAACTAGGCTCAAAAGATTCATCTCGTGATTTACAGGCAAACTGTGTAATTATTAGTTTTTATTTTCATCTATATTTAGTGCTTCATGCATGTGCCGCAAGATTCGATGTGACGAGAAATCTTGAAAACTTTTTAGATTTCGGTGGGAACTAAATAAGGCGTGAATACTCTTGTTCTCCACACAAGGACCTTCTTGTCTATGGCCATGTGAACTCTGAGCGGCAACGTACGCGACGCCGACCTTGATGCCGTCTAGAATATTTTGCTGAAGGCATCAATGGTTAATACCGATCCATTCACAAAATTGGTCCAAACAATGTTCAAACAACCAGGGTGTTCAATTGTTCCAAACAATTTTCAAACAACCCGGGTGTTTGACAGGTGTTGATAACTTGGCATGGTGGCAGGTGTTGGGTCAGCCCAGGAAGTCAAATTAGCAGCGAATTCTAAAGTGAGCCCAATCAATTTGGAATTTGGGCTGCAAGTATAGTTATATTGCTCCTGCGCCTTCATCAGGAAGAAAAAAAAAGTAAAAACATTTTGTTTTCTAAAAAAAAAGCACTTGTAAACTATGGGACTATACATCTCTATCTTTTTTGTCTCAATTTTGTAAGTTTTTTCAGATTGTCCACTGTCCTCGATGACTGATCGGTGTGGTTATGGAGTGGACAACATTAGGATGAGCCACAACAAGAATTGGGGAGTTCATTCAAACACTTCCTAAAACCTGCAGGTCTTGTTATATATACCTTAAATATGTATAGTTGCACTGAGATTACTTGTGTGTATTTGGGGGGGAAAAAACCCAACCCTCTTGAGTTTCAAAAAGGTATGGTATATTTCCTCGTTTTGTTTTTTCCAAAAAGAAAAGATGGTCGGTTCTATATATCTTTGATCCCATCTAAATATCTAATATAACGGAACGGTTTTAACATGTTCAAGTCAAACCGTCCTTTACTCGAGATGACAGGGTGTGACATAGTCATCTTGTCGTCTCAAGGCTACAAAATGATACACGCGATCACGTACGGCACAAACTATCAAGTACACATTCGCAGACCTAGCTTGTTGTTCTTCAAAGTTCAAAGCACTCGCGCGTGTTTAAAGTTTAAACCATACAAATTAGAATATATATACGCTGTTTAGTAAACTATAGTCTATAGTATAGATATCGATCTGTCTATGCATGTGCATTGAACGTAAACGCTAGAAGCTAGGCCGGCGGTAGTCGGAGCCGTACTCCGACGACTCTCTCTTGCTGTCTTGCACCGGCATGAGGTATTCAGGTGGGGGATCGGATGGGCGATTCTTACGTCTGGTCGTCGTCCAGCTCCAGCACGCACGGTAGGCATCGCCGCATCGGCATCCAGGATTCATTTCAACAAGCATCCGTATACGTACGCCATGCCAATAAATCCTGAAAGCTAGCCACGGATGGCGACTCGATCGCATGCATTATAATCTGGCCTTGTTTAGTTTCATTTCTTTTTGCAAAATAGATATTGTAGCACTTTCGTTTGTATTGACGAATATTGTCTAATCATGAACTAACTAGGCTCAAAAGATTCGTTTCGCAAATTACATGTAAATTATGCAATTAGTTATTTTTTTATTTATATTTAATGCTTCATGCATATGCCGCAAGATTTGATATGATGAATAATCTGGAAATTTTTGCAAAACTTTTTGAAAACTAAACAATGCCACCTTTTCACTCAGACACCTGCCTGCTCCCTCACGTCAGTCCTATATACCCTCTCTCCTTGCTCTCGCCACAGGTACCACGCAACACCACCACCTTCAGTTCTTCCTCTTCTTCTTCATCATCCATCGATTCATCAAGCATGAGTACACGGATACACCCTTCGTCTTCGGACGCCGCCGGCCGTGCCCGTCGTCGCCGGGCTGCGGCGGCGGCGGTGGCGGAACGGGAACGTCGGCCGGCGGTGTACACGGTGTGGAAGAGGTCCAGCATGGGCTTCCAGGGCACCGACGGCTTCTGCGTCTACGACGACGCCGGCAACCTCGCGTTCCGCGTCGACAACTACTCCCGCCGCCGGAAGCTCTGCGCCGGCGAGCTGCTGCTCATGGATGGCCACGGCACGCCTCTCCTCTCCCTCAGGCCACAGGTACGTATGTACTACGGTGATTTATTTAATTACTAATAACCTTATTACGTACGTACGTACGTACGCAGATGATATATAGCTACATAGGATACACGAACTATTTCGTCAACTTTGAAAAGTTTATATATAATCACTCTCTTTATTGCCTTAGCTTGCTTGCTTAATGAAAGAAAACGGTTCTATTATATATTGCAGACTATTATTATATATGCACATCCAACAACTTGTATATACGTGCACTGCTTACAAAGTTACAATTTTTTTGCCCAATTTTGTTCTATTCCTTAGAAGCCATGCAAGGGATCGATCGATCGGATACGTAAATGTAAATTTGGTTTTACCAGTCCTTAAACATTGACTGAATAATTAAGCTGCAGTCCACATATGCATGTTGTAATCACGGATTAAACTGTCACACTTTCCATTACTGAGATGATAATCACGCTACCCCATTTCTCACTTTCTCAGAAAATGACTGCCCTAATTTTGTCCAATATGGGCAATTACTCCAATTGCTTCAAAGATGGTGACTCGTCAGAAGAATTATTTAGGCCAACAAATAGGATAGAAATGGAATTACCGACAAAAACAACCAAACAAAAAAAGCTTTCACATGGAATAAAATCTTTTTTGTGAAGAAAGCCAAAGCCAAACAACATAGATTTTTTTTATTACCTTAACCCAGTAACTTTTTTCGTAGCAAGTTGCAAGGCCACTCAGTTGTGCCAAAAGCAAAAAAAATGATCCTGAAATAAAAGTCCTAAACATTGGTCTCTATTCTTAATTTTTCGCCATCGGTTTTTGACTAAGCAAATGCACAACTGCAAATCAAGTATCGTTTATGATGTCCATTTTTCTCTGTTCATTAATGTCTCGGCGCAAGTACTAGGTACGGTGCAAACAAGATTAGCCACTGTTGGAGCTTGGTCAAACAAATTTTTAGTCCACGGACACTAACGTCATCAACTTTACAGTCCTTTCCCCCCTCTTATACCCCTAAAATGACAGCCTATTTGTCGAATAAACTAGTCCCCCAGATTAATCAAACACTTTATTTGCTTGAGTTTATCAGCCGAATCTGCCAGTCATTCAGCAGTATTTTTCTCTTACAATAAATCAGCCAACAGTACTTTCTATCATAGCTTATCAATCAAACGAAAGATTTCCTTAGTCGTGCATGACAAGATTCAACTTGGGCCAAGTGAAAAAAAAAAGAGAAGAGATTAACTACAAAAAAGAAGCAACCGAAAAGTGATCATATCGGTGTCTTACTCTTGCCCCAATTAAAAACATTTCCTTTGCACACTTTTATTGCAACATCGATCGAAAGCACAAATTGACATAACTTGTGGTCTGTAAATTTACTGTTAGTTTTTTACTACTCAAAAGCACAACTTGTCAATTTTAACTGCTGTGTACTCAGCAAAACGACGGCGGCTAGCTAATCAGTGTGAAAAAAAATGGTGTCTAACAGCTTCTCAGCCTGCACGACCGATGGAACTGCTACACGGCAACGGAAAACGCCGCCGTCGACAAGAAGGCGTCTTCCACTTCGCCGGCGCAGCATCAAGTCTTCACGATGAGCAGGTGCTCAGCTCTGCGTAGCAGCAGCGACAACGCAGAGGTCCACATGTCATCCTCAAGAGCAGGCTCTACTGCTGCTGCATCGTCATCATCGTCGTCTTCTACCTTCAGCTGCAAGCACCCGCAGTCCGTGTCCACCGCTCCTCCCGGCTACCGAGTGGAGGGTACCTTCTCGAGGCGGAGCTGCAAGATCCGGCATGGCAGCGACGGCAGGGAGGCGGCACGGATAACGAGGAAGAGCGCCGGCGTCGCGTCCAGGCCGGTGGCCACGCTCGGGGACGACGTGTTCAGCCTCGTTGTCCAGCCGGGCGTCGACGTGGCCACCATCATGGCGATCGTCGTCGTCATGGACAGGATCTGTCGCAGGCCGTACACGCCCATGGTGTGCTCTTCACAGTAGGCAGTTCATGGCGAGATAGACAGACAACCATGTAAACTGTAGCAGTAGCAGATCATGCAGAAGTGTTCCTTCCCTCCAAGAGTAAGCAGAAATGCGTAAAAAAAGTTTTGATTTGAGGAAGGTAGGCATAGAGACAGTGTGACCTCAGGATGCAAAAGGACAGGAGAAAATGACATGCATTTGCTAGCACCTAGTGGAGGAATGAGGGTACCTGAAGAAAAGCACTGAATTCTTGCCGAGCAACCACTTCTGTCAATGCTGCATCTCCTGATCAGCAGCATCTGATAGTGCATACATATCCCCCACAGCAATTGTCTGATTTTCAGCAACGCCATAAAGCAACAGTCTGGATTCCCACCACAAAAAGCAACCACTTGTCTGCACATGTCAAGTACGCCAGGGCAAGCACACAATTGTAACCAGAAACTGGTTGTTGCACACTTGCAGTCGCAGGTGACCTAGCCCAGTGGTAATGTCCTCTGACAGCGACAGGAGACAGCATACCAACACCCTAACCCTGACCAGTAGACTAGCCATTTGGCAACATGTAAACTTCCATCGATACAAATGGTGCCAGACCACGATTTATGAGTCATGACACAACCCTTGATGAACTAAGAGTTATTCAGATCAGGGCATCCTGTCATGCCAATGGACAATGCCCTCCAGCAAGGGGCATCCAATCCAATAAAACAAAGATCAAAATCCTGATACCAAGCGAGCAGAGCACAAGAGAGAGGATGAAAGCGACTAAAGTCAATGAAATCCAAGACGCAAATCGGTAAAAGTGGGGGGTTGTAGATCTATCCAGTTACAAGAGATGTGCTCACGCATGCGTAAAGCAACGCCAAGTGTTAACATTCAAGACAAAGCAAAGCCAGTGCCCTCTTTACATTATTATATCACATCAATTGTGATCAACGGACCATAACCTCTCCACCAAAAAAAAAGTTCTCAGGATAAGACAACAATAAAGACAGAGAACAAAAGGTGAAAAGCCATGATCGATGTTTTTTAAAGTACTGCTACAAAAGGATGTAAAGCTGAAACAATCAGCATGATTTCAATCAAAACAACTGAGTTGTCAAGAACTTACTGTACAACATAAGCATCAGCAGGGGGTATGGAATAAAGTTTAACTAGACCTACAACAGCTAGAGATGATCATAATCTTGCATTCACAAATCAGATTAACTGATATATGGACAGAAGCATCACAAATAAACAACTTATTCAGTGAAAAGACTATTGTCTGCCAAGATTCTCCTAGCACAGAACAAAACATAATGGACAGTTGGCACTAGGAATAAAACTTTAGCTCGCTACTAAAGAACTAAACACAATCTTTCTGTCCTAATCAATTCTGTTTAACAGTAGATGGACATCTAATTTAACTAATCCTGCATAAACTGCTGTCAGTGTAACTTGTGTCTAATGGTACATCCTCTCTTACAATTCCATAAAGAAAAAGACTGCAGTAAAGACATAATTCTTCCAGAAAACAGTTGAAGCTTTGTAGTACACACATAAAAATAGTTTCTAATCTAAAAGGTTTGGCACTAGGAATGCATTCCTTGCAACAAATGATTATTTCTCCACAGTATAGAACATAACACCAGAACTGGACACCATGACATTGTCAGTGCGCAATCATAACTGAACTGCGACAAGGAAGAACCAGTAGCAAGCCTTATTCTAGCAAACAGTCAGCTCAACTTAGAAACTAACCACTATATTAGACCATGTAATTCTAGGAGAATAGAGCACGGTACTCATTGGCCTCATGAGCCATTTCTTCCATGGTTCTATCTTTCCTCTCAATGTCCAGGTCAAGCTTCTCCTTCAATTCTTTTTCTTTCACATCAATCTATTATAGCAAGGAAAAGGGTAAGCTTTGTTTGATTGGATATTGTAATAAAATAATCAGATTGATAGAAAAATGGGTCACGAACCGCGTCATATATTTCATCATTTTTCTCAAAATCCCCTTTCTTCCTTGGGATGAGGTGAATGTGGACATGTGCAACTGTTTGGCCAGCTTGAGGACCATCCTGATAAGTAATATCACTTGTTAATAAGAAACTTCATGGCATCATCATAGAATATAATATAACAAAGAGAAGTCCATAACAAGCTAATCAATGGTATGAATAGTAAAAGAGCAAAATGGAGTTAGCATAGCCTATTAGCCTGTATGACATAGTATAAACATATATGATATTTTCCACAATATTCATCAGATTTATGTTTTAGACAACCCAATTGGGCACTTTATATACTGTATAAATTTAGTATTGAGTAATGAAAGGATGGGCTGACTACAACAGTGAAACTGAAGCACAGACCATACCTGGATAGCAAAGGTAAGTGAAGATGCTTTGTGGTACTGCTCAAGACGCGCACCAACTTCCTTTGCAGTAACCCATAAGTCACTGATCTCATCAGAGCTTAGATCAGCAAATCTTTTCGCTTCACGCTTGGGGCACACAAGAACATGTATGTATTGTCAAGGAAAAAATGATGCATATAGAAGAACACATTTTCCTCAACATGTGATGTATAAACTTTGAGTCCAAAAAATTTATTCATGTGGGTTTATGAGTTACAGCAGCTTTGCACCAAATGACAACACAACAAAAACTGAATCACAACCCCAATCACAAAGTCACAAAAGATGTTTTTCTTTAATAAAGTCAAATTGAGCTGCAGCCATACAGTAGATGGTCTCCATGGAAAGATGAACCAGATATGAAGTCAGTGGCTCAACAAAAGTACAAAACAGAGTCCTTCTCACTAAATGAGTACCTAAAGCAAACTTGATCCCCCTAGATAGACTTGATAATCATGTCTAAAAAGAAGAGAACCAATGCAAAGGTTAGATGAAAAAAAGCTACCGCTCAGTTCCTTTCATATTTGTTTGAATGTTCTTCATGAACTATACTGAAGTGAGCAATCATTAGACAGTGCTCTGACAGAGGAAATGGCTGCACAGGCACCTGAATAGTAAAAACTGCAAAATTGCCTGAAAATAACTTCCAATAAAGTACAGTACCAGCTTCGCTGAAAGAAAAGGATATGACCTGCATAAGAAAGATTTGTATTGTTAAATGCAATGTCTCTGAGAAAAAAAATTGAAATGCAATGTGGTGGTTTAGGGATATGCAAAGCTTAAATGCAATGTCTACAGGAAGTACTAGTCAGTAGCCTCAGGTTTCATCAAGAGAATATCTTGAATGGGACTGCCATAGCTTGTCCTGTAGGCAGGGTCATTACCATGAGATTGAAGGAACTTGGTTGGGATTCCCAATCCCAGCCAATCCAGAAGGTAATGCCCAAGATCCATTGATCCTTGCCTACTGAAACAATCCCCTATTGGACCAGTAAGGGTGCAGTGGTACACTGTTGCCTTGCCGAATTTGTTAGAAGCAGGGCATGATTCTCAATACACAAGTTTTAGTTAGCCTAACTTCCATCAACCACATTTCCGCGAGAAAGCTGGAATTTTTTTTACTTTCCCCCAGTTGACGACTAATCTTCCAGCAATGAACTTCCAAGCTAAAAAAGAAAAATGCTATGGTGCAGTGAGCTCGGGAGTGGCTGCGGCTAGGCGGCTACAGGAACGAAGCAAGCAAGAACCATGGAAGGCGAAGTGGAAAGTGAGGGAGCATGGGTAGATATATCTGTTACCCACCGGGGAGCAGCGGGCGGAGATTGACCATGGCGTAGGAGAGGGGCGTGGCGTGGAAGACCTCCCTGGCGTCGATCTTGTAGGGCCCGAACTTGTAGGAAGCCTCCATCCCCGGCGGCGGGAGTGGGGAGGACCCGGACGAGGACGAGAGGGCGCGCGGGTGCGGCAGGCGGCGAAGCAAGCG
The DNA here is from genome assembly GCF_000003195.3 of Sorghum bicolor. NCBI lineage: Eukaryota > Viridiplantae > Streptophyta > Magnoliopsida > Poales > Poaceae > Sorghum > Sorghum bicolor. The sequence goes on from NC_012877.2 coordinate 2,215,301, forward strand.
AGGCGGCGGAGGGAGCGGGAGTGGGAGGAGCAGGACGGCACGGCAGCGCAGCAGCATCTTCTTCTGGTCCACGGGGAGACGGAGCCGGCAACTACAGATGTGGGCTTTCATGGTGCTGGGCTCGCTTTCTGGAGGCCCATTTTGAGCTCACGGAGCTAGTATGATTTTTTTTTTATCACACCATTACTTTTTTTTTTTGCGAAGAATCACACCATTACTTCATAGTCGAAATGGCGTGGAAGCATCATGAATTCATGATTGTTCCACTTCAATTTGAGATACTTGATCGAATGCCGTTTGTCTTGGGTGCATCAGGTTCCAAGTTGCACACTGCTTCATCCACTCTGGATGGAGTAGAGTTGCATGCTAAACGATGAAGGTCTGCATGCCAATTCTGTAATTAGTTCAGCAAAAAGATTCGATTCTTATATATGCAGAGAAATTTAATGTAAAAAGCTGGACTACATTGTAGAATGCTAGACCAAATGGAAATAGAAAATGCAGATTGTCAATCCGAGCTGTTTGGAGAAAGGATAAATCTCGAATTTAATTTTTTTTGTCAATCATGAAAAGGTTGGTTACATCATTGGGGCACTCCCTACAGAAGCATACAGTCAACCATTCTATTAAACTGAATTTGGGCTGAGAGATGTGAGCTGTCTGATTGGATTCATCAGAGGCTTTAAGAAATGTGTAATCATGTGTATGATAATCTTCTCTTTTTGAGATGCACAAATGGATCAAGCATTAGTTCTCCTAAATATAGCACCCTATGTCTCATCTATATGTATGGCGATGCTGCATTTTTCTCATAAAATAAAGATAAACCAAACCGACAAGTATATATACAAACCAAATGTAATTATAGACAATTAGACAACAAAACCTGCACACTTAATTTTCCGACCCTAAATGACAGAATTTTAAAATGCCAACATCACCCTTCCTTCAGGAATAGGAAGTGCTCAACTAAGAGCAAGATGTCCCATGACTCCTGGCTAGTGGCAACTTGCAGCAGCAGGGATGATGCATCCTGGCTGTCAGTAGGCTAGTAGCTCAGAACCAGATAACAAAATTTATATCCAACTTTGCACACATTCAATTAGCATGCTGCATCACGTCTATAATTTTTTTAAGATCCGGATTGAATACCGGCTTGCATTAATAAGATAGAAGCAGAGTTTCAGCGCAAGGCTCACCTCTTACTCCCTATCTGAGCAGACTGCCAGTAGCCCAGTAGGGATAAAAACTCACAAGGTAATTACTCGCTGCGGTACATGGCAACCAGAATTCAAAAACTTTTGCTCCTGCAGGCTTTCACAGATAGACCTCGTCTTCGATTTCAAAGAAAACTTCATCTGTGGTCTTCTCCTTTTGCCTGAAAATCCAGTCATTCCACTGCCTCCAAATTGTCCAGATGCCTAAGACTGCCAGGATGTGACCCACCTTTCCATTTATTTCTCTTGCTATCTTCAGCAACCAGTCTTACAAATAAGAGGATGAGGACCATGTTTCCAGGTTAAGAATCAGACAGTTGCTCCAGTTGCTAATCTTCTTCCAAATTCTTAGAAAGGGCATTCCAGAACCAGATGTGTTTATCCTAAGATATATGCTCCATGCTGGACAGTTTGCCTACTAATGAGAACTTTTTGTTCAAGGCGTTAGTTTTGAAAATAACTTTTCGAGGACAAAATTAAATTCGTTGATACAGGTATAGAACACCAACGTTCTCAGATCATTTTTCAAAAGGAAAAAAAAATTGATGCTGGTTCAAGCCATCAAAACATGCATCTTATTTACAAGAGAACAAATATGCAGTAATGGAATCAAACAAGCATTGATCTTTGAGACACAACAATCAATACATGCTTAAAAATAATAAATGCATAAAAAGAAGATCAGTTATTTAACAACTTACGAGGTAATGCCAAATTGGTTAACACAAGCTGAGAACTGAGTAACGATTGCAGCAGCTCCGAAGAAATTGAACCTACAGAAACAAAGCAGCTTATGGCATGAATGGATTTTGGGGTTAGGTGGAGTATGTAAGACCATCACTCAAGTGAAGATGCAGGTTTGTTTCATGGCATTGGTATTTTCAATGTAATATAGGGTTCAGTTTCCAATCCTATAACTTTTTTTGTGGATGAAGAGAATTTCCATAAATTTCAGTGCCACTAACTAGTCCAATATTCCAAGGAAAAGAAGTACTCTTACAGCCTATATATTACTATTGACTAGCATATGCCCGTACGTTGCTACGGGAGTAAAATTTCAATACACAATAATATAAAAAACTATGCCTAACATACTATTCTGATCCACTTGCAAATAAAAAAGCACAATTTCTAAAAAAAAATCATCAATTCGCCATATTATTATCAATATGTACTTTTTTTTTATTTTTTCTTGGCTGCCGCCTGCCCTGGCCCACCCCGGTGACTCACTGCGTCTCGCCAACGCCCGCCGCGCTGGAGACGTCGTGCTCGAGTTTGGCCCGGGCACCCGCTCGCTCACCGTCACGCTGCTACAGGCAGACGCTACCAACTCCACTGTCGAGAAGGTCTGTAACATTTGCTTTGCGTGTTGTTTCCGTAGCTGGGCTGTGTGCTAAGTGCCGTTTGCTGAAACTTATAGAGACCTTCTGAAACGAATTGGAATTATGTGAAATGGTTCAACGTGTTTGGGTGAAGAAAGTGGGCGATGCAATACTATCATTGATGAGTCAATAACTGTGAGTTCCCCATTGTCAGTCAGTGATGTTGTAACATCGCTAAATAAATTAGAGAACATTGTATATATTAAGGGAACATCACTAAATACATCATAGAACATCATTTGTATATTACGCGAACATCGCAAAAAAAAACACCATAAAACATCATCATGTATCATGTATAGTATATGAACATAACATCTCATAAAATACAAAAATTTAAAAATAAACATTTAATAAATAAATAATTAAGTAATACAAAATATAAAATAAAAATAACTATAAAATACATAAAGACAAAGATAAAAAGGGTAAAGAAAGAAAAGGAAAAATAATAAAATATAAAAAAAGAAATAAGACAATCAATTAATTAATTATAGTAAAATAAAAAAGATATATAAAAAATGAAGGGAATAATGTAAATTAAAAATAAACAAAAAATACAAATACAAATAAATAATTAAAGTACGAGCAAAAATAAAATAATATAAATAAAGATATAAAAGTTGGAAAGAAAAATTTAAAAATTCACATGAAACAAAAAAATTTAAATTAATTAACAAAAGGAAATACAAAATAATAAGAAAAGGAAATGAAAGAAATAAAAGGAAATAAAAGAAATATACAAAATAAAAAGAATAATAAAAAATCAAATAAAACAAAAGGAAAAAATGAAGCACGAAAAGAAAAAAGAGATAGGAAAAGAAAGGAAAAGAGAAAGAAAAAAAAGAAGAAAATGAGAAAATATGAAAACAGGAAGTATAAAATTGAAAAAGATAAAAAAACTTACGTACATGAGAAGAATAAGAAAAAAGAAAAAAAAGAGAGAAAAGAAAACAAGAAAAAAGAAAAAAGAAAGAGAAAAGAAAACTTACTTACATCTGCAATTCCCGTCCGGTTCACGTGTTGCGTACTTGCAATTCCCGTCCGGTTCACGTGTTGCGTACTTGTGTGTCAGATTTGAGCGTGTGGGGCCCACCTATCACGCGCAGCTCACTGGAGCGAGAGGCACGTTGAAGGGTGTTGCCGTCTCCTGTTTGATATTTTTAGGAGTGATAAGAAAAGGAAATGAAAGAAATAAAAGGAAATAAAAGAAATATACAAAATAAAAAGAATAATAAAAAATCAAATAAAACAAAAGGAAAGAAAATGAAGCACGAAAAGAAAAAAGAGATAGGAAAAGAAAGGAAAAGAGAAAGAAAAAAAAAGAAGGAAATGAGAAAATATGAAAACAGGAAGTATAAAATTGAAAAAGATAAAAAAACTTACGTACATGAGAAGAATAAGAAAAAAGAGAGAGAAAAGAAAACAAGAAAAAAGAAAAAAGAAAGAGAAAAGAAAACTTACCTCCTGTCCGCTTCACGTTGCGCTTGTGTGTCAGATGGGAGCGCGTGGGGCCCACCGCGCGTGGGGCCCACCTGTCGGCGCAGCTCCCTGGAGCGGGAGGCACGTTGAAGGATGTTACCGTCTCCTGTTTGATCTTTTTAGGAGTGAGAATAAGAAAAGGAAATGAAAGAAATAAAAGGAAATAAAAGAAATATACAAAATAAAAAGAATAATAAAAAATCAAATAAAACAAAAGGAAAAAATGAAGCTCAGCTCAGTTGTATATTTTTTCTAAACTCAGCTGTATATTTTTTCTATCTTAACGAAATGACACTCAAGCTCTCGTACGTAGTTTGAGAAAAAAAATAATCCATATCACTTTTCTTCTAAAGGCAAAGTTCTTTTTTCTCCAGATTTTCCAGAAGCTGCACAACAGTACAAAAATACACCAATATGAAAGGTAAACCTAAGGCGGCAAATTGGAAATATCTTAGAACCCACATACAAAATTTCCTATCCTAGTTAGTTGGAAATCGCTTATGATGTAGAATGAAGGACATTATCACAAAACAGAAATCCATACTGTCACTACCAAAAACTACACTTTATTGCGTACTTAAAATTGACAAGTGCCAAAGAAAACAGTAAAGGTGCTAATTTGGTTTAATGGGTTCAGCTGACGCCATTGAACTTTTAGTAAATTCCATAGAAGATCATTGTTGAGGTACTAATGATCCCCATCGACTTACGGAGCTAACCCCAATCCCCTTGACTCAAAAAAAAAAAAAATCCCCTTGATTCCTAGCTCCCTCCCTGGAAGTAAATATTGAGCAGGATTGTAATTACAGATGGACATCTTGAATTTAGCTCAGGACTTCTTCAGTTCTTCCGCACTTTTTTTAGGAATTTCTAATATTCTATTGGTTTCTTTCACCGTCTTCATATTCAGAAAAAGCCCATTAAATATAGAAACCCACGTGTTTACATTACAGTATTCAAGTGAACATGGAGGTTTGTTTCAAGACATATTTTCAACATAATATTGGGATCAGTCTCCACTCCTAAAACCTTTCTGGATGAAATCATTTCCATGGATTTTAATGCCACTAACTAGTTCAATATTGCAAACAAAAGTAGCACTCTTACAGTATAGAGAAGAGAGAGGGCCCTTCATTCCGACCTTCACATGTATGAACTGGCAGTCAATTCCTAATGCCACCACACAAACAACAGTAAAGTTCCACTGAGGTTGTGCAAGCAAAACGGATTCACCTGTAACCGTAAATTTCCCAACAAATGTGCAGTCATGGAATCAAACGAACATTCTGATTGTCTGTTAGACAAGACAATGAAAAGTTCTGTTTGTTCAGTAGTAGTGATATCCAAGTTCATTGGGAATAGATCAATCCTTATTCCTTAGTATACTTGGTGAAACAAATTAATAAAAGTTCCAAGCACAAAACAGAAAAACACATGCTTTGGTGACCGAACAGCAGATAACTAACCAATGTGATGTTACATACTTAATGGATAAAAAGGACATCAGTTATTTAACGGCTTACATGGTAAGGCCAAAATGATTAACACAAAGCCGAGAGCTGAGAAGTGACAGCTCGCTGCAGCGTGAAAGAAATTGAACCAACAGAAACACAACAGCTTATATCAGAAAGTGTTTAGGGGTTAGGTGTATGTAAGACTAGCACTGTTCGGATCAGCAACGGTGCCAATATATTGCAATACAGTGACTCACGAGGTAGCATGAAAACACATCCATTGGTTCCAAGTTCCAACGCGATTGCTAAACCAGTAGCTGGTTAAATAACATAAGAATACAATCACCAGTTTCGAGATGTGACAACGAGACGATAATTGAATAACATAGTGTGTGAGCAATCAGCAGAAACCACTAGCAAATTAAAGTATGTCAATAACACCAGGATCATGACTACATCTATGTCACAGTGCTCCAACTCAGGGTAGCTGGATCGGATTAAAGATGTCAATGGGGGCCCGCGACCCGCGACCCGATGGGTATTTACTCTATTAGGGTATTAATATAGAGTGAAACCAGTACCTATGGGTACACAAACGGAGCAAATCCTTCACCCATTGGGTACGCGGGTATGGGGACGTTCTAGTAGTCCCCATACCCATTTACCCATGGGTGAAAAAACCCAGCCCAAAACTAAAGAAGCCCACCAGCCACCAGTCCACCGGCAGCCCATACACTGAAACCCTATGTAGTGCTAGCAAAGTACTACTCTCTACTACGTGATTTGTATGGACAATGAACTATTATGGTGTTGTGACTAGTGGTTGCAGCAGAAATTATTATGTTGGTATTTGCTAGGTATATGGTGAGGTGGCTATGTGACGATGCTTGTGAATGGCTATATGACGATGCTTGTGAATTGCTACTACGTGACCGGTGCTTGTGAATTGCTGATGTTTGGCGGGTATGGGTGACCCGCCGGGTCTAATTTACCCACCCGGGTATGGGTCTGGGGAAATTCCCCCACCCATCACTCTATATGGGGATACCCGTGGTGTCATATTGTTGTCACGAGGATGGGTCTGGAGAGTTCATACCCGATGGGGATTTACCCATTGCCAACACTAGATCGGATCTTCGATCCTCTCTCTCACAAACGCACCAATCTCTAGTTTTATTTGTGCATCTCTAGTTTTATTTGTGCATCCATTCACGGTTTATGTGTCCGATCCTCTCTATCACACACACAGCAATCTCTAGTTTTCTTTTATTTGCGCGTCCATTCACGGTTTATGTGTATAAGACATGAAACATGGTTGGTTCCTGAGTCCTGACCAAAACAAAATGAGGGAACAAACATTGTTCTTTACAAGCATTTTATTAGTGGTAAAATTTTCAAAAAAATAATGAATAAGCAAGAAAAGAACATCTGCAATTTTAAATGATCATGTATGACATTCTTATATATGACTACATATGTAATACTGACAAGCGTAATTTCTCTAAAGTAATGTTTGATTACAGTTCTTATTCTTTGATTTTGTAATTCTTAACCTTTTCGATTTCCACAGATCACTTTTCTTCTGAAGGAAATGTTCTTTCTTCTCCAGAGGCTGCACATATGAACAGTACAAAAAACACCCATATGAAGGGTAAATCTAATGCAACAAGTTAATATCTTAGAACCACGTACAAAATTTCCTAATTAGATGGAAATTGTGTATAATGTAGATTGAAGGACATCATCACAAAAAAAGGACATTATCACAAAACAGTAAATCCTCACTGTCTCAATCAAATATACTACACTGTATTGTGTACTTAAAATTGATAAGTGCCCAAGAAAACAGGGAAGATGCTAATTTGGTTTAACGGGTTGAGCTCACCCCATTGAACTTTTGGTAAATTCGATAGAATAGAAGATCATTGTTGAGGTACCAATGACCCCCACTCACTTATGGAGCTAACCCCAATCCCCTTGATTCCCAGCTCCCTCCATGGAAATATTAAGAAGGATTGAAATTACAGATGGACATCTTGAATTTAGCTGATTATATTCTTCTACACAAAATCCTACCTAAATGTCAACGTCTAGGATGGACTGATAGATTTTCATCTGAAGGACTTCTTCCTCACCTTTTTTTTTCAAATTTGAGAAATTTTTAATCTTCTGTAGTTTTCTTTCAGTCTCAGATCCAGAAAAATGCATTGAATATAGAAAACCTATGCATTTGGGTGACATTGAAGTGAAGATGGAGGTTTGTTTCATGACATTGGTATTTTCAATGTAATATAGAGTTCAGTTTCCAATCCTATAACTTTTTTTCTGGATGAAGAAAATTTCAGTGCCACTAACTAGTCCAATATTCCAAGCAAAAGAAGTACTCTTACAGCTGATATATTACTATTGATGAAGGAGCACAAACACAGCAAGAGTCAAGATCAAGACATAGGGAAGACAAACAAAGAATTAGGCATGTAGCTGATCCAATTTTGGGTATGGCAGAGGATGGGGCTTCCTTCATATTGCTCTTGGTCGTTAGCTCGTACTTGTTGATTCTCACTCACACCAAGTTGCAGACAATGTCCTATGACTTGCCTGGTCATGAAAAAGAAGAGAACCAGTTCCAGTAATGCCACCATATCCTAAGATATATGCTCCATATTTGACAGTTTGCCTACTTATGAGAGCTTCTTGTTCAAGGTGTTAGTTTTGAAAATAACTTCTCGAGGACAAAATAAAATTTGCTGATACAGGTATAGAACACCAACGTTATCAAGTCATTTTTCATCAAAAGGAAAAATATTTATGCTAATTCAAGCCATGAAAACCTGCATCTTATTTACAAGACAACAAATATTTAGTAATGGAATCAAACAAGCATTGCGATGGTCTTTGAGACACAACAATCAATACATGCTTAAAAATAAATGGATAAAAAGAAGATCAGTTATTAAACAACTTACACGGTAATGCTGAATTGGTTAAAACAAGCTGAGAACTGAGTAACGGTTGCAGCAGCTCCAAAGAAATTGAACCTACAAAAACAAAGCAGCTTGTAGCAGGAATGGATTTGGGGTTAGGTGGAGTATGTAAGACCATCACTCAAGTAAGACTAGTACTGTTCTAATCAGCAACAATATATCCCAATCAGTCGGTTCACGAGGTAGCGTAGAAACACCTAACTTGTTTTTTTTTCCAAAAGCAATTGCTAAACTAGTAGCTGGTTAACTAACACAAGAATAGAATCACCAGCACACCATTAAGGCAAGATGTGGCAGTACATAAGACAATAATAATTGAATAACTAGCAAGTGTGTAGCAATAGCAATCAGCACAAAACAAACCACCAGCAAATTAAGGTATATGTCAACAGAACCAGGATGATGGCTACATCTACATCACAGTCGGATCTACACTCAGCTCTCACACACACGCACACAGAGAGAGACGCAGACACAGATTTTTGCTTGCTTGATTGCTTGTCTAGTTCTCCACCACCGAGGCATCCACCTCAATTTCGTCCTCCGCATAGCCCTGGGCGTTGTACTGGTGGATGAGGGCCTGCTCGTAGCCACGGACCTTGGCATCCACAAAAGTGGTGAGGGCATACAACTGGCGGAACTCGTGGGAACGCTTTGACAGCTGAAGGGGAGTGAGGTCTTCGATGGTCCTGAAAGGCCTAGCCACCATGAGATGGATGAGCGCCTTGGGCAACCTCTGCTTCACCACCCTCTTCCTCTCCTTCACGGGCCTTGCAGCCTCCTCCTCCTCCGCCGCCGCCTTGGCCTTCGTCTCCCGCCAGTGGTCCATCCAGATATCCATGCCTCCCGGGACACGCTTGAATCGCAGGAGACGAACAGCCGCCAACGCCTCCTTCTTCGCCTTCAGGATCCCGTAGCCCTCCGACGCGCACGCCAGGTTCTTCTTCGTCTTCGTCGTCTTCAGCATCATCCCCTGCCCCTCCGACGATCTCCCCTGCAGCTTCCTGGCGCCCATCGCAGCAGGCGTGAGCGGTGATGGATCTCCTCCCTCTGGTACCTCTCGAAACAGAAGAGAGCTGGATGGCGGCGATCGATCCCACCAACGGAAGAAGAAACCCTAAAGTAGGGAGAGGGAGTGGCGCCCCGGCGGGCCGTTGGCAGACGAAGCCGAGAAGGAGAAGGGGAACGCGCGCCGTTCCGATTCCGATTCAGGGCGCGCCACGCCCCCGCCTCCCCCGCCTGTTTGTCTACTTCTGACAAGAGGGCCCAAGGGTGAGTTAGTTTTTATTTATATACTTTTTGGCAAAAAATTGGCGGCATAAAAGTTTTGCAAACACCCCCCAGCCCCGCACCCCCAACTAAGGCCTTGTTTAGTTTCGAAATTTTTTGGTTTTGGAGACTTTAGCACTTTTCATTTTTATTAGACAATTATTGTCTAATAATAGACTAACTAGGCTCAAAAAATTCATCTCGCGATTTACAGGCAAACTGTGCAATTAGTTTTTGTTTTCGTCTATATTTAATGCTTCATGCATGTGCTGCAAGATTCGATGTGATGGGGGATCTTAAAAAATTTTTGGTTTTTGGGTGAACTAAACAAGGTCTAAGGGGGTGTTTAGTTCCCCTATAATTGCTCTGTGTCTGTACTTCGTATTCTGTAACATACTGAGACCTTGTTTAGTTCCAAAATATTTTGGGCTAAATACAAATTTTTTTTGCTATTTTGCATTTTGGAAGTAAACATGTCCAAAATATTTTGGCCCTAAACTTTTTGCAAAATTAAATAGGAAATGGACTTGTTTAGTTCTTTTTTTTTGCAAAATGGACATTGTAACACTTTCGTTTGTATTTGATAAATATTGTCCAATAATAGAATAATTAGGCTCAAAAGATTCGTCTCGCAAATTACATATAAACAGTGTAATTAGTTATTTTTTATCTGTATTTAGTGCTCTATACATGTGCCATAAGATTCAATATGATAGGTATCTGAAAAATTTTGCAAATTTTTTGGGAAGTAGACACCAAAACCAAAAAAATTACGTTAGAATTTTGGTGGGCTGCTCAAGGTTTTGGGGTTTTGGGTTTTTTTGCAAAATACTTTATAGGCCTGAACTACTGATTTCGCAGACTAGGTCTTGTTTACTTCCACCCAAAAACCCAAAATCTTCCAAGATTCTCCGTCACATTGAATCTTTATACGCATACATGAAGTATTAAGTATAGAAGAAAATAAAAACTAATTACATAGTTTGGTCGAAATTGACGAGACGAATTTTTTGAGCCTAGTTAGTCCATGATTAGACAATAATTACCACAAACAAACGAAAGTGCTACAGTGTCACGAAATTTTTTCCTTCATGAAGTAAACAAGGCCCTAGTGGATTTGCCAGAGCTAGCTGTTCCTCTTGTGATTCTATCCGGATTTCTATATATCCTACTCCACTGCTGTTTTCGTTTTCTGTTTCAATGCAGGTGTGCTGAATTGCATGCAACCAGGATTTCGATGACAGAACAAGCGCCAAAGAGATCACTACAATCGCAAGTCTCCTTACCATTACCAGTGTGGTCGACTCAACTACTTTGCACCTGACATTCTATGCTCCAACCTGCAGATAACACGCTGTCCTTCGGTTGTCCATAGCAATAGCACGCGAACTCTGAATCACCATTACTCTGATGGCACTGGGTGTTGTTCACCATCACTCTGTTTTTCGTTTTTGTTTCAGAGTTTCATAGTCTGTCAGTCTTTCCGTTTCAGTTTCAGTAAATCCACTTCGGCAAAGCATTTCATGGACTGACATTTGTGCTTTGAAACAAGATGGCAGCACTCCCTGATTGCTCTCTACACCACAGACGATCTTTCTTAGAACCTGGAGCCGATGTGTAGTGGCACTGAACCAAATTAAGCTATCGGTCTGGTGGAGCAGGACACAAATGAAGCTGTTGCTTTCTTCCTGCAGACACAGACCCTGTATGGAATGGATTGGCAAATTTCAGTTATAGAGAAGAGAGGGCCCTTCATTTTTTTCCCCTTCAAATATATGAACTGGCAGTCAATTCTACTGTCACCAAGCAAGTAAAAGAGGTTGTGCAAGCACAACAGATTCACTTCACTTATAACAATAAATTTCCCTACAGAGATGCAGTGATGGAATCAAACAGGCATTCTAATTGTTGATAGACAAGACAATGAAAGTTGTGTTTGTTCAATATAGCTACATCGAAGTACATTGAGAGTATTGGCCTTGTTTAGTTCTGAAAAAATTTTGGATTTCGCTACTGTAGCATTTTTGTTTATTTGTGGTAAATATTATCCAATCATGGACTAACTAGACTCAAAAAATTCATCTCGTGATTTACAGATAAACTGTATAATTAGTTTTTGTTTTTGTCTATATTTAATACTCCATGCATGTGCCACAAGATTCGATGTGACGGAAAATCTTGAAAAGTTTTTGAATTTCAGGGTGAACTAAACAAGGCCTTATTAGATAAATCCTTAGTGTACTGAACGAAATTATATGTTGACCCCCATTCCTCCCCTATAGTTCTCCACGGTGACATCCTCCTCATTGTCAGTGACTTCAGTTTCATCCTCTGCAAAGCCCCGGGCATTGTACTGGTGGATCAGAGCCTGCTCGTAGTCACGCATCTTGCCATCGATAAACGTCGTCAGGGCATGGAACTGACGGTATTCATGGGAGCGATTTGCCAGCTGCACGGGGGTGAGCTCTTCGATGGTCCTATACGGACTTGCCACCATGTGGTCGATAAGCGACTTGGGCACCCTCTGCTTGAGGACCTTCTTCCTCTTCTTCGCAGGCCTGGCCGCCGCCGCCTCCTCCGCCGCCTTGGCCTTAATCTCCAACCAGCGATCCTTCCAGGTATCCATGGCCCCCGGTACATTCTCCAACGCCACGAGATCTAGAGCCGCCATCGCCTCCTTACGCTTCTTCAGGATGCCAAACCCCTGTGACGCGGTCGCCTCCTTCTTCCTCACCAGGATCGCCTTCTTCCTCTTGAGCTAGAACTTTGTGAAATTAATTTTAGTTTTTGTTTATATTTAATACTACATGGATACGTCTAAAGATTCGATGTGATGAAGAATCTTTAAATTATTTTGATAACTAAACCAGGCCTTAGCTCCGCTCGGCTACACTCATATGGTTGCGGTCAGTGCAGTCGAGCAGGCTCCTTAGCAATGGTAACAAAAGATCGTACTTTTAGCGGAAAGAAAAGATGAGAGCATAGCCAAAAGAAAAATATTCTTATGGTGCTCACGCCCACACATTTTTTTCCCACACTATGTTTGCACAAGTTCTAGCTGGTGAGTTGTCGCTGCCAGTGCCCTTGCTCTACATTTTCCATGATGCTTGACGCCTTGTTTAGTTCGCTCCTTATTTTTAGATTAAGGGAAAAACCATTATGTCCTCTAATATCCATGTATAATAATGTTTCTGTTTTTGTTCCATTGAAACCAACATCATTTCTACACAACCATAAAGCCCAGCACATCGCCGCCATACCCACAAATATTTCATTCCTAATCATCGGAGAGAAAACTTTTTAACCAAAAACCAAACAAATAGTCTGCACAAGCCAGTTGTTGAATATTGAAAGTGTAATAAATACTGAGTTCAAACGAATCTCGCAATACAACAATCGAAGAATAGGTGTTGAGTAGTTTCCTCTTAACCACAAAAAATAACCTTAGTGCACCCTTTACAACCCTTATTAGCCAAATTATCCTTGGTTTAAACTACACTTCTTTTTACACACCAAACAAAAAAATCTTTTCCTTGGAGCATATCATTTTCCATAATATGTGACTACGTTGAAAACAGACCACTCTTACTTATTTGCAATCTATAAACGACCTAGTTTTCATTCAAAGTGGTTGGCATTACTATAGATACTAAATCAACCCCCCCCCCCCCCCCCCAACCTTCTGCCGATCAAAGACCTCCTAAACGAGACATTCAAGGGTGAAGCATTCAAAACATGGGATACATTGATATTCTTTCTTCTCAAAAGTTTATAAGCGGACGTTTGGATGGGGATTGGGATAGGGAAAAATAGAAATGGATTGGATATATTGATATTCCCACTTGGTAAGTCTTTCTTTTTAGCGTATATATGTAGTAAGCATCTATCTTCTAAATCTGTGCTAGTGACGGCGATTGTGTGCAACACAGAAGAACATTAAGCAATGCAAACACACATGCACTGGCGCAGCCACTGCCCGGGCACCCGGGGCGGGCGGCCGGGCTTCTCCCTAAAATTTAAAATGATTTTTTTTATATTCATATAGAATTATGTAATTTTACTAGTTCTAGTATATATTGGATTAGAGATCAAAGAGTGGCTAGCTTTACTAGTTCTAGTATATTACTATTGGAGTAGCATGCTCTTCTCCAATGCAAGAACGTTCACCACTTCTAGTTTTACTAGTTCTAGTATATTACTATTTACAAAGTGAAGTGACGCTTAAACTCTGATCTCTCCTTTTGCTAGCTTCACTTGGATACAACATTATTGTGTGGAGGACCGGAGGGCCTTAGGTAGCCAAAGCAATTAAGCATCATTTATTTTGCAAGTAGAACATGGTGGGGTCGTCGATGGATCCAGTACTTCCATTCCACTCGTAATCCAGGTTAAATTTGAAAATATAGTATCTACCTAGTTTAAGTACAAAAAGAGCAAAACGCTGGCTAATAAATAAAACAATACCAATAATACTTCATATAGGTTGCCAATAATACCTACCATGCATATCATATCATGCATCTTTTGATATAGTCCCTCAATATGCACTTGCCATTGCCATGCAAAGTCAACCTCTATGGTTCGCAATAGCAACCATGCTAAGCGCACGATTACCCGTTAATGCATGCCTAGTTCTCGTTTGTTGATGCCACCACCATGTTGTCTTACATGTCACGAACCCATTTCTGACTGACAATCTTAAGCTCAGTCTCTATACGTCAAACCCAAATCGTTATATCAAAACCTAAAGGTCATGACCCAAATGCGATCACGTAAAAAGCAAAAAAGGACATATCTAACTGAACTTTATAACAAATAAGAACATGGGCCGCCTGATGAACCTGTAATTGATTCGCAATGAAAACAGCTTAATTTCTTTGTTGGATTGCTTTATTATTTTTGCCGACCATGCATTATCAACTGAGAATAACTTTGTATGTCAATTGCATGATGCGACGAAACAAAAGTGGACGGAGCATTAGTACAATGACAAGTCGGTACGCGGCTGTACGTGTGGTGGCCATTAGCAAGAATCAATTCTCCTTCCACCCAAATGCTAGCTGAATGAACAATACCTGTCAATTACCAGCTACTACTCAGGCTAGCTGTATATTCGCCGCTTGACACTTTGACAGTTCCGACACCCACCCCAGCCAGGGGACTAGCAGAGCAGACAGAGGCCACAACCACATGCGGCCGGTTCGCCGTCCCCGCCGCGTCCGCGCAGCCGCCCACGCATCCCCATTCGCCATTTGGCTGGATGGTATAAATTCCCCCACACGTCTCCTCTCAGTCACCACCTCCAAACAAGCAGAGACAGAGGAGAGCAATAGTAGCAATGGCCAAGGTGCACCCCAACGCCGCCGCGGTGGCGGCAGAGCTCGGCACACCAACCAGACGAGCGGCTGCCGGCCAAGACCAAGAACCTGAGCCGCCCACGACGGCAGTGCTGACGGTGTGGCGCAAGTCGCTGCTCTTCAACTGCGACGGCTTCACCGTCTACGACGCCGACGGCGACCTCGCCTTCCGCGTCGACTGCTACGCCAGGCGCCACGCCGAGGTCGTGCTCATGGACGCCGCGGGGGCGCCGCTCCTCACCGTCCGCCGCAAGAGGCTCAGCCTGGCCGAGCGCTGGCACGTCTACCACGGCGACGCAGCAGCCAGCAGCAGCCGGCCGCCTGTCCTCTCCGTCCGGCGCCACGTCGGCGGCGGCCTGCGCGGCGCCTCCGGCGGTGGCAAGACGCTGGCGCACGTCGTCGCGGCGTCGTCCTCCTCGGCCGACGCCGGTGGCGGTGAGGCGTTCGTCGTCGAGGGCTCCTACGGCCGCCGGGCCTGCGCCGTGCGCGACGCGCGCGGCGACGTCGTGGCCGAGGTGCGGCGCAAGGAGGCCGTGGGAGACGACGTGTTCAGGCTCGTCGTGAGTCCCCGCCTCGGTGCGCCGCTCGCCATGGGGCTCGTCGTCGTCCTCGACGAGATGTTCGCCGGCCGCGGCTCGGCGCGCTCGTGGCTGCGCCTGCGCGGGTCGTGTTAGGATATACTGGTAGTAGAACCCAAGGGAGCCCACATGTCAAGGCAAGTCTCTTCTATCCTACTGATGACAAGGCTCCGACCCCAGCTGTCAGCGTCAGCAGATTTTATAATGCAGGCTGCAGCTGGGCCAACCCAAAGTATATATATGCCGTATCATATTCTGCATCCAGTGTATATGCTGTATATTCGCGTGCTTACATGTAGACTAATTTTATCATCACCATGAACATGACAAGGCGCCTATATATTTGGTGTTCAACTTCATGCACATGTGGAATGGTGAGATATGTAGCACGGATCTGCTTGGTTAGACCTACTGCCTCCGTTCAAAAATAAGTATGGTTCTCATTTTTTAGAAGTCAAACAGTCTTAACTTCAACTAAATATATAAAAGGTAATATTGATATTTATGATCTGTAATTAGTATCATTTATAGATCGCTGATCGTATTTTTATAATAAACTTATTTGAAGATATAAATATTACTAATATTTTATAAATCTAGTCAAACTTAAGAGCTTGAGCGACACGAATAACATATCAACATATAGTTTGGGACGAATGAAGTAGTCACTGTTTCTATTTTTATTATTGTTGATATACTATATGTTAACGATGTTATACTTACAATGCACTTGCACGATTCAAGAGTCCTTTGGATGTGGTTTCTCATTGATATCCTCAAATATGAGCTTTTTTACAATAGTTGAAAAAGTATGGGTTGTACTTTCAAGTACTTTGTTTTTTTAATTGAAGAAGTGTACTCTAAAGTTTTAGTAACCAGCTTTGATGAACTAAGCTTTAGACCAAAAAATCCAATCATGCCCTAAATAAAATAAATATCATGTGAACCGTTGATGTATGAACAATGTCCTTCTGAACTTCAATTTGGACACTTAGAATTTTTTGAACAAAAAGAGATTGAAGATGATTTATTGTAGTTTTTCATGCCAACATTACCGGCTCAGTTTTTTGAAGATGCTCATCATATACTCTTATAAAGCTAAACCCCACTAGATGAATTTTCTCTTCATGCAAGGTGTCCACATCATTCCCCACTAAGTAACTTACTAAATGTTTTATCTCTTCATGCAAGATGTCCACATCATTCCCTACTAAGTCCATGTCATCCCATATTAATTATAAAAAATAACCATGTCATCTATATCATGTAAAATGCTTTAAATCTTTAATCTATTAACTTACAAGTAATGTACATACACTATTTGTTTCATCATCGATTCCTCTATAATGTAACAAAATATTAGTTTTTCTTCTATTAACTTAGCAAATTTTTACCTGATCTAATACAATAAAATACATACAAGTAAAATTCATACACATATATACATATATAATATACTGAATACCATATAGTAATGCTATATATATATATATAATATTTTTTTAAGAAAATCCTGCAGCAACGCGTGTAGAATTCACCTAGTACATATAGAAGTTTATGTACATACGTTCATAGAGGTGGGTGTGTATGCGTTATAAGTGTCTGCATTACTACAATAGAAAAAAACTAGCCAAGGTATCATATAATTGTTTTTCACAGTCGATGAGCTGCCCTCCTATATGTGAATTCTGGCTCTGCCTCTTGTTTAGTTCCCAAAATTTTTTGCAAAACTTTACAGATTCTCCATTACATCGAATCTTGCGGCATATGCATGGAGCATTAAATATAGATAAAAGAAATAATTAATTACACAGTTTATCTATAATTTGCAAGATTAATCTTTTGAGTCTAGTTAATTTATGATTGGACAATGTTTGTCAAATACAAATGAAAGTTCATTTGGTTCTTGTAATTGTTGTAAGGTTCTCGAATAGAACCAATGGCCACGTCGCCCGAAATGTTTCCGTCCGTTGGATCTTCCGATCCGACGGAATAGAGCCCTCCCGCAAGATTCTATTAGAAATAGCTTCTGATTATATTATGCAGATTCTACTAGCTCCGGGCAGCTTCTTAGGCCAGTCTCAATGAGGGTTTCATTAGAGTTTCATGACATTAAATATGCTGATGTGGCACTATATTAATGAAGAGAGAGATGGTAAGAGTTTCATGGGAGTAGAGAGAGTTTCATCCCCATAAAACTCCTATGCACTGTTTCCAAAATATTGATGTGTTAGAAACTGTGTCATGAAACTTCCATTAAGGATGGCCTTACGGTCCTTGATGTGGAACTAAACCAGGACTAAAGGAGAAAATCCAAAGGGAAAAGCTCGGGATCTGTTGCATTGCATGCATGCGAAGACCGGAGGGAGAGATTTTTTTTTTGAGAATTTCAAACTTTATTAGGGCACTTACAATGCAGACACTATCATAGAGTCTAAAGTTATTTATTACCTCGAACAATGTGAATTTGGAATCTAAATAAGACTTGGAGTCTTATTTTTTCTACCTCTTTCTTCAATAAATATGCTGCCACATCAGTAAAATACCATAAATGATATGTAATTAAGTGTCTTGGACTCTGTGATAGAGTCTTGCGTTGTGAGTGCCCTTAACCAATGTGAGAATAAAAAATACTCAAAACCGAAACGCCTCCGGAGGAGGAGATGAACAGACGGCCGGCGGACGTGGAGTGGACACGGGGAAATTAAACGAAGCGAATTAAATTGAGATGAGATGGGGGCCTCTCTCCAACCGAAACGCCTACCATGCACGACGTACGAGCCCACGACCCCTCCGACGATTCGATTCGATTCGATTCGCTTGCCTCCCCTCCCCCTCCCCGTCCCGCGCGTCTCTTCCTCTTCCACCACTAACACTACATATATAACCGCCGGCTAGCTCCTCCGATCCTCCATCGATCTATCTGTGTCTTCCCCTCCCTCCACACCAACACCTGCCTGCCTCTCGCTCACATAACAGCCGGCAGCCATGGCGCCGCCCCTCGTCGGCTGTAAGCTGCACCGTCATCGTCTCCTCCAGGCGGCGGCCCATGGTGACCTCCGCCGCTTCAAGAGTACGTCCGTCGTCTTTCATTTCATTTCATTTTGTGCTCCGTGGAATTGAACGAGCTAACACTAACAGGGCGCTAAGCTAGCTGATTTAATTAGTTTATTAGTTCTGCTATTCG
This sequence comes from Sorghum bicolor, assembly GCF_000003195.3. Classification (NCBI taxonomy): domain Eukaryota; kingdom Viridiplantae; phylum Streptophyta; class Magnoliopsida; order Poales; family Poaceae; genus Sorghum; species Sorghum bicolor. Next base: position 2,234,211 of record NC_012877.2, read on the forward strand.
ATCGTATAGTATCTGCATGCAGGGATTGCGAGCGCGCTTGACGGCGGGAAGGGCCGGATCAGGGAGGCGGTGGAGGTCGTCGTCGACGGGAACGGCGCCGGAGCACTGCACGTCGCCGCCGCACACGGGAGGACACGGGTGTGTGCTTACCTCGTAGAGGAGCTTCAGATGGATGTCAACGACACTGCCGTCCTGTCAGGTGCTATGCTCTACTCCATCTTGCATTATGTCCTACTCTTTACTCTCTAGCTACGATGCAAGGTACGTGGCAAGCAGTATGCTGAGGTGGATTTATATTTATTTCATCCGGGGACAGGGACGGGCCGGGACGCCACAATGCAAAGAATTCTTGGAATTATACACATGAAACTAGCAGGCTATATATAAGTAGGCGCCATTTTGGCCGGAACTTTGTTCCATTATGTTATCTTTTTTAAAAAAAGTAGACCCTGCTTTGGAATTATATATAAGACATAGAAATGGAATGAACATACTATATTCTTTATGGAATTCATACACATAGCGTCACATGTTTTTAACCACTATATATACAACGCGAATGGCTTCTGAATCCGATGAGTCTACTTCAGTTTAATAAGTTATATCTAATTCCAAATTCCTCTTGTGTTGCACGTACTTTGAAATCAGCCTCTCATTGTTCATTATTTCTTATAACACAAATTTTTTGAACATGGTTGTGGGCTTTACATAAAATAGGCACACATTTCCAAGTATTTAAGATATTGTTTTCATATAGTATTATTAATTTGTACGCTTATGCACATGAAAACTACAAATACATACTCACCAAATGCAAAAAAAAAAGTCTATGCAAATGCATCATGCTGTTTTTCATGGACTAGTATGTTTATTACCATGAATATAATGCAACTTTTAAGGCCCTACAAGTGGTGTCATTTAATCTCTCAACATGCTCTTGTTATTTAAAAGCTTTAGATTTCTATTTAGTTTGTGTACAAAGCATGTCGTCATTGAAAAACTTGCTGTGGATGTTTATTTGTTACAATGCAAGGAGATTTGATTTATGAAACTTTATTGTGATGATGATTTTGTAGGTGATACACCTCTCACCTATGCAGTTCGTTCCAAAAAAAATGTGGATGCTGTGAGGTATCTTCTAGATCATGATGCTGATCCAAATAAGCGTGTGCATCATGGGTGTACCCCACTAAGTATCGCAGTTGGAAAAGGTACCACATATTAAGCATACACATCTCATTGTTCTCATGTATTATATCGATCTGGTATGTCATTACTTATGTATTCTAGCTAATGTTAAATTCTTTAGTGTATGCATGGTTACAATATTAGCTTTACCAACATTTTAATTCCTATCCAAACCCATAAAGTATCTAACTTGGCAAGAGAATAAAGCACTGTTTTCAGCTAAACCTTCTAACACTATGACCGTTGGGTTCATTTGAAATTTTATAGTGTGTGTAAGTCACCATTACCATCAATAGTTAATTTCCTTAATGAATTAAAACATTCTTTCAATGTTTGGGTACATATAGGTAGGACACCAGCTTAAACATCATTATCTTCTATTTGATTTAATATGCCGACCGAGGTTCAATATAATTGAATAACAGATATGTCTCAATGAATCCATATGAAACATGTAAATAATAGCAGGTTGTTGCAAAACCAATAATAGCTAAAAAATGTACTCAAACAAGTATTATTAATTTTTTCTAGAACAGCGTAGAAAAACTACACATCATTTCATTAAGGCAGAAAAAAATGTTACACCGGTCAAAGAGACCCAACTCATACACACCATCCCTTGTAAACTAAGCTATAAACTCGCCACAAAAACTGCAGAAATGACTAAATGCCACGGAGCATTAATTGTCACCATTGGCCTGTAAATTGTCACTGGCCTGTTGATGACCGTTCAAAAGAAATCCTTGCCGCTTTTTATCAATAGCTTTGAGAACCCATTTCCGAAGGTCCATGGCTATTAAAAGATATATAGGGATAGCAGTCAGCACCACCTTCACTAACACTAACCGTCCTGCCATCTTCAAAAGAGAAGCCTTCCATCGGAAGATAAACTGCCACCTTATCAACTAGAGGTAACAACACCTCTTTAGTTGATTTACCAACTGAGAGTTGGAGGCCGAGATACGTATAAGGAAAAGTCATTATGGAACAAGAGAGGATATTAGCCATGAGTGCCCCCTCATCATTAGAACAATGGATATGTATCTGAACTCTTGGACATATTGGTTCTAAAGACCGGTGTCATTTCCAAAGAAATCAAGGAGGTGTCTAATTAATCATATCGCAATGGTATATTTTGTTCAACTTAAGCGCATGTATTGTACTGCATTATGACTATAGCTTTAGTTGATGCTAGTTATGGATCTAGTGGCATTTGAAACACGTCTCTATGTGCATGCATGTTTGGTTATATGTGGATGTGACATTTCGAGCTCAATGGTTCATTAAACCTTAATATTCGTTTATATATATATTTAATACAGGAATATGTGTAATGGTAGAACTCTTGCTCTCAAAAGGAGCTGATGTTAATTCTTTGTCTTGCGGCGGGACGCCACTGCATGTTGCTGCAATGGAAAATCATGGTGCTGTTATGAAGATTTTACTAGACTACAATGCAGACGTAAGGTTTATGACATGCACAATTGCATAATTCTTGTCTTCACATGCTGATATGGTTACCCATGTCATCAACTATACTAAATTGTTTTCATCCTTGTTTATGAAAGAGTGGTTAGTAACTTTTTACCAGCAATTTGTTAGTGCTATGAATATAATTGTGGTCATTTGGTTTGACTAATTAATCTGTATAATTGGTACACCTATTTGATGTTTTTGATTTGATTTTCTTTAGGTCTTCTAGAACTAGACTTATACTTGTATCAATACATAGTAATAAAATGATACTTTTATAATAGTATTTCAGAAGAAAAATTTAGGACTCCCTCAATTTCACAATGCTTATCTGGTCCACATGGCTTTGCGGCAAATAATGAGGAAACATTAATGAAGTTATGAAACTTGTACTTGTTTTTAGAACCAAAACTTGTGCTTATTGAATAGAACAATAACACATTTAATAAGCGTAGCATGATCCATTTCAGTTAAGCTTCGTTTGATTTGTTGTTCTTATGTAAACAAGATGAACACTATGAAGCAATGGTGGTTATTATACAGTTTTAACGTAACAAATCTTGCAATATATTTAATTTTAACCATGCTGTCAGTCAAAAAAATTAAATGGAAGTATATGGCACTTTATTTTATTTTATGGGGTTCAAGAATTAGTTAAGTTAAAACAGAAGAGTATCGCAAAAAAAAGTTAAAACAGAAGAGATGCACAAGTATACAAAAAGGGTTACCTTTTTTGTAACAAATTTTTAAGTACTTGTCGTGTGATTCGCAGATCAGCATGTGCTTTGTAAGCCACTCAAATCATTGCTGCCAATTGTAGTTATCACTAACGCACTCCCAAGAACACCAACACTTGTTTGGCACTCCAACGACACGCCTTTCTGATTTGAATGGTGCAGGAGAACCAAACTAGTGGGCTGGGGTTTCATATTTGTTGTTTATTCAACAACACACCATGAACTATTCTTTGATTTATTTCTGAGATATTTGTCAATTTCATAGTGTTATTTTATTTCTGTGTTGGGATTTTGGTTTTTGACCACCAGTGATGACTGACTGTAGTGCTGCTTTAACAATGTACCACTGAAAGGAGTTCCATATATACCATAACCGTGGCTCAAACCACAATTTTCCATTGTTGCTTGTAACTTGTTTGCAAACTTTCATCTGTAAAAGTATTAATATTTGTAAATCTATTGACAGTGCAACAAAGAATTTTTCATCCTATTTACTCCTTTGTTCACTGCTCTCCGTGCTCGCTCACTGAACTGTGTCAAGCATCTGATTAAGGTAATAAACATTTCGTACACTGATTCGAATTACATGGAATTCCTGTTGGGAATGAAACACTAGTGTCTACCAAGGTTAATTTTACAAATAAACACTAGCATTAGTTTGAGGCATCTGTAACATTTTCTGTATCAGGCTGGTGCTGATGTGATGAAGGGCATTCACAAGTTTACCCCCTTAATACTCGCTGCATATGAGGGCTTAACAGATTTTTATGAGTGTTTATTAGAGGCTGGTGCTGATCCTAACGTTCCTGATGATGTAAGTATCTGTGTTTATTTTTACAGTTTCTTATTATATTACATGAAGACATGTGCATGGATCTTGGGTATGTTCTAGATATAGGAGTAAGCTTGCTTAGGATTGAATTTTGTCTTTTATATTGTTATTATTTATATTGTTATTATATCAGCTCTAGACCTGATTGTGCAAAGCGATTTTAAAATTAAACGTTACAATAACCAATACAATAAGGGGAAATTGTGGGACTAACACAGTTAATGCTTTATTGTGTTACTTCAGATCCTCTTCAGGTCCAGTTCACCTGGACTTTATTAGTCCGGTAAAATGTTATGCTATTCCATTGTTATCTTGGATTTTAATTAATCAGAAGTTTAATAGCTACTGTTTCCTTCTTTTTTTTGTTTACTCTACTGTCATATTTCTTTACTTTTGGCTTGTTGGGTTCATCTTTAGCTAGCTCCAGAGTTTGGTTAATTGTTATTGCTTGGGTTATTTTTTTTTGGCAAAGCTGATATACCACATGCTTGAACTGTAATATCGATGTCTCCATTTTCCATAGCATCCTTTGCTACAGGTTGATATGTTATTCCTATTTGCACTGCTCTGCAAGTAATAAACATTTGTGTCGTTTGAAACAGTCTGGACTCCTGCCAATAGAAATTGCAGCCTTTCAAAATAGACGGAAAGATGTTGAGATCCTTTTCCGCGTAACATCTCGTATTCCGTCTGTGCATGACTGGAGTGTTGACGGTGTACTTACATTTTTCAAATATGTCAAATCGTTTCTAACAGATCAGGTACTGGCTAAACCTTCATTGTTGCATTAAAGATTATGTCATGATGGCTAAATTCTTCACATGAGGGTTCCCTATTCTGCAGATTCTTGGATAGATTCCCCTAAGTAGGAAGAAATTTTTTGAATTTAACATACTGCTGTCAGGCCTATTTGTGAAACACACTGCAATTGTTTATGAAATATCAAGTAATTAAATTCATCAAGAACTGCGTGTACCTTAAATGGGATGATAAATTTATCATATGCCTTATCTCAATATATTGCATCTATTCATGTTCTATTCCACCCATCTTCAATTTGGACAAGATGTGATCTGGTCACAGGCTCCTTAAGTCCTCAGCATTCAGTATACTTTCTTTCAGGATGACCCTATGTACAAAATGGATCTGGCTGATTTGAAGTTAGAAGGAAGCAAGGCATACAACGAAAAAGATTATTCTACTGCAGTAAAACTCTACTCTGTGGTATGTTGCATGACGCAGTTGTTTGTCCCCACTCTATCGGTCTATCCTCGGAACACTTTGGTGGCTAGCACCATTTTGAAACTACATACTAAGAATTCAAAATAGGGTATAGACAAACATTGTGAAAGGGAGGGTGTATATAGCAATGTAGTAACCGCTTGCAAAATGCTGTCATATGACAAAATCATTTCCTGGCACACCACCACCATGCTAATATTATGTCACATGCATATGGGATAGGCCTTATTGTATTTGGACTACATCAATTAATCAAATGGCCAACCAAATACCTAAGACTACTATGTTTTGCTGTGCACAAATCATGGGTGCTTTGTATGTGCGCTTGGTGGAGTAGTTTTTGTCTGGAGTGTCGGTTGGGGTTTTGTTTAGCGCCTTGGTAACCAGTTGTTACCATTTGCTTGCGCACTTTGTACTTTGTGCGTTGTTGTTTAGTTTGGCTGGTTGTTTGAACTTTCTCCTGCTTAATGAAAAACGTGCAATGGCGTGGTCTCGAAAAAAAAGATCTGCATCTAAACCATTTTTCTGTCCCTAGATCAATTACTGCATTGTGAATTTGAGGTAGAATCTGAAATAATTATGCAATAAGTCTGAGATTTCACTATATTGGATCTGAAATAGGCCAAACTGTGGTTCTTGATTCAGTCATTGGTGAGTGAAAGTTTCCAGGAACAGGTTTTAAACCAAATCTGCTTCATATCAAAACCAGATCATATCCATTTTACCCTAATTATTTGGATAGAACATGATTATCACACCAATTTCTGTAGTACATCGTTAGGCAAAAAAGTGCACCCATGCTTATTTAAGTGATGGAATTAGCATATATATTATGTGTTGATTGTTGTTGGTTTGATATGGTGTAGGCTATAATGAAAGCCGATTCTGGTGATGCGACATTGCTTTCGAATAGGAGCCTGTGCTTTATTAGAATGGGTGAAGGAGACAAGGCTTTGGTTGATGCTGAAGCTTGCAGGGCTCTGCAGCCTTATTGGCCAAAAGCCTGCTTCAGACAAGGGGCTGCTCATATGCTCTTGAAGGTGAAGATTTATTAAGAACTTTTAACTTAGGGCGCTTATATTGAGGCAGAGAAAGTCCATTTCTCTGATGACACAACAAACTCTGTTCAGGACTATGAAAAGGCATGTGATGCCTTTCTTGATGGCCTGAAGTTGGACCCGGCTAATGATGAAATGGAGAATGCACTAAGGTACCTATCCGATCCCCTGCTCTGTCTGTCCTTTGTTCTGATAATGGTCTTAGTGTATATTGACAAATTAAGCTTCATTTCTTTTTATTAACAACACCCCCCCAAGTGCATGTCGTAATTGGTCTCATCTATATATGTAGTTTCATATTATTAGAACATGCTTATAAAAACTTCTTATAGAAGATGGCACACTATTAGTTGGATGATGATAAGCTGAAGTAGTTTTTTTTTGTTATTAGGTGGTCGATACATGATGATTGAATTGGATAATCCCCATATGTATTGTATTGCTAATTAAGTCAGCCCGGTCTGCTCACTTTGTGTGACATTGTAGCTAACCTAATAATCTGATTATGCAGAGAAGCTTTGAACTCCTTCAAGATATCTCGTGCGACATGACAACAAAGCTCTTGGAATCGTCACTTGCCCACAAGAATATTAATGCAAGACTTACATGGGGGTACGGCTTAGTAAGCAATTACAAGATATATATTTAGCTATCTGTCCCAAACATATGTGTTTCACCATTGCAAGTTTCTTCTTTGTACGAAGTAGATATGCTGGTTGGCCGATGGCGACATGCATGCATATGGCTCTGCAAATACTGATCGCTGTTTTGATTTGAGTAGGAGGTTTTAAATTGGGAATATGTACTGTATGTTGTGGCGCTTATGTTTTTTTTTCCATACTCAGTTACAAATGTAGACGCCCACATACGAGAGCAATGGGCACTATCGCCTACCACTGAAAGAATGACGTCGTTAGAATAAATCTAGAAAAATTTGAACACATGTATTAGGTTGGGGACTTAACCTAGGTGGACAAGTTACACCTTAAGGAACCCAACATGTGTATGTGCTCGATCGATCAAGACTATGTATTTCTAAAATGAATTAGGATCCTACATTATACTCTTAGAGTGGAGCCTAGCCCGCACTGTCTTTTTTATCACGAACTTGCCTGTGTAAAAAATAAAACAATATGTTTAAGAACACCTTAGTAAAATGAGAACTCTACCCCAAAAGAGGTTGTATTGGGGAGCCTCAATATTTTTTAGGCTCAGAGAAGTATTACTGCAGTAGAATGAGAACTTAATCTCAATAAGTCCCCTTACATGTTAGAGCAAGAAGTTCGAGATAGACGACATTATTTTAGAATGCTGGATTGAAAAACTGTCCAAGCCCCATTTCTTATGAAAGATTACCAATTTCTGTTCAAAGTTTTTAAAATTTGATTGCAAGACACAAATAGCTCTCATCTATTGTAGTTACTCTTAAATACCAAATTCTATGGCTTCCTTTGAAAACCCCTAAAAAACTGTAATTTTATTTAATAAAATCTTGTCAAGAAGAAGTTATCTATCGATATGTCAGATTGTAATAGAAGGATTGACAAATTTGTTTGGATGAACTAGATAACAAATATCTCAAGGTTTAGATCACTATTTGATTAGTTGGACCATTGGTTGAACCAAGGTCTAATATGAGAGCTTTATTCCTAATCAAATCTGAAATGAATGAGGTACTTTGTGGTATTTTTTACACGAAATGATCGGCAAAACCGCTGCCAAGTGATAGACGATCAACAACAAGAAATCTGTACATGGTGACTTTGTCCACCTCAAGTTCTATTGGCTTAGTCTCATGGAGTGGAGACTTAGGGCTTGTTTGGCACAGCTCAACTTCACTAGTAAAGCTGTTTTTTTTAGAAAATAGCTTCATGAGTGACTTTCTAGATGCAGCTGAGCTGTTTTGGAGAAAGTGTTTGGCAAAATAGCTTCACCAACTACTTCATACATAGTTTTTGTGAGAGGAGGGGAAAAATAGCTTCACCCATGAAGCTGTTTTGAAAATAAGTGTTTGGCAAAAAAAAAAACAGCTCACAACAGCTCATGAAGCTGTTGTGAGCTGTACCAAACAAGCCCTTAGGCTCTTCGTGTCTATGAGTTTATAGAGAATGAGTGCACTTAAGTATTCGTGGGCGTCTATGTTTGTGTAAAAAGAAGAAAAATGCAACGAAGATGACACGGTAAATGATGAACCAACATTTGTGCGAAAGATAGTGTAGTTTCCTTGCTCGATCGGCCAGTTGGTCCATCGTTTTCAGGCGGTGAACTTTTGCACTTTTTTCTAGCCTGCTAAATAAATGGATGAACTTGTTCAGGAAATAAATTAAAGTGCGTGCAATTTTGTTGCCTGTTATTCTCCGTGATCCTCGGTTTCTCTTGTAGCCACACTTTCTAACTTACCCTGCGCGTCGTCCATCAGTATAGTACCTCCGATGGTGTACTCTTTTTTATTTTTCTAAGTATGTGTGGGCCAAATTTGATAACATTTTTTCTTGAGAAAACTGAACTGTCCTGTGATGCGGACGGAATGAAACCTGAAAGAAGCTGCTTGCATTATTGTCCGTCGTCAACTTGGAGTGCGTACGTTCCGCCAAGAGTCAGCTATTTTTTCGAAACGGTGGGTATAGGAGCTCTGCCGAAGCCGAACTTGAAGGGAACGAAACACTATACAAAACAATTACACACAAACGTCAAGTAACAAACTGCACAAGAAACTAAGCTATGCCTCAAGCAAGCAGGGAGGTACAGATGATCTCACACCAAGAGTCAGCTCTGTTCACAGGTTATGTGTGACACCTAAAACAAAACAAAACGTGTCAACAAGGGACCACGTACGTATGAGTCTCACACAGCTGGTGGTTTAGTTCACGTTCAAGGATCATAGACGATCCATGCGGTCAACATCCACTACTAGAAACACGGGTTTGAGGCTTTGCCGAGGGCCAATTCTTGGGCACTCGGGGCAGCTCAGGAGCCCTCGACAAAGTCTGGTCCTCGGCAAAGAGGCTTTTGCCAACGGCTAGCTCTGGGCAAAGACAGGCCCTCGGCAAAGGCGCCCTTGGCAAATTTGGCCGTTGGGTCACGGCGGCCAAGACCCCGTCAGGCTTTGCCGAGGGCCATCCGTTAGACCTTCGGCAAAGTTTTCTTTATCCAGTGTTTGGACCCAAAAATTATTTTTATTTTTCTAAATAGTCTTTGCCGAGGGTCTCCGGTCTGGCTCTCGGCAAAGATTTTTTTTTGTTTTTTTGTTTTTTGAGCCTAATTTTTTTGGTGCTACAATACATTATTTTGAACCCAAATTTAAAATTTGGTCTAATTTTGACTTTTTAAATATATTTTCTTAGTTTAATTCTTTTCTTTGTTTCAAAAAAATGTTATCCATAGTATTTGGTGTATGTTGAGTCCCTATCTAGGAACTCGCATCTTCTTCATGTAACATGACGAACGACTTGTGGAAAAAGTGTTTTAGAATTATATAAAATCCATATGAAGCCCGAAAATCACAAAACTTGTCGAGGTGTCATGTCATTGCATGTGTAGGCTATGGTAAAAATTTAAGAACGTTTGGAGCAAGTTACAACATTGGATGTCTAAAACCCAGACATCTCCACATGAAAATACTATATTTTTTAAATTTGTATTTTGTCTATATATTTTGAATCTATTTCTAATATATGTACTAGTTAGTCTTGGTCATTCTTTGTGTTTGTATGTGATTGAACCAAGATGGCGAGCAGACGTTCACGCCGTGAGACGCCCTCGGTTTATGGGAGAGACCGCCCTCTCCTTTGAGGTGAGGGGTCGTCGTTCCGGGCAGCGTCCGTAGGAGGTGACGAGAGGAGGACCAGGGGCAGCCGCCGTAGGAGGCAGCGGTCTCCTCCCTCGCCACGTGAAGTTGTGCTAGAGGAGGAGCATGTAACAGAACCGACCAAATTATAAGAGATTAAGCCTAATAGTGACCATTTGCATAGTCGAACTATCACGCTTAAGCCCATATAATCCCGGTAGTCCGTGAAATCTCGAAGGATTTCAAACCACACATCACCTATACAGCCAAGATCGTAATAAGTTTAGCGGTCGCCATCCACAAGCACATCCAGATTACAACATTCATAAAATACATCGGAGTGCTTAATAGTTATTACAAACCAAGTTCTTCAAGTAGCGGAAGCTTCATAGTTTGAAATTACAACGCACACGATAAGTCTGATACAGTGCCATAGTTCGGTCATTCCCACAAAAGCAAAAGAAGAGACGGAGTGACCATCGCCCTTGGTCTAGTCATCACCCATAGCCGGGTACAGACAGAGGATGCAATAACCATAGTACATTTGACCATCTGCAAAACAACATGGGAATAGAACCCTGAGTACGAGAAGGTACTCAGCTAGACTTACCCGTCATAAACTTAAAATAAAAACTCATCAAGGATCATGAAGGCTATTTGGTGGGGTAGCTGACAACCATTTTGCAAAGACCGCAAGGTTTTATTACCCAAACCTACATAAATCTTTTCTTCTTTTAATCTGCTCAAGTTGAAAGTATCATTATCTATTATCTAGGTTTGCTCCTGTGCTATTACAAGCAAGTATGAGACTATGATAGTACCTCATCACAGCAGTCGTAAACCCGTTTCATTATAACCCAAGTGTTCCATAGTCCTTACTACGAGGACGAAGCTCATGTCAAGTGCTCACTATCCAGGAGCGATGGCGATTCGAATCGATTTCTAACCAGCTGGCGAGGTATTCCCCACACAAACCACACTCACTGATCAAGCGAGCTACAGATCACCGTATTACACTATCCAGGACCAATTCGCGGGTTCGGCAGGCACCGCCAGTACCCGAGGACCGTTCCGGCGACCGAGGTATCCAAGGTATACCAAGGTTGCGCGCCGCGCCCTCGTCGTTCTCCTCAACCACCACCAATACAGCGCATGGCGGCTCGATTCCCGGCCCGGATAGTGTTCAGGCTTCGCGGTCGGAACGACTTATCCTTCCAGCTAAGTGTGGGGCATGCGTTCAACATGACAAGAGGGCCGTCAACGATCGGTCCTTAATCGACACAGGCAGGGGCACCATGGTCAACCCACCATAAGACCCTGCCCGGTCTCCAATTACATTCCACACTTGGTTATTTCTTTCCCCAAGCAACCACTGCTTAAACAAGCAGGTATCCACCTATATCTCGCAGGTGACAGGACATCACCCGACTTCTACCGGACTAAGCAAGCTAAGCATAGACTCCGCGCCTGTCTACATAGGACAAGGTAGATGAACGAGTAGGGATAACAAGGAGTACATATGCAGCAACGGTATCAGGCAACTCCTATCACTTAATATGCAATACAGTAGAACAGGTATAACACTTTATATAAGTTAGCGAGAATAGAGAGACTTAGAATGCTCCGGGGCTTGCCTTTCTCAAACGTGCTAGGTCGGTGATCCGGACACTCCTGCAAATCCTCTCCGGGTTCCTGTGCTTCCGGAGGTTCCTGCTCCTGAAGCTCCTCGGGTTCCTCGGTTCCCACCTCGTTCTCCTGCGAGCCTGTATGATGCATACATGCTCATGAGGAGAGTGCGAGATGCCCGAGTGGATGCTTACATGAGGGAGTACCAAAGGAGTCATGTTATGATGCATAGGTAATGCACTTGGTTATGCTTATTACAAGGTAGTCAACATCATCCAAGAATAAACAATTGAATCAAACATTTATTACAATCTCTTCTATAATTATTTTTCAAATGAAATCAGCAACCTACATGATGCTTCAAAGATACACCAAACCCAACTTAGTCCATTCAACCCACATACACAACCATTCATAATTTTCTTTATTCATTTCTAAGCCCATTAAAAATCACATGCAATTCTGTTCATCAATAAATTCCAGACAAATTACAGGAGACTACTAGCTAATCATAAAGTCTACTGTAATTTTTTCAAAATTTTTGGTTACTTATTTTGAGCCACAAAAATCACAAGATTAATAGATAAGGCCAGTATAATCACCCTACTGTGATATAAGTGTCAAACAACAGATTTCATATTTTTACAATTTATCTAATATCATAAGAAATACCCACAAAATTTTCCAGATTTATTGCATGACCCATTTAATTATTAAAAATCATAAAGCACTGCCATGCAAGCATTTAAATTGCCATAAATTCATTTATACACCAAATAATATGTAACAATATTTTCTCAGTGAGTAAACACACATGCAGAGCCAGCAAAACAAGTTTCACATTTTTCTGAGCCATATTTCATTTACTATGCATTTTCCAAGTTTAACAAAATCATGGATAAAATATATTCACACAGAAAAGTTGCTCCAACATGACATGCAATTACATCAAACTGTAGATCTGGAAATATAGAGCACACCAAAATTTATTTCATTCAATTTGGAGCTGTAGAACTCAAGATATAGATTTTACAAACTTTAAATCAATTTCTGGAAAACACTTTTTCAAGAAAACCGACGAAAAACGCTACGCTCACCCAGATCTACACCCACCGGGGTACCCCTGCGACTGACAGTGGGTCCCCGACCCCACCAGTCAGCGAGACCGAGAGGGAGCTCACCTCCGACGAGCGGATCTCGCCGGCGGTGAGGTCTCCGGCCACGGGGTGAGCACCAACGTGCTCCCCGCAGCAAGACGCACCCAACGGTACCCTTGGATCGACCAGAGGACGACCGGAACACCTCCGGCGAGCATGCATGGCGGCACGGCGGCGCTGCTCGCCGTGGCCAGGCTGCTCCGGCGCGGTAGAGCGTGCGCAAACGCCTCTCCGAGCTTCCTCACCTTCCTACCGACCTAGCGCAACAGAGAACGAGCGAAAAGACGCAGGGAAACGCTAGATCCGCCGCGGCGGAGTACTCCGGCGAGCTCGGGGTAACTCCGGCGAGCGATTCATGGCGCTCGACGGACTCTCACCTCGGTAGAACGTTCGCACGAGCTTACCCTAGCGACGGCGAGTGCCCTGGTGCTCTCGGCGTCGAGCTTGAGGCTCTGGTGTGGCCGGCGACGAGCGGCGGAGCTCTCTCCGGCAATGGCGCGCGGAGGAGCGGCTGCTGCGGCGCGGTTCGAGCGGAGGAGGAAGGAGAAGGAGGGCGCGGGGGACAGAACGGGCGAAATGGTCTGGGAGCTAGCGCCGGCGTCCCGACTAGGGGGGTTGGAGGCCGGCCGCGGCGCGTCCAACGCCGGCGTACGGCCGCCACGTGGCCGGCGCCGGGTGGAGCGAGGCGCGTCCGCGCGCGGGAGGGAGAGGGAGAGGGGAGGCAGGCCGGGTCGCTTGCTGGGCCGAAAGGGAAGCGGGGTTGGCCCAGCAGCGCCTGCCCCTTTCTCTTTTTTTTTTGAAATTTCTTTTCTCCAAATTCTTTCTAAATTCATTTGGACCAATTAAAAATCATTTTCACCTCTTGCTCCCAAAAACAAAGTTGTTCCAAAACAAAAAATCTACCACTTTGCTTTAACAAGCAAGACCAAATTCCAAACAGAATTTGAATTACAGGTTAAAACTCAGTTCTAGGTTTTAAATAAATTCTTTTTTGGATATTTTTGTATAAATTCCATTTCTCAATTTCCATAGCTCCAAAAATTGCACAAAAATGTTCTTAATTCTTCTTACACCTAAAGCAACCTAATTTGAATATTTCACTATTTTAGAAACAAGTATCATATTTTTAACATATTTAAACTCATGAAGTGAAGCACATCAAATCATAATTTGAAAAGAGTGTCATGCTCATGATGCTTATGCTTGATGGAATGCTTATGCATGGCTTTGGTGAGACTAAGTGCATGCTTAACACCTAGGGTGTTACAGCCCTTCCCCCCTTAGGGAAATCTCGTCCCGAGATTTTGGGTTACTAACCATTTCTTATGAAACTTTGGGTAAACTGTTTTTAAGTAATCCTCTGTTTCCCAGGTGGCATCCCTATCGTCATGATGACTCCACACCACCTTATATGTTCTGACAATTCTATTTCGGGTTACTCGCTCCTTGGTATCCACGATTCCCACTGGCTGCTCTTTATACTCTAAGTCTGCTTTTATTTTGATCCCTCGGGGTTCAATTCTTTGCTCAGGCACTTTCAAACATTTCCGTAGTTGCGATACATGGAAGACCGGAAAGATCGAGCTCATCTCTTCAGGTAGCTGAATCTTATAGGCCACTGGGCCTTTCCTCTCTAGCACTTGGTACGGTCCCACATATCTGGGTGCAAGCTTGCTTCGAACTCGGAAACGTTGAACTTTCTTCATCGGCGTAACCTTGAGGTACACATAGTCACCTATGTTGAATTCAAGTGGCCTTCTTCTCTTATCAGCATAACTCTTCTGTCGTGACTGTGCTGCTTGCATATGTTGCTGTATAATCTGCACCTTTTTCTCGGCATCATTCACAAAGTCGATACCATAGTATCTTCTTTCACCAGGTTCAACCCAGTTTAACGGAGTTCGACATCTTCGACCATACAAAGCTTCAAACGGGGCCATCTTGATGCTCTCTTGATAACTATTATTGTAGGAGAATTCAGCCAAAGGTAACCACGATTCCCATGATCCCTTGGATGATAGCACACAGGCTCTCAGCATATCTTCTAACACTTGATTTAGCCTCTCGGTTTGACCTGAAGTCTGGGGATGATACGCCGTGCTTCTTATCAGACTGGTCCCCAAGCTCTTATGCATGCGCTCCCAGAAGTGAGCGGTGAACTGCGGTCCTCTATCCGATATGATAGTTTTGGGAATACCATGCAATTTGACGATCTCAGCCATATATATATCAGCATACTCGGGAGGTCTGTATGTGTTCTTGACTGGAATGAAATGAGCCGACTTGGTTAATCGATCTATGATTACCCAAATCGAGTCATTCCCCTTCCTGGTTGTCGGTAAGCCGGTGATAAAGTCCATACTGACCTCTTCCCATTTCCACTCCGGAACCGATAACGGTTGTAACAGACCTGCAGGTTTCATATGGATGGCCTTAACTCTGCAACACGTGTCACAACGGGCCACATAAGCGGCTATTTCTTTCTTCATCTTGGTCCACCAAAAGTGGGGCCTTAGATCTTGATACATTTTGCTGCTGCCAGGATGAATAGAAAGCTTAGAGAGATGGGCTTCATCCATGATGCGATTCTTCAACTCCCGATCTTTCGGGACCACTAACCGCTGTTGGAACCACAGTACCCCCTTCTCATCAACCCGAAACTGAGTCTTTGGGTCATCTTCGATCTTCTCTTTGATGTGGAAAATACCCTTGTCTGTTTTCTGACCTTCAAACTTGACTCTCGAGTGAACAACTGAGTTGTATATGACATAAGACCTCAGGATGCATAAGATTGAACCCATCTTCAAACAACGGTTGAGCCATTTGATAGTGCGGTTTGCGACTCAAAGCATCTGCGACCACATTAGCTTTGCCTGGATGATAGTGAACTTCCAGGTCATAATCCTTGATTAGCTCTAACCACCGTCGTTGCCTCATATTCAGCTCGGACTGAGTGAAGATGTACTTCAAACTCTTGTGATCGGTGTAAATGTGACACTTATTTCCTAGCAGATAATGTCTCCAGATCTTCAAAGCATGTACCACCGCTGCTAACTCAAGGTCGTGCGTTGGATAGTTGACTTCATGCTTTCTCAACTGTCGGGAAGCATAAGCTATCACCCTGCCCTCTTGCATCAACACACACCCCAGGCCACTCTTCGATGCGTCACAAAACACATCAAAAGGCTTCTCTATATTAGGTTGTGCCAGAACGGGGGCAGTGGTTAGCAACTTTCGCAAGGTGCGGAAGGCTAACTCACACCCTTCCGTCCAGACGAACTTATGATCCTTTTGTAGCAAACTTGTCATTGGCTTAGCAATCTTGGAGAAGTCAGGTATGAAACGACGATAATACCCGGCCAAACCAAGAAAACTTCTAACTTCCGAGACAGAAGTTG
Organism: Sorghum bicolor; assembly: GCF_000003195.3. Lineage (NCBI taxonomy): Eukaryota > Viridiplantae > Streptophyta > Magnoliopsida > Poales > Poaceae > Sorghum > Sorghum bicolor. The sequence continues at coordinate 2,250,709 of NC_012877.2, forward strand.
GTGCCTTCCAGTCCATGACTTCCTGCACTTTTGATGGATCTACGGCAATCCCTTTTTCAGACAAAATGTGCCCTAGGAACGGAACTTCCTTCAACCAGAACTCACACTTGCTGAACTTGGCATATAACTGATGCTCTCGTAATCGTGTCAGCACGATTCTCAGATGTTCGGCGTGATCTTGCTCATTTTCTGAATATACCAGAATATCATCGATAAACACCACAACAAACTTGTCCAATTCTGGCATAAAGACTGAATTCATCAGATACATAAAGTATGCAGGAGCATTTGTCAACCCAAAGGACATGACAAGATACTCGTACAACCCATATCTGGTGGAAAAAGCAGTCTTCGGGATATCTTGCGGACGAATCTTGATTTGGTGATACCCAGATCTCAAATCTATCTTAGAGAACACTCTGGCCTTGGATAACTGATCAAACAGGATGTCAATCCTTGGCAAGGGATACTTATTTTTGATTGTCACTGCATTGAGTGGACGATAGTCCACGCACATGCGCAACGACTGATCCTTCTTTTTCACAAACAACGCTGGACAACCCCATTCCGACGAGCTGGGCCGGATGAACCCTTTTTCTAGTAACTCCTTCAGTTGTTTCTTCAACTCTGCGAGTTCGTTTGGTGGCATCCGGTACGGCCTTCTAGATATTGGTGCTGTACCTGGTATCAATTCGATTACAAACTCCACCTCCCTATCTGGGGGAAGTCCTGGTAATTCCTCGGGAAACACATCGGGGAACTCACAGACCACTGGGATCTGTGGTAAAGGGACCACGTGCGTAGCACAGGAGATGCTAGCAAAGTCAAGACGACGGGGCAGAGGTACTTGAAAAGAGTTACTGCCCTGTGGTTCCCTGAGAGATAACATCCTCTTTCCAGTATCTATGACCGCATCCCATTCTCTCATCCATTTCATGCCCATGATAACATCCAAAACTAACCCAGGCATGACCACTAGATTTACCCGAAAGATTCGGCCACTTATCTCCAGGGTTGCCCCTCGGACCACTTTATTGGTCAACACATCTGCCCCTGCTGAGCTGATGCGGTAGCCATAGCCCAGATCTATAACTGGTTGATTATGCTTTTGTGCAAATGCTTGACTCATGAAAGAATGCGACGATCCAGAATCAAACAAAACAACTGCAAGATGTTGGTTGACAGAAAACATACCAGCTGTTACCGGTTCTCCTTCCGGGATTTCCTCAATCGAGGTATGATGCACACGAGCTGGATATGTTGGCTGCTGCCTCTTGGGGTAGGGACATTCCTTAGCAAAGTGCCCCATCTTGTGGCAGTTATAGCATGGACCCTTGGGCGCATTGTTGACGGCAGGTGCTGCAGCTTGAATTGCCTTTGGCTTGGCAGGAGCTATCGCCACCTTGTACGGCTTCTGCTGTGTTGAATGCCCGGTGTTCCTTCTCTGCGGTGGTCGGAACCTAGCACCCGGGGCAGGAGGACGATACTGCTGTCGCCCTGTCACTGGTGCCCTGGACTGGGATGATCCTGCTTCAAAAGCCCTTTTACGTGACTTGGATGCACTGTAGTTGTTGTTATTGTTCTCTTGGGTCAGGCAGTCACTGATATAGGCATTGAAAGTAGCCCTGGCCCCTGTACCCATGGTCTTCAGCATTTTTGGATTCAAGCCCCTCTGGAAACTAGCAATCTTCTTGGCCTCCGTGTTCACAAACTCAGGGGCATAGCGAGCGAGATTATTGAAGGCATGTAGATACTCTTTCACAGATTTCGTTCCTTGGGACAGCCTCATGAACTCCCCAACCTTCATTTCAACCACACCAGGAGGAATGTAATTTCCCCGGAAAGCGGTGGTGAAGCGGTTCCAGGTGATTGGTGTCCCCTCTGGGTAGGTGGTACGGTGATGGGACCACCAAATCCCAGCGGGTCCTTGCAACTGATGTGCCGCATACTCAGCCTTGAGTTCTTCTGTCATTCGGAGAAGACGAAATTTCTGCTCCATAGTGTTGATCCACTCATCTGCTTCGAGCGGTTCCAAGGCCTCCTTAAAGATTGGTGGCTTGGTATCCATGAAGTCCTTGAACGAACTGTACTGGTTGACCTCCCGACCACCCTGATTATCTCCACGACGGGTGTTGTCAGCTATGTTGCGCAAAGCTTCTTCCATGTTGCGCTGCATCTGTTCCATGTTCCGTTGGCTTCCCAGAAACTGCGCGAAAAACACATCCGCAGTGTACGGGGGAGGCGGTGGTGGTGGCGGTGTTGGTGCTCTGTCCTCAATCCGTTGAGACCCACCTCCGGATGTACCTGCTCCAAGGCCCGGATTGCTACCACCCCCGCCACGTGTTTGTACCATCTGCATACGCCAATGATAAGCAATCGTTAGGAGTTGCCATCAATCGGTAGAAAATGTGTAAAATCGTGCCATACTGAATTTACTGAGGGAATAAATTCACACAATAAACAAAGGCACAACAACTCATCATCCACGCACAACATCACTAACAGATTACTTAACATTCACGCAACAAGGTTCGCGTACATCCAACTTGCCAGCATACATACACTGGACTTTCAGCATCAACTCATAAAGTCTACACAGCCCAGATCCAAAAGTACATGACATGCCACGCAACATACATCACAAAAGAGGAAAGACTAGCTCTAGAGCCCTAGCATCTACTCGCTGTGGTCACTGTCCATGCCGGAGCCATCCTCATCCTCGTCACCACTAGCAGCTGCTCCTATCTCGGGATCCGCGTCCATCTCGTCCTCAGAGTCTAGCTCCGCTGCTCCAGGCAGGTGGTGAGGGTGGAGCTGGTTATGCAGCTGGTGGATCTCCTCATGCAAGTTCTCATTATACTCCTCGGCATTAGCTAGCTGCTGCTCTAGCTCTAGCTGTCTGGCCCTCAAAGTGTCCTCCTCGTGTCAGGCTTCATTCCTCTGTCCAAGCACATGGACTAGCATGCGCTCGCAGTTCCTGTGAGCAGTAGTCACCCTGTCCTTCTGCTCCCGTACTGCAAGCAGGTCCTGACTCAGCTCACTGTTCTTCTGGACTGCCTGGTCTCTCTCTCTGGTCACACGAGCCAACTCTGCCTGTAGCCTCTCGACCTCAGAGTCAAACTCACGCTGCAACTGACGCTTCTCATCCTGGACGGTGAGAAGAGACCCGGACAAGCGACCCAAACAACGCTCCAGGCCTCCATAGGTCTTCATCAACGCGTACATGGCACTCATAGCTGCACTGTCACTGTGCTGGTCCTCATCCGCACTCCTCTCTAGAGCATTCACCTCGGACTGATCCCACACCGCAGTGTAAGGGTCACCCCGGGGAAACACCCCAGCGAAGGCGTGGGCCAGCTCCTGTGGAAACCTCTCCAAGAGGTCCCTCAAAACTGCGAAAGCTGCCCTGCTGGCACCGTGGAAAGGCGTGACACCTCGGGACTCGTACACCCAGCCGCCCCAAGCAGGGTCTCCTCCACTGGTAGGGACAACTGCCTCAATCCCCACCAGGGTCTCGTCACCAAGCGGCTCCTTGTCCCAATAGTAGCGAGGCTCCCTTCCTTCGGGATACCCCATCGAACTGAGCACCCTCCAAAGCAAAGTGGGCATCCCAAACTCCTCTAGGAACTTGCTCTTATGTCGCGAGCTCCTAGCTGCCAACGGACGGCGAGGGGCCCGCCCACCAGTGGACTTGCGAGCCGTGAGCCTAGTGCGTGCCATCTGCTGCAAATGGAATACCGTGGGTAAGAGCGAGGATTACCTTTAATTATTTTATTTAGAATTGGGACAGATTAAATTAAGGGGGAAAGTAAGCGATGATATGAAATGAACATGATGCATGCACGAACTTACGATCTCACAAACTTAGAAAACAAAGGTTAACACTAAGCGGTATACGCGGTGGCACACAACGTTCTCCCATAACATAACTAGCGTTCTAAGCGAGAACGTGGTTAGGGTACCTGCAGAAAACTCATTTCAGCCCACCCACAGTATGGTCGTGCATAACAAAATTTAAAACTATACACTTCACATACACAGACACCCATCCATGCGCGTGACGTGTCACTACCCACATCATCGCCCTAACGACGGCATCGCCTCTCAGGACGGAATTCCCAGCATGCGGTACTGTTCCCAAGACACACCAACATGTGTGCATGACACAGTACCGGACAACACTTCCCTAGACCGGCAGTGTATCCGATCATGCTCTCACAACTCCCACTTACCATGGCGTAGAGGAAGAATTGATCCATACATTACCACTCAAATGAATGGCACTCATACTATTTGCACGCCGTATGAGCGACGAAATAAAAATATGATGCATTAACCCCCAAGTCAGTACTTAGCTAGCCACCTTAGAGTCCTTAACTGGGCATAAAGGATATGACCATGGCACACTAGATAATTTTCCCAAAACTTAGTTTAACACCTTGATCATTATTAATTAATTAATAAAATCTTTTACTAAACCGGTTTAGACTTTTGTTTAAAACATACTTATGAACAATAACTCGCTAAACCTTGCTCCGATGCCAGCTGTAACAGAACCGACCAAATTATAAGAGATTAAGCCTAATAGTGACCATTTGCATAGTCGAGCTATCACGCTTAAGCCCATATAATCCCGGTAGTCCGTGAAATCTCGAAGGATTTCAAACCACACATCACCTATACAGCCAAGATCGTAATAAGTTTAGCGGTCGCCATCCACAAGCACATCCAGATTACAACATTCATAAAATACATCGGAGTGCTTAATAGTTATTACAAACCAAGTTCTTCAAGTAGCGGAAGCTTCATAGTTTGAAATTACAACGCACACGATAAGTCTGATACAGTGCCATAGTTCGGTCATTCCCACAAAAGCAAAAGAAGAGACGGAGTGACCATCGCCCTTGGTCTAGTCATCACCCATAGCCGGGTACAGACAGAGGATGCAATAACCATAGTACATTTGACCATCTGCAAAACAACATGGGAATAGAACCCTGAGTACGAGAAGGTACTCAGCTAGACTTACCCGTCATAAACTTAAAATAAAAACTCATCAAGGATCATGAAGGCTATTTGGTGGGGTAGCTGACAACCATTTTGCAAAGACCGCAAGGTTTTATTACCCAAACCTACATAAATCTTTTCTTCTTTTAATCTGCTCAAGTTGAAAGTATCATTATCTATTATCTAGGTTTGCTCCTGTGCTATTACAAGCAAGTATGAGACTATGATAGTACCTCATCACAGCAGTCGTAAACCCGTTTCATTATAACCCAAGTGTTCCATAGTCCTTACTACGAGGACGAAGCTCATGTCAAGTGCTCACTATCCAGGAGCGATGGCGATTCGAATCGATTTCTAACCAGCTGGCGAGGTATTCCCCACACAAACCACACTCACTGATCAAGCGAGCTACAGATCACCGTATTACACTATCCAGGACCAATTCGCGGGTTCGGCAGGCACCGCCAGTACCCGAGGACCGTTCCGGCGACCGAGGTATCCAAGGTATACCAAGGTTGCGCGCCGCGCCCTCGTCGTTCTCCTCAACCACCACCAATACAGCGCATGGCGGCTCGATTCCCGGCCCGGATAGTGTTCAGGCTTCGCGGTCGGAACGACTTATCCTTCCAGCTAAGTGTGGGGCATGCGTTCAACATGACAAGAGGGCCGTCAACGATCGGTCCTTAATCGACACAGGCAGGGGCACCATGGTCAACCCACCATAAGACCCTGCCCGGTCTCCAATTACATTCCACACTTGGTTATTTCTTTCCCCAAGCAACCACTGCTTAAACAAGCAGGTATCCACCTATATCTCGCAGGTGACAGGACATCACCCGACTTCTACCGGACTAAGCAAGCTAAGCATAGACTCCGCGCCTGTCTACATAGGACAAGGTAGATGAACGAGTAGGGATAACAAGGAGTACATATGCAGCAACGGTATCAGGCAACTCCTATCACTTAATATGCAATACAGTAGAACAGGTATAACACTTTATATAAGTTAGCGAGAATAGGGAGACTTAGAATGCTCCGGGGCTTGCCTTTCTCAAACGTGCTGGGTCGGTGATCCGGACACTCCTACAAATCCTCTCCGGGTTCCTGTGCTTCCGGAGGTTCCGCTCCTAAAGCTCCTCGGGTTCCTCGGTTCCCACCTCGTTCTCCTGCGAGCCTGTATGATGCATACATGCTCATGAGGGGAGTGCGAGATGCCCGAGTGGATGCTTACATGAGGGAGTACCAAAGGAGTCATGTTATGATGCATAGGTAATGCACTTGGTTATGCTTATTACAAGGTAGTCAACATCATCCAAGAATAAACAATTGAATCAAACATTTATTACAGTCTCTTCTATAATTATTTTTCAAATGAAATCAGCAACCTACATGATGCTTCAAAGATACACCAAACCCAACTTAGTCCATTCAACCCACATACACAATCATTCATAATTTTCTTTATTCATTTCTAAGCCCATTAAAAATCACATGCAATTCTGTTCATCAATAAATTCCAGAAAAATTACAGGAGACTACTAGCTAATCATAAAGTCTACTGTAAATTTTTCATAATTTTTGGTTACTTATTTTGAGCCACAAAAATCACAAGATTAATAGATAAGGCCAGTATAATCACCCTACTGTGATATAAGTGTCAAACAACAGATTTCATATTTTTACAATTTATCTAATATCATAAGAAATACCCACAAAATTTTCCAGATTTATTGCATGACCCATTTAATTATTAAAAATCATAAAGCACTGCCATGCAAGCATTTAAATTGCCATAAATTCATTTATACACCAAATAATATGTAACAATATTTTCTCAGTGAGTAAACACACATGCAGAGCCAGCAAAACACGTTTCACATTTTTCTGAGCCATATTTCATTTACTATGCATTTTCCAAGTTTAACAAAATCATGGATAAAATATATTCACACAGAAAAGTTGCTCCAACATGACATGCAATTACATCAAACTGTAGATCTGGAAATATAGAGCACACCAAAATTTATTTCATTCAATTTGGAGCTGTAGAACTCAAGATATAGATTTTACAAACTTTAAATCAATTTCTGGAAAACACTTTTTCAAGAAAACCGACGAAAAACGCTACGCTCACCCAGATCTACACCCACCGGGGTACCCCTGCGACTGACAGTGGGTCCCCGACCCCACCAGTCAGCGAGACCGAGAGGGAGCTCACCTCCGACGAGCGGATCTCGCCGGCGGTGAGGTCTCCGGCCACGGGGTGAGCACCAACGTGCTCCCCGCAGCAAGACGCACCCAACGGTACCCTTGGATCGACCAGAGGACGACTGGAACACCTCCGGCGAGCATGCATGGCGGCACGGCGGCGCTGCTCGCCGTGGCCAGGCTGCTCCGGCGCGGTAGAGCGTGCGCAAACGCCTCTCCGAGCTTCCTCACCTTCCTACCGACCTAGCGCAACAGAGAACGAGCGAAAAGACGCAGGGAAACGCTAGATCCGCCGCGGCGGAGTACTCCGGCGAGCTCGGGGTAACTCCGGCGAGCGATTCATGGCGCTCGACGGACTCTGACCTCGGTAGAACGTTCGCACGAGCTTACCCTAGCGACGGCGAGTGCCCTGGTGCTCTCGGCGTCGAGCTTGAGGCTCTGGTGTGGCCGGCGACGAGCGGCGGAGCTCTCTCCGGCAATGGCGCGCGGAGGAGCGGCTGCTGCGGCGCGGTTCGAGCGGAGGAGGAAGGAGAAGGAGGGCGCGGGGGACAGAACGGGCGAAATGGTCTGGGAGCCAGCGCCGGCGTCCCGACCAGGGGGTTGGAGGCCGGCCGCGGCGCGTCCAACGCCGGCGTACGGCCGCCACGTGGCCGGCGCCGGGTGGAGCGAGGCGCGTCCGCGCGCGGGAGGGAGAGGGAGAGGGGAGGCAGGCCGGGTCGCTTGCTGGGCCGAAAGGGAAGCGGGGTTGGCCCAGCAGCGCCTGCCCCTTTCTCTTTTTTTTTTGAAATTTCTTTTCTCCAAATTCTTTCTAAATTCATTTGGACCAATTAAAAATCATTTTCACCTCTTGCTCCCAAAAACAAAGTTGTTCCAAAACAAAAACTCTACCACTTTGCTTTAACAAGCAAGACCAAATTCCAAACAGAATTTGAATTACAGGTTAAAACTCAGTTCTAGGTTTTAAATAAATTCTTTTTTGGATATTTTTGTATAAATTCCATTTCTCAATTTCCATAGCTCCAAAAATTGCACAAAAATGTTCTTAATTCTTCTTACACCTAAAGCAACCTAATTTGAATATTTCACTATTTTAGAAACAAGTATCATATTTTTAACATATTTAAACTCATGAAGTGAAGCACATCAAATCATAATTTGAAAAGAGTGTCATGCTCATGATGCTTATGCTTGATGGAATGCTTATGCATGGCTTTGGTGAGACTAAGTGCATGCTTAACACCTAGGGTGTTACAGAGCACGTGACGGCCACGGCCACAGACACGTCAGGGAATGAACGAGGCGGGTCAGCAGATGGGCAAGGAAGGTGAGGGAGCCTTGGCGCTCGAGGGCGAGGGGGGCGAGGTGCTCGAGGAGAGGGAGGGGGTACCGCTGCCCGAACTCCCTACGAGTGAGGTCCTAGGAGCCTGCCTCATCCGGTGCCGCTTCCTCACACCCACGCAGTGATCCGGCCTGTGGCGAAGAGGTAAGTAATTATAGATGTTATCACAACTACTTCATAAGATATGTTGGAAATCATAAGAGAAACTAATAAATTTTCTTAATCACTTGTGCAGGGCATGGTTGGTTTTGTTGGGTACTCCAACACGCACCCCTGCGAGCGTCCTCGGTGTTTTGTGTAGGAAATGGTACCCTGGCATTGTGTTACTGTCCGACGAGCTGGTGGTGCGAGAGCCAGCCTCCAACTAGGATAGGTACGTGCTGAATGACACTTACCACAATAAGCAGGAGTGGGTACTGGCGAAGTTTTGGGTAAGTCTCTCTCGCAGAACATTGCTTAATACATCGTATTCATTGGTTAAATTTTTTATTGAAATAATGAATGGATACATCGGTTTTGTATGCAGAAATTTTTCAAGGCCGAAGAAGGACTTGAGGCCCAGACGGATCGAGCGGCTACTACAGCTTGTAGGATGTACGCCACCGAGATGCACCACAATGCGCGCATCCAGGCCCACATAGACTACTACAGGTCGGTACTTAACCAGTCCCTCCCCAAGCCTCAAGCAAGACAGATTACGCTGACCCGAGACCAGTACCTTGAGGCAGGCGAATAACATTGATAATGATTCATTTTTTATATTAAGTAGGTTCAATTTCATCTTCTAATGTGTCAAATACTCGATGATTTGTAGGTGATTCCCTAGTGGTGCCGACCGTTTCCCAAGTGCTGGGCCATGATCGTGGACAAGTGGTTGTCACAGGACTATGTTGACACGCACGAGAGGTAGCGGGAACAACATCTGATGAGGCAAGGTCCGACTCACCATCAAGGCAGTTGTAGCCACCCTGCATACAAATAAGCATATGTAAGTGATTTCTTTCATTTATTTTGAGACTCAATTATGCCAAATTTGTCACCATCTTCCTAGATTTCTCGTAGGAGGCTGCATACCCAGGTGAGGAGGTCTCGGAGTTCTCTGTGTGGGCTATGTCCCACATGGGCAGGGCGTCGCCCTCAGTCTCCTTCGATCCAGCTATTTTGACCCGAACGTGTATTTCGACCCCATTGATGCAGAGGCAATCATGAGGCTTGAAGGAGGCAAGAAGCACGGGTGGTTGTGGATTGCACAGGTAATGGATCTCTTACTCATTGTACGTTTATATTTACACACCAAAATTAGATTTGCATTACTCATATATTGGAGTGAAATATTGTAGGCTGAGCTACAAGAAACAAAAAGGCAAAGTCAAGAGTAGACAGCGGCACACCGCACAGCTGGAGGCCCAGAAGGCCGCATTTGAGGGAGCGCAGAAGCAGATGGCAGAGATGATGGTGATCATGCAAAATCTTGGGCAAGCATCTGGTGTTTCTGTGCAGTTTTCAGCTCCTCCACCTCCTACTCCTACAACTACTCCTATAAGTATAAAAGTTCACTTTTCGCTTGTCTTTACATGTATGTCGGTGTTCGTGCCGCTGTGGATGTCGGCCTTCATGCCGTTGTTTCTTGCAGGTTTTGGAAACCTTCCCGTTCAGGGGAGGTGCTGCCAAAATTTTTAATTAAATCTTTTTGTATTCTTAGTAATTACTAGATGCAATCTTGAAGTTCCAAATTTGTTTTCTCGGATTACTCACACGTGCAATCTTTGCTCCTTTGTGCAGCTCCGTCCGCAGGTTCGAATCATCCCGCTGATGCGTCATCAGGTGATTAGGCTTTTCCTTCACCATTGTCTTATAGGCTACCTTGATGAGGACTTGTGCTAGGTGATGTGGTTGGACTTTAGTATGATTTGTGCTTTATGGTTGTGACTTGTGCTTAGATTTGATGAACTTGTTGTAATAAATATGTGAATGATGATGAACATGCTGAGACTTGTAAAGTTGTAATATATTGTGATTTGTGGTTCACAATTATGGTTGTGATATATTGTGAGAAATTGGGTTATGCGTGATATATATATATATATATATATATATATATATATATATATATATATATATATGAAATGTTTATGTTGATGGAATGCAAAAAACAAGTAAAAAATTTAATTTTCTGCCTCTTTGTCGAGGGCCCTCACCATAGCCCTCGGCAAAGATTGAGTCTTTGCCGAGGGCCCTTGCCATTGCTCTCTGCAAAGAATTTTTGGAAAAAAAATTCTGCACATTTTCTTTGTCGAGGGGCGGGGGTGGAGGCCCTCGGCAAAGATTGGGTCTTTGCCGAGGGCCTCACTATAGCCCTTGGCAAAGATTTTCTTGGGAAAAAATATGTATAATTTCTTTGCAGAGGACCGTGGGTTGAGACCCTCGGCAAAGACTTTTTTTTGCCGAGGGCCCGCTGACGGTCCTAGGCAAAGACACCGTCCAAGGAAACGGTGCTTTCACTGTTAGTTTTCTTTGCCGAGAGCCGTTTTGACCCTCGGCAAAGACCCTCTTTACCCACTCAAAATTTTCCGAGAGCTCTTTGCCGAGGGCCGTCCTCGGCAAAGAAGTGAAAAGTGTAAGACCTACCCCTTTTTGTATCTCCCTTGAAACAGCTCTTTATTTTCTCTCATTTCCAAGAGGCTTCCATGACCGTATTATACACAAAGAAGTTGCTTCTGAAAAGGCAGGTTTATGTTTCACCTGTTTTGGTTGGCGTTCTGTTTTTTTTTTTAGCAGAAACACTTTTCAAAAACTCAACCAAAAATTTGGTTATGGTTAAAAATTGAAAACTTGACTCATGAGAGGAGAGTGAACTACAATTTAGAAGGGAGGATAGAGATAAGGGAGATTGTGCTGATTTCAGTGCCTTGGAGGACTTTTTTTTTCTTTTGCAAAGGGAAGGGGGATTTATATTAAATCTTGGCATAGTACATCTAAAATCACACAGAAAAAAATCTGAAATAAAAATACATAATATTCTATTCAGGTTCGTTCATCGTTTTCTTCTCCAATGACTTCTCTTGAACATTGGATCAGAGCCAAAGTGCAGGATGCTGAATTCAACGACCATCCCCAAAATATTGAACATGATGCAAGATCCAACGCTAAACCCTAAACGGTGATGTGTCCTCTCTTCTTAGATCTAGCAGATGCACCAGAGAGGAAGAAAAAGAAGAGGGGCCCTAGGCGATGGCGAGGACCTAGGAGTGGCGGCAGCGTGTCCTGACACGGTGGCTCATGTCGTGGGTAACATTTCCGTAGCCTGGTACACGTTACATCACGAAGAATTAAGTTGGACAGGGCTGTCACATACAATGGCAATTTAGTCAACCAAAATTAATCTAGCTGCCTGTGTGATGACTAATCATGCCAAATAGAATTGTGCGTGAAACGATAAGTATATAGGTAAGCTGAATCCATTTGCCAAAGAAATGTAAGAGAATGATGCATGACTTTGAGCAAACATAACATGATTTCCAGGCCTTGCACTTTTGCACTTTTCCAGATGAAATGGGAGAACTTTTCGAGGAAATTTTGTGCATAAGCAGCGACGTTGATAGCTCCGGCGAGATCAGCTTCGATTAGCAGGTCGTTCTAGCTAGACGGCACGAGCCAGCTCCATGTAACCCCACGTTTTGTTTTAATTTGACTTTCATATCTATGGTTAACACAAACAATTAGAGACGAGCAGGGTTCCCTTAGCATATTCGTTCAATTATTAGGACAATATTGAGAACCGAAAGTGGTCAAAGTTTATAATGGACTTCTACTTCATATTTCTATCGTCAAAGTGGTCAGAAAACATATTTGGACCATCTCATTTGGAGCCTGTACGAATAAATAGTGATTCAATGGTGCTGGCCTAGCCGAAACCAACCCGAGTTTGGGCAAGTTCTTCAAATGCAAGATTGGACTGCAGGTTCGTCCCTTTAAAAGTCTGGATAAATTAATTTTGATTTTTAGAAGCTGTTCTGTCCTAGACGCATAGCAGAACTGGTCAGGCCGGTTCCAGAACTGACTAGGGCGGTTTGCCTGGTTGTAGGGCTGCACAGCTCCAGCAAAAACCGGCTAAGCTGGTTTGCCTGTACAAGTCCGATCCAAACACCGGCTAAGTTGGTTTGGACGTATTTTCGCATAGGAAACATGGAGATCACGATCTGGAGATGTTTTCTATTGGATAAGACCATCCTCTCGATATATACGATAGGATCACGACCAATTGAAGGATCCAACACTCAATCATCAAAAAATACATCTACTACCTAGTTTTACCCTTTTCCAACCCTCCTGTTGTTCATTGGATCTCTCCGCAAGATTTATCGGCATTCTTGGCGGCCTTGCTGGTTCTAAAACATCCCTAGCCATGCTCCTCCCTGACGAGTCTTCCCAGGAGACGTTCCTAGGCTTTTGCAGCGTTGGACGAGCTCTAGATCGGCCTAACCGTTCTTTAGATCGGTTTAGTGGTTCTTGGAGTTGTTTGCTGCGTGTTTCAGGTTGTGTGCAACCTAGGACAAGCTAGTCGTTGCTGGTATGTGACTTAAATCACAATCTAACGTCGATAGACAGACTTTTGAAAAGAATTTCTTTATTAGTACTGTGCTCCGGGCTTTTTTCTTTGCATGATCCATGCTTTAGCTCTGTTGGGGGCACAGCGCTGCCTTCCCCTACCTGGTTGCTCCGGAGGATCGCCTCCGTCTGGAACCTCCGTCTCGAGATCCTTCGGGTGTTATGGCGCGGAGGTTCTAGGTAGAACTAACGATAACGCGTCTTGTATGGTGCTGAGTGAATGCAGGAACCAAGCCGGTGTCGGAGGCCGCGAGGAATGAAGGAGAGGACCTTCGTACTTCCCCCGGGTCAAAGGATAGGCGAAGGTCGTGACTGGAGATGTGGTGATGACAAGAAACCTTCGGCGCCACTGGTCCAAGGAACCTTCGACGTCTTCAAGCCGAAGGTTCGGCGGCCGACCAGAGCTTCGAGCCCTGGTGTGTTGGAGCCCCAAGCAAGGAGCGCGCGTGGAGCTCGTAGTATGAAATTACTTAAATGACTTATGGTCAGCAGACTGTAACTGTAGGACGATATGCCGGGATATTCTCCACCGTCACGGTTTTTTTTAATTGTCTCAGGTCGGTTTCCGTGCCCCTATATAAAAGGTGTGTAACTACTCTTACGAGAGAGATCATTCACTATTTATACCTACTGTTTCCAACCACCGTTCCGGGGCATTGAGCCAGTTGTCTACATTGTCCTAGGCCACTCACTGCAACGCGTGAGCAAGCTGCTTGTGCGTCGTGCTGCTGGGAGTGCAGGTGCGCATTTCCCAACAAGCTCATTGCTTGGTCGTACCGATGACCACGTTTCTGGCCGGGACCTTTAATTTTGGCCGTGGCATGCATGGGCAACACAGCGAAAAGGAAGGGAGCTAGAACACATCTGTCATCTGTGTACAATCTCAATTTCGTTCCAATCAGAAGGGTTTAACGCTTTCCAATCAGAAAAAAAAGTGCACCAAAGTATTCTCGAAAGTGCACCATTTTTCACGTGCATCCAGTCAGCAGAGACAATCAATATATTGATTGAAAAGGACAGTAATACAACCATTGCTGTGGTAGTGGTATGCATGCTTGATATAGAAGAAGCTGTTGGCCTGCCCAAAGCTAAGGCAGCAGGCTAGTACGTGTTGCGTTTTGACATGCGTTATTCGTGCGCTGATGTTGTTGACTTGTGGCCATCCAACTAAGACATCTATCCTATTTTGCCGGCCTATACACTATAAGTATGTCATTGTCAGTATATACACTATATATTCTCATCAAGTAATCATGCACGTACGCAAGGTAGGAAGCTAATTAAGGACGACGATGGGACGGACACGGAGGGGAGAACGAACGAACATTAGGCGGAAAAAGCGCACAAAATTTCCTGGAAAAGTTCTCCCATTTCGGCTAGAAAAAGTGCAAAAGTTCATCTCGCCTGAAAATGATGGCTCAGCATATTTCTTCCTCGCATTTCTTTGCTATAAATAGTGGATTCAGCTAACCTAATCGTTCACGCACACACATTCCATTCGGCACAACTAGTCGTTGTCATCTCGCACGGCAGCTTGGTTATTAATTTAGTAGCTGCACGACTAAACTAGCTACCATCCATGACAGGTACCTGTCCTAATAATTAACATCGTTTGCTCTCTTTTTTTTCCAGCGCTACGGGAGGCAGTTGCTTTCCTAGTGCTAAATGCACTCCGAAGCCTAGTTGCACTTGAGGAACTCCGAGTACATCATTTGGGGAAAAGTTTCTAGAGGGGTATCCTCTCACAGGAAAGGCGTCTTTCCTAAGAACCGAAAATCGTGCACTCGGAGAAAGCTTTCCCGAGAGCTATGCTGGCACTCGGGGAAGAATTGACGCCGTTCAGGGGTGGAGCTACAGTGTACTCAGTGGGTGCGGCCGCACCCACAAATTTTTTAAAAAACAGTGATAAGATCTAAATTTTAACCATATATGCAGACGCGCCCTGTCAGATTTACTCTAGCTCCGCCACTGACGCCGTTGGTGGCCGGCCAACGCCGTTTCCTTCTTATTTTATTTAAAATTTTCTTCCCCAAGTGCAACACTCGGGGAGCGCCGCAGCCCAGTCACTCGAGGAAGAAACCCTCTTCTCCGAGCGCTGCAACTCAGACACTCGGGGAAGAAACCCTCTTCTCCGAGCGCCGCAGCCCAAGCACTCAGGAAAGAAACTCTCTTCCCCGAACGCCGCAGCCCATGCACTTGGGGAAGCCCTTGAAAATCCTTTTTTTGTTTTTTCTTTTCCGTGTAAACAACAAAGCATATATATATATATATATATCACAAACCACAAATCAACAATAATATATTACAAACCACATTTATATATCACAAACAACCAAATTTGTAATATATTACAAACCACATGTTCAAAAGTACACATTATTCCAAGTTTACAAGTTCAATACATAAAAACGACTCTGAGGAGACTCACGCTGACGGTCTAGTGTGCGATGCCGGTGAGGGTTGGGACGCCCTAGCTTGCGATCTCGGCGTGGCGAAGCAGTGCAGGCACGACCGCAACACCGACAAAGACGATCAAGGTCATCGAGGTGCTCCGAGTGCCGGTGGGTTGGACCGTCAAGTAACACTTTTCTTCCCCGAGTGCGGCTCGTCCCCGAGTGTTGCACTCGAGGAAGAAGACCTTTGCCGAGTGTTGCTCTTCCCCGAGAGCCAAGTACTCTACGGCACTTGGGAAAGCCTCTCTTCTTCGAGTGCAATTCTTCCTCGAGTGTAACACTCAAGAAAAATTGGCTTTCCCGAATACCCGATTTTTGGCACTCGGGAAAACCTATGATATTTGTGAAATTTCGCCTCTCCCGTATTGATTATTCCTACTTGTTACTGGGTGCTATTAGTTACATGGTGAACACCTAAAGGACGCGTACAATTTTTTCCATTCCAATATGCTGCTATCCTCGCGTCTCGTCCTTAAGAAAGGTCATCAAATTTCGCCTATATACTTAGACTAGGTTAATGCCCGTACGTTGTTACGGGTTTTAAAATCCATATATTCTATGTTTCTTCATTGTTATTTCATTTTTTCTGTCTATATTCTTTCTTTTTTATTTCTTTTCGGTTTTCGTTTTTCGACTTTATTTTTATTTTGTGTCCTTTCCTTATTCTTTTCTTGTTTTAATTTTACCTTTTATTTTCTTTTTCTTTTGGTTTTATTTTTATTGTTCTTCCTTGCTTCTATTTGTTTTTTTCTTTTCAGGTTTTCTATGTTTCTTCATTTTTATTTTATATTTTATTTCCTTTTAATCTTCTTTTTATCCTTATTTAAATTATTTATTTATTTTATTTGCTCTATGCACTTTTTTCATTTGTTAATCATTTTTGTTTTTATATTTTCTTCTTAGTAATTTATTTTTTATTTTTATTTTCTATATATATGTGATATTTATGTAGTATATATTTAGTATTTTATGTTGTGTTATGTCATATTTACGTAGTATAAATATGATGTTTCTTATGGTGTTCATTAGTATACATGTAATTTATAATAGATGTGATGTTCTATAATATATTTAATGATGTTTTATGATGTATTTAGTGATGTTAATGTTCTATAAATATATTTACGATATTTGAAAAGTAACCATTTGACATTATTTGAAAATTTTCTCCATTTTGTGTTTTTATTTTTTTCTTATGCTTTTTACTCTATATTTTATTATTATTTTTATCTATGTCATGTATTTATGTATTTTTTTTATGTATATTGTAATATCAGTTTCATAAACCTAAAACCAAAATACTATTCTTCTAAATCGATAACATTTTTTTACAAAGACAGAACATTGTCTGTTGAACCTAGAATATTGTCTCTACTTAATAAAAGAAAATATTTTATCTTTATAAGATAAATATTCATTAATAAAATTTTATCTAAATATATCCATGTGGGATCTTGTTTTGAAGAATTTGTTATAAGAAATTAAATGGTGCAATCGGAATTTAATTTATATCTCTGGTTTAGGAGTTATGATTTTTTTTAATTCGCTAAAAGAATTTAATTTGTTATAAGAAATTAAATGGTGCAATCGCGAGACGACGACAAGGGCTCGTGCTCCTAGGTGGAACGGACGAGGGCAGCAGCGTTGTACAGGTTCGTTTCCACGAGTCGACCCTGCGCTCAGATCCCGTGTAGGCACTCGCGTGTTCTAGTTTTGGTGCTCGCAGGATTACTTTGGGCGATGGTGACTGAGCTGTCGTCACAAGATCCAGCACTGTCGTCCCGCCGCCGACGCTGCCGGAGATGCCAAGCCCGACGATCTAGAGCGCCACCGACGGTGCCCAAGCCGTCACCGCGAGATCCACAGCACCGTAGTCGCACCACTGCCGCGCCGCCACCGCTGCCAGATATGCGAAGCCCGATGATCCCAAGGCTGGACACAACCACGCCAATGCCGGTGGACACTGACATCATGGTGAGCTTGGCCTCTGGTGCGAGCACTAGGACCTCTACGGCAAGAATACGTTCTTAATTCAGTAGTCTGATGAAGGAAACCTTAGTAATCTATGATAAAGCTTGTGTAGACTCCATTGACTAGATGTGTTCTTTGAAGGAGGTAATATTACAATGAGGTTGCACTAAACTGATGGCACTTTGTATGCTGTTTTCATAATGTGAAATGCTAGCTGTTTTTGGCTGACCCGAGGCTACGAGGATGCTGCTAGTGAAATTTTCTACTGAAGTCAGCATTTGCCTACGCTATGAAAAGAAAGAAAATTAGACAAAGATGTTATTATATATAATATGATATACAGATGGGGGATGTTGTGCCGAGTATAGCTTTGCCTTCAAGGTTACCAGTTAAATGACCTTCTTTTCTTGTTAATTCAAAGGTTAGAAGTTGTCGTTCCATTCCATTCGTAATAGCCATGGTTTCTAAAAAAAAAATATTGTAATCATATTGCTCTTATTTATTCTTGCTATATTTTCTATCAAATAGCCACACAATGGTACACAAAAATTATTTATAGTTCATCCTAGCTACATGCAAAGTATTAAATATCTTAGAGACAGACTCTCGTCTGTGGGTTGTATAACATGTCTTTATACATGTCTATATGATAAATTCGAGACACTTAGAGACGGATCTCCGTCTGTGGGTTGTACATGCCCTCATGTGTGTTTTATTGATGCATTTAAGAACTTTTTGTAAAAAAATAATAGGATAAAATAATTAAGGAAGTGGACGTGTGTAAAAAATAAAAAACAGTGTTACTTTTTTTTAATCTAATATAACATATTTGTATATAGACAACTAAACACTACATCTTCTTAGCAGACTACCAATTCCACTTGCACACTGCACTCAAAGTTGACGAGCAAGCATCACAATTTTTTTCTCGTCGAGGATTACCAAATTTCACCTACATACTTAGAAAAAATGCAAAAAACAAACAAAAAAAAAGGTACGCCACCGGAAGTACAAGTACGGATGGACGTACAGAGAAACGGTGGCTTCAAAGAGAGGACCACAAGTTAACGTCTCTCCTTCCAGCAGGCTTGCAGCTTGCACACATTGCATGCATGATAGTAAGGACTTGCAAGAAGAATTAATGTTATTAGTCAAGAAAAGTTTGAACAGCACTTTCTTGTGCAAGTTCACCCATGCATGCATGCATGTTGTCATGAAAAATATATGCAAAAGTTCACCACTTGAAAGTGATATATGGAGTGATTTTTTATTTTGGAGAAAGGAGAAATGTTCAGGTCTCTCCACACATGCAGAAAATCGCATGCATTCCTCATTGCCATTTTTCATTCTTTCTTTTTTTTAAAAAAAATCTTGGAACCAAAACAGAGGTGATTAAAACGCAGGCCCGGCTCCAGAGGGTGGGCAGGCAGTGCGACCGCCACGGGCCCACGGAGCTAGGGGGCCCAAAATAATATAAATATTAGTATATATAATTTTTTATTTAGCATAACTAACACATATAAGTCTTTAAAATTCTATTGTAGGTGTCTTCCAGTCTTCCTATTTTATGTAACTTGGAAGCATTAGAGCACAAGCAGCGAAATCAAGAGACTAGAAGACGATTTATTTTCTACCGGCGCCAAACCACCGATGCTTCCTAATTCAGCCTTGTTTAGTTCTTAAAAATTTTATTTTTGTTTTAGGAATCTTTAGACACATGCATAGAACATTAAATGTAGATAATAAATAAATAATTACACAGTTTATATGTATTTTGCGAGACGAATCTTTTGAGCCTAATTAGTCTATTATTGGACACTAATTGTCAAATAAAATAAAAATGCTACAATAACCAAATCTAAAATTTTTTTTGAACTAAACGAGGCCTTCCTATTCTCTTCCAAATTCCCAAAATCCCAAAATCTCCTATAGATTGATCATTGAGGCATCAATGCATGCAAACATGGATGCCGAGTCAGCAACGACCGATGCTAGTTGCCAAGTCGCAGACTCACTAGCTCGCTGTGGCACCACCACTACCGCGAGACGATGCAACCAACAACAATGATTGATAGCAGATGTGATCTCATTCAACAGGCTCTTATCTTATTGCTTGCCCAAGGGCCCTTCAAATTATAAAGCCGGCCCTGTTAAAACGTGGCTCTATGATTGGCCCCTGTGGGCCTACATTTTCAGTTTTCAGGTGCTTGACTTTTTTAGCAATATATTATCTTACCCAACCAACTAATATAGTTATTAACACAAAAAACTTACAAAGGACATTTTCATTCACAACTTTTTTCTACAGCCAAACAATAGTAGAATTACAAATCACCTGAACACCAACAGAAAAAAAAATTCCAGGCACATGATGAAATATACTAGAAGTGTAGAACTAGAGGGCGCCTTTCCACTCTTCCAGTATGCTAGCTAGACTGTGCTTTGCGTATAGATCAGCTTCCAAGTTCCAACTGTTGGAGTCCGTAGTGTTTGTTCCTTATAACTACTACTGTCAATTGTGAATTTAAAATTGAGTTGATTGAACAAACTGAAGGAAGCTCAACTGAAAACGGCATCCATCGTCGTTGAGCACAACTTGTTGGAGATTGGACCATCTCCACCGCGCAGGGATGTTGTGTTGTTTCTACATGCATATGCA
Source organism: Sorghum bicolor (assembly GCF_000003195.3). Classification (NCBI taxonomy): domain Eukaryota; kingdom Viridiplantae; phylum Streptophyta; class Magnoliopsida; order Poales; family Poaceae; genus Sorghum; species Sorghum bicolor. Next base: position 2,270,954 of record NC_012877.2, read on the forward strand.
TGTATGCATGCTGGGTCCCATCCCACCCCCATGGGCCATGGCAGCGACATTAACGTAGCAGCTGCCTGCTATGCTACACCGACCATGTCCTGCTGCGGAGCAGGGACGACGACGACCGGCCTCCGGCGAACATCTCGTCGAGGGCGATGACGAGGCCCATGGCCAGCGTCGCGCCGAGGCGTGGTTCCACCACCAGCCGGAACACGTCGTCCCCCAAGACGGCATCCTTCCGGCGGACCTCGGCCACCACGGCGTCCCCGCGCGCGTGGTCCGGCTCCCGCACGACGCAGGCCCGCCGCCCGTACGAGCCCTCCACCACGTACGATGACGAGGAGACTTGCAAGGGCGTCACGTAGGCCAGCGCCTTCGCCCTGGAAGACGACGACGACGACGCCCTCCTGTGGCGGCGGCGCACGGAGAGGAGCGGCTTGCTGCTGGTGGCGCTGGGCTCCGCCGCCTCGGCATCCGCGGCGTCGCCGTCGTAGATGACCCAGTGGTCCACCAGCACGCCGAGCCTCCGCTTGCGGCGGACGGTCAGGAGCGGGGTGCCCGTGGCATCCATGAGCACGACCTCGGCGCGGCGGCGGCCGGAGGCGTCGTACGAGTCGACGCGGAAGGCGAGGTCGCCGTTGGCGTCGAAGACGGTGAAGCCGTCGCAGTTGAAGAGCAGCGACCTGCGCCACACCGTCAGCACCGTGGGCGGCGGCGGCGGCGGGTCGGGCGTGACGTCGACCGTGACAGCCGCCGCGTGCTGCTCTGGGTCGGCGGCGTTCGGGTGCACCTTCGTCCTGGGCATTTTTATTTCTTGTCCGCCGCGCCGGCTGGCCGGCCGGCCTCACTCTCTCGATCTAGCTTGTGGTGTAGCCTGGTAGCTAGGGCAGCTAGCTCCGTGCAGAGTGGAGACAGAGGCCTGTGCGTGCGTGCTTTGTTGTGTGTTGGGGAGCTCGGAGCTTGGGATCGAGTGAGATTGGCTTGCCGGACGGAGTGGCGGAGTGCAGAGGTAGAAGACGAGTTGGGAATTTATACAGGATCGATATCGTCGTCCCTGGGCTCATCAGGTCAACGACACAGAGCATCGCACGCCTGCACTGCTCCTGCAGGCCGATGTGGCCCTGTGCATGTATTGCCCTTTCCCTTTCAAAAAAGTTCATCTGAAAAAAAAAAATCTGACCTCCTTTAATTAGAAAACCAAATTTTAAGACTATCATTATAACTCTTGAAATCATTCCATTTACGTCACAAACTATGGGAGATACCTATTTTGCCGAGTGCAGGAGGCTTTGCCGAGTGCCGAAACACGGACACTCGGCGGCACTCGGCAAATCCCCAGTTTGCGAGTGTTACACTCAGCAAGTGTCTGGCGTGACCCTTAGTTTGAAGTGCGGCACTTGGCAAAACTTTTATTAACCGTGCGAGATTTAGCACTCGGCAAAACTGTCGCCGTGAAGCTCTTTGAAGGCAGCTCTTTGCCAAGTGCAACAAGCATTCGGCAAAGAGGCCGCCTGCTGTAGTGCAAGCAGTTTTAAAAGTGGTTTTTGTCTGATGTTATGTCACGTCGGTCACGAAGAAAGCAAATCAAACCTTTTGTGATAGTATAAGAGCTCAGCTAGACTTACCTCGCTTAATTAGAAAACCAAATTTTTACACTCTAGAATGCGTAATCTAATAAGCATGACACACATGGCAGTATTTTGGATGCACATCAGCACACGGGAAACAACTCTACATCTATTCACTTCACGGTGTAGTACGAATTGTTGAGATGTTGACCGCATGGACCATCTATCGATCGAACCTTTAACGTGAACTGACCACCAGCTGTGTGATTCGTATGTACGTGGTCCTTGTTGACACGTTTGTTTCGTTTTAGGTGTCAACATAACACGCATATATATATGTACCTTGTGAACAGAGCTGACTTGCATTGGCACAACGTACGCACTCAAAGTTGACGTAACGCAAGCAGCTTCTTTCGAGCTTCATTCCGTCCACATCACAGTACAACTTCATTTTTCTCCAGAGAAGTTACCAAATTTGGCCCCACATATAGAAAAAGTGCAAAAAAAAGTACACCTCATTGGAGGTACAAATAAAACGGATGGAGGTGCATAGAAACTGTGGCAACAAGAGAACAAAGGTCACAGGAGGACATGCATGATTATATTTAGATGAAAGATCCATCCACAAAAACCTGATGGCACACGCCATACAAAAACAGGTCCCAAGTCTTCAAAAAGTATTCCAATTTAAAACCTCACAAACAATCAGTATCTCCAGATATGTTGCCACCCAGAATACTTCCTAAAAGAGACTTTGTAAAATGTTCCGAACATACTCCAGAAATGTTCCTAATCTGGTAATTGCATAGTAAGCCGGACCCCGATGCAAAGCAGGCAGACCTAGTCTTGCATAATTAATATTCTTCTGTGCAAGGGACAGTTATTCCGATACCTTTGTTGTGCCACGAGATATCGTCAGGGAGTTCAAAGACTCTCTGCAAAATTAAGTTAGGTCAATAATTACAATGTCTCACAAAGTGGGGCAACTTAATTAGCAATACACATGTGGATTTTTCAATCACCATGCATGATATCAATCATTCAAAGGGTAACTACTTAATCCATCTAATAATGAGCCACCATCCTTATGAATTTAATTAACCTAACCGATATAAATCCATTTATATGCATGTGTTTAAATATGAAATGAGACTAAGGCCAGTCTCAGTGGTCCGTTTCAATACACTGTTTTCAAAACAAATCCGTTGACAGGGCATCAATGAAACGAATAATGAAACAACCTCCACAATGCATGAGTTTCACCTTGATGTTTCCTAGGCTGGGCAAAGCATTTAATTACTGCACAATGTTTGGATCACATGCAAGATAGTGAAACGATTTAGCCCTCAGTGGAAATTTCATCCCGTTTCACCGCGTGGGAAATAACGCCCGCGGGATCTCACCATGGTGAAACTACTTCCTTTTCTCTCCTCTTCATTTCATGCAAAAAATGCAGTTTTCCTGACATGGTGCTCTAATAAATGTGCATGACATCCTGGTGAAACCCCCACTAAGACTGGTCTAACTACTACATGCATTAGGAGCAATAAAAACAATAAGATTTACTCCCTCCATCCCTGTAATATAGTGTTTTCTATAATTTTTAGGACAGATTAAGAGACAACACAAAAGACACATGTGCCCTCACTTTGTTTTTAAATAAAAGACACTATCATCAACAAGATTAGTGGTGATTGGTTTATAAATGTAAAGATTTAAATGTAAAACTGGTTTTTGGTTTCTACAATGTCTTATATTTGAGGATAAATTTTAAATGTTAGAATGTCCTATATTACAGGACGGAGAGAGTAACTTGTGACCTAAGACCAATATTACAACAAACGACAAAGAGCAGGGGATTGGTACCGAAGTTCATTCTCCAATTCTGCATTAGCCGGGTCCAACTTCAGGCCATCAAGAAATGCACCACATGCCTTTTCATAGTCCTGAACAGTGTTTCATTTGACATGTCATCAGAGAAATGGATTTTCGAGAGCAACATAAGCGCCATAAGAAGTTATAAATGCTTAACTCACCTTCAAGAACATATGAGCAGCACCTTGCCGGTAGCAGGCTTTTGCCCAATAAGGCTGGAAAAGCCTACAAGCTTCAGCATCAATCAAAGCCTTGTTTCCTTCACCCATTTTAATCCAGCAAAGGCTCCTATTCGAAAACAATGTTGCATCAACAGAATTGGCGTTCTTCATTATAGCCTACACCAACAATTTAAACATAAATATAAGCTAATTCTGCAAATTTAACATGCATGGCTGCACTTTTTCCTAATGTGACTATAGAAATTGACAATTATTATATTTGCCCGCTGCCCATTTCATGTTTCTCTCTTAGTATATATGGTTTCAAAGCAGTGCTAGCCATAATACTGAGTTAATATGTTCCATAAAGTGGAGAAAAACGAGCATAGTGCAACAATATTTTTTGCCCAGTGTTTTTTTTTACACTCGGCAAAGAAGCTCTTTGCCGAGTGTCAAAAGAAAACACTCAGCAAAGAGGCTTCTTTGCCGAGTGTTTTTCTTCGACCCTCGGCAAAGAGCTTTTTTGCCAAGTGCCCAAAAATATACACTCGGCAAAGTATTTAACACTCAGCAAAGATGCAGATTCCGATAGTGCATATACCACGGAGTAGAATTTTACTGCAGTATAATAATCTTTTTTCTTGAATGCTTTGTTTCCTTCTAACTTCAAATCAGCCAGGTTCATTTTGTACACAGGGTCATCCTGAAACAAAATAGATGACATAACAATGAAAGCCGAGGGTAGGTTTGAGTTACAAGGAGACAGTGAGCAGGTCACATCTTATCACTTGTCCCAATTGAAGACATAAAAACCAGAATAATATTGAATTAAGGCACACGCTAAATTGACCAGAATTGATCCCATTTATGCTATATACAGTAATTCTTGATGAGCTTAATTAGTTACTTGTTATTTCAGAAACAATTGCAATAGTGCATTTCACAAATAGAACTGACGTCACAAATTTTAAATATAATTTCAAGTTAGGGGTATCTATCAAATAACCTGCAGGGTAGGAAACCCTCGACAAGAATTTGATCATGATAGCATATTCTTTAATGCAACAAGCAAGGTTTAGTCTGTACCTCATCTGTAGGTATTGATTTAACATATGCAAGTACCCCATCAACACTCCAGTCAGGCACAGATGGGATACGAGCTGTCACGCGCAAAAGGATCTCAACATCTTTCCGTCTATTTTCAAGCGCTGCAATTTCTATTGGAAGGAGTCCAGACTGTTGCAGATGACAGAGCTATATATTACTTGCAGAGCAGGCATTCCTATTACAGTTCATATTACAGTTCAAGCATGTGGAAGAACCCTTAAATATGTGAGCTTTGCCAAAAAAAAAAAAACCAAGCAATATCAAAGCCTACTAACCAAACAGGAGTTGGCTACTACAGATGAAACCCAAAAAGCCACATATACACAAATAGCTACAGTATTATAGTAAAAAAAAAAAAGGCAGTAGTAGCTTTAGGTACATTTAAATTCTCTGATTGTAATACCCGATTTTAAGGACAAAACCAGATATGCACCATATGTGAGTTTTAGAAGTCAAATCTCACATATAGCTACAAATAAGGGTTAATATCAAAGAACAATGCATAAATATATAACGTACATAATATTAAAGAGATAACCTTTAATAGCAAACAGCGGATAGACAACTTTAAACTTCGGGTATTAACTCCTCTCCACAGGATCCAACTGACTGGTTGATCACAAGCCCAAAACTTCTCCTGAGGTGTGGGGGGAAATTGCAAGAGTGAGCACATATCGTACTCAACAAGTATAACCAGGGGTTCATGAGGCTCAAATAGCTGACACTGGTTTGACTGCATTTAGCTTTTAATAGTTGATAGCATGTTTAATCATTGGATAGCAAATGTCAAGGTAGCATAATTAATCCCATAACCACATGATCAATTGTATACAGGAATTATGAATAACACATATAAACAACATAATAAACCATCATTTATCATCATTAATTAAGTTCATCAGTGTCCATCTATTCCGTCAGTTTTCCGGGCCGCCCGTATCCGTGGGCACGGCTAGTATACCAGATTTAACACTCTGCAGAGGTTGTACATCTTTACCCATGAGTCATGATTTACCCTTTCGCCCGAGGCCCGTCGACCTCTTAGCTCACTTCCAAGGAAAGCCGGCAGGGTTCACTATGAAGTCTTTCAAAGGTTCGTCTAGCAAGTTAGGGCCGCAAGGTTTCCTTTGCGCGCAGATATAGATACCCCCTTCCGAATGGCACAATGACGCGCAGCCTATACACATAGGGACAGGGGCTCGCACTATACCCAAAACGGTTCAGCCCCTCCGCCCTTTCGGGTAACCTCTAACAAGCTAGAAAAGCTTACTCATACTTGACTAAAGCCAGAGCCATATAGCCCTCATGGTTGTACGAGTTGTCCCAGCTTTTGCCAAGGGATAAGTCCTTATGGAGGGTCAAGATCAATCCAGCAAAAGCTAGAGTTCTTTCCACCCTTTATATTCAAGTTGCTAGAAAGCTTATTTTATTGTTTATTGTATATTCAAATATTCATGTTACAAGATCATGGATTATTAATCAAGCACTAGCAAGAACTACCCAAATGCATATCCAAATAGGTAACAAGGAATTCAGGATAACAATCATCTATGATTTTGCTACGGTCATCAAGGTGGACACATGCATATGATAAATGTTATATTAATTGTGTATAGGTAACAAGGATAGTCCCAAGTTATACTTGCCTTAATCCAATTGCTCTTGCTGATCTTGCTAACTCTGCTGGTCTTACTAGTTGTCCAAGGCTCTGATCTCGATCACTGAAGCACCCTTGATCACCACGAATTGTTTACCGGCTAAACTCGATCATCGATCACACAAACAAACGGAGAAAACATACACGAAGCAAACAAGACTACAATTAGAACAGTACACCAATCAATAAAAAGGTTAAAAACAAATATACGCACAGTTACAGTCACGCAGACACAAAAAAACACACTAATCGGATCTACGGTGTAAAAAGAACAACTACCGAAAGATTTGCAAGAGTAAAGACTATATGTTTGTTTTATTTTAATTAACAAAACCATATAAAATCTACTAATTCAGATTAATCAAATTATATTTTAGTTTAGAAACTGAGCGAAAACTAATCATATTTTATTAACATATATTATCACATAATTCAACTTAGATTTATCTTGGTCAAATTAAAAGGACGTGTGAGAACACCTACACGAACTGCATGTGGCGTGGATTCGAGCGAAACAAGTTATTATAATATAAAAATACATTGGTGATAGTGATTAATCTATATTAATATTTAATTTAATTAAAGACACATAAGCACATGTCAGAACAAACATAACTAATAATAGACCGTGATCATCACGTCCTTGCAAACTCAGCACAACTTGATCGCACTAAAAACAAATTTAGGATAGTGAAACTACCGAGTTTTAAGAACTGTAGCTAATTATTTAAAGAAAAAGACGATACAATAAAGAATAGATTATTGAGAAAATGTGAAGGATGTATGCGTACGTATTGTATTTGGCTTTTCAGGTAGGCACGGTAGCAGCACGCGACGGCACTCGGTGTAGGCACCCAGACAAGGCCACCGAACTGGCGTTACGTGTCCGCTGCGGCGAACATGAAGAGGAGTAGATTGGCATTGACAGCATGTATATCACATATATACGTGGAGAGTATCTGATTAGAAGCAAAAGATCAGCGTCTACTAAGCAACACAAGGTGGATAAAAAGAGATCATATATGGATACACGTACGTGTTCGTCCAGAGCATGGCCGGTGGCTTTGCTTATTGCCGAGGAGAGGTAGGCAGGGCGTACAGGCGAGAGGCCAGCGGTGCCAACAGCGTCATGGCAGGCAAGCTCGGAAATCGTGGATCGATGGAGCGGCGGCGGCAGCTGGTCTCTCGGCGAGATCCAAAGGCGGCAAGAACAGAGAAACTTCTAATTTAATACAAGAGCGATTTCCTAAACTAAAGGCTTTCTTTATGATATGTTTTGTTTAAGGGATTGGTACACATATATAGAGAGAAAAACTATCCACATCTACATCAATTAGCGATATAGTCCTAATTGATTTGCAACCTTCATCTTTACTAAAAGACCTAATTAATTATTAAAGCCCATTAGTAAATAAAGACATTGACCATTGAGATCATGGGCTTGAGCTTTTTATTATTTTCGAAATTAATTAATTTGGCGAATACAATAATCCTAGAAAAGTCCAGAATTATGATTTAAGCCATGAAAAATACTCCAAATATTTCAGAAATTCAAGGAAAAATCTCGTAGACATTATGGAACATGAGAAAACCAATTAAAGTATTTGGATCTCATGATAAGATAATTTGAAGCATCTAAAAATTAGACTATGCTTACAGAAAAGTGAGAACGGAAGCTAGAAAATTCCTACAAAGTTTGTAGAGACTGCTTGATGGACGAGGAACTAAAAGAAGTGCTTTGAGTGACAAAGAAAAGATTTTAGGAAGCTCCTAATAAAAACTTGAGCTTAGAAACAAGGAATTTGGTTGTAGATGAAGATAAAGATGTACGAAGATCGTTCTACTAAACGAAATTTTAAAAACTTTGCTTAATCTCAACACACAAAGGAGCAACAAACAACAAACAAACATCACATAAAACATATGCACCAGCATGTATGCATAATAATATTGCTAAGCCATATGATAAATTTTAATTTTAAAAAAATATTATTTTTCCTATATTTTCATGAGCACAAAAATATAAAATTAAATAATTTTATCTCTATTTCAAAAGGAGTAAATTTTAGGGTGTTACACTGATCCATATTGAAGATAACAATGAACAATAATGTCAATTCCTGGTGAACTGGAACTGAAGAGTAACACATATAAACATGTGTCAATCCCACAATTTCCCTTTATGGAATTTTCTATTGTAATAGCTAATTTTCTATCATTTTGCACAACCAAGTCTAGTGCAAATAAAAAAATGACAGAGACAGAATTAATCCTAAAGCTAGCTTAATACTATCTAGAACAGGCCCAAGATCCATGCACATATGTCTGCATGTAATCATGTTATCTAATAAGCATAACTGAAAGAAACTAAAACTTACATCATCAGGAACATTGGGATCAGCACCAGCCTCCAGTAAACACTCATAAAAATCTGTTAAGCCCTCATTTGCAGCGAATATTAAGGGGGAAAACTTATGAGTGCCCTTTGTCGTCACATCAGCACCAGCCTGATCCAGAAAATGTCACAGATACATCAAACCAATGCAAGTGTCTATTACCTTAATCAGATGCTTGGTGGACATTAGTATTTCTTTCAAAAAGAGATATGTAAATTAAAATAGGTGTAAGAAAAATGATTATTACCTTAATCAGAAGCTTGACACAGCTCAGCGAGCGAGCACAGAGAGCAGTTGACAAAGGAGTAAAAATGGTGGAATATTCTTTGTTGCACTGTCAAAAAGTACAAATATTAGTACTTTGAGCGACTCGAGTATGGTGTGAAACTTATCTAACATCTTTTAGTGTACACTACCAAAGCGTCACTATAGTGAACAGTCTATCACTGGTGGTGAAAAACCAAAATCCCAAAACAGAAATAAAAGAAAGGTATGAAATTAGGCAAACATTACAGACAGAAACCAACAAAGAACAGTTAATGGTTTGCTGTGGAAGGAACAACAAAAAAAGAAACCCTGCCGGTTTGGTTCTACAAACTCCCAAATCAATATATGGCATGATGGAAGTAATCCCTTCATGTTATGTAGCTAGTGTCAAGTCCTATGTTCAGCATCAGTTTTCAATCTATCAGTTCAAGTCAGTGTTAGATGGTTAATGTGTCAGTTGCCTAGTCGTGAACATGGGACCTGCTAAACCGGCCGCTAGTTACTTTGTCATGCCTTTTCCTTTCTAAGCACCCAGTCATAAATAATAGAAAACATAAGCAGAAAAATTGCAGCCTTTGCAATGCCAAACACTTGTGTGTTCTCTATTGTTCTTGTGAGTGATAAACTATACAAGCAGCAGCCATGAGTAGAGAGGCTTTCAAGCTTGATCTTTTTTGTATACTATGCCCATTTGTTCAACTTATCGAAGAATTCTCTAACCAAGAAAATAAAAAAAGATAGAGCACCACATACTACCATTTTGTAATTTTGGACCGATAGCATTAGTTAAAATATATGGCAACATTTGTTATATCAAAATTGTATACCATCGTTGTATGTCACACCTATTAGATAGATGTGCTACGTATCCAAGAAGTACAAGTTTCAAACAATTCCATTAATGTTTACTCGATATTCACCACCCAACCATGTGGACCAAACAAGCATTGTGAAATGGAGGGAGTACTAGATATGTCTTTTGAAACCCTGTAACAAAAGTATGTATTCATATAAAAGTATAGAAGTTCATGGCAGAAGTTTAGCTCTAGGATGGCCTATAGAAAGTCAAAACATCAAATAGGCGTACCATTTTTTACAGAAAATAAAGGTAAAACATATTAATTAGTCAAACCAAATGGGCACTGTTATATTCATGGTACTAGCTAGTAAATTGCTGACAAAATGTTAGTAACCTTAGTTTCATGAACAAGATTAAAACAAGTAGTTGATGACATGGGACTTGTAACAGCACATGAAAACAAGAAATTAATGTGCATGTATAAATCTTACATCAGCATTGTAGTCCAGTAAAATCTTCATAACAGCACCCTGATTTTCCATTGCAGCAACATTCAGCGGCGTCCCGCAGTAGGACATAGAATTAACATCAGCTCCTTTTGAGAGCAAGAGTTCTACCATTACACATAATCCTGTATTAAATATAAAAAGGATTAGGTTTAATCAGTTGAGTTCAGCATGTTAAATAATCCATATATAACTGAAAATGCATATTAGAGCATCAACAATGTGTTTCAAGTGCTACTGAATCAAATGTCCATTAGTTGACAGGTTAGAATATCCATATGTAGCACATCAACTTGGAAATAGCAACACACCATACACTGATATTGAATAAACAGTATGGTTATTGATTAGTAAGAGAAACATATTGAACACTTGTTTGAGTTTATTTTTAAATTATTAGCTGTATTGACTTAAAAATGTAACGTGGATTCATGGAGCGAGAGATCCGTTATTCCAATATATGTAACCTCAAATTGCATATTAAATCGAATAAAGACAATTAACAATGTTTAAGCTTGATTCATGCCTATATGGATCCAAACATTGAAAGAGTGTCTTATTAATAATTAAGGAAATCAACTATAGATGGTGTGCACATTCTAAATTATCAATTGAACCCAACTGTCATAGTGTCACAACCAATGTTTAATTCTCTTGCCCAAAAAAGGATGCAATAAATCCTTTCCAGGTTTGATATAGACTACAAATGTTATGAGTAAAGCTACAATTTCAAGCATTTATTAAAAAAATATTAGCCGAAAACCAATATTTTATCCCCAAGGCTTTAAAGGATGTGAGTTATTTTTTACCTTGTGATCTTTTGCACACTACCACACCAAGCTATGACAAGGTCTTTCGATCTTTTGAACAATCTGTACATAAAATCTTTCTAGCTGGATTTGATGTAATGATCTGACCAACTATTGCTATTATCAGATTGATTTAGAGATGATAAACAATTCGCATTTTGGTAAAAATAAGGAAATAAAATTGGGAAAAACAAAATTTATATCCAACCCATGGTAGCATATTCATGAGCCTTATTATAAAATGAATCAATATAAAGTTATTAAATCTGTAATGGCATAATCACATATGATACAAAAGAAAAATGAGACAATGTATGTACACAAAGAACCTTTTGCAACTGCAATATGTAGCGAGTTACACCCATGATACACAGGCTTATCTGGATCAGCGTCATGATCAAGAAGATACCTCACAACTTCTACATTATCGTCAGAACAAACTGCGTAACTGAGAGGTGTTTGACCTACGAAATAATACAAATAAAGTTTACAAAATCAAGTCTTCTCATAATAATCAATAGGAATTCACAGTGAGTTTATTACCTATCACAACATGGCTGTAAACAAATGAAATATAAATCTAAAGCTTTGAAATAACAATAGCATATTGAGTTGATGCATTGCATAGACATTTTGCATCAGTTCTACGTGCTTTGTAAATAAAGTACATATTGTAGATTTCAGCTCATAATTAATAGCCAGAGTCCTAGATAGTATGAAAACAATTGTATGTTAGCATCTTTGAATGTTTTTGTTAAAAATGTAAGGAATATCAGAGAGGATCTGAAGGCAGATATATAGTATGAAAACAGTTATACGATAGCATGTTTCTAGTTTCAGTTTGATGCAAGACAACTTTATGCGCTCGGCCTACTTATAGCCTAGTTTCATCATGTATCGTTCCAGGAAGCGTTGTAGCATCCCAGTTGAAATATCACCACAGCATACTGCCTTGCTCTGAGTCCTGACAAGCCAATTTATATATTATCCAACTACGAACATGTTCACAGGAAGAACTTCATTATTAATAACTAGTCAGCAGTCAAACAATTAAAACTTAAAAGGCAAACTAGCTAGCTAGTTAGCTAGCTCGCACCAGTGCACCACATATATCATGAGGAAAGGAAACCAAAATAATGTACCTATGCATGAAATTAGTGTCAAATAAACTCAAGTTTTTCGAGAAGTCGAACAAACACATTGATAAGTACCATTAGATTTATTATAAAATATATATTATCAGAATAATTTTTTTATAGATATATATAATAATACTATTTATTATAAATTTGGTTAAATTTGAACTAATTTAACTGATACGGTTACCATAATTACATATTTTTATAGACAGAGGAAGCTCATGCAAAGAATAGTTTCCAGCCCCAGAAAAGAAACCAAAAAAAAGCATTACTACTACGTATGAATATATGATGGAGCCAAATGCATCAATAACACCTGACACGGCAGCAGCGTTGATGTCCATGTGAAGCTCCTCGACTAGGTAGGCACACACCCGTGTCCTCCCGAGCGCGGCGGCGACGTGTAGCACTCCGTCGCCGAGCTCGTCCCTGACGGCCTCCACCGCCTCCCGGATCCGGCCCTTCCCGCCGTCGAGCGCGCTCGCGATCCCTGCAGAGAGAGCACGTACGGATCGATCAATATATACAAGTAAAGAAGACCCGCAGCCGGCCGGCCGGCGCGCGAGAAGACGACGACGTACGCTTGAAGACGCGGAGGTTGCCATCTGCCGCCGCATTGCATCGATCGTTTCCCTTGCATGTACCGATGTACGCCGGCCGCCTGTTCATCTCCGATCCCCTCCGCATGCATATGCAATACGTCCACTTGCCTCCTCTCAGATGGCTAGCTATATAGAGGGGCTGAGAATGGCCCTATTAGAGCACTCACAATGCAGACTCTATCATAGAGTCCAAAGTTATTTATTACCTCGAACAATGTGGACTTGGAGTCTAAATAAGACTTGGAGTCTTATTTTTTCTACCTCTTTCTTCAATAAATATGCTGCCACATCAGCAAAATACCATAAATAATATGTAATTAAGTGCCTTGGACTCTGTGATAGAGTCTTGCATTGTGAGTGCCCTTAGAAACTTTCATTTTGCACAACTCAAAACTAGAGATGGGGATTAGTAACAAAGTTACAAAGGTGAAACTATACTTTGTTCATACTATAAAGAAAGTCGTTTTGTATAAGATTTAGATCAAATATTGGAAATATAAATCATGAATAACTTTTTAAGTTGTTGTGTTTGAAAATATAAAAACCATATATATGAATAGATTTGTTTTAAAAAAAAATACTATCATAAAAATATACATATACCACTTTTGATGAATATTTTATAAAAACAAGAAGTTGTCCTAAACGACTTTTTTTATAGGTATGGAGGAGGGAATAATGCTCTACGCGCCTAGCTTAATCACAACAACATAAGCCGGCGTACATCGGTCGTGCGCCTAGAGAGAAGATGAGGCAATTGCATATGCGTACATCCCTTAGAGGCCGGTCGTGCGCCGCATCGTGTCCGGCTGTGAGCCGCGCCTGGAGAGAAGATGAAGGCTTTTTCGTGGGAGGAAGACAAAGTTTTCTTTTACGCGCGGGTCCCATATGGAACTGAGATAGAGAGAAATGTGGAGTTGTACCATACACTTGGGTGAATCCTAGATCTACAGTGGAGCTGCTCTACAGTGGATCTTCTAGATGAATCTCATATCTAGATTCATTTTTGGAGGTGGTGGAGCTTAACAAAGCGCTAAGACAACAAGCTAACCAATGAGCTAAGCAACTACTCAAGCTAGAACTAAACAAGAACAAGTACTCAAAGCAAGCTAGCAACATGGGCACACACAAGGCAATAGGCTCTGGCAACCACACCTGAAAATACCATTTTTAGGGGTGGATTTCTTAACGAAACCACCCCTAGAAATGCATTTGCAGGCTAGTTAAAAGCACGTCACTACAAACGCTCCATTTTTACAATTGGTGGCATTGTAGAGGTACGGTTGGGCAAACTGCCCCTCAAAGTTCATTTTAGTCGCCTCTAAAAAGCTTTTATGTTCTAGTGCACAGATTAAAGCACAAGTGTAGTGGAGCACAAACCAAGGGGGACAAGTTGACATGTCAGATTTTTCCTCAAAGGTTTGGTTGATTCTAGGCAACTTGTGTCCCCATTGTGGCATGTCCAAGGACCACCACTCCTCCACAAGCCTAGCAAGCCCTTAAGGTTGCCCCCCCCCCCCCCCGTGGGCACTTGCTTATCATGAGGTACAAGCCACAAAGTCCATTAGAGTTGCTCTTCACAATCTCCCGCACTGACAAACACAAGATCCCCTCACGAATCCTTCACTGGAGCTCCCGCACATTCTTCAAATTATGCTCGATGGTGTCGCTTCCACCAAGCCATCTAGGAGTCGGCAACCTCCAATAGTAATAATAAATCTACAACAATAACAACAACAACAACAACACCCTCTAGTGCCACAAGATGCTAACTCTTAAGCGATGCACTAGATCACTCCTAATCTCACCCAAAACACGATCACAATAGTCCTTATGTGAGTGGAGTGTGTTCCTATGAGCTGGTAAGCTAGCAAAGAGCAGCAATCCATGGACTAGCCTCAATGTGGACTAAGTGACTAGAAGTCACCGAACCATGGGATGGTGTCTTTAATTTCTTTCTTGTGTGGTTTGCATCCTTCTACACTAGCTCTTGTGTTTATCTCTTGTGCTAGTGTAGTTGCTTACTAGTTACCTTCTTATTGTTTACGTTTTGCTCTCTAGTAGGAGATCCCTTGGTTGCTTAATAAGCTAGTTGCTTAGGTTGCTTGACTTGCGTAATAGGCTTGTGTAGGCAAGCTCTTACTAGCTAGTCTCCCTAGTGACTGCTTTGCTTACTTTGTGCCTATGGGTGCTAGTGAGCTTAGTTATAAGGGTGAAATAGTGGCTAACTTGTTAGTTTAATTCTTCTTTTAATTAGCTATCTTTAATGATTAATTAGAAAAAATACTATTGACCTCTCTAGTTGACCTCCTCGATCCTACAGTAACTGACACCGATAATAGTTGATCGTCGCCAACAAAATCTCCATGGCATGTTTTCACCCAGTTCTCTTGCAGAGGTTTTTCCCTATTCAAGTGCTCGTACGTAGTAGTAGGACACTCATGCACTAGTGCTCACACCATGGTCCTACCCAAGAGATTTTAGGTGCGTATAACCCGGCCGACTCGCCTGGCACAGTAATAGCTGTATGCCTGATCGGAAGAATGCTCTTGAAGTAGGGAGGCTAGAAGGCTTTGCAAACAATATCGCCTATCTAAAAACACTGTTCATAAATTCATTATGAGAGAAAAACATCAATAGATTTGGCAGCGAATAGGATATATAATTAGCTAGAGAATAACTCTTTTGCACATTTGCCGGATGAATCTGATACGGCCATACTTTTGGGTTGGCCCAGCTGCGGGCCTGCACTATAAAACTGTGCTGACGCTGACAACTGGGGCCGGAGCCTTTCTCATCTGTGTGTAGACTGTAGAAACTAGAGAGGTCTACACTAACACTGACATGTGGGCTCCTTTCGCTTCTTACTACCTGTATGTACTACTGCCTATCCTAGCACCCGATGCGCAGCCACGAGCGCGCCGAGCCGCGGCCGGCGACGAACATCTCGTCGAGGGCGATGACGATCCCCATGGCGAGCGGCACACCGAAACGTGGACTCACCACGAGCCTGAACACGTCGTCTCCCACGGCCTCCTTGCGCCGCACCTCGGCCACGACGTCGCCGCGCGCGTCGCGCACGGCGCAGGCCCGGCGGCCGTAGGAGCCCTCGACCACGAAGGCCTCGCCGCCACCGGCGGCCGAGGAGGACGCCGCGGCGACGACGTGCGCCATCGTCTTGCCGCTGGAGGCGCCGCGCACGCGCAGACCGCCGACGTGGCGCCGGACAGAGAGGAGAGGTGGCCTGGTGGTGCTTGCTGCTGCGTCGCCGTCGTAGACGAGCCAGCGCTCCGCCAGGCTGAGCCTCTTGCGGCGGACGGTGAGGAGCGGCGCCCCCGCGGCGTCCATGAGCACGACCTCGGCGTGGCGCCTGGCGTAGCAGTCGACGCGGAAGGCGAGGTCGCCGTTGGCGTCGTAGACGGTGAAGCCGTCGCAGTTGAAGAGCAGCGACTTGCGCCACACCGTCAGCACTGTCGTCGGCGGCTCAGGTTGCTGGTCGGCAGCCGCTCGTGTGGTGGCTGTGGCGAGCTCTGTCGCGACGGCGGCGGCGTTGGGGTGCACCTTGGCCATTGCTACTACTGCTCTCCTCTGTCTCTGCTTGCAGGCGAGCTCTGCTTGTTTGGAAATGGTTTGCTTGGTTGGAGGTGGTGACTGAGAGGAGACGTGGGAGGGAATTTATACCAGCCGAGTGGCACGGGGGAGCTGGGGGAGTGGGGGTGCGTGGGGTGGCTGTGCCAGCGCTGGCATGTTCGCTTAGGATTATCCGCCGAATATGTCAGTCATTCAGCAGTGTTTTTTCTCTTATAACAAATCAGCACAGTGCATTCAACCATGACTTATCAGCCAAGTGGATAGTCAGGCGGACGCGGCGGAGACGGCGGACCGCATGACTGCATGTGGCCTCGCCGCCTCTGCTGCTGGTCCTGGGTGACGGATCGGAACTGTCAAGCTGCATGCGAATATACAGCCTGAGTTGTAGCTGGTAATTGATAGGAACGCATTCAGCGTTTGGGTGGAAGAATTCGTAGGCATTCAGCTAGCATTTGGGTGGAAGGAGAATTGATTCTTGGCCACCCCAGACCGCATACCGACTTGTCAATCTAATGCTCCGTCCACTTCTTATTTCGTCATGCACTCACTCAGCAGCATATACACCAAAGTTATTCTCAGCTGATAATATATGGTCGGCAAAAATAAAGCAATACATGCACAACAATCAACAAAGGAAGCTTGGAATAATAGAGGACCGGAATTCGGAAATGGTGTGAAGACTGTGGATCTGGAGAGTAAAGTTATGCGCTGTAATATGCAAAGTTTATTCTGAGGGTTGATTTGATCATGGTCGGCAACAAAGGAAGGAAGCTTGAGAGATAGCGGATCGGAAATGGCGTGAGAGTGAAGTTATGCCCTCTGAGTCAACCGCAGGGTCACATGTACATGTACTGCTAGATCTCTTTTTTTCAGATAATGACATGTACTGCTTCTACAGTTCAGTTCCATATATGCTTTTGTTTTTTTGTCATCATCTCATAGGTCCTGACTTTTTTCAGGTTTGATAAGGATTTCTCTGTGATATATACTCCTAAAGCTTAGGCCATATTTGGATGTTATAATAGTTATAAGCTATAAATATAACATGTATGACATCCAAACAAGCTGAATCTTTTAACATTTCCTCGTGAAATGTTGGAGTTTCATTCTATGATTCCTTGTTTGCCTCTCTTTTTCATTTCTGACCCTTTTCCCCTCATATTGTCTTTTAACAAAGGCAAAGACTTTGTTACGGGCGTGGAGCTAGCTGTTTAGCGTCTCTCTCTCTCTCTCTCTCTCTCTCTCTCTCTCTCTCTCTCTCTCTCTCTCTCTCTCTCACCTGATGAGCTCCTCCTCGTGCCCAACCGTGCCATGGACAGCGACTTCGGGTGGAGCCGATGGTGGCCATGGCAAATTAGGCGAGGTAAGCTTTAAATTTCTTCTCTCTCCTCCTGGATCTCTAAGTTAGGGTTCTGACAAGCTCTTTCTTTCATCTTCACTAACTCTTGCGGGCTTAGAAAGGGAAGGTTTGGGAGGAGGCCGGCTAGACACGGTGGGAATGGCTAGAGGGTGGTTAAGGGCCCTAGCAGTAGTAGAGTTGGCCAGGCTAGGTCGGGGCAGGGGCGTCATGGCGGCGGAGCTAGGGGAGAAGGTCATGATGGCGATGAGAGGGGGGAAGAAGGTCACCACGGGCGCGGAGAGCTCCAGCCAAGCTGCAGCGCACAGCGGGCTGGGGGGCGGCAGCGGGGGCGAGAACGAGGAGTGTAGATCACGGCTACTGCGTGAGAAGGAATGAAGAAAGAAGAGGGGGTGCAAGACGTGCAAGAGGTAGAGAACGGCCGTGCGTTAGGCAAACGCGTGCACGGTCCTGCGTTAGCCACATTCTTTAACAAATCATCATGAATGCACCAAGCTAGGTATACAAGGTACCGGATGTATATATTATATGTAGTCAATAATGCATATTGGTGTCTACTTTGTATTATTCCGTGATTGCATCGGGTGGCTTATGTAACAATCTATATATATTGTTTATTTATATATTGATGGAAATCCCTATGTTTTCTGGACATGTACGTACACAACTAAAGACATGGGCATCAGGCCGGGATCAAGTGCATGATTTACATATAGATAGAAGAAAACATAGGGCCTCTTTGCCGAGTGCTCGATGTTTGGCACTAGACAAAGCATCCGACACTTTGGCAAAGGCTAGAATTCTGGTAGTGGCTCCTCCTATAAATTTTTGTTATCGGTCTTGCTAGCGCCCGGACGTCCGACGCGTGAGTACGTCCGGACACCGGACCTTCCCCCCGCTCTCCCTCATACAGAAAAGAAAAAAAAGAAAAATAGATATGCTAAGCCGATTCTGTCCGTCCCCACGTCCCTTCCCTCCACTCATCGTGTAAGACTCGCCCCGTCTCCTACGTGCACGAGATCTACTTGCCTCAACCTCGCCGCCCCCTAAGCCGATCCCGTCCGTCCCCGCGTCCCTTTCCTCCACTCCCCGTGCAACGACTCGCCCTGCCTCCCACATGCACGGGATCTGCTCGCCACCAACCTCGCCGGCCCCCAGCACATCCGATCCGCCCATTGCCAGCTCACCCCTACACCCCGCCCAACACCAGCTGCAACAACAAAAAAAACAAGCTATTGAAACAATGAAAGAACATCTGATGAAACAAACGGAAAAAAACTGCTGCAACAAACAAAAAAAATCTATTACAACATCGAAAGAACATATAATGAAACAAAACAAAAATATGAACTACAACATAAAAAAAATATCTACTACAACATTCAAACACATTCACTGCAACGTCAGGGGGGATCTGCAGCAACAATGAAAAAGAGCTATTGCAACATCTCAAACACTGCTACTGAAACATCAGAAAAATACCTGTTGCAACAATCCAAAAAAATTCTATTACAACATTTCCAAATCATCTGTTGCAACATTGAAAAAGAACAATTCCAACAACGACGAGATATGACTCCCAAGGCTCGTCGAAACTCTAGCCACCACCGCATACGTTAGATCCAGACCCAGAGAGTGGAGAAGGAGAACGAGGATAAGGCCAAGCTTGGTCTAGAGGGAGGAGGACGAGGAGGAGGAGGAGGAGGAGGAAGAAGAAGAAGAAGAAGAAGAAGAAGAAGAAGAAGAAGAAGAAGAAGAAGGCTGAGATCTAGACGAGGACCTCACCTACCTCGCGGGGACGTGGGGAAGCCGCCGTCGTTGCTCTCCCTCTCCGGATGCATGGAGGCTGCGGCGAAAGAGAGAACAACCGGGGTAGGTGCGGGCACTAGTATGGGGGGAGGAGCCGCCAGGGTGGTTGAGGACGATGCCGCGGTGGAGGAGGACGTCGGGGTTGAGGACGATGCGGTGCGAGCGGGGATGGCCGTGGTGGCCAGTAGAGTGGCTAAGTGCGCCGATGGAGACAGTGGGCATCCAAGCGGAGGCGGCATGGGCGGCGCAGGCGAGTGGGGTCGTAGAGTGGGCGTGCGATGCGGGCTGAGTTCGTGAATGAGTGGATGAGGATGAGCGGTTGGGTCTGTAAATGAGTGGATGAGGATCGTCCGGACGGAAGTCACAGGACGGACGCCCGCAACAGAGCATTACCATTTTGTTATTAATGTATTTTAAGAAAGGGCTAAAACTATCTTAAGTTACAAGAAGCCCCCTCTAAAAAATTTTCTGGAGGTCGATATCCTCTAGTACAAATTAAACTCCTCCAGTAAACCATGCATGCTTATAAAAGTTCATCAAATTAATTCATCCAGATCTGTACCAGATGCAGCCCCCTTTCCGCTGTAAGTTCAACGACGTACGTACGTACCTACAACCGGATTCATCGCCGATGAATGGATCGGATTGTCGGAGTCATACCGTACTTTTATGGAAAACTGGTGGCGGGTGGCTACACATTTTCAAGTTATCTGTCCTAGTCCACCGTGCTGCCGATTGGATAAATGTTCCATATCTTTCGATCCGCGTCTCGATCGCTCGGTACACGACTACACATGCATATGTACATGCATCTCTATGTATCTGCTCATGACTATACACACAGCAGCTACTGAATACTCCTACTGATTATAGTACGTTGTATCGATCCATTTCAAAACGTGAATGGATTCTGTTTTCTCTGAAATCACACTTATATAATTTTTATCTAGTTTAAAAAGTATATATTTTAGCATCATATCAAATAAAATATTATTAAAATATAGTATTTCATAGTGTATCTAGCGTGGATTTTGTTTGACTTTCTAAACGATATATAGTGCATCTTCTTTTAGCTTGGTCAAAATTAAATAAATTTGATCGAGCATGAAGCTAGCTAAAGCGGCTTATAATTTGGTAAAGTTCAGTTAACCACATTGGATAATGTATTATCATAGTATAGGGTAAAGTGTCCTTTTCAACTTCAACTTGCACGAGATTTTCACTACTACAGTATTTAACCGTGGTGGGCTAAAATAGTTAACCACGGCGGGCAAATCAACCGCCTCGGATCAAAGGTCGCGGTTAATCGTGGCCTTAACCGAGGCGGTTGGTCAACTTGCACGAGATTTAATTTGATTTTCAGCACTAAACTATGAAACCGGGTACTGGATGACATCCTCCAGATGTTGAAACTTAACAAATTAGGCCTTTTAGCTAGTTTCAACGGTGGTTTTATATTTTGTAAAGTAATAAAAATTTTGTTTTAATCTCTAAAAACTCATAACTTATTCATTTTAAAAAATTATGAAAACTACTACCATTTTTCCTACAAAATTATTTATTCACTACTGCTCTTATTTGTTCATATTTCTAATAAACCAAACCACACGCAACAAAACAAATAGGAACAAAAATAAATAAGTTTCAAATAAGTTAACTAGATTATCCATAGTCGTTAACCAATGTAAGTTTAAAGCTGACCGAGTACGAAGTTAAAAACAACTTGTAATTTACGTTGTTCTGCTAGCTATAGTAGACCAACCACAATGCAACACACGTGTCCATACTTAGACGACACGTACGTTTGTTGCGTTTGTTCCCCTTCCAAGTTCCAAGCAAACATAATACATGCATGCACGCGGTCAGTCATGTTAATTAACGTGCCAAGCTAATTAAGTAACAAATACAGCGAGGAACACTGCAGCTAGACAAGCAAGGAGCCAAGCACGTTCATGTTCGTGCATCCGTGCGTGGCTAATAAAGTTACGCGACTACTAGTATACTAAATGCCTTTTGTCTTTGTGTGGTGTGCCTTTTTACATAGTACTAGTATATATCGTCTGTGCAAAAGCAGTAATCTAAATCTAATCACAGAGGTTCCAAGAAGATCGATCACAACCTCGCTTGCTTGCACGGGACCTGTTGTACGTGCAGTGTCCCCTGCTCAGCTGACATGCTGCACCTATAAAAGTTAACTGCCCCGACCCCGATCCCGATCGATCTTGTCATCTTCTGCATGATCGGTCCACACTCTCCATGCATCATCGGTCCACACTCCCCATCATTCCGCACCAAGCCTTCAACGTCACCGGCCAGTCCACGTCGCGGCGGCGCCGGAAAAGAAAAGTTCGCGTGGGGAGGAGAAGTCCTCGCGGAAAACTACCGCAGCGCATGAGAAGGTCGCGCACGACAAGGAGTCTAGGAAACTCGAGATATCAAAATTGTCAAGCCATTGTGCCTATGCAAAAATGTCAAGTTTGGTCCATCAAATGTCAAGTTTGCCAAAATGCATAAGTCAAATGCATAACTGTTGGAGAGCAATTTTAAGGTTTTTGGCAAATTTCTAGAATGCATAGTCCAATTGTATAACTATGCTCTTA
Organism: Sorghum bicolor; assembly: GCF_000003195.3. Lineage (NCBI taxonomy): Eukaryota > Viridiplantae > Streptophyta > Magnoliopsida > Poales > Poaceae > Sorghum > Sorghum bicolor. The sequence goes on from NC_012877.2 coordinate 2,293,188, forward strand.
CTGTGGAATCAAGGTGCTGCATGCTTGGTTGGGCTATTTTAATTAGCCGGCCCGTCAATGGTTTACGTACGGCGTGAACCGATAAATAAATTGCTTCACACATTTGGTTGGTCCAATCTGTAATAGATCGTGCTTTGAACACTTATATGCATCTCTGTAGCTTGATCCAACTTCTAACCTAGCCTGCTTATTCCGAATTCTGCTCGATTGATCCCTTTGACTTCTCGGTGACTTCTCACTCTTATGATCGACTATACCTCGCCACTAGGCCAAGGGAGCGAGCACCAACCACCTCGCTCGCCTTTCTCCCATAGTTGATGACACCAACCATGGGAGAAGGGCGAGCGAGGTGGTGAGACTCATTTCATTTCATCCATGGCAACTGCCGACTGAATGCGCTAGCCCCCCTTCTCCAATGGAAAATGAAAACTATCTAACTGGTAGTACTCACAGCTGATTACCGCTTCTCCAATACGCTAGCCCGCTTCTCTGAGGCAAACCAAACAAATTGTGCTATTTAATTTGTTCCCCTGTAACTGGTTGTATTGGCAGTTAATTGATCACCGCCTCTAGAAATAGTTGTCTCAAAAATAAATTCATAACTTTTTTTTTATATAAACTTAGGTGAAGATAAACTTTAAGGTAGACTTATAGAGCTCAACGCGATACAAAACTTTGTGGTTGATAAAGATTTTCCTTAAAACTTTTTATAGTCCCAAAAAAAATGTTTTATGCTCTAATATTTTGAAACTATAGATGACATGATCTACACAATTTATAGTTATCAATATCATCTATAGTTTTGTAGTCGTCATCTTTTTATCTAAATTCATTTTAAGTTCTATAAATATTCATTTTATTTGAATTCTTTTATAATTTTTTATAGCTATCAGTATCGTCTATATTAAAAATCTGGTCGTCTATATTAAAAATCTATAAATAGTTCATTTTAAATCAGAAAATATGAAATTATTATATTTTTCTAAAAATGTTATCTACTATATGTTTAATATGATCTATATTAGTTGTTTGGAACTAATTTATTTATGTTCATATTGCTTTATTGCTCGTAGTCATGCATGTTCATTATTTTATTTGATCCAAATAACTCTAAATATAGCACCAACAGAACAGATAGATAATATTTTAAAAGAACACTGATGCTAGCTTCATATTTTTCTAATGTTTAATTAAAATAAATTAATTGTGAACTTTATACGCCCAAATTTGTCTGATTTCGATAGTTAAAAGGTATCTATTACCTGATTCTGTAGTTCAAGATTGAAAACCAGACCCACGTGCAATTTGGAGGTTAAAAATTATTTACTTTTATTATGTGTGTCGTATCGATCCTAAATTTGATAGCACACCTGATTGTGATGAGCCGGTGACCATGTGTGCCAACTAGGGACCTAATTAATTAAAACTTGCCCCATGGTATTGTTTTACCACAAATGGTTCCTGACTTCCTGTGACCGAATGATTCTATTATATAACTGTTGACAAATGACTTCTGATGCAGACTTCCTTTTCACTTTCACAATAGTTAATTTGTTTGACCAAAAAAATCTCACTCTAGCTAGCAGCATGCATGATGTGGATGGTGCAAATTCAGTTTTTTGCTTGAATCTCCTTCCTAGTACGGAGTCAATGGTTAGCAATAGTACCTTCACCATATATGTAGACGCACAAGACATGCAGCTAGTACAACTAATTCTATGCTGCACATTTGCACTTTTTCTACCCAAAATTTTAGAAAAGTTCAAGAAAACTGACTTGTGTTCTCTTTTTTTTTTCTGTTTCTATACTTCTACAAACTATAAGGCTCGAATTCAGTATAGTACTTTGTTTGTGATGGGAATGTGATGCATGTTTGTACTGTACGTACGCGCAAGTAGAAATGCTAAGAACTGCCCTGCCGATGCAATTCCTACAACGGTGACGTTCATCACCTAACGTGGTCACACAACGAATACGCATCTTCTTCAACGCTGACTGGATGCATGCGATGGTTGCACTTTTTCAGCAACGAATTATCTGTGTATGTGCACTTTTTTCCAGTTGAAAAGATGGAGTGATAGGTCTAGGACCTGTTTGATAGGGCTTCTCACGAGAGCCGTTTCGGAGAAGCCATAATTTGTGGCTTCAACAGAACGGTTGTGGCTTCTCTGCTTTTTATTTAAAAACGGCTTCTCCAGACAAAAAAACGTTTGTTAAGGCTCCTATCGAGGAGCCAGAGAGAAGTCCTGCCAAACAGACCCTTACATATTGGCCCAACAAATTTCTCCTCCCACTACTTACATCTATTGGGCCAATAGATCTCTCTACCTATTTTCTTCCCCACGTTTCCTCCCGACGCCCGACCATTTTCTTCCCCGCACTTTCCATCTGCCGCCGCCAAGGAGCGGCTTCCTCCCCAGCATCCCATCCCTCCCCGAAGGCCCTCTCTAGCAACACCACCACTCCTCCGCGACGTGGCCTGCTCACGGCGAAGCTTCACCGGCACAACGCAACGCGGCCTCCCAGCGGGTGGCCTCAATGGTTCTCACGACCTGCTCCCGACGCTCGGCCTCACCGGCGTAGGTGGCCTCACCGACGCTCGCGACCTGCTCCTAGCGCTAGGCCTCACCGGCACAAGTGGCCTACTCCTAGCACGCAACCTACCCTCGGGCTTGTTCTCTTCCCTATCGTGCGGCTATGGAGAAAAGACCAACGAAGAGGATGAGTCGTGGGACCCGCGTGTCATTCTCTATAAGGATGGGTTTGGGTAGTCTGTTTTAGGTAGTACTGCTGGAGTTGAGAGCAAAATATAGGTAGTAGAAAAATTGATGCCTACCTAAAAAGATAAATAGGTAGTCTGTTTTAGGTAGTACTGCTGGAGATCGCTCTTAGGCTTGGGCCCCATCCCGCGAAGGCCCTCGGCCGTGGCACCTCATGCCCTCCCCTTAGGGCCGGCACCGCACTATTTTACACCTAGGTGTCCGTAACCTAAAATTGAACAGCATTCAGTATTATCCAAAACTACACGTAGGACAACGAAATACTAAAAAATACTGAAACACGAATACTAAATGATACCGAATTCTGTTTAGTGCAAAATAGCACTACCGTGTGTGTTTGTGTATATATATACACCCTAGGTGTAGAATACTATTCTACACCGAAGTGTTATACTGAGCAAAATTCAGTATCGTTCAGTATTCGTGTTTCAGTATTGTTCAGTATTTCGTGGTCCTGGGTGTTGGACAAGATGATACTGAACACTCTCCAGTACTGCTCCGTATTTTTTCGACTCAGTTTTGACTTAAGGTGTAGAGTAATATTCTACACCTAGGGTCAACCCTGATGGGTTGAGATCCAAACCAAATCCACACCAATCCAAAACATATATATACTGAAAGTCAAATTCAAACCAAATTAGACCATGACTTCAATCATCCACACCAAACCATACCACTTATGCGCTAGACGCATTGAAATGTATTTCCAACCCACCATTTCACCGGCACCACATGCTATTGTTTATATTTAGCCATAAACAAAAGCAAAAAATAAATAGATAGAATAAAAAATCATTATAAACTCTATTATTCACAACCAAACCAGATCAGCCTACTTTAATAGGGCTCAAACCAAACTAGTCTAACGACCTTTTCAGTCTGTTTCAATCCAAACGAACACAACCCAAAAGTAAAAACAAACCAAAAAAATCTGGTTTAACCCAAACCATTGTCAGATTTACCTAGGGTGTAGAATAGCGCTGTCGTATATATATATATATAATTCAAGTAATGTGGTAACGAAAAGCCAATCCTCTACCTGGATCATGATCATACCACCGTATGAACGGTGTTTGAAGTTTGAAACCATGGGCGTGGTGGTGCTGGTGCACACGGAAACAAAACCGTTGGCAAGAAAAAGAAGCGGAGGCGCACATGGGCTCCCGTCCCGACCGTTGCCCGGACCGGGAGCGCGCGGCCCATTTGGAATCCACTCCACCATCCTCTCCGTCTTCTCCCCCACGCGGACGCGCCGGGCGGCGGCGTCGCATTCACATTTCGCCTCCCTTTCCCTCTCTCCCCCAATTCAAAATCAACCACTCCCCTTCCCTTCCCCATCCTCCTCCCTACTAGGGTTTGCCTTTGCGGCGTCGCCCTCATCCATCGACCAGCAGCAACAGCAGCCGACGATCGATCCGTGTTGGGCGGCGATGGAGATCAACATCGTGGACAAGTACGAGAAGCTGGAGAAGGTCGGTGAGGGGACGTACGGGAAGGTGTACAAGGCGCAGGACAAGGCGACGGGGCAGCTGGTGGCGCTGAAGAAGACCCGGCTCGAGATGGACGAGGAAGGGATCCCGCCCACCGCGCTCCGCGAGATCTCCCTCCTCAACCTCCTCTCCCACTCCATCTACGTCGTCCGACTCCTCGCCGTCGAGCAGGCCGCCAAGAACGGCAAGCCCGTCCTCTACCTCGTCTTCGAGTTCCTCGACACCGATCTCAAGAAGTACCTCGATGTCTACCGTAGGGGACCCGCCGCCAGGCCGCTCCCCGCTACACTCATCAAGGTGTGCCCTGTTCACCTCTGTCATTTGTAGGGAAAAAAAAATGATACTTTTTATAATCGATCTTCTGAGCAATTCAGCGTTTCGTGATCGGAAATAAGTATCCTGTGCGTTGCAATTCACATCCTTAAACTTAATTCTGATGAGAACGGTACAATTCTGATCAGAAGGAGAAAAAAAGCCACATAAATGTCTACTGCTCATGTTCCAATCGATCTGTGCAATTGATCACTTTGTGACCAGAGCAAACTAGCCTGCGTGTTACAAATGGTGTTTTCGGGTGTGATAAAAGGTGCGGATCTTATTGGATCATCATAGGTTCACTGACTGAGAACAACTGTCAAATCAAAGCACTTAGCTCTGAAATTAAATTTGTATGTTTTGTCTGTATAAGTTCTGGTTCTGCACACAAAGGCACATCAAATTGTTTCTCAGATTCAGTAGGTAATGGTTGTAAATCAACATATACTGATTATAATTTGCAGTAAGCTGGCAGATGATGCGATAACCTGTGTTTACCATTTCTCAAATTAATAACAAGAGAGTTAAGTTTTGGAAGTAACTATCCTGGAGTGTTTATTGATATTGGTCCCCAGGTCCCATAATTGAGGTTCCTTCCTTTTGATTCGAAAAAAGTTCCAGTACAACACACTGTATTTTGACTAGTGAAGCATTTAGTGCATCATGGACGATGAGTCATTCTCCTCTACCTTTACTCTCTTGAAAACTTGTTTAGCCAATGCAGCAATTCTTGATCATTATATGCCAAGTTCTGAAGTTCACCCTCCTTTGGTTGCTTTTGAACTAATGTACTTTCTTTACTTCTTTCTAGAATTTCCTGTATCAGTTATGCAAAGGAGTTGCACACTGCCATGGCCATGGTGTCCTTCACCGGTTGGTTTCTCTTGTCTAGTTTATGTTGCTGAACTCATCAGATGAATACAACATCACATTTTCCACTTATATGGTTCGTGCTCAAATTTATTTATAGGGATTTGAAGCCACAAAACCTGCTGGTGGACAAGGATAAAGGGATACTCAAGATTGCTGATCTTGGTCTTGGTAGAGCTTTCACTGTGCCTATGAAAAGCTACACCCATGAGGTACTGGTTACCATCCGGAGTTGGATTGCCTAATGCAATTTTAGTTTTTAACAGAGTTTCTAAGCATGATCCAGTAAGCTCTTTATATTCTATTGCTGTAGATTGTGACACTTTGGTATAGAGCTCCTGAAGTTTTGCTTGGAGCAACACATTACTCAACTGGGGTTGATATGTGGTCTGTTGGATGCATCTTTGGTAAGCGTATTCTCCTTTTTCAGCCTTGAATAAAGATGCGAAGTACTTTGCCTTGTGCTGAAAACTCGATGCATTATATGTATATAATATATGGTGCAAAATGCAATAACAGATGCATGTTCTTGTACAAGGAATTTCGTAGTGCCCCACAATCCAAACTGTCCACATCGTTGAATTTAGGACCAACCAAATAGCATATTGTGCTTAGGATTAATATATTGTCCTTGATTCTCTTGATTAAGAGATGGTGTATATTCAAATAATTTTGTACTTATGTTGAAAACTTTTACCCCACTGTGATGTTCATAAATTTTAATGCAGCTGAAATGGCCCGACGGCAGGCTCTCTTTCCCGGTGACTCTGAGTTGCAACAGTTGCTTCACATCTTCAGGTCCTTTTCTTTTCCTTCTGTATTCAGTCGTTGCTACCATAATATAAGCAGTACCTTCCTTAGTTGCTAGGATAGTATCATTCTGATAATTGTGAAGTTGTTCTCTTATCCTGTTGAAGGAATGCTGGCACATAACATTTTGCTACAGTTTTTATATTTCATTAGTTCTTTCTTGGGGTAATCTGAATGTGTTATTAAATGAGATGATAGTTTGATTTTTCTATACTCTTCTCTGTTAGACACTACTCCAATGGCTAAATTACACTTGAATTCTTGATTGTTTTAACTTTCAAGGAATAGCTTGCTTGCACAATTAACGTCATTCTATCTCAATCTGGTTCTACAAACCTGTATTGTACAATGTATTGACCAAAATATGCTTTTCGAAAAAAAGGTTGCTGGGAACACCTTCTGAGGAGCAGTGGCCTGGAGTGAGTGAATTGAGGGATTGGCATGAATTTCCACAGTGGAAGCCTCAGAGTTTGGCACGTGTCGTCCCAACACTGGAACCTGAAGGCGTTGACCTGCTATCGGTAAGTTCTAAGCGTGATTTACATGCTGATTTACTTACTGTGTTCTCTTAAATTAAAAGTGTTAAATCACCTGAAGTCGATCCTTTTCTTTTTGTCATATTTTGTTTTGGTGCCTTGCCCCAATATGTGACTTGTTGAGTGCATTTATTCTTAACACACTTCCTAAAATCAATATCTGGTTATGCTTTAAAAAAGAAAAGTGCAATTGGTTGTTTCACTGTGCCATTCAACAAGAAACTGAGCGATATTTTGTTTCTAAAAAAGAAAGAAACTGAGCTGACAGTCTGCATAATTAATGTGTTGCAGAAAATGCTTCAGCTTGATCCTTCAAACAGGATATCAGCTATAGCTGCGATGGAGCATCCATACTTTGACAGCCTTGACAAGTCCCAGTTCTAGCCATTGTACCATGTGATTCAGAAGTGAAGGCGCTACTCTCTTATTAGTGAGATTTCAAATGGAGGTATGAATTTCACTTGCCATCTAGGCAACTGGTTCATACTTTTTACCGATCTATTAGTGAGCGAAAGTTGGCATGCCTATGTTTTCATGTGAGGGTCATATGTGTTTCACCTTTCCTGTTATAGTGAGTATTGTTGTCTGTTGCCTTAAAAACTTCTTGTGACGTGTAACAAGAGTTACTTGTGGGAGGCCTGTGATAATGCTCTTTATTTCTCAACATCCATTTTCTTCAGTATGGATGTGAAATAGGAAATCTGATTTCCTGATTACTATCTTCAAGTTTCAGTTTTCCTTTTTGTTCTTTTATTAAGCATGCGATTTCATTTTCCTTCTCTCCTGACACCGTTGCACCAGCTCATTAACAAAGTTAACAAAACTGAAATTCATGAGGTGCAGATAGTGATTTTTTATTTCTAACACTTTTTAACACTATTTTAAATCTAACACCACATAACTTTTTTTTAAAAAAAAACTAACCCTTTTGACTCGCTGACATGGCGCAACTGAGAAAAATTATATTTTTTTCGAGCAATCTTGGACGAAGATGATCTTTATATGAAAATTGTAGTTCTCAATGAGATCTACAACTTCGTAGTTTTAAGTTTTTTTATTTGAGGTCGTTAAGATGCTCAAAAAAAATTAATATAAAGTTTTAGCTTCTTATTAATCACGTGCAAGCGCTTGTCGCTTTGGAAAAATCATATCTTTCTTATATGTTGTCAAGTAGAGATACCTTATATACGAAAGTTGTAGATCTCAATGGGATTGACAAATTTATAGTTTTGAGTTTTTCAATTTAAGATCACTAAAATGCTAAAAAAATAATATAAAGTTTCAACATCGTATTAATCATATACAAGCTCTTATATTTTTGAGCATTTTAATGATCTTAAATGTAAAAACTCAAAACTATAAATTTATAGATCTCATTGATATCTACAACTTTTATATACAAAAAGTATCTCTATTTGGTTCCATATGAAAAATATACAATTTTTCTAAAGTGACAAGCGCTTGTACGCGATTAATAAGAAGCTGAAACTTTATATTATTTTTTCGAACATCTTAACGACCTCAAATAAAAAAAACTTAAAACTATAAAATTGTAGATCTCATCGAAGGCTACAATTTTCATATAAAGATTATCTTCATCCGAGATCATTTAAAGAAATATAATTTTTCTAAGTTGCGCCACGTTAGTGAGTCAATGCTCAGTTGACTGCCATGTGACAATTTTGCCGTGCTGCCATGCATGGCGCGGCCAAAAAAGTTATGTAATCTTAGATTTGAAAATAGTGTTGAAGAAGTCTTAGAAATAAAAAAAACGCCAGATAGCTACAACATACGTGTTTGAAGACAGAATCTAAACCAGTTCAGATTCAAGAATACGTGTCAAACAACTTGGTCAGAACAAAAGCAGTAAGGCCATGTACAGTGCACAGGCTCTTACGAAAGCGCTTAGAGGGAGAGAGAAAAAGTTACTGTAGCAAGCGTCTCTCAGATAGCTAAACTTACAATGGAAAAATAAAATAAAGGCGCTTAGCTCGTTCAGTACGAACAGTTTTGTGTGGCAATGAAGCCTGGGATCACGCAAGAGCCGGTCCAAGCGTCGATGCTTTTCCGAGCGTCGGTGCCGTCCCTAAACGCCTAATTTGGATCAGGCTGGAGTACACGTTGGCAAAAAAGCAGCCTGATGGCCAATAACTGTCCAAAAGCGTCGATTATTGTACAGGCCCTAAGTCAGCTTGGAGGATACGTATTGCAATTTGCAAATGACAGTTAAGTTTGAGGCATGAAAGAAACTGGCAAGCAAAATGCATTAAAAGTGGTCAAACTTCAGTGACGATATCCTGGAAAGTGACAAAATACCCAGTGCTCCCATTTGAAAAAAAAAACCAACATCTGCTTGAAAAATCTACCAAAAATATTAATGAATAGATGATGCAAAGTTCTATGTACTTTTTAATATTTGTATGCAACAAGAATATGTATATGGAGATAAACAAAAGTTAAAACAACATGTGAATAGTTGCAGGTATTAGATCAGACAAACAGTACAACCTGCAACTATTCAAGTGTCGATTTCACTTTTCTTTTAATCTCCGTGCATAATTGTTTGTTGCATCGTAAATTCGAGACGAACATAAAAATTTGCATCATTTATGAAAGAATCAAGATGACCAAGAAGAGGATCGAATTGTTGAGCTAATCTAAAAAATTTGCGAAAATAAAACCTATCAATTTGTCAAATTCACCAATTGTTCCTAACAAGTATTCTATTGTTACCAAACAAAGCTTTGCACTCTAGGTTTTAGTCCTACATGACAATTTTGAAAATGTAAATTGCATGAAATAAACATGGAAAGTAAAGAAGCTTAGGAACATGATGATTTTTAAAGTACTTGGGATTGTTTTCTTCGCTTTAGTTTGTATATGTATTTTGAAGTACTTGCCACTGTTTTCAGCATTCTAATACATCCATTTTGCCAATAATTGTAACACTTCATGTTTTACTAACAGGAATACCTGACAGGAACTCTAGACACCTTTTGAAGCTTCAAATCTATGAGTGGGTGTCATCTCTACCTTGAGCCAAGATTGTGGAATCTAATAGCCCATGATCGCCAACTTATTGTATTGTTAGTTATACTATATAGCGTACCCGTGCGTTGCTACGGGACAACTAAACTTTTATACTAAAAACACAAAGTTCGCACTATGAAATTAAACAGACATTTAAATGATATTTAATCCAAAAGACAAAGTTCATAAAATTAATACAACCATGAACAAACTATTAGTATCTACAATTAGTAACTCAATGAGATATAGGTAATTATTTATCTCGATACAAAATACTTGCAATGAACAAACTATAATTCTAGCAATACTATAATGAGACCATCATAAGTCAAAATTTACAAAAAAAAAAAAAGCTACTCACCATTCAGGACTACGTACATTCACTGCGGCCATATACTGCAAGTTAAATCTAAGAGATTGCCTGGCATACATCAACATAATGAAGACATCATCTTTCTTAGAGAGTGTATCAATCTGAGTCAGGCAAAAATTGCTGCATGTTACAATGAGTCAGCGCCCAACAGGTATGTTTCCATTATGGGGCGGCGACACCGACTTTGCATTACATAACTAAACCAAAATGAGCATGGCAAAAATTGCAAGACATTACTGAAGGGATCAAGCCCCTACACCAAATGTGTTCTCGTGCTGATAGCTAGTCTGAGTTGTGTTGCAAGTAGCAATAAAATGGAATGTTCTCGTGTTCAAAAAATAAAATATGCAAAATATACATGCAATAAAGAAAAGGTTTTCAATCTGAGCCGATTACTAAACCTTTTCAAATCAAGTGGTAATATATGCTTTAAAATCTAATTTGAAATGCATAAATTGCAAGAACTGCAATAACTTTCCTTTTTTTACAGTCAGTACTATCATCCTTATCGACCATGGTGAGCACTTGAACTCTCTGATCCAATTTTCTTGACAAGCTTCTCAGCATCTACATTGTACACATCTACATTGTACACAGCCTTCAACTCACTTTCTTTAGTTACCTGCTCACACTTGGGCAACATCTGACCAACACCAGATTGCTCGACCTTCCCAGTGCCAGCATGGTTGGTTCCTATACAGATTGTCTCACCATTCCCCTGACCCTGAGTGATCCTCGCCTCTACAACAATAGCTCTACAATATTTATTGGACCATATACAGATTAATAGAGTGGTCCCTCTCAATCTTACTCTCTTCTCTCATCTCTTCCTCCATTGCTTCCAAAGATTAACTTCCCTCCATTGATATGGGGAGGAATAACTCCCAGGACCATGGCTATCAGCAACGTATCCACAAACTTTCAGTAAGAAAGGAGATGGAAAAACACAAAGCAAGTGCTTGACTGCTGATCCTTAGGTAGTAAGAAAGGAAGCACCGATTCTCATGACAAATTAAGTGTTGTCATGTATTGTTAATCACGTGGATTATCATGATACTGTAACAGGGCTTTCTAATAATAAGGTTCATCTACTACCTCTCAGGTTTGCAGATTACATCTAAAGAGAAGGGGTGACATACCTGTTGGGCGCTCGTCGCTGTCGAGGTGCGGCCGTCCTGCAGCAGCAGCAACAACAACGAGAGCATCCAGAGGCGGCGCGTGGATTGATGAAGCAGGAGCAGTTCAGCGGCGTCGGTAGGTTAGTTCGTGGAGGCGGCAGAGTGTCCAGCGTCGAGGCGGCGGCGCGTCCGGCGGCGGTGGGCGGTGGCAGCAGCTAGAGCGTCCTGCAGCGTCGAGGCAGCAGCGCGTACAGCCATCCAACGGCGTCTTGTACGGCAGCGGCGTGTCCGGAGGTGGGGGTAGGCTGATGGTGGCGTCACGTCTGGGGGCAGCCCGTCCGGTGGTGGAGTTCGGACGGCCCGTCCTCCGGCGGTAGGGGTAGGCCAACTATGGTGGGGGCCAAAGGGTGAGGAGATTTGGAGCGTGACTTCGGGATAGAGAAAACCACGGCCGAGCAGCAATTTTTTCGGTCGGGCGGCGGAAGACGAAGAGATGCAGGGGGCAGGGGCAGAGTTTCTCGAGGCCAGCTGAGCGCGGCATGGGAGGAGGAGGTGCGAGCGGGCACAGCGAGCCACCTGCGAGTGCGGGCAGCGGGTGCGTGTGGGCGCGGCGAGCAGGCGCACGTTCGTGCGGCGGCGCGAGCAGGGAGGCTATCGCGAGCGCGTGCGGCGGCACGAGCAGGAGGGCGAGTCAGGTTCGCACGAGGAGGAGGTGGTAGACGGACGAAAGCAAAAGTTAGGCAAAAAAATGTCCACTCTTTAGTCTTTTCAGTTGTAGTAGTATAGGAGACTAGACAAGTCTTTTATCCTACATTCCTACTTTGATACGCTATATCACTTCTTGAACCAAACTTCCTTAGGTAATCCCAACATCTGGAGAACGGACCATTCATATTTTAAATCTATAGGTACCAACCTTTATATTGCAACTTTATATCAACTATTAAGACCTATGGTGTCAGTGTATGTTAAATTTCTTTGAACGTTCATATCGTCTATCTTAGGACTTATATTTTATTATCATTATGCGTTAATTTTGTAATCTCAAACAACTCGGTTCTCATCCTTCAACCTATGTTATTCACTTGTAAAGTTTAAACATCTCAATTCTGCTTTGTGCTTTCATATCGTATCCACAACAAATTGTGCTTTGCCAAAAAACAAAAAAAAAAAAAAAGTGGTGCCACCTCACGCCCCCCTCTGCTTGCTCCGATTACTATAGGCAACAGCACATCCTACAGTGTTGCAAGTCTGAAAGACTTGTGCTGTGCAACTCAACTCAGCATCGCGCACAACCAACAGATAGCGCAACATATAGAAGAACAGGATCACAACAACATATTCACACTGAACACCTGAGTTTATTCATTACAGAGAGGTTATTTGTTCAGTTTTTGTGTTTACATCCATCTAAGAGAATGATAAACATCAGGATTTCAACAATATAGCCACACACTTAAAGATGCTACAAGTTACAGATTTGACGAAGAGGAATGCTTAGCTAGGCAGCTAACAGGCAGAAGTTGCAGATCATGGCAGACCCATAGTGAAGCAAATTACAGAATCCTAAACAATAGAAACACCCCTACAAAGCTGCCGTGCGTACTGCAGAAATTGCACCGAACAAATGCTGACAAACATGCGAAAACAATCGAATCAACAAGAAGAAGCATCTAAGAGATTGCAGCCACAATCTTAGTTGTCCACAACAAGCTTCCGCCTCTTGTAATTAACCATCACCTCACCCTTGATGCCAACCACCATGGCATTCCAGTCGTTCTCTGGGAACGGCGACACCAGCTCAAACTCAAAGTTCCTCAGTAGATGCGTCCAGATCGCCTTGATCTGCAGGTAGGCGAAGGGCTCACCGAGGCACCCATGCCTGCCGCCACCAAAGGAGATGTATGAGAAGGCGCCTGCAGCCTTGTCCTCCTCCCTACCAGGACCAAAGCGGTCAGGGTCATATGAGTCAGGGTTCTTGTAGATGTGGGGCAGCCTGTTGGCAAAGGATGGCGATGTCGCGACAATGTGGCCCTTGGGGATGTCATACTCTTTGCCTTCCTTTGTTGTCACGGTGAAGTCACTGTGTGATTGGCGAAGCAACATGATTAGCGGCGGGTGGAGACGAAGGGCCTCCTTGATGCAGCGGTAGAGGACATCCATCTCTGCCAGGATGTCATGATCAATCTTGTCACCATGACGTTTCATGACATCCTTCTGCTCCTCTACAGCTTCTGCAAAGTACTGCTTGAACCGAAGCATGTACGCGCCGGTCCAGGTTGAGGTGATTGAGCTGGTGTGCTGTCCAGCAAAGAGTGCTGCGATAAGTAGCCCGGTTACCTCACCCTCAGTGGTGGGGCGCCCATTCTTGTACTTGGAATCAATGAAGCACTGCAGCATGTCTTCCTCAGATTGTCCAGAGGCCTTGCGGGACTTGATGATGGTGGCAAAGATTTCTGCCAAACGTGCCCGTGCCTTGTCACGGCGCTTATGTGCAGGGATTGGGAGGTATGGGAAGAGGACACTGATTGGCTGCATCCCATTGTCAAGGTCATGGAAGAGAGCAGAAACATCGTCGAACAGCTTTTCTCGCACCTCCCTTCCCAGCAAGCACCGGCTAGCTGTCAGTATGATGAGGTGCTCCAACTCGTACTTCAAATCAACAGTGCCACTTTCTCCCCACTTTGAGAAGTACTCCTGCAGGAAAGGTTGGGGTTGTGCATGATATTAATTATCCAACATGGATACTTAAATATGATATAAGAAAACAGCAAATTCAGAAAAGTACAAAAATCAGGATGAAAGATGTGATTTAACATTTTATATTGGCTTGCTAATGTTATTACTAATGTGGAGAAAGGTATTGAACCTTATTAGGCCAGATGTACAGAAAATCTGACACAGAGAATTATGAGTAAAGGTGATGAGATTAACAAGCTCCAATGGAGCCAGTGAGATGAAATTGAATTTGCAAGGTAGATGAGGTACTCAAAGCAATTTCTCTTGCACTATGTGTACATCCTGAATGTGTTCCGGAGTTTAGCAATTTATCTTGCCATTTCTGTTGTTTGCAGCCACATAGATTCAATTTGTTTCAGTAACAAGTTTATATGGAATATTTCAAGGCAGTTCTGAACGAAGCTCAAGACCTAAAATTAATACTTAAATCAAGAATCTTAGGACAGGGCCATAAAAATGTTGGTTGTAATATGAAGCCATGCTTTTATAATTGATCTTCACACTGAACTAGATGGAGTACAGCACAATATATCTTAACAGTTCACAAGGATACATAAGTGCAGTTCCTTTTCAGACTTAGGAATTTCAATGTTTTTGATAACAAGATAATATTTTTTAATAGAAAAAACTAATATATTATTCACACCTCAACTTTACAAGAAACTGAAAACTGTGTCCATGTGTCATACCCATTTGTGAGTTAGCAAATAAATATAGCTTGCAGAGATCGGGCGATCTAGTGTTTGTTTGGCAGTGGTGTGGATGTGTGGGGTTTGGGTCTATGTATGACTCTCTTTTTCTTCTATTAATATAATGATACACAGCTCTCCTGCGTGTTCAAGAAAAAAAAGGAATGTTGCCCATTATCTCTATACTATTTTTTATTCACAATGATTATCTCTAAATTGATTGAGTGTCAGAAAGAGTATGAACACAGAAACAGTTCATCAGAACACAGAAAAGAAACTTTAATACACAAAACTAGGAAATATATAAAGAACCAGCAAAGTAGAAGAAAAGAAAATGTCCCACTGGAAAAAAGAAGAGCATGCAAGGCACCTCAAAAGCCTACTACTTAAGGTCTGGAAGCATTAGCAAAAAAAAGGATGAAGATCATGTGACATAGCCACACATTGGTTCCAAAAGTTGCACATTAGTCATAATTTAGCCTCCTTTCCAAAAAGAAAAGGCAACCTGTAACTTTCAGAATCGACTAGACAGTCCAATGAAGAAAAATATGCTGGGCTCAAATGAATTTAGACAAAAATATAACACCATGTTTACAGTCTTAGGAAATGGAAACTAAGAGATATAGTATCACAGATGTTATGTTAAGTCCTCATCACTAAACTGTCCACGAAAGATATATATCACACCTGTAACTTACCAAAAATAGTCGAGAAGCACCAAACCAACAACCTTAAGTAGAAATGCTCAGAAAATAATCATGAACGAAAACACATAAAGTGTGCAACTATCATACTGCAAACCCTATCCCCCAAGTACTAAATTACGCCTAATGTGTCCACAGTTACAGATCCACAAATCCAAACATACCAAGAACAAGCATCACATCACAATTACTGAATCGCCGTCACATCAAATCCAAATACATTCAGAGACTTATAACAGATCTTAAGACAGAGCAAGTAAGTGAATCCTCACCTCAGCCTCAGCAACCATCTGGTCAACATAGCTACGAAGCTTATTAGCCCGTAACGCCTCGGTAAAGAACCTGAACTGCTCCTGCCTAACAGAGTAATCCACATCAAAGACGACGCCAGGGCCAAAAGTGGGGACGTTGAACCTGTACACCTCCTGCTGGCTCATCTCGGCCTCGTTGCCCTTGAAGAAGTGCGCCGACACCTCGGGCCCGATGAGGAACGTGATCCTGCGGGTGATGATGGGCACCGTGAACACGCTCCCCAGCGCCGCGTACTGCTCCCGGATCATCGGGATCGGCCCCCGCATGAACTTCACCAGCCCGCCCACCACCGGCGCCCCCGGGATCGTCGGCGGCAGCCGCTTCTTGCCGCCGCCCGAGCGGAAGCTCAGGAGGAGCTTGAGGAAGATGACGGTGGCTACCACCAGCGCCAGGCCCGCCATGAGCCGCTGCTGCTGCGGGATGTCGGCGAGATCCATCGTCTGATTTCACGGGAAAAGAACGGCATTGCCGTGGGTTAGGATCAGATCGCGGGCAGTGGCAGACTGGATCAGATCAAATGGAGGCTGTAAACCTCGTTTGTATCGAAAGAGATTCTTTTTTTGTTCAATCAAAAGAAACGCTGAAGAATGGCAGGCGGCACTACAAGAGAGGAGAATTGAAAGGGAGATCCTGGGCGGCCGGCGCCGCAGAAATCAAATCATCGGTGCTGGGGGGAAAGATGTTACCTTTAGCTTTTCCGTATTCCGATTCGTCGGGACGGGGGGGGCGGCGATGCGGGGGGGAGTGTGGAGTCCCGGGTGTGTTTATATAGGTGTGCCACTGCCAAGTGCCAAGTGGAGGAGAGGAGAGATCCCTCCCGTGGTTGGGGGAGGAGGAGTGGATGGATTAACAATGGCGGATGGGAGGTTTACGGGGGGCGGAAACAGGGGCGGGCGGGCGGAAGAGATTGGAAGGCAAGCAGGCACGCCGCCGGCGCCGCTGCTATACCGCTAGAGGAGAGAGAGAGCTCCTGGGGCCCACCTGTTGTCGCATGCTCGCGCACACGTGGGACGCACATGTGTGGGGCGTGGCCGTGTGGGGGCGATTGATGTGTGGTGGTGTGTCTAGGACTCGAGGTGCTCGTCAAATCCATCGTTTAGGCCTTGTTTAGTTTCTAGAAAATTTTGCAAAATTTTTCAGATTCCCCGTCACATCGAATCTTTAGACGCATGTATGGAGTATTTAATATAGACGAAAATAAAAATTAATTACACAGTTTGGTCGAAATTGACGAGTCGAATCTTTTGAGTCTAATTAGTCCATGATTGGACAATATTTATCAAATACAAACGAAAATGCTACAGTATCGATTTTGCAAAATTTTTTGAAACTAAACAAGGCCTTAGATGCCAAATCTCTCGCCAAATCACGTATTGGTGCTGCTTCAATCAATTATTCTTTACAAGAATCTTTATGTGTTGCTAGCCTTTTGGTTTGTCTAAACCATTATGGTACTGTTCGCTGATTTGTTGTGAGAAAAAAATAATACTAAATAGGTGACATATTCGGTAGATAGACCAAGCGAACAGAACTATATCTGTGCTTTAATCTAATATATGCAAATTGTATGATTAGATTTATGAAAAGAAACAGTCAAGAAGTGTAATGGTGGATGCAAAATGTCCTACAAATGATGAACCGGCTGTTTTTTTCCTAAAGTATAAACTAATTTAATTAAAGACTTACTAATGGAGTACTTTCTCTATCTCAAATTTAAAATGTTTTGGCATTGCTAAATTCATAGTTTTTATTATGGCCTTGTTTAGTTCCCAAAAATTTTGCAAAATTTTTTAGATTCTCCGTCACATCAAATCTTTAGACGTATGCATGGAGTATTAAATATAGATGAAAATAAAAACTAATTGCACAGTTTGGTCAAAATTGACGAGACGAATCTTTTGAGCCTAATTAGTCCATAATTGGACAATATTTGTCAAATACAAACGAAAGTGTTACTATTTCTATTTTGCAAATTTTTTAGAACTAAACAAGGCCTATGTATTTAGATAAAAAGTTATAAATCTAGAAAAGTCAAAATGTCTTATAAGGGCCTGTTTAGATTGGAGATGAAAATTTTTTAGGTGTCACATCGGATGTGTCGGAAGGATGTCGGGAGGGGTTTTTAGAAACTAATAAAAAAACAAATTACATAGCTCGTCAGGAAACTGTAAGACAAATTTATTAAGCATAATTAATCTGTCATTAGCATATGTGGGTTACTGTAGCACTTAAGGCTAATTATGGAGTAACTAGCCTTAAAAGATTCGTCTCGTGATTCTCAACTAAACTGTGTAATTATTTTATTTTTTTATCTACATTTAATGTTCCATGCATGTGTCCAAAGATTCGATGGGACGGATGAAAAATTTTTGGGTGGGGAACTAAACAGGGCCTAAGTTAGAACAAAGAAAGTACATGTTTATTTAACAACCAAACAAAAGACCTCCTTATCTATACAAGGATTTATGTCATTTCACACTGAGCATAGGCAATCTTCGTAGAGACAAACATGTTGCTTCTCTAGAAAAAAAGTTCTTAGCCCCTTTTGTCTAGAGTCTGGACCTAGAGAAGCAACATACTTTGAGCTCCATCCTAAAAACGTCATAGGTCATAGCTCCATCCTGAATTTCGCCTGGAACTAACCTATGACGTTTTCGGGATGGAGCTCTGCGCCGGCCATACTTGGAGCTCGATTCTGGACCCATGGCTGCAAGGACCTTGGCCCCTCCACTTCCCTCAAAAAAAAATCTAGACGCATGGCTTAACTATCTGATTTTATTTTGATATTGCGATCGCTTTTACCTCCATTTTGCGTCGTGGTTAGGAAATCGTGCTTTCAGTGTTTCGCTTTATTTTTCAGCAATAGTTTAGTAGATTTTTACAACGAAAGAATAATATTTTCTTCTCTCACAACAATTCAATATTAACAGCAGCATAAACCAAATTTTAGCGAGCTGAACAGAAAAAATAGATGAAGGCTCTACGTTATTTGGCTATGCATGCAATAAACTAAAGCAAAAAAAAATGATGGGCAAGTTCTCACATCATCTACAAAAATGATGGGCAAGTTCTCACATCATCTACAGGCTTCAATTATGAAAGAACACACGAACATCTCCATCATTGAAAACCAAAATAAAATTGGACGGCTTCCACCTCATCACTCAACTGGCACTTGTTTGGTCTGGCACTATGCAACTATGTTTTGGACACATCTGGCTTAGCTCATCCGATCCTTTTTTTTTAAAAAAAAAAGGAAGTAATCACCAACCACTTCCAAGTTCCAAGTAATGAGAGACACATGACCTGATCTTGGCCCCCTATAATACTGCCAGATTCCTAGCAAAATCCAAACGTCCAGCCAATGCAATTCCTCACCATGCATGTTCACAGCACACCACAAAGCTCCAACACATTAACAGTCCACTATAAACACTCCGATCCAGGATTAGCAGGTAAAATACATCTCGGTCGGCTAAAGAGCTGTAAAGCAGAATACCACAGGTGCCAACGGTATGGGCCTCAAAACCAGATGGTGTGTGTTCATGGGTGCACGATCACTTTGTTTGCAGGCAGTATATATATGTTGGAATATGTGGGCTTAGCCCTTAGAAATTCTTATTAATTCCATTCCAAATAATCTCAAATGGTTCTGCTCAAAAAAAAATCTCAAATAGCTATTCATTTAATTATGTATAAATATATAGGTGAGTGGGAGAATTTTAGTCCTATCTGAAGTGTGGAAGTTGCTATGCTTAAACACGGGAGCCGTCTTCACTTTTCAAAGTCTACTATGTGGGTAAAAGGAAACTCCAACGTTCCATAGAAAAAAAGTTGCTATAAGATTTGTGCTGATTTGAGTAAAATGCACCTACGGTCCTCACACTTTTAAGGCCCTCTCATATGGGTCTTTGAACTAAAAGAGCGACTATATAAGTCCCTAAACTATTGTTGCTGTGCATTAAAGGTCCAAAACCTATATACCAGCGCTCACATCTGACGTGGATATGCGACAGTGGCAGCAATACCGTGCTAACTTTCCAAAAAAAAACTCTGTCCCATTTCTTTTTTTCTCATGCCGGGTTGGAGATGCCAACGAGGATGGTTGTGCCTCACTACCCGTGCTGCTCACCTCGCCCCACACGAACCTTCGGGCCAAGTGGACGCCGTGTTGTGGAGCTGCTCTAGGCGGCCACAAGCTTCGCCTCTAGCATCCAAACCAGCCATGGGATAGCATCCGGAAACGTAGTGCCGGTTCTGGCACGTGGAGCTCGTCGCTGGCGCTCACGACCAGGAGTGCTGCCGCCCCACACACCTTAAGGCTTGGCCAACCTTGCGCTCGCCTCCACTTTCTCGCCCTAGCCCTCTCTTCTTCTCCTTCTTGTTGCGGGCACGTTCGCCATGGTCACCGGGCGTGACTTCGCGATCTGCCGCCGCCGTTCCGCTGTAGCCGATTGAGCCACCCCACGCCTCACCAGTAGCACGACCAACTGCAATGTAACGAGGCGCACATGGAGCACCGACGCCACCGGGAAGGAGAAGGATGGAGAGAGAAAAGGGACTTTGGAGTTAGAAATAGAATATGGCACTGAGCAGTGTGGCACGTCCACGTCAGATGTAGGCGCTGACATGGTAAGTTTTGGACCTTTTGGTGCATAGCGGCCGTAGTTTAAAGATCTAGATAGTCGCTTTTTTGTTCAATGACCAATATGGGAAGGTCCTACAAGTCTAAGGAGGTTTTTACTCAAATAAGTTTGTTACGATATGGTATGGAAAATATGTTCAACGATCCAAAGGAGGAAATTCGGTTGAAACTATAATCAGTGACATCTGGCACCACGCGCAGCGGCAGATGATCATTGCCAACACCAAAAGTGCAATTCCATCGGATCCTTGGACCTTGGGGATGACGGCGCGGAGGACGAACATCAACACCTCCAAGTTGACAGCATAGAAGAGCGAGCAGGAGCAAACCGTTATAAAAGATGGGCTACACCTCCACACGTTGGGCAGTATTCGGGCCAGACTTCCTTTCCCCTGCGTACCTGCGGTTGGGCCTGGCCTGGACTGGCAAAACTATTTTCCCATTGGCTTTTTTGGCCCGTCCAATGCTCACAGTCGTTCGATTGAATCAGGGCATTGCTCTAGCTGAATAAAAAATCAGCAACACCTAGCCTCCACGGAAATGGAGTGACAGTTGTAGCTAGAGATGGCAACGGGTACGTACCCGACGGGTAGTGGCCACCCGTACCCGCACCCACGAAATCTAAATTGTACCCGTCGGGTTACCCGTACCCGCACACGGGTAGGAAAATAATTCCATACCCGCACCCGCGGGTAATTTATACCCAACGGGTAACCCGCACCCGCTAGTATACACGAGAATTATATATAAATATCATATATTTACACAAAGAAAATCATACTAAACCTCCAACAAGTTACAAACTAATATTCATATGACAACATTAAATTCATATACATATATATTAGGAGAGTTTAGTTGGATTTAGACCAAATTCATGTGCTATATAGGCTAAAATGAGAAGGGTGGCTAGTTATTTTGACGGGTATTTTTTACCCGCGGGTAGGCGGGTATGGGTAGTACACACCCACACCCGTACCCGCCATACCCGATGGGTATAGGATTTTGCCCAATAACGTACCCACGGGTAGAAAATTCATTCCATACCCGCCTCTTTATCGGGTAAAACCCGTCGGGTACTCAGGTTTCGGGTACCCGTTGCCATCTTGAGTTGTAGCATATAAATCCTAATACACAATCAAACATATAGAAATCTGACAGATTTAGTATACAAAAAATATGTCAACAGATAAATAGCAAAAGTCAAATTATAATTTGGACACATATTAATTAAGCTAATATGTCTGTAAATATAATACATATTTATATACTATTGTTAGCAATGCAAAGAGAAATGCTTATATGTTGTATTTCTACTATTGGGAAGTGAGTTGAAGAACGTGCTATAAGTTGGAGAGTAGATGATGGTCTATAGAATTAATTTTCATCTCCCAACTTATGAATTTATAAGATAAGCTTATATGTGAACATTGGAAAGTTGTGAAATCTTAAATTTCAAGTCAAATAACTGTTGAATATGTTCCAAAGTCAGTTGCACATTATAAAGCCCAACTTCTAACGGAGCGAAGCGGAGGCCCGTTGAAGACGAAGGTTGGGCCGGAGCGATACACCCTATGAGGGTTTCACTAAGATATTCTCTAGTAAGCCGCCGCACTACATTGTAATCCAACTCTTGATAATTGTGAGGAGTGTTTGCTGGCTGACGTCTCTGGTTTTTCCCCTTCGCATTGGAGGGGTTTTCCATGCTAAATCTTGTGTATCCGCTATTGTGGGGGTATAAACCCCTATACCCTCATGGGCCTATATGAGCCGCACCATCAGAAGTGGCTCGGCCCACAGGATGAAGACGTGCGGCGCACGACTGGTCGGCGTGCACCGCAAGGCTACAAGATATTGTACCAAATAGGATACTTTACTTGTAACTCTGTCCCTTCAGGATATATAAGGAGGGGCAGGGGTTCCCTAGAGTATAGACTCATCTCAACACAATTCAATACAATCAGACACAGGACGTAGGTATTACGCCCATACGGCGGCCGAACCTGGATAAAAACCTTGTCCGTGTTGCGTCACCATCAAGTTCGTAGCTTGCGCACCGTCTACCGATAAACTACTACCGTGGGTATACCCCAAGGTAGACTGCTGACTAGCTTTCGTCGACAGTGGCGCGCCAGGTAGGGGGTGTGCGTACAACTCTCCTAGACGAACAAGATGGCCATCATCCCCGACTTCGCGGCCATGGCGGGCGGCTTCACATTCATCGTCGGCTTCAACAACTTCACCGCCATGACCGCAGAGGAGGCGTAGATCCGATCTGTGCCGATCACTTCTTCACCGACGTCGGTTGTGGCTCCAACCACGCTGGCTACGGTTTCGACCACACCAGCAACGTCTTCGACCACGCCGACAACGCGTCGCCGCTTCTCTGCTACAAAGAGAGGCAGATCGACGACACCGACCTGCTCAGGCTATCGACCAAGTTGTTTGGCCTACTTGCTCTGACTACGAGTCGCAATAATAATCGCCGCGAAGAACGGCGCTACGACAACCGCGACCACCGTCATGACAGCAAGTCAAAAAGCTCGAGGGCCAGACAATTCTGTCACCACCGACCAGACTTTCGTCCAAAGATAAGTACACTTTTAATATTTTATTTATTTTTAGCATAATATTTCTTATTATCCTTCAAAGTAATTTTTTGGTTAGCCGACTAGTTTTTTCTCCTACATGAGTTTTCTAGAGTCGGCACTGTCTCCGACTCCTCCCTACACGTGCATGAGATCCGTCCTCTGCGTTCCGAGTGGTCGGCAGTAGCTCTCTGGCGAGGCTGACAATCCTACGCGTGTCTAGGTTCCGCCTTATGCTGATTGTTGGCTAGACCAGAGCTGGTACAAGCTCTAGTATGAATTAACTACTCGTGCTAATTTTATAAAAAAATCTAAAACTTATCTCAGTGCTGATTTTTTATCTAGAGTTTATTTATACATCATGTACTACCTATTCTCTATATTTATTTTTCAGGAGTTTGGCCCAGTCAACAAGGTACGCTCGGGGACTCGTCGACTATTCCCTACGCTGTGCTCGGGGACTGCTCCGACCACCGAGCATGTTTACGTTCCCAACCACGCTCGGGGACTTGTCGATTAGTCTCTACGCTGCGCTCGAAGACTGTGCCGACCACCGAGCACGTTTACGTTACCAACCACGCTCGGGGACTTGTCCACCAGTCCCTACGCCGTGCTCGGGGACTGTGCCGACCACTGAGCATATTTACGTTCCCAACCATGCTCGGAGACTGGTCGATCAGTCTCTATGCCGTGCTCGGAGACTGTGCTGACTACCGATCGTGCTCGTAGACTCACCAATCACTCCCTACGCTGTGCTCGGGATTTGCTTCGATCACTCTCCGACCACAGCTTGGGGACTGCTTTTCTCAGTTACATATGAATTGGACTGGATAATTTTAATTTTTTAGACCTTGCTACAAGGCTCATACTTCGCCTTCCAGCAAGCTCGGGGACTACATCGGTACGATGCATCTAGCGATGCATGTTAGTATCAGAAATTTTAAGATGATTTTCTTTTTAGACCCTGGCACCACATGCCTATGTCACCTACTACCAGGCTCGGGGACTAAGTGGGCACACTTCACTTTACAGTGAATTTGCTTGCTTTTTGAAAGACTATACTTTTCAGAAAAGTAAAGTGGACACACTTCACCAGGAAAGAAATCTTTTTTAATCAAGAGCACCATGCATTCTTCGAACAACCTGCTTCTTCGATGTCAATGTTGATCAACTGTCTTTTGAGTTGGTCAAAATACCGTTGCAACTGTTTGGGCGACTTTCCTACTTATTGAAGACGTCAAGCTTCACTGATCGAAGAAGCTCTAGACGGCGTGTTACATCACAATACATGGTGCTCGGGGACTAGCTGTGGGGGTATAAACTCCTATACCCTCATGGGCCTATATGGGCCGCACCATCAGAAGTGGCTCGGCCCACAGGATGAAGACGTGCGACGCACGACTGGTCGGCGTGCACCGCAAGGCTACAAGATATTGTACCAAATATCTGTCCCTTCAGGATATATAAGGAGGGGCAGGGGTTCCCTAGAGGATAGACTCATCTCAACACAATTCAATACAATCAGACGCATGACGTAGGTATTACGCCCATACGGCGGCCGAACCTGGATAAAAACCTTGTCCGTGTCTTGCGTCACCATTAAGTTCGTAGCTTGCGCACCGTCTACCGATAAACTACTACCGTGGGTATACCCTAAGGTAGACTGCCGACTAGCTTTCGTCGACAGCTATGATTTGATTTTTGTATTCTTCATCGTTTATCCATCGTCATTCACAACAATAACCAAATACATTATGTAGATTCCAATTTCTCTAAAATGAAGGGATCCAAACAGCCCTCAGGTTATTTGGATATTTTTTCCCATTTTCCGGCTAGGTTCGAAAAGCGTGACTTTTGCCTCTGCATTCACAGTACACTGTAGTAGCCTTTGAGCAAGCCAACACCCCCACAATATATAACCACGTGCATCCAAAGACACCAAACATATATCACACTTCACACAGAAGCAGCCGTTTATTCATTGCATTACACTGGTAGACTAGATGACACACGACACGATACGCCATGCAACGGGGACCATGCATGGCTCTACAATCACACACACACACAGAGAGCTAGGGCTAGGCACGTACGTACCCGGCACCGGCATAGCTTGATCACAATCACACACATGCATGCACGTATGTACACACATACGTACGCAATAAACTAAAACCATGCATGCATACTACTCACAACAACACAGCACACTACTACTTGCGAATCAAAAGGAGGCCGGCTGCATATGCATGCAATGCATGTTTTGGAACACATGCATCTGCATATCACATGGTCATGGTTGGGACGAAAGGTGGTCTGACTCTGACGGCGAGGCCGCAGTAGCCCCCTGCTGCCGCTGCTGCTGGGCTGCCGGCGGCGGCGGGGACTTGTTGCCTCTTCAACTTGATGTAGCCGCCGTCGCCCCACTTGGTCCCCCACGAGTTCTTGACGATCCAGTACTTCTCCCCGGTGGCCGCGTCCTCCCCGTACCCAACCACGGCGACGGCGTGGTTGAACCTGCTGCCGCACCGCCCTCGGTACACGCCTTGCCCCCTGAAGTGGTGGAAGTCCGGGTGGCCGGCCCTGATCGCGACGACGGCCACCACCGGCTGCTCCTGCTGCTGCCGGCCGGCCACCACCGCGTTCATCAGCGCCGCCTCGTCGTTCACAAACACACCGCCGCCATGAACTGTCGTCTTTCCCGACCCAGTGGTGATCGTCTCCTTGACGACGGGGTAGCAACGGCGGCGGCAACGGCGGACGCAACGCTTGCGGTGGCCAAGGCCAACTACTCCTCTTTTGCCAGTGATGATGCAACGGCGGACACAACGGCGGACGCAACGGCGGCCGTGGCCGCCATGGCCACCGCTCACGGTGTCAAAGTCACCGCCATCATCGCCATCACTGTCGTCGTCTCCGTCGCCGCCGTCGTTGCTGTCGCCGTCGTCGTCGAAGCCGTCGTCCAGCGCTAGCGTGGCCGTGGTGTACATGGCCATGAACTCGTCGGTGGTGAGGTCGGTGTACTCCGTCTCACCGAGCTCGTACGAGGGGTCCTCGCCGTTCCTCGCCAGGATGTACCGCATGTTGCCGGCGTACACCTGGAAACGGTGGCGCTCCTCCGAAGCCGTCGCGTAGCTTCGGTTGTACTCTACCTTCCAGCGTTGGAACCGCTCCATCATCTGATCATCAGTAGCACTGTCGAAGCTGCTGCTGTCGTCGACGTAGCCGCCGCCGCCGCCAACCAGCTGAACCGTCGTCGGTGAGCAGCTGCCGGCGCCGAGGGAGACAGCGAGGAGGACAACGACGAGGAGGCATGGTAGGGAGTTGTTATTCATGGGAAGGAGCGAGCACGTCGTCGCCATGGTTCAGTACTCTTCGATCAGATCACTAATGGTGGCGTGTAGTGTTGAGCTTTGAGATGTGACCTGCTGGTGCTAGGCAATCCACGTTTATATAGAGCGGGGCTGGACATACGATCACTGATGATATGTTAAATCGTACTTTTTCTAGCTGCCAGTAGTTTTAGTCATGGCTCGCCATGGCCCATGCTTAGGCCTTGTTTAGTTCACCACAAAAACCAAAAACTTTTCAAAATTTTCCGTCATATCGAATCTTGCGGCATATGCATATGGAGCATTAAATATAGATAAAAACAAAAACTAATTGTACAATTTATCTATAAATCGCGAGATAAAATTTTTAAATCTAGTTACTCTATTTATTAAACAATGTTTGTCAAATAAAAACAAAATTACTATAGTGTCGAAATCTAAAAACTTTTTGGATCTAAACAAAGCCTTAATGGGAGAGGATGACGACGACGTACGGAGAACTATCCAATTTCCTGACATGATGATTTCCTTAAGGCCAAGAGACGGTAGATGTGGTGCAGTACGGTAGATGTGGTGCAGTAGTTCTCCGACGATGCCTTCAGAAGGACTTTGACATCCGCAGATGACAACAACGTTGGAAGAACAAGAGGAGGTCTTTCGACACCAACTTGCTTCGGCAAACATGATCTTCGACGATGCCTTCATGAAGGCAGATGACACGGTTGTGCCAACCAAGTAGAGTTTTCACCCAAATATTGTGCTAACCCTAGAAGGCCGCAGCTGCCGACCTCCACGCCGACCATGGGAGGACAGCCGTGGAAGCCGGCTGCCACAGGTGCAGCCCAACCGGGGGAGGTTGGCTCTTAAAGCCATGCCCCGTATGAGGCCATAGGGACCATACACCCCACCGCCCTAGGCCAGCGGGTCCACTCCCGACATGGCCAGGCTATGCTGGCAAGGAGAACTGGCAAGAGGAGTCGTGACCCCCAAGGCCGCAACCCCTCTTGCAGTCGGCCATGGCCGCCCAGACGCTACCGCCATCGCCCAAGAGACTATAGGACGCGCAACGCACCCATGCTAGACCGCACCATCTGCTCGAATGTGACAGACACCCTTCCCTTGTGTGAAACTGCAGATCAAGGAGGGAGTGGCTAGGTCTGGCCATAGGGGGCCGGATCTACCACGTTGGGCGACCGACCTGCCAGAAAAGCTAGGGTAGAGGGGGCGGAGGAGGGACAGGGGTAGAGAAGGGAGGGAGCAGGCTGCAGCGGCTACCTGTTTTGGGGCCACTACGGGCCGCCGCCGCCACACACTGGAGGACGATGATCGCGGCCAGAGGAAGGGTGTGGGGAGGAGTGTTGGGTGGCACCTGCAAGCCCCTAAGTCGGCCGAAGGAGCGCTCAGGGGTGACTTGTGCGATTTCTTTTTTGACGTCCTAGTCTACGAGTACTACTCTTCGCCCAATTCTAAGAGGATGCGCCAAACATAACATCAGGTTCATATAAAAAAGAGGAAAAATTATCTCATTGTTGGACGCCATCAATAAAAAGGTGGAAAACACTACTCTTTCTGATAACGAAATAAATATGAAACACTATCTCAAGGAAAAGATTGCTTCTCTTATTGCGAGAAGAAGAGATGAAGTGGTGTGAAAGGGTGAAGGTTAAAAATCTTCTTGAAGGTGATTATAATACCCGTTTCTTTCATTTAGTGGCTAATGGCAAACATCGCAAACAAACACATCTTCAAATTAGAACAAGATGATTGTATAATTGTTGGCGACAATGAATTGAAAAAATACATCACTATTTATTACAAAGGCCTTTTCGGGCAACCACATGACAATAACCTCTCCCTCGTGGATTATGAGATATAAACAATACTCCCTCCGTATAGGATTTAGGAAGAGAGCTTAAAGAACAATTTAACATATTGGCTAGATTTCCTCTCTCTTGTTGTGAACCTCCAAAAACAAACACCTCACTTTTATGAAAAATTATCTTAAGACTAGTTAACCATTCAAAGCAATATAGAATTGAGATTCCTAATAGATTGGATAGAGCCATCACGTGGCAGACCTCTCTCGAGCACAGCCGGTAGAACCTCGCGTGGTGGACCTCTCCCTCGCATAGCCGATGGGATCTCGCGCCATCGCAGAGCTCGCTCGCCGCCGGCAGGAGCTCGCGTGCGGGACATAGGGGCGGAGTGGTAGGGCAGCTAGCAGGTCCGAGGCCGAGACAGGCGCCGATCGCTCCTGCGCCGCCATCGCGGCTTGCGCAATGCCAGGGCAGGCGCGGCCGCTCGTCTGCTGCCGTCGAGGCTATGGACGTCGTGGCCCTGGTGGGCGGCGAGGACGCGGCGACACAGGGGCGGGGTTGGCTTGGGGCTCCGGCGCCGACGTGGCTTCGTTCTGGGCTCGCCTCGCTCGCGACCGTGTGGTGTGGTTTCTGCAGTCTGCAGAGAGGATCCTTCGATGAGTCAAAGAAACACAGTGATTGATTGGCTAGTTTGTTTTTATTATTTTTTTACCAGCACACCAGCAGAAGTCTTGCATAGCAAAGGATGGTTTTATGATACCATGTCCTATACTATAAAAACTATGTCCTTGTGGTTTCTTGCATTGAGGGCACTTCCAATGCATGAAACTTTTAGTAGTTTCTATAGCATAGCATAGGACATCGTACTGAGAAACCATCCTTCCCAGTGCAAGATTTCAAACAATGATTGATGGACCAATTATTGCATAAGATATCAAATTTGATACTATGTCTTTCTGGTCTTATTAATTATAATCCCATGTATCAAAACATGATCCTCTCCTAGGTTGCAACTTTGAAGGTGTTAGATTTGACCACGCTTGTTGGATCTTATATATGGTTGCTTGTTCCCATTTGTCGATATTAATGTGATGCCTGGACTTTCTTGCTAGGAAAGTGAGCAAAGTTTTGAGCTTAGGTAGGGATGTGGAAAGAAAGAGCACATGCTGAGATGGCGAGGCTCAGAGCATAGCAGGGAAAGAAGTATAGATGGCCAAGTGGACCAAGCACGATGGGCCAACACAGGCATGACACAGGCTTTATAATGCCATAGCTGGGACAAGCATGAGCTTGGACCATAATGGACATCGCACCTTTAGGAGATTGAACAATAGATTTTTACATTGACACATCACCACATGCGTTCCCATAATGACACATACCACTAAAAAATAACACATTAATCTTGGAAAAAACATTAAAAAATTAAGCATCTATGTGAAAACAAGGAGTAAGATCAGAGCGGAGCTCGATTAGTTCGCACATATGTAGATAATTTCTATGTAAAATTAGAAAGTTGCTTTAAATTATTTTTCATAATAAGATAAATGGTTAATTTAGTTGTAGATGTGGGAGCTTTTTTATTTCTATAAACAACGGAGTGGGTAATTTCTATGTAAATTTATCGGCCTTAAATTATTTCTTCATAATGTTGTGCGTGGGTAACTTAGTAAACATAGGATTTGATTTAATTAAATTATTTATGGTGGCTGGCATCACTGCATAAGTATGAAGGTGGAAGCTCCAAAGGAGAACATGGCAAGTGCCACTAGTGGGTTTCATCAATACTGTATTCCTTGTCGTAATGAATATGATAACTAGCCATTTTTATTTTTACGGTAAAAATATATAGATCAATCCTCATGTTTGTTGAGGAAAGGACGCTGACATTGAACCGTTGTAACCATAAGAGATGTAAGAGGACGACGATGGATGCAAAACTTCAATTCGGATCGTGGCGATGGTACACGATGATGAATCTAAAACCGTAATGACTAGTGCGAATCTCGACAATGCTAACACAACAACTCAAGTGTTCATTCTGACTCCAAACTTGGAGTCTCATCAATCAAGCCGACTACATATTGGTGCCTGGTGGAGAGGGCTTGTTACCATGCATGCATTGTCACCATCCCTCACGAGGGGGGGGGGGGCAGTGGCCCCCACCCCAAACAAAATGATTTATCTAAAATACATATAAAGGTTTTTTAAACATATAATTATATATATATTATCACATTAAAAAATACAATCATATTTGTTCGACTCCTTTAATCAAAATCGCTGGTTCCATCACTACACACAGCTAGCTTACGCCAGGCCACCGGCAGAGCCATGTGAAGGAGTAGGATACGTTGCAGCCGCCTCCTCGGTCAGGCTTGATGACTCGACACTCCACAGTGTGGGCTCGGTCTGAACGGAGCTGCAGAATCGGCAACGCCAAACACGAGGCGCAGCCGCCCGACATTATTGGTGCTGGTGCCCGCTGGAGCTAGAGGACATGTACCACACGTGCATCGTCACCATCCCTCACAGCTAGCACCATGTCAAGGAGCTGAAAGCATGCAAAGCTTTGAGTTCGTGGCTTTCCCGGTCCACATGCACAATGTGTGGTGTGTACATGTAGGAACATGGTACGGTACCACGTTCCTCGTCCCGGGATTAGTTCATGGTTTAAGGTGATGTTATTTCATTAGTTTGTACCGACGCTATGTTCATTGTGTGCGGAAAGTCTAAAACATGTTGTCAAACAACTTTTGTAGAACAGACTTAGTTCTACTCCTGATGCTATGAAAAAACCATGAAGGTTTGGGGCTTTGTGAGATGCCAGGAGGAGAAACGTTAAATGGTAATGCTGCTTTCTGTTCTCTTGCAGAAGATCTCTGCATTTACTGAAGCTGTAGAAGTTCAAACAAAAGGAGTGTATACTGTATAGTCCTATGGAGCGCTCCTAATCACATAGTGACAAGATGATGCCTTTGTTAAGTCAAAATCTATTGTATCTAATGTCAAGCTTAGGCAGTTGGATGATGATGTGATATGCCTGAGCCACTGGGATCAAAGGAGAGGGTAGAGCTTAGCATGATAGATGAAAGGTTCAGCATGTGGACTGAGCACAAATAAGCAAAAAAAAAAAAAAATCCTTTTGTTGTTGGACAACGTGGACAAGTAGGCTAGTAGGGGAAAAAATGACCCAACACTCTATCCAAGTTCTAGACTCAAACATTTGCCTGGTGCAAAGCTCACATTTGCCTTGGCTAACAGAAATTGCTATGGTCGGTCTGGTAATCGCACAGGTTTCACCTACATGGTTATGCAGACTTGACAAGACAGCTTACCAAAAAATAATTATTTACTTTAATTTCTCGTGCTTACTCTAATGAAATACTATAGCAAAAAATAATTGTCTTAAATGATCTTAATACAAATAATTTATCTCAATATGCAAACTATAATATTGTACAGTCATCTTTTTTAGATAATACAAAATCAATTGACTTTAGCTAGCGTTCTCATGCACAAGCATCCAACCAAACACGTTTTTTTCAAACTTACCTGGCTTAAGCCTGTTTGCTTGGCTGATAAGTTAAAAGTACTGTTCAATAATTTATTAAGAGAGATAAATACTATTTAATAACTTACAGATTCCGCCGATAATCATCAACTCTCACACAACAATTTTTACTGGATAACTCACCCAGTACACCAACAAAAACAGGCCTAAATCGTGGAGCCCGTGATGACCTTTGTGCACCCGGCCTCAAGTCGCGAGCGCTGGTACTCCTTCCTCCACATGGCTGTGGGCTGGTCTGGTGCCGCCTGTGAGCAATGCAGTGTCCTCGCCCGTCGTCGATGGGTGGGTGCAGACGTGCAGTGCAGCGACGAAGATGGACCAAACCACGAACGAGGCTGTACCAGTCCTGACCGTCGTCGCCGGCCGGGGCCCGGGCCGTGTCCACACCAAGCGGCCGGTCGTCGTAGGTGATGATGAAAATATCGATCGTGATCCATGCAGAGCGCAGTCAGCATGCTGATGCATCAGTCCACCACCACCACCACTTGTCGTCTGTGGACGGCGCAGAGTTTTCTTGGCCGGCCGCCCACGTCTGACACGGCCGGTACGGACGTACGGTGATGAGGCAGACGCCCACATACAGCGAGGCGGTCGACCTCGCCCGTCGTCCACGGCGTAGAAGCCGAACACGAATCTCATTCCGCGCGGTGTTTTTCTTTTTCTTTTCTTTTTCTGCATGACGCAAAAAGGTTTGCGTGTTTTGTGTATGAGGCAAAAAAACGTTTGTGTGTCTTTGTATTAAGGTAGAAGAAAAAGTTTAATACAATACGTCTTAGCAAAGCCTAGAAGGTTACAAGAGCTATGCATGGACGTTGAGCTGGCGTCATAAAATCTTTGGTGTTACATTGAGAATGGATCTACCCGAAAAGAGACGTCGGCTAGGACACATATGCCAGTGCAGCCGAGCGGCGACGGCGCCACTTGTGTGTACCCACGCCATTGTCCGGCGGGAACTGACGAAGCGTCTCCATCTGGTCGGGGTCACATCCGTAGATTTCTTCGTATGCCTTCATGGCTGACGTGGACGGAGTCGACATCCCGCTGCTTAGTCCTAGGCGCTTCAAGACAAGGCGCTCGCCTTGCTTAGCCACCGAGATGTGAGACAGGCTCTGCGTCGCTATCTGCCTTCTCCTCTTGGGGAGTGTAGGTGGTGCACATCTGTCGAGGGCTAAATCATCGCCGGATAGCTCTACGAACGGCGTCTGCCTCGCCTTCTTGACTCATGTAATGAAACTCTTGAGGCGACGACTATCGGCGGAGTCTGTTTGAGGGGAAGGAGCGTTATTGACAATGTTTGTGGCTGCCACTCCAACCAAGACTGAAGAATGGACCGAGATAACCAAGACCAAAGCACGATGTTTTTTCGATCACCATTTCGGTTCTGAGTCCATACTATTTGATCTTTTTACGGTAATTAGTTTGGTTATATACCTCGGGTAACAATACTAACCGAACATTTGGATTTTGTTGATATAATATTGTTGGGGATTCGCCCATGTCCCCTAGTTGCTTCGGAAGCGAAGGTTACCAGGACCTTCGGACGTTGACAGGCGAAGGTTTGGGGAAAAGCTAACGCTGAATCGGCTTAATTCTGTGAGACACAGGTACACGAGGACCAACTTGGCGTGGAGGACCCTAAAAGCCGTGCGTGAATCCTCCGGCCCTGAGGTGGCGGAGCACCTCGGAAGGCGGGCGCAGATCCTTCGGCTCCAGATTGGCGGAGAATCAAGAGCCACTGGCGGAAGAATGGCGAAGGTCCAGACCACGTCAGGGTTAGAACGTCGGCGCAATAATTTGTAAAATATTCTCGAGGGAGAATTACTCAAGTAGCCCTATAGGTCGCTGCCTAGAAGGCAGAATATACTAGCATATTCTACCACCATCACGGGGTGTTTTAGTGACAGGTTATGAGCGGAAACTGAGCCCTATATATATAAAGGGATTGTAAATGCTCATCAAAGGGGACAGTTGGAAGCAATTTATCAAAACTTTTACTATTCTAGGGTTCACGTCCCCGCCTCGTACCCCATGCGGTTGGGTCCCTATGGCACCGAGCGAGATATCCCAGCCAATCACTGTCGGCGAAGGTTGTGATCACTACCAACAAATATGTAGTGATGCAATATTCATTCTAGTAGGTTCATATTAACTATCACTCTTGTCACTTTGTTTAATCTATAGGTTATATTGTAATTTTTACCTTGGAATAGAAACGGTAGTGCTAATTGTGCTAAAAACTTATGCTATTTAGCGGTTGTTTTGTCTAGTCCAGTTAGTTTGGTCATAAACAAGACCAAACTTGTTTACTCCTGAGTTTTAAAACTCCGTTTTTAAATGACCGAACTTTCAAAATGCCCGAAATACTCCGAATCTCAGCGAATTTCGTCCAATTCGGTTAGGTCCGAAACGAATTTTATGATCCAATTTCCGAAAATTCACCGAATTCAGCCCGAAATTGAACCGAATTTTTCCGAATTTCGTCCATTTCGGTTAGGGCCGATTTTTTTTTCAAAATGAATGCCAAAACCTCGGCCGGAATCAGTTCATTTCGGTTAGACAATGCAACGCTATTAATAAATCCATGGGCCCGTGATGACATTTCTGCACGATCGAGCTCCGGACAGAGCAAGCACACCGATAATGCATGGCGGGTGGTGTCGTCACGAGCAGGCCGCAACGCTGCAGGAGTATCGTTCGTACTCCACATCCACATGGCTGGTGGGCAGCTGTGACGCCATGGTTCATGCATGTCGATCGTCTGGTGGTCGGCGAGGTCCCTGCTGGTCGGCGGGGAGCAGCAGGTGTCGTCGATGGGTGCAGCGACGAAGGTACGGTGGACCACACCACGGTCCTGCTGCCTGCTGGTGCTGTGTACTGTAGGGCACAAAGCTGTCATCACCGGTTCTCGCTGCAGCACCACGACGACGCTCCAGTTCTGTTCTGGTGGCCGTCGCCAGGGCCCGGCCCGTCCGCACCAAGCAGTCGTCGTCGTCGTACCATGTCGTCTGCGATCCACAGCGCACCACCACCACGCGACACTCATGCCGGGGGCGGGGCGGTACGGTGGTGAGCTAGACGCCCACAGCGAGGCGGTCGCCCCGTACGTCGTCCATGGCCGCATGGCGTAGAAGAAGCCGAGCGCTAATCTCACACGGCGCCGGCGTTCAGCATGGCGCGGTGTGTCCCGGCCCGTGTTAGCATGTGGCCGCCGCCGGCGAACTCAAGTCTGAACTCTCGACTCTCAGGGCATGGAATGGAGCATTTACACTAGCGGTTGGCTTAAGTCTGTGATAAACGTTTCCAAAGGCGGCCGAAAATCTCTGGCACCGCCCTATTTATACCACAGGCGCGTCGTAACTGGAACCGCGTGTGGTATAAAAAGGGACGCCAGCTATGAGCATGTTTCTACTAGTAGTTTTTGTAGGGCGTGGAACTGAATGTTTTTTTAGGAAAAAAAGAGGACACAAAAACGGAGGAGTAGCGTTTGGATCAAAGGATTGTCATGTTACCCTTCCTTATGGAACACTGTTGCAGGCTTTTCATTTCAAAAGGCCTCGTTTAGTTTGGGTCGGTAAAGCTTACCGTCCATCACATCGGATGTTTGGACACATGTATGGAGTACTAAATATAGATTATTTATGAAACTAAAAACACTACTGGAGAGTAATTTGAGAGACAAATCTTTTAAGTTTAATTAGTCTATGATTGAATACTAATTGTCAAATAAGACGAAACTACTACAACACATGTTAAACTTTAACACTCCGAATCAAACACCCTATAAAATCCAAGGTTTTCTTTTCCTTCACGAAGTACGTTAGCTACCTTATGCACGTCATTGTCCAATCTCTGCTGCTATGCACCTTGCACCCATTAAGCACTAAAGCTTGTATTATTATTTCTAAAATTTATCTGATTCTACCGTTTGGAGTTCTTACATTCCAAACACCTCTATCTACATCTTCCTATGTTTTTCTATTCCTCTGTTTTCCCATGATATTTACATTCTATTTCTATGTTTTTTTCCTTTTCTCTCTTTTGCAATCCTTGGCTCCAAACAGACCCTTGAGTTGTCGCGATCGAGCGACAGCTGACAAGAGCAACAAAAAAAAAGGCGTCCTGCTCCTTTAGTCCCCCACAAGGCTGGACGCTGGTGGCCCGGTTCTTTTTTTTTGAAAAGGTTTCCATTAATACATTCATCCACACAAATTGCTGGATATTAGCAGGTTTACAGACTTAGGTAAATAATGGCCCTGCCACAGCATAGAACCACTTTTACAATTTAAACCTATAGCTGCTAATGTATGAGCAACTTCATTACAAGCCCGAGGGCAGTGAGAGATAATACACTCATTAAAATCATATAAAATTCTAAATCTAATCTCTCTAAACATCGTTCCCAGAGGAGATCTATCAAAAAGTTGATTCTTAACAACGTTGACTACCACCTCGGCATCAGTTTCCAGGATGATGTGTTCCAAACCTAACACAGAAGCTTGCTCGAGACCCTTTATGCATGCCAACGTTTCTGCATGGTAAGCATTCATCAGATGATCAG
This sequence comes from Sorghum bicolor, assembly GCF_000003195.3. NCBI lineage: Eukaryota > Viridiplantae > Streptophyta > Magnoliopsida > Poales > Poaceae > Sorghum > Sorghum bicolor. The sequence goes on from NC_012877.2 coordinate 2,329,468, forward strand.
CTGCACCTGCTCCTGCCATCACAACCTGCCATGCATATCAAGAATGCCCCATCACAGTTTATTTTGTAAGCATCTTCTGGGGGCACTTTCCATCTTTTGTTTTACAACGTGTTTGATTCTTGTATTAGACTGCTGGTGAGTTAGATTCCATACCATCATATGGTAATTCACTTCGTTAAAAACTTCTTGAGCATTGTTCCTCCGTTCACCTGCATTAGTCTTATTGCGCGCAGACCACCAGCACCACATGAGTAGAATTATTTTCTGCTTTATGTCACTGCGAAGTCTCCAGATTTTGGTAAGCATATCTTGTATTGTTCCTTATTTTAATAAATCCACCCTCACCTTTTCCAAGTTCAGAAGCAACCAACATAGTTTAATGTATTTGCATTTGAATAATAAATGGCCAATATCTTCATCAAATCTGTAGCACATAGGACATAGAGTATCCAATTTAATTCCCTTCCTTGCAATATTCCCTTTAACCTGCAGTGAATTATGTGCCATTTGCCATACAAAGACCTTCACCTTATTAGCCACATTTAACCTCCATATTTCCTTCCATTCAAAGTTATAGGAAGCAGTACAAGAAGTTGATGCATCAGCTCTGGTTTCTTTATCGCGGATTTCAATACCCAAGGCATAGGCAGATTTTACTGAAAAGACTCCCTTGGGGTCAGGGTGCCAGGCCAAAAATCCTCTGTATCTTCCACAATTGGGAGAGAGAGAATTAATCTTGCATCTTCCTCCCAAAATATGTCTTTAATCAACTGTTCATCCCAATAACCTGTTGCTGGATTAATTAATTCAATGACCTTTTGTAAGATAGAACCTCTTCGAGGTGTAATAATTCGCCTTATGCTATTACTCGAAATCCAAGGGTCATTCCAAATGCTGGCTGCAGAGTGGTGGCCCGGTTCTAGCGAGCCGTGAGAACGACGATGACGGTGGTGACGATGTGCTTCATGTCCTCTGCACAGCACCGCATCAATGGTGGCGAGTCTTAACCTCGCACCTGTAACAATTCTGTAATAATTATGATTTTTTTTCTTTCTCTCGTCTAATAAAAATCTAGCAAAGCTGTTGCCGCCTTTCGAAAAAAAACTACACCGAACCAACGGTGACGGAACCAGCGATTTTGATTAATGAGGGCCCAACAAATATAATTGTATTTTTTTAGTGTGATAAAATATATATAATTATATATTTGAGAACTTTTTCAAAAATATTATACTATTTCTTACCAAAATCATCATATTTTAACCAAAAATAAGTGAAATTAATATTTTTATGCTATAAATATCAATATTTATATAGACACTCCAAGTAGATTATTGTGCTTGGGGATGGGGAGGCACTGCCCCTACTAGCCCCCCCTGGTTCCACCACTGCGCACCAATGGCACGTCGTTATGTTGGTGGCTGGCGCCCCAGTTCAAATAAGTTAGATTCGTCAATTTCCCAGCGCCGGCGTGCTGCATCTACCGCCAAGAGACTCTTCACTTCGTCTTCAGATTCAGCAGTGTGTGCCATCGCCGTCGCTATTGCCACCATGTGAGGCCTTGTTTAGCTCCATTTTTTTTGCAAAATGGACACTGTAGCATTTTCGTTTGTATTTCACAAATATTATCCAATCATAAACTAATTAGGCTCAAAGGATTCGTCTAGCAAATTACAGGTAAGCTGTACAACTAGTTATTTCTTTTATTTATATTTAATCCTCTATGCATGTGCCACAAGATTCGATGTGACGAAGAATCTAAAAAACTTTACAAAATTTTTTTGAACTACACAAGGCGTATGAATTGAAGTTTGCACCCGTCGTCGTGCTCTTGTGGTTACAACGACTCAGTGCATGCGGGCTATCTGCCCGGGTTGGCGGGTTTGGACGAGCATCGTTTTGTTTAGTAAATTATTTACTCTTTTGCTGGTTTTTCTATTCTTGGTCTGATTTTCTCATTTTTGTAGGAACAAATCATTGATAACGATGGGAGAAAGGGGAAAAAATTACTCTCTCTTCCTATATTTTTCGGCCACTTTGTGTAAAATTAATTTGGATACGCATGAACTCCTACCTGTAATTAGGATTTTTTTTATGTAGCAAAGTCCATGCAAAGAACCTGCATTTGGCCTCAAGAACACATGAACATCTCCATTATCGAAAATACCATTGGAAAAACTATTATGTAATAATGACATGACGGTTCAAAACAAAATCAGTGAAACTATACAAAACATTGATTTCATATTGGGAATAAATACTTAGAATAATAGAGGATGAACTAACAATAGGTTGAGGTTTAAAAGGAAAACCAATAGCATAAAGAAGCACACAGCCATGCATATCACTCCCTCACACCATCCCAAAATGACTCAAGTTAGGTTTGTCGTAATTCAAACCATACTAAATTTTGACTAAATTTATAGAGAAGAGTATAAACATTTATGGTACCAGATATTATATAATTTTATAAATATATAAAAATTTTTATTCGGTATTATGAGCATGAGAAGTATAGTTATTTTGGGGGTGCACGTATGGCCGGACGTCGTAGCTGTTTGTGTGTGTGTGTGTTTTTTTTTTTTTATGAAGGAGTTGTGCCTTTGCGTTGATGCCTGGTTCTACGTTCCAAATGGGCCAAGCAGGCAAGAGATTTCACAGCCCAAGGTCCACGGCCCTGGATTAGTAAACTTGGGCTCGGCCCACTTTGTCAGCCCATCTGCACGAAGCCCAGCGCAGCCCAGCTCAGCCCAGGTATGACTGGTAGTCGTCCCCGTCCTCGAGCTCGAGGTCGTGGGTTGGTGGGGGCCAAGTAACGCGCAGCCTCGCTGTCGCCAGCCTTCCACGTTTTTTTCCCCCCCTTCTCCTTCTCCCCCGCCCGGGGAATCAAGACTCGACAGCTCCAGGTTGGCCATCGAACACCCATCGTCGCCAGCACGGAGGGGGGTGGGCAACTCACTGGACGCCGTGGTGGCGGACCGGCCACGACGCGTCCCCCAGCTGCACGACGAAAGGCGGGCCAGTTAATTGCTTGACTTGATCCTCTTCTTGGGCGGCGCGGCGTCCTGTGCCGTGCCGTGCTGCGTCCGCGACTCCGCGTGTGAAAGACTCGACCGGCATCCCTGATCCACATGGCCTACCGACGGAAGCAGGGCGCCGCCGCCGCCGATGATCGCCGGAGCTCCTATCCCCAGGCACGCACTCCTGCCTCTCCTCCTCCTTCTCCTTCTCTTCCCCGGCCTCCTGTCCTGCTGTGTGTGCCCCCGCTCCCGCTGGCTTGCTTGTAGTTGTGGCCTACCGTGCGGTTTCTTGGTTGCCGATCGAAATCTCTGAACAGAATTAGGATCAGGAAAAAAAACCAAAATTGCTTCGCCAATTGATTGCTGATTGCTTGGTTCCTCTGAAAGTCTTCCTCATTAGATAGATGTTGTACCAAATCATGACGCGTGTATACACCTTGAAGTCGGTGATCTGATACGCGCAATCGCTCTGTTCCTGACACAACACTAGATGGCATGGCATGGCATGGCATGGCAAGAGCTAGCTAGCTTCAGATCACCACAGTGAGTCCACAACACCCTCATGATCTGAATGATATGCTTTGGTTGGTTTGGCTGTGCAGGACTCTGCTTCGTCGCACGGCTACACATCGTTCAAGAGCATCGATGAGCCCAAGCTCGGGTTGTGGCAAACTTTGGCGAGCAAAGCCAAGGGAATCCTCGACGACGACGGGTTGGCGCATAAGTTTGAGGATTTGAGGAAAGAACGACCTCGTAGCAACACCACTACTGCGTCCAGCAAAGATCAGGTGAGACAGAAAAGTGTATCTGAATATCTGGACATACTGACTGACAGTCTCATAAGTGTACTTGTCGTGGATGACATTGTTTAGTTGTCTCTCTTTCTTCAGTAACGTCCCAAGTTGCCTTTCGGTTTGCAACTAATCCCATTTTTGTTTTGTAATTTTAGGCCCCTAATAACTCTCGCTGGTCATTTGAGAACCACTGGAAGGCTGGAGATGCCGCATCACGGATCAGACCTGAGGCTCTTTCTGCATCTGTCAACCAGCTTAGTGGAAAAATAAAAAATGCTTTCGAAGTAAGTAATAATGTGCTTTTACTATCTTTGTGCATCTCTGTTTTTTTCCTCTCCTTCAGTCATGGCATAAACTTCTGGAGCTATTTTCTAAACTGATCACCTGTTGCTTCCTTTGTTTAACAGGAAGGGCTCACAATTGTGGATAATAAGACTTCCAGTATCATTGAGGAAACAAAGAAAATTCAAATTAGAAGGAAACCTGCTGGTTCAAGTACTTATGTGCCGAATTCAGCAGTAGATACAAATACACTCAGCACTCCTAATCTTTCACTTCGTCAGCCTGAATCTGCTGCCCAGGAGACTGGACTGAAAGCTTCTCGCGACGTAAGGTGCCACATGCTTATATCTTGATGGCAAATAGGTTATTTACATCTTCTATGCAGAAAACCAGAATTTTCTTTGACATAGGAAAACCTTCAACGTTTAGTGGTCCTTATATTTGCATATCAACATCAAAATCTATGTTTTGCCATCTAATTAGCTTAGTAAGCTCTTTTCTCTTCTTACACTGAATTAGCTTAACTTTTCTTTCCCTAATAACATAAGACTATGGTGAGAATAAGAAATTTGTCCTTCTCGCTATCATTAGATGAATTCTTCAGATAAGTAAATGAATGATTCTTCTGTAGTACCTAGTGTCTACCCGGACTGATCCCTTTCTCTTCACCCCTATAAATTGTTTCAGGTTGCTAATGCAATGGCTGCTAAAGCAAAACTTCTACTCCGTGAACTGAAATCTGTTAAAGCAGATCTAGCTTTTGCAAAGCAGAGATGTGCTCAGCTAGAAGAAGAGAACAAGCTCTTGCGAGAAACAAAGCAGAAAGGGAGCAAAACTGAAGAAGATGATGACTTGGTATTTTTTTTTTCTGATCACTCTTATCTGTTATCATGTTGAATGTCTCTTGGTGAATTACATACATCTTGATTTTCAATTCATCAAGAATAGGTGATAGTTCGCCACCAAACTTATAAAGAATATTGCTACATGGGAATATTTTTGAACAATTGCATCAAAGGATCGAATTTACAGTACTATCCCCCTTCTGAAAAATCAGCATTACATAACTTTAGATTCATATGAAACAATATTATATGGTCATGAGAAGTTTGAGTCCAGTATCTCGTTTCATATTAACTATGAAAACTGTTGGTACTGTCACTTGTTGTTTGATAACATCTAAAGAGTATCACTGCATCCTCTGAAATGTGGTATATAAAACATATATGGTCTTGTACTTGTGAACCAGTGAGTGTAACCTTTTTTCTCCACATCTACTGAATAGTCCCTCTGAACTACCCATTGCTGAATCAGATTCGTGTGCAACTGGAGACATTGCTGGCTGAGAAATCGAGGCTGGCACAGGAAAATTCAACATATGCCCGTGAAAACCGCTTCTTGCGTGAGATAGTAGATTTTCATCAATTCACCACACAAGATGTTGTCTCGTTGAATGATGGCGATATGGAAGATAGTGAACCAGAAGAAGACAATGACATCATATGTGCTCAAAACGTGTTGCCTGTGATTGAAGAAAATTCAGTAGATGAAGAACACTCCCCTGTCCCCTCCAGGCCAGAATCTCCAATGGTCAACCCGGGAGATCCATCATCAACCAAATCCAGCAATTCTCATGATGCCTCAAAGCCAGATGCTGATGTATCTGATGTAGCATGATGCATGCGACTTTGGTGACTTAGCCATCTTGTTTGGGATTTCAGCTGGCATTGGTTGTGAGTTGCGTGCGTGTGCATAAAATTTTGTCCATTCTTTGTCCACACTGGTTTGTAGTTGGAAGTTGTAACATATTTACAGGTTTCTACCTTTGTATAGAGCACGTATAGTTTGTTTTTTTCCTCCATGGGGTGTTCTGATGGAAAACTAACTCATGTGCCCCGTGGGAGTTTATTGTGCATATGGTTTGGTTTGCATGTAATTACCTGTGAATTTGACTGTTATAGGCAAGAAAGAAATATTGAAGAGTGAGGTTGCATTGCATGTATCTTTTAGTTTTGGTGATCCGATACCTTCCTCTCATATAGATGAGTGTACATCTTCCGTGGTGTCCACCCAAAATAACACTTGGGTAGTGCTATACGCAAAGGGTTTAAAATCCATTCAACATCTTCTCCAACAATAGGATCCAAAAGAGAATCTTTTCTGCAAATGAGTTGCCAGGAGGAAGTATACTCATATTTGGGTTGTGTTTCTCAGACAACCCAAAATGGGTCTTCCGTATAGGTAATCTAAAGCCGATTTTGAGTCTACTGCTATCCATTTTGGGTTTAGATGCCCATATAGATCACTTGTTGGAGATAACCTTAGTCACCCATGCTGGTAATTTTAGCCCAACTTTTGTGATGCTGATCGAAAACACATGCACAAGCCCTAAACTCAGATTGGTGGATCCAGTGGTGGAGATGCTGTCAAAGATGGTCAGTGGTAGGCTGGGTAGGGGGAGCAAGGTCAAGTCTTGCACAACCATATCCCTCGTGAGGGGAGATCTGATGTGCAGGGAGGAAGAAAGAAGGGCTGTCGTCGTCGAATCAAGATCTAACACTCTAAAAATAATGGATTAAATATTTCCTTTTTGATCCATCTATAATATAGTTTTATACTAATTTGAATTGTTTTGACTGTTAATTTAAACACTTAAAATCCTAAAATTGCTTTGCAAAAGTGGTTGGACAAAGTTAATTATGTGGTTAGTAGTTTCATGACCAAAAGCTCTAGCCCATGCATGAAGGAAGAGGTCGATGTCAAAGTAGCCAATGCATAAACAAAAAGGTCGACGTCAAAGGAGCTAGTTAGACTCCCCTAGAGCTTTTGGTAGTCGTAATTTCTTTATAAGAGAAACATGGCATCTAGAGTCATCTCATCATGTGCAAGATGTTGACACATTGATAGTAATCTTTGTTTGTTAACGATAAACTTTATTAGCACAAATGATGAAATTAACTAGAGTGTGCTACTATAACACCCAGGTGTTAGTTATAAGCTAAGAAGTGAGTTTGGACTTAAATAAGATATGTCAAATGGTGATGAAGAGCTTTAGTTCATAATCTTGAAATGGTGGTGAAGTTGTTGAGGTTAATCTATGAGAATGAGCCCAACTTAATCTTTTGGGAAAAAAGCAAAACCCTTGTGCTTAGTGTCAAACCCTTTTCAAGGATTTGCATGAGTAATGTTAAAGATGATTCTTTCATGTGCCTCACATCAACTTCCATCTATATTGACTATTGGAAAAGTTTCATGAAGTTTGAAATCAAAAGGTCATGTGGAATGAAAACTTACAACCTTGCTTGAATTGCTTTGTTTAGTGAACAAGAACATGTGATGTCAACCAACCTTTGCATTCATGCTCAAACAACTCTAATGGAATTCTAGAACAAGAGTCATTAAAGGTTTGTGTTGATCAAGTGCCAAGGAAATGCCCCAATAGGCCTAAAACCCTGTTTAAGCTTTATCAAGATGCTATTTTGACCAACACATGACTTTGGTTTCTATACTAGTTCGATGGTTTGACCAAAAATAGAAGTGGTAGAGCAGGTTGAATAAAACAAAGTTTGTTTTTGGTGCAAATCCTAAATTAGCTTCTAAGTTTGTCGATCAGTGGACTCAAGTTTGAGCAGGATCGTGAATGGGTGTTGTCAAAATTCTCACCTTCCTATGGTTTTAGGTAAGGATTTTGACTTAATTAGGAACTTTAAAGATAAGAGTAACAACCAAGGCAATCCCAGACTGATGAGGATGTTTCAACATTGAAGATCATAGGAGCAAACCATTTTAAGTAATATTGATGCAATTCTTGTATCTGCAAGATTGGGAGCAACATTTTCCATGTTGTTTCCTCAATACCTTAACAAGGGTGGGGTTTGATCATTGTCCATTGCTATTAAATGATGGGGCAAATGACAAGATGCAGTTAATGTCAAGCAATTTAGACCAATTTGCTTACTGAATGTTAGCTTCAAGATCCTCTCTAAACCATTGATAGATAGGCTTATTGGGGTGGCTAGAAAACTAATTGATAAGTGTCAAACAACCTTTATCAAGGGAAGATATATACTTGATGGTGGAGTGATTTTACATGCAACATTACGTGAAATGAAGAGGAAGAAGTTAAAAGGAGTATTTTTCCAAGTAGATTTTGAAAAGGCACATGATAGTGTCATTTGGGTTTTCTAGAAGAGGTGTTGATGAGAAAAGGATTTGGACAATAGATGTTGACTGGATAATGAGTACAGTACATAATGGTAAGGTATGTATTAACATCGATGGTGTGAATGAACCATATTTTAAAACACATAGGGGCTAAGACAAGGAGACCCATTACCACCTTTACTATTTAATTTAGTAGGGGACGCTTTAGCACACATACTAAACAAAGCAAAGGAAAATAAACACCTTGGGGTTTGGTTCCTAGTTCCTGGTGGTTTAACCCAACTTCAATATGCAGATGATACTATCCATTCTTGGAGTATAATGAGCACAACATTACAAATTTGAAGGTTCTATTATACTGCTTCGAATGGCTGACAGGTCTTAAAATCAATTATCATGAATTAGAAGTGGTGGTACTAGGGGTTTAAAAGGAATACCAAATCAGGGTGCCAAGTATGTTAAACTGTCGAGTTAGGATACTGTCTTTGACTAATTCAGGGATTCTATTATCTAATGATCATGTAGGGATTAGCTATTTTAGTAGAATGATAAGGTAAAATGGAGAAACGAATCAACCTTGGTAGGGGAAGAACATGACTTAAGGGGGTAGGCTAATCCTAACAAACACTTCTCTTAGTAGTCTGCCTATATATACTATGGGGATGTATAATCTAAAGCATTGGCAGAGCTTGAAGGGGTTCAAGCAGGGGCCAACAGTATTTAAATCATAGCTGATGTGTAAACCTTTATTACTTTCTAAACATTAATCATAAAATTAACCATAGATACCATTAAAATTCAATTGCCAAGGGTGGGCCATGGCCCACTTTGGCCTCCATGTAGCTTCGCCACTTATCTAAAGGAAGGGGTCCACCAACAAATGGACATATTAGAGCCAAATTCTTTTGGCAAGGGGCTAGTGAGAAATCTAAATATCACATGGTCAAATAAGAGAATGTGTTTACCTAAAGACTTTGGTGGGTTAGGGATCATGTATACAAGTATGTAGAGGATGCTCAAAGCAAATGATAATGTTGTCTATTATAACCTTTTGAAGAAGTACCTTAGAAGGAAATCTTTCTCACAATGTGAGTTTAGCAATGGGTCTCTGTTCTAGAAGAGATCTATGAGAAGTCTGGGGTATACTTAACTAGATCTATGTACAAAAAATAGAATGTTTAGAGGTGTTGTGAATTGAACAAGAGGATGGTCAAACTCTAAGCTCCAATGAAAATCCGAGTTTTCATGTGGATGCACATTCAAATTAAGCTGCAAATTGGGGTGAATCTGAAGAAAAAGAAGTGGAAAGGTGATAGAAATTGTTGTCTATGTGGGTGTAATAGAAACTAGTGAACACATATTATTCAACTGTATCTTGGCTAAAACTATTTGAATATGTTTCAAAGAGGTTTTGGGTTGGGATAAATTCCCAACACATTCAAGAAGTCTTTTATCAATGGATTGCTTTACATTCTCATAACTATCATATTAAGTTGTTCATCTTTTCTATTATTATATGGATGATCTAGAATATCCAAAATAGAATGAGTATACAAAAAGTCTTTTTGGGGTCATTGAATGAAACATTTGACAATATTTTTTGCTCTATTACATAAATGGTGCATACTTTTGAAGGGGGAAGTTCCTAGAAGACTTGCTCAAGAGAATGAAGACGAGGCTATAGGATTTCTAGCAACAAACTAAGAATTTAGAAGTTTTTGAACCATTGACAGGTGAGCCATTACCTATTTTTATTTTTTAATAACCTAGCCTAGAAATTTGTTACCATGGGGATTTAAGAGAATGTAGAAGTCAAAGGACTCATTTGAAAAGAAGTTAGTTTTATGTTAGCTTAGAGTTGTAGGCTCCATTAGTTATCTTTGCTGGCTTATTGTTGTTAGCTTAGTTGGCTCTTGTTGTTTTCAGCTGGGTGCTGCTTGTTTTCTCTAGCTGCAAGTGTGGTTGGGTTGGGTAGGATCTTTCTGTCTTGTGTAGCGTTTTGAAGTTGTTGAGTGGTAGTTGGCTCTTGCCGGTAAGCTAGCATCCCGAGCATACTTAATGTTTTGTGTTGCTTTATAAAATAGGTTTTTCCTCCAGAGAAAATCTCATCAACCTTTGATTTCTTTACAGCTAAGATTTTTCTTTGTCTACTTCAAATGGAGTAGGTATATACGACAAAATGTATTGGGATTCTAAAAATTGTGCAGCCAAACTAGTCTAACCTTGACTAAAAATAATAATGGTGGCCTACAATGTTTTTTGAAGGCTGATAATATAAAATATTTCTTTGACTAAAATTAAGATGTCTTACCAAACTTCCAACCAAGAGATGCAACCACCCCCATGCCTGCATTGATTTTAATGATGAGCATATTAGTTGCTTAGTTAATAACTTCATTTACGTCTTCCTCCTTGACCCCCTATATAAGATGCCCTGGTAAACCATCAAAGCCCCACAACCAAAAAATTGTCGAAGGGGCAAGGCACAAGTCTTTCATCTTTTAAATCTTCAGGTAATTGATTATTATATGATCTTGCATAGCCTAATGTGAAAAATATATATTTTGTTCTTTTTCCTGTATAGTTGCATGTCTTGTTTCACCAAACATGATATATCTAATGGCGCCTATCAATCTTGGTCTTGTTTTGTGTGCTTAGCCATGAGCTTGTGGAGGAACAATAAGAATGGTGGCTCTGCTGGCAGTAGTGCGAAAAGCACACCGTTGGACCTACAACTACGACTAGCACTACCAACAGAGAGGGTAGAGGTTGACCATGGCAATGATAATGAATTGTCATCATCTAGCTCATGTGTATCATCAAATATTTCATCAGATGAAAGCTTGGTGCTAGTGCTCGGTGGTTGTGCATGGTGCAAGAGGTACTGCATGGTAATGAAGAAGGAATTCCCCACCTGCATCAACTGCAAGGAGCCCTGCCTTATCGGCTTCAACTGTAACGAGAAACATGGCTAGAGCAAGTAGAGGGTAGACCAACATGTTAGAGGTCCTACCGCTAGGGATGCTCATGTTGATGGTTATTTGGACATTGTGCTTGATCTTGAGGCATATGGTAGAAATGACCTTCAGTCAATTTTGCATTGGATATGGTCTATTTGGTTCAGTAGATAAGGCTAGCTAGCTAGTAGAGTCTAAGCTTAGTTTCCTATATGTTATATTTTTTATGTCTTGTATGGGGTATGCACTAGGTGGTTCTTAAATGATTGTAATTGTCACAGTGCTCTGATTATTGAGTTCTTTTAAAGATTTGCTTCAAACATGCTACTATGAATTTGAACAAATTGTTGGGTTCTTCTATGTTATTTGGGGAAAATATTTCCCCGTGGGATGGGGATGGAGATCTAACCCCCGATGGGGAATTCCCTGTTGACATCTCTATAGATGTCACTTAGCTGTTAACTCTCTGTTAAATAGTGCTGAAAAGGACAAGACTGCCCCTCTGAACAAGATAAATTTGGCTGTTCCTATTCATGCCATTGTTTTAGAGGATTAAATCTAAAGTGAATTTGCAATCGCCCATGTGACCAAATATGAATTTTGAACAAAGTCTAAATTTGGAGTCACCGAATATTTATAACCAACATGAACATATCATTGTTTCATATCAGCAGTACAAAAGTCAATAGTTTTCTAACTTGGTAGCATAATGTTTCCATGAAACATTGCATAGACAGACCACATCATTTGTCAAAGTGGTTCAGAGGCCCAAGCAAAAAAAGCACATGTTCAGGTACATGTCACTATGAACAGGTGCCCGAGCAAAATAACTGCAGCTTCAGGTCACTAACTACATACTATGACCATGCAAAACAGATAAAGAACAATTCGACATTCAATCTGTGTTTGATTGAGCTTTTGAAAAGTGCTTTTGTTGGAAAAAAGCAGAAAGTCAACCAAACAGTTGAAACCTGAAGTTACTTTTTCCATAAGCAGTTGCTCTCGTGTACTGCAGTTTTGAAAGCACCTTGAATCCTGCTTTTGGCTTTTGGCTTTCTGCTTTTTAAAATGGGTGATAATAGGGAGCTGTTTCACAGCTATTTTAATTGAGATAGAGACAAAGAGTGGATTTTATACTTATTTGAACCACACAGCTTGCAGCTAGCTTTTACATAACACTTAGTTCACAACAGCTTTTTCATGGCTCACAGCTCATAACTCACAGCAACTTTTTCACAGCTCACATCTTAACCAAACAGACCATCAATCTAGAACTTTCCTCTTAATTCTTGTGCTGAGGGAAGGACTCCTAGTCTTGCTTCTTGTGCCCATGGCAGGACTATTTGGTTGCATTGAAGCTTGCTTATTCTTGCTCTTCTCTCCAGCCTTTGCCTTTACTTTGTCCTCTTCATTCTCTCTTGGCTTGGAGGCAAGAACAACTGCAACGAGTGACCTAAAAGTATTTTTTATATATATTAATAGAAGAGAGAGAAAAGCTAGCTCTTGATCAAGGGCTAGACTTATACGTACATTTCAAGAACACGTGAGTGTCATGTGAGTCTAATAATACGATGAGCCATTACTAAAAGCTAACACTATCGGAGAGGATGGCTTCGATCTAGTAACTTATTCTTACTTTTGCTGGTTTCCTTAGGTTTAGTGTAGCTTTGCATGAAGTTGGCACAACAGGATACTCAATCGAAAGTGGTTTAGGTTGATTAGGGCCATTTGCAATGAAAAAACAACACAAAAATTGACTATTGCAATTCACAAAGTTACCTTTATTGTTACATTCTAGGCAATCTTAGAAACATGTATCCTTCGCTTACATTTTGCTTCTTTCGTCGTTGAACGGTAGGCCCTGATTCTCCATGGTTCACTCTTTTAAGTGTTACATTGGAATTCATTCTTGATTTCTCGCTGAGGTAATGCCAACTTCTAACCTGTTGGGATTTATGCTTCCTACCATCTTTTTTCGCAAAGGGAAGGAGAGATTTATATTAAATCTTGACACGGTGCATCCTCAAATCACACATGAAAGAAAAATCTGAAATAAAAAATAAATAATATTCTATGCAAATTCTTCTGTCATCTTCTTCCTCAATGGCTTTCCTCAAACGCCGGAGCCAAAGTGAAGCCTTTATGTTGAATTCAAATGAGATTGATAACCCGGAGTCACTCCTCGTAGGGGCACCCAGAAGTATCCCTCCCCTTGCAGATAAAGGCCACAAATTGACCGTCTGCCGATGAAATCTATGCTTGCAATGACAATCTCGCCGTGGCAATCACCGAAGGCATCGTAGGACACATGATCCTGATAAAAAATCATCTAATTTCGTTGGAAATTTATTTGGGCTCAATCCTTAGACACTAGAAAAGTACGAAAAAAAGATGAGTCCCCTCCCCTTCTTGTCTCCGGTAGACACATCGAAGAGGAAGGAGATGGGCCCTAGGCGTGACGTCGTCATCAGCGGAGCGAGGAGCAGGCAGGCTACGGTTTGACTCTTGGCGGCAGTGGCGTGATAAGATGCGGGCGTCTCTCCTACCGTCATTGGAGGGTCAACTTTACCATATAAAACTGGTGTCTGCTATAGAAGCTATAGTAACACGCTGCACAGTGATTGCATTGCAGTGATAGATAAAAAATTAAGTGTTATGGCAGATAAGGGAAGATGACAATTTTGGATGGCGGATAATATAAGGAATGTACTCTTCATTCAATTCCTACAAAACAGCGCCTCAACAATATATTTACATTTGACATAAGGCTGTTTGTTCGTCTAGTAACCGTACTCTGGCTAATTTACAACTACTCTCACCAAGAAACAAAATATATAAATCATGACTACATTTCTGCAGTATATAATTTGTGAATATAATTTCTTCTTCAAATATAAGTATGTCTAGTCATGGCGACACAACCGACAACCGTCATGGTTATCCTATTTCGGGGAGGGGGCAAGAAGGAAACGAAGAGTCACATTTATTCCATGAATGCGAGTCGACTGCTCTGCGGCTACCATCTGGCCATCTCCATCTCCCATCTCGCCATACAGAGCAAGCCACCAAAGGCGCAAAGCTGAGCAGAGGGCAGAGCCACAGAGGCAGAGCGTGAGGCAAAAGTAAGCCTGCAAAGCCATTGTGGCAAGGCGCCAAGGTACATCTCCAATGTCCACTACGTGTCTACGTTTAGTAGTTTATTTATTTATTTATTCATTCCTTTCACTGTTTCACAGAACACAAACGGCTGTTAATTCTATCATTTCTATGGTTAACTTCCTTTTTTAATTTTTACCTTCAATTTAGGCATTTAGCATTTGATCAAGAATGCAAGATGAAGAGATCAAGAACGCTCGATAGTTTTTTTAAGCCGAGTTCAAGCAATGGCAACGGTGAAAACACTAGCAATCAATAACAATGATGTGTTGTGCCGAACTCTCCAGAAGAAATGTCTACATATTGTAAATGCAATTGACTGCGTTTCTAACACAAAATCATTGTCTAGCGACTTGAAATGATGACTGGGAACCACTTCTTGAGGAGGTCAACGCTTTTCGTGACAAGCACGAGTTGAGATTCCAGATTATCGCAAGTAAGTTATTATCTTACCTTCAGTTTTTTTAATATGAGCACAAATACATTTTTTTATTCTTATGATACATATCTAACTTGTTTAACATGAGCACTTGGGATACCAAGCTAGTGAAGGACCTGTTTTGGGAAGAAGTGCTGAACATTTTGGCCACCCCGGTGCATACTGATCGAGAAGATACTGTGGCATGGCACTTTGATCAGAAAGTTTTTATTTTCGGTCAAATCGGCTTACCATGTGCTGGAGGATGAAGCTGAGATTAAGCGAGTCCGACAGAGAGGTGAATCATCTAGACCACCAAACAGTGCTGGCAGCAATATTTGGAAGAAAATATGGAAACTCCCTGGACCTCCTAAGATCAAGCAATTTGTGTGGAGGGTTGCTCACAACAGCTTGGCACTCAAACAAAACATTAGCAGGCGTGGAATTCGACTGGATACTAGATATCCGGTGTGTTTCCATTTCGATGAGGATGGTGGTCATTGTTTTTTGAAGTGCAAAGCTATCCGGCAGTGTTGGAGGGAGTTGGGAATTGAGAAGTTCAGACTTCAGTTTCTGCAAACCAGAACAGCTGAGGAGTTTGTAACAGAAGTGTTGAAACTGAGAACTGATGTGTTGGAACCAAACTCGTGATGAACAAGTCTGGCGGCGGCGGGTCACCGGCAGGTGGTGAACACGCGGCGGCTAAAACCCTACGGCGAGCTCTGTGCGCGAACAGAAAATATGGAAAGCAACAAGACACCGAGATTTCGTGCCAAATGCGGGCACCTCGCCAATGCAATCTTTGTTGGTTTATATATGGCCTGAGGCCTTACACCCCGCCGCCACGACGCCTCCAACGATCCTCCGATTTTCCGGAACGCCGCTGGGACATGCAAGACGACGTCGCGACGGGGACACAATGCAGTGCGCGGTCACCGCGTGGTTCTTGCACATCTTCGAACCACCGGCGATATCTACGCGCCTAACCAACTACGTTACATAAAACTTCGACAGGATTACATGAATGAAACACAAAGCTAAAGCTAACAAATCACCCCCTAATCCTGACGAACTAGAACGACGCCGAGCTTGACTCTGAATTCCGCAAACTTCATTCTCCCCAAGGGCTTCATCAGAATGTCAGCAACCTGCTCGTCTGTTCTTACATGGTCCACATCCAGGACGTTCTTCTCAATGCAGTCACGAATGTAATGATACCGTGTATCAATGTGCTTACTGCGATCATGAAACACTGGGTTCTTGGCTAGCTCGATAGCAGACTGGTTATCGATGAGAAGTCTGAATTTCTGAACTTCTCCTCTATCAGCCGACTGAGCCACACTCCCTGACAGGCTCCCAATGCTGCAGCTATGTACTCAGCTTCACAAGAAGATAGAGCCACGACCCTTTGTTTCTGTGAAGCCCAGGTCACCAAATTTGATCCAAGGTAGAATATGATGCCTGAAGTACTTTTCCTATGCACCAAGTCACCTTGACAGTCACTGTCAGTATAACCAAGCAGGTTCAGACCAACATCATCTCCTTTCTGAAGCTTGCATCCATAGTCCAGAGTTCCTGCAATGTATCTCAGGATTCTTTTGACCAAGGACCAATGCTCCTTTGCTGGTTCCTTGAGAAATCTACTGGCCACACCAACTGAGTAAGCAATGTCAGCTCTGGTGTTAACTAAGTATCTCAAACTGCCCACCACACTCCTGTATCTTGTCACATCAAGTTCAGAGCCAGGTACTGCAGTAGTGAGTCTCATTCTTTCCTCCATTGGAGTGTCAACAGGATTGCATCTTGCCATGTTGCATGATTCTAGGATCTTCAAAGCATATGCTCTCTGACAGATAGTAATATGGTCTTTGCCTTGATTCACTTCCATGCCCAAGTAATAACTCAATAGTCCCAGATCACTCATGCTGAAAATTGCCTTCATCTGATCTTTGAACTGAGCTATCAATTTACTGCATGGACCACATATTATTAGATCATCAACATAAACTCCAACTAGAAGTAAAGAGGCTCCTGTTCCTTTCTTATAGACTGCATGCTCTACAATGCTTCTCTGAAAACCCATTGCTTTCAATTCCAGATCCAGCCTTGCATTCCAGGCTCTGGGAGCCTGTTTGAGTCCATACAGTGCTTTATTCAACTTCAACACCTTGCCAGGGAGAGCTGCATCAGTGAAACCTGGTGGTTGATGGACACACACCTGCTCCTGGAGATCACCATTTAGGAATGCTGATTTCACATCCATATGATGTACTTGCCAATCTCCATGTGCTGCAAGAGCTAACATTAGCCTCACTGTCTCAATCCTTGCAACTGGTGCAAAAACCTCATCATAGTCTACTCCTTGCTTCTGTGCATAGCCTTTGGCCACCAGCCTAGCTTTATGCTTAACTATCTTCCCTGCTGCATCTCTTTTGACCTTGAAAACCCACTTCAGGCCAATTGCTCTGACACCTTTAGGCAGATCTGTCAGAGTCCAGGTGTTGTTCTCTCTGATGGCTTTTAGCTCAGCCTCCATAGCATCCCTCCAGCAGGATTGTCCGAGAGCTTCTTCAACACTAAATGGCTCATCAGCAGCAAGCAGACAAGTAGCACTATACTCATAATTCTCCACCTCATCAGTGTGGTCAAATAGGTCTTGCAGAGTTCTGTACCTGAGTGGAACTCCCTCTGAGTCAGCCTCCTGCCCATGTGGAGGTGTGACCCACTGATGATCTGGTTGAGCTGCTGGAGGTGTGTTCAAACCTGCAGATCCCTGGACACTCCCAGGTGGCGTTTGGGGCCAATTAGGTGCTGCATTACCGTTACCAGGGCTGCCAAGGACTAGTTCTGCATCATTCTCCCCTGTTGCCGGATCTGCAACAGTACCAGGAAAATCAACAATGAACTGATCTGGTTGATTCTTTCCTGTAGCAAAACTGGTCCAATCCCAGGCTTGATCTTCCTCAAAAATCACGTCCCTGCTAATATGCAGACTTTTTGTGACAGGTTCCAGCATCCTGTAGCCTTTAGTCCCTTCTTCATATCCTATGAACACCATTTTCTGGGATCTGTCAGATAGTTTATGAATGCCAGGTCCTAGTTTCTTCACATGACCGATACATCCAAAAATTCTCATGTGCTTCACACTGGGTTTCCTTCCATGCCATGCCTCATATGGTGTGACACCATTTAGGCTCTTAGTTGGAGATCTGTTAAGCACATACACTGCAGTTGCTACTGCTTCTCCCCAAAGACAGGCTGGAACCTTCTTACTCTTCATCATGCACCTAGCCATTTCAACCACCGTTTGATTTCGGCGTTCCACCACTCCATTCTGCTGGGGAGTGTAGGGAGTGGTGGTGTGGTGCTTTATGCCAAACTCACTGCAGAAAACACTGAACTGGGTAGAATTAAATTCACCCCCCCTGTCAGTCCTCACAGCCTTGAGCTTGCTTTCAGATTCAGTCTCAGCTCTATTCTTCACCTTCTTGAAATAAGCCAGTGCCTCACTTTTGGTCTTCAACATCTCCACCCACATAAATCTGCTGTAGTCATCCACAACCAGCAAGAAATATGCCTTCCCACCTAAGGTTGGTGGGGTTATCTGACCACACAGATGAGTATGGAGTAGTTCAAGTCCCTTCTCTGCACGATAATGAGCAACGCTTGGAAAAGGAATTCTGTGCTGCTTGCCTACGACACAGCCATCACAGACCTGCTCAACTCTATTGATCACAGGAATGCCAGACACCATGCCCTTTCGACCAAGATCCCTCAAAGATCTGAAATTCAAATGGCCAAATCTTGCATGCCACTTCCAAGCATCATCATCTAGCTTACTCAACAAACACACTGGTGAAGTTAAACTGAAACTATGAGTATACAGGCAATTTGCAGTTCTAGGAGCTGAGATTAGCAAGGTGTGTCCATCTAGATCAAAAACATTGCATCTTCCATCTTTCAATGACACTTCAAACCCCTTCTCTTCAAGCTGGCCTAAACTGACTATGTTACTTTTTAACTTGGGAATATAGTAAATGTCAGTTAGTACCTTGTGCTCCTGCCGACGTCCCTGAATCACCATGGATCCAAGTCCCTGTATCTCCACACTAGAACCATCACCAAACTTGACAGTCCCACGAATCCTTTCATTCAGATGAGTAAGTGCTGCACGACAGCCTGTCATGTGATTGCTAGCTCCTGTGTCTAGCACCCACACACCTTCTGGACAATCTACAGGCACCACCCTGTTTTCTGTCAGATGCACCTGCTCAACTGAATCAGCAGTGACATTACAGGCCACAGCAACAAACAGAGCACCATTGTGCTCAGCTCCACCCACTGCAACATTAGCCTCCGGCTGCTTCTCTTCTTTCTTCTGCTTCTTGGGTCTTTTACAATCTTCAGCCCAGTGACCATACATGCCACAGTTTCTGCACCTCCCTTTGCGGCGAGGTGTTCCTTCTGAAGTTAGCTTCACAGTGCCGGCGTTCTTGGGCCCTCCACCATCTGATCGATGCGGCTGCTTGCCCTTTCCTTGCCCAGCTGCACTGCTACCTCCTTCTCGGCTCTGAGTGGGTTGGAAACGGTGCTTGTGTTTCTCAAGCCACTCTTCTTCTGCAAGCATCAAACGCCCCATCTTATCGGTGATTTGATCCTCAGTGCTGACAAAACGATCCTCGGCTACACGCAGTCGTCCAACCAATTCCTCCACTGTCAGGGTTTTCAAATCACAGAACATCTCAATAGATACTGCAACTTGATTGAATCTGGCTGGTAACACACGCAGAAATTTCTTGACAACACGAGGTTCATCAATTGTCTCACCGAGGGTTTTGAGGGTGGTGACGAGGTTCACGATTCGCATGCCGAAGTCCTCCACGCTTTCCCCGTCCTTGAACTCGACATTCTCGAATTCCTTGATGAGCTTCTGGACATTGATCTCCTTCACGCGATCCGCACCGACCTTCATGGTCTTCACCGCCTCCCACGCTTCTTTCACCGTCTTCTTGGCGCCAAGTGCTCCCCACATCTCCTTGGGGACTGATCTCATCACCGCACCCATCGCTTGTCGATCTTCGGCTCTCTTGACGTTTGTTCCGGGATCTATTGTATCCCAGATCTCGAGAGCCTCAAGATTGATTTGCATCAGCATAGCCCACTCTACATAGTTTGAGCGGGTTAGCATCGGCCAAATCAACGAACTCTCCTTGACACCGCTGGACTTCGAGGTTTCGCCTCCTGTCATCTCCTTCCTTCTTCTTTTCGCCTAGCACTGCTGTACCGTGATCGATTCGAGACCCACGGCTCTGATACCAGATGTTGGAACCAAACTCGTGATGAACAAGTCTGGCGGCGGCGGGTCACCGGCAGGTGGTGAACACGCGGCGGCTAAAACCCTACGGCGAGCTCTGTGCGCGAACAGAAAATATGGAAAGCAACAAGACACCGAGATTTCGTGCCAAATGCGGGCACCTCGCCAATGCAATCTTTGTTGGTTTATATATGGCCTGAGGCCTTACACCCCGCCGCCACGACGCCTCCAACGATCCTCCGATTTTCCGGAACGCCGCTGGGACATGCAAGACGACGTCGCGACGGGGACACAATGCAGTGCGCGGTCACCGCGTGGTTCTTGCACATCTTCGAACCACCGGCGATATCTACGCGCCTAACCAACTACGTTACATAAAACTTCGACAGGATTACATGAATGAAACACAAAGCTAAAGCTAACAAATCACCCCCTAATCCTGACGAACTAGAACGACGCCGAGCTTGACTCTGAATTCCGCAAACTTCATTCTCCCCAAGGGCTTCGTCAGAATGTCAGCAACCTGCTCGTCTGTTCTTACATGGTCCACATCCAGGACGTTCTTCTCAATGCAGTCACGAATGTAATGATACCGTGTATCAATGTGCTTACTGCGATCATGAAACACTGGGTTCTTGGCTAGCTCGATAGCAGACTGGTTATCGATGAGAAGTCTGAATTTCTGAACTTCTCCTCTATCAGCCGACTGAGCCACACTCCCTGACAGGCTCCCAATGCTGCAGCTATGTACTCAGCTTCACAAGAAGATAGAGCCACGACCCTTTGTTTCTGTGAAGCCCAGGTCACCAAATTTGATCCAAGGTAGAATATGATGCCTGAAGTACTTTTCCTATGCACCAAGTCACCTTGACAGTCACTCATACCTCAAGATTAATATGGATGGTGCCTTCAAGCAGGATTCCAGGGCTGGCGCTTGGGGCTTTATAATCTAGGACCATGAGGGTTATGCTGTCCTGGCGGGGGCGGGGAACCTCGGTCCGGTGCATGATGATGCCCTGCTCGCAGAGACGATGGCATGCAAATAGGCACTAGAAGCAGCGGAGCATTTCGGTGTTTCCAGGTGGTGCTCGATCGAGACCGACTCCTCCCAGCTGAATGATGTGATCACTTCGTCATCTAGTGACTTATCTATTGGTGGTGGTCTATTTACAGACATCCGTAGTATTCTCCAGGATAGCTTTAATTGCATAAATATTTGTAAGATTCTGAGATTATGTAACTCGTCTGAGCACGAGCTTGCTAGTTTGGGTATGAGTTGGGACCTAGGTCAGTTATGTGTATGGACTGATCACCTCCCTGATTTTGTAACTCATTGGATTGCCCGTGATTTGGCTAAGCTTCAGTCGCTTAATACAAGGCCATAGATCCTGGTTAAGGATAAAAAAACTTGTTTAACTACATGTCGCAATTTGTAGGCATGTGGATGTGACCAAATCTTAGAACAAAAATGATAATACCACCACTCTTCCTATTATAAAATAGATATTTTTAATGTTACCATGACCAACAATTGATAGAGTTGGAAGTTCGTTTCAGTTCTCAAACAACAAAGCTTCTATCACTTTGTGCCTCACTAGATCCAAGAAAAGATGGTTTTGACATTTGAAAGATAAGTACACTTGTGGAAAAGTACTATCCCGCTGATTTTTAAAGTTAAGATCAAGCTCAATTGGAGTGTCAACTACCACAATTTCATCTTGATGTATGCAACCATCTAGAGCTAAGTACATGGCATCACTTGCTGATATAAACCATCTACTTGGGACTAGTGAGATTAGGTAAAAATTCTATTTGTCGAATGGATGATAGATTGCTAAGATTAGTCATAACTCTTCCAGAATCAATAGTGACTATTGAGAGTCTTTTCAGCCATGAAACTTTCCAAGATAGGATAAAATGGGAGATGGCGTTTTGCAAAGCTATAGTTTATATTAAAAAGGAATTGGCAGCCAAGAATAGTTCCAGTGATATTATCAAATCACTACCCCAGCAAACTTTTTTTGTGACAGAGGAAACCGTCAGGAAAGGTACCGAAAACCGTCAGGAAAGACTTTTCGTGACGGCCCCGTCAGGGATAATCCATCAGGACCAACTGTCACGGAAAGTACACCTTCCCTGACGGAAAACCGTCAGTAATCATTCCCTGACGGTAGTAACCGTCAGAAAAGAATTTTTGTGTCGTTTTTCCCGCTCCCGTAAAATGTTTGTTGTCGGTTCCACTACCGTCAGGGAAGGTGGAGACTTTCCCTGCCAGTTATGGTACCGTCAGGGAAGGTTCGTGCTTCCTGTTAGTAAGCTCAATTTTTAATATCAATAAGCTCATTGAACTATGGTCTAGTTGGTAATCATCGTGCTAAATTCAAGTTAGTGGAGATGTAATGAAAGTACCTTCTTTTATGTTACTAGACGTATGCTACATTACTTTGCTATATGTGTTATGATTGAATTTATACGATAATATATATGTGTATGATTAGAAATAACATGCTAGCCAGTGCTTTCCTATCACCGCATGTTGTCACCATCCACATCCATGCCAAACAAACAACTTCCAAAATGCATCACCACCTGTCAATTTGACCATGAGTTGAGGCTGCCGTCTTCATCCACGACGTCTTCCAGCCACACCGTCGAACCTAGCCATCACCCGACCCCGCCACCAGCCGTCATCAATCGAATCTCCATGTCTAGACAGATCCATGTTGATTGCAGTCCATTGGATGGTTCAAGTCACCCACTCAAAGTTTCCAAATCCATGGATCAAGTCATTGATTGCCGCCATGCTCCACCTTGTGCCATGTCCTTCCCTAGACACACCTGTGTGAGGCTTGCACATAGTGGAACATAACCATCGCACCTCTCATGATCTTCTTCTATGAATCTGAATCTTGATACCACTTGGATTGGATCCGCTGCACACTCTAACACTCTAGAAGAGCTATTCGGCAAGCCACCATCTTTGCACACTAGGCATCATGTACAACATCTATTGATCCAGCACCGACCATGACCACTGAGCCTTGATGATCACGAGCAATAAAACCCCAATCGCCCTTGTACTTACTAAAAGGCTCAGACTTGGCCTAAAGGCAAAACAATGGTTCACACCCACCCGGTAGTTATCTTCAAGTCGTCGTCTACCTCCGTGAGAAATAAAAAATAACACATGCAAAACCATGGCCGCCGCACAAGGTGAGAGAGAGAAGGGAGGTTCACTAGTGCAAGGAGGTCTGGCGGCCGCCAGACCATGCCATATTGGTGGACTTGTGCTAATCAAAATAATCACACACTATTAGCATCCCAAATTACCTTGAGTGTCCAAAACCGCCAAGGAAAATACCTAATCCACCAAGAAAATGATCCTTGGCCACAAATTGTCAATCAAACTCCATCAAGGATAGAAGATAAGAGAAATTGGTTTCCTTAGCTTTTTTGACAATTAAGGATGATTTCCTCCGGCCACCAAGGAAACTAGGGCCACATCTAATTCGCCAAAGGGATAAGAAAATGTTGCAACCGCCAAGTAAATTAGTTTTCTTGAGGGCTAGCATCCTTCAAAAAAATATTTGTAACCATATAGGAAATAGTTTTCTTGAGGGCCAGCAACCTCCAAAGTAATATAGAGTAAGAGCAATAAATAAATGAGTGAAAGCCCAATATAATAATGTGCCTTATGGGATTCAAACATGTGGCCTGATGCTTCGAGTTGAAGCACACTCACCACTGCACCTCAGAGTAACTTGTGACTAAGTGAATTATTGTTTTTATTTTGTATTCACTTTATGAAATCTTATAATGCATATTTTGTGGTCCTAAACAATTTTAAATGTAAAACATTTGAACTGAAAAAGTTTTAGAACTTGATGAATACAACAACATTGGTTTAGGACGAATTTTCATCCGAGGTTATTTGAAAAATCAAATAAATTTGAATTTTAATGCTATGAGTATTTTCTTGGGGGTTTCCAATTGCACCCAAGAAAATATGAATTACCTTGCTGGTTTCGAAAACCACTCAAGGAAATACAAATTACCTTGACGGTTTTGAATAGCACCCAAGGAAATGAGCAATTACCTTGCCGATTTGTAATAACACTCAAGGAAACATGGAATTCCCTTGGAGGTGATTAGAAACTGCCAAGGAAACACCCATATTCTTTGGCGGGTTACTTCAACATCTAAGGAGTACACGTTTCCTTGAAGTTCAGTAACACTCCCAAGAAAA
The DNA here is from genome assembly GCF_000003195.3 of Sorghum bicolor. Taxonomy (NCBI): domain Eukaryota; kingdom Viridiplantae; phylum Streptophyta; class Magnoliopsida; order Poales; family Poaceae; genus Sorghum; species Sorghum bicolor. Next base: position 2,353,819 of record NC_012877.2, read on the forward strand.
CTTTACTTTCCTTGGCAGTTTTGCTTTTGACCCTCAAGAAAATTCCTAGCACTAAAGGTAATTCAGGATTGCGATAGTGACAAGTTGGTCTTCTTTGGGGTTGCAGCCACTATTTGGGCAAGCATAATGATCTTATTTTTGAGAAAAAAGGTGCCACCTCCTTTATGTATAGGCTAGCTTTAGAAGAACATGTTGGCTGTGTTTTTGGGTATTGCTGCAGCGTGAGGACACAAGGGAGACCACCTGATCGGTGAACAAAGCTTTGTAATCGTTGCTTTAGATATTTTCGCCAAGAATAGATGTAGAAACAATAATAGATTTTTTTTATTTTCCCTATAATTTTGTATTCTCTTGCCGGTTGGATTGTAATCACCAGATGAGCTGAAAACTTTGCAAGGACTTGGTTGTGCGTCTCACTCTGCTAGTGGGCTGTAATCCAATCTGCTAGTGGGCTGTAATCCAATCTATACCCACACCAATCCACGTTTCAGCATGCAGCTTGTGTCACCAGACTAAATTAATCCAAGCAATGGCGGGAACCAAACTATTTGGCAAATAGTCTCTACATGATATAAAACAAACCCAATCCATGTGCCAACCCATGGGTCCTATCCATTAGATACTAATTTACTTATCCACGGTTGCGCTGCATGACTCAAGACACTGCAGACGCAAGCAAGGAAGCAACCTAAATGATTAACTAATTTTAAAAAATAGCAGCAGGAAAGCTATTAATAGCCAAAGAGAATGGATTATACAATTCTAAATTAGGTGAAAGAAGACTTTGACAAATTAAGAGACAAAAATTACAGCTCCAAACAAATTAGGAAACTAGACATAATTTATACATCATTTTTTTTGTTGAGAATGGTGCTAATGAAAAAATAGACTCAACATGCCAAGCATAACTCCATCCAGCTAAAGCTTCATTGAAAGTTCAGTGATCCGCTTCCTGAATTGTCCCTTTGTAGTGATACCAGCACAACTTCTCAGCTATATCATGAACTGCTGAAGATGAAAAATATAACTGTAAGAACATTATGCCGGAAGAAAATAGTCTCTACTCTACATGATATAAAAGCATAGTCACTATAATTATTTAATCATTGGCATTCTATAATTGCAAAGCTCTGGGAGACTAAAGTTTCAGTTTCTGTGTAATCTATAATGAACAGTTGTTGTGCAAATGCAGAGTTCTGAATTTGAACTTTTCCTACCACAACATGGAACCTGAAATCTGAACTATATGTTAGATGTATATATGTGATATTGTATTTTCTCTTTTTTGGAGGTTCTCCTTGTATATGTACACAACATGTATACTTGCCCCTTTGGGCCTAGAATATGAAGTTAGTTGACCACTTATTCTAACATGGTATCAAGCTAGGGTTCCAATCCTCACCTTGCTCCCGCCGGCGCCAGCAACCCGCCCACACCCGCGCGCCTGCTGCCCGCCCTCGCCTGCAGCCTCGCGGAGAGCTTGCCGGCGGCCTTGCGGTCCGCGCGCCGGCGCCCGTCCACCCCTGCTCGTCCGACGCGGCCTCGCCCGGCGTCCGCCCTCGCCCCGACGCGGCCTCGCGAAGGGCGAGCCGGCGGCCTTGCGGTCCGCGCGCCGCGCCTCTGCTCGTGCGCGCCAGGCCGGCGTCCACCCTCGCCCCGACGCGGCCTCGCCCGGCGTCCGCCCTCGCCTGCGGCCTCGCGGAGGGCGAGCCGGCGGCCTTGCGGTCTGCGCGCCGCCCGCCCAGGCCACCGCGGCCTCGCCCGTTGCGGCCCGCGCGTCCTCTGTCTGCGTTCGGCTGCTTCTCCTCTCTTCCCAAAAAAAAAAAAAAACAGCCGAGAGGGGAAGCAGGACACGGTTTGTTTCCATGGCGTCCCCCAGCCGCACTCGTCCGGGTGCCATTCCTGTTCCCAAGTGTCCAGTCATCTTCAATGGCACAAACTGGGCCGATTTTGTTTTTCATATGGAGGTGCACATGGATGGGCAGCTGCTGTGGAACTACCTTACGGGCGATCTGATCTGTCCTACTATTCCAATTCTTCCTAAGCAGCCCACCTATCCTCCAGATGCTGATGATGCAGCCAAACATGCTCTCCTTGATGCATTTGAGGCTGAGATGGAGACCTATCAATCTGATCTTGGCGTCTATGAGACTTGGCTGCGTGAGGAAAAATCGGCCAAGGCCATCTTACTTGCAAGCATAGAGATTGATCTTGCACGCTCCCTCAGAGGTCTTGCCACCTCCCACCTCATGTGGGAATATCTTCGTTGCAGTTATGAGATCCGCAATGAGGCGATGTACCTTGCTGTTGTTGAGGAGGCACAGTCACTTCGTCAGCTTGATTCTACAGTTGACGACTTCCACCGCAAGATGACTGATGTCTGGCATCGCCTAGACAATTTGGGGGCCGAGTTCTGTGGTGGTGGTACTTGTCGGTGTTGTGACCGGCACCGGGAGCAGCGCGACACACTCCGTCTCCACGAGTTTCTCTCTCGGCTGCGTCCAGAGTTTGAGACTGTTCGGGCACAGCTACTGACTCGTCGCCCGCGCCCGTCGCTTGCCGAGGCGATGCCTGAGCTGCGAGCTGAGGAGACTCGTCTTCGGACTGGAGGGGTCAGCCATCCTCAACTGCAGCCGGCTGTTCTGGTGGCTACACCCCCACCAGTCTCCCTACCTTCGCCCCAGTCTGCGGTGGTGGCGGGGGTCCCCTCTGGTGTGCGGTGTGACTACTGCAAGATTTATGGTCATGAGGAGAAGGATTGTCGTAAGAAGCAGCGCAACCGCTATGACGCCGTGATCGGCGCCACTCTTCAGGCTCTGGTGGTTCCTCTACTCCGCAGGGCACTCGTTCTGTGTCTGCAGCCGAGCAGGAGGTTCTTGCTCTGTTCCGCCGCCTCACTACTGCAGCTCAGGCTCACGGGACTACAGCTCAGGCCTCTGGTTCCACACCTCCTCCTCCTCCGCCATCAGGTACATCACCACCGTGGTTTCTTGATTCTGGTGCCTCTTTCCACATGACACCCCATACCACCCATTTGTCCTCCCTCTCCCTGTCATCTTCTGATTCACCCATCCTTGTTCGCACTGCTGATGGCACTTCTCTTCCTGTTACTGGGAGAGGTGTTCTTTCGACTTCTTCCTTTGAGGTTCCTAATGTTTCGCATGTTCCTCACCTCACCATGCAACTTCTTTCTGCGGGACAAATTACTGATCATGGTTGTCGCATTATTCTTGAGTCTGATTCTTGCTGTGTTCAGGATCTTCGTACGGGCCTTTTGGTGGGAACTGGGCCTAGGCGTCGGGACTCACAGCGTCTTTGGGAGCTTGATTGGTTGCGCCTTCCTTCATCTGTTTTGCTCCCTCCAACACCTGGTTCTCCGGCGTCGGCATCAGCTGCCTCATCCACTACCTCTTTTGTCCAGTGGCATCGTCGTCTTGGTCATCTCTCTGGTGCTCGATTGTCTAGTCTTGTTGGTAGTGGTGTATTAGGCCCTGTTTCTGGTGACACTACTCTGCATTGTACGGGTTGCAAGCTTGGCAAACAGTTGCAACTCCCCTATTCCTCTAGTGAGTCCAAGTCCCAGAAACCTTTTGATCTTGTTCACTCTGATGTATGGGGTCCTGCACCCATAACTTCAAAAGGAGGGCAATCCTATTATGTTCTGTTTATTGATGACTATTCGAGATTTACTTGGATTTATCTGATGTCCTCTCGAGGCCAATTTCTTTCTATTTACCAACAATTTGCTACCATGGTTCGTACACAGTATAACTCTCCCATTCGTGTTTTTCGTGCGGACTCTGCTGGTGAGTACATTTCCACTGCCCATCGCTCCTACCTTGCTGAGCAGGGTACTCTTGCCCAATTTTCATGTCCTGGTGCTCATGCTCAGAATGGTGTTGCAGAGCGCAAGCATCGCCACATTCTTGAGACTGCTCGTGCTCTTTTGATATCCTCTGCCCTTGCTCCTCATTTCTGGGCCGAGGCTGTCTCTACGGCGGTTTTCCTCATCAATCGCCAACCCTCCACCTCTCTTCAGGGTAGCACTCCCTATGAGCGTCTCTTCAGCAGCCCTCCTTCCTATGCTCATCTCCGTTGTTTTGGTTGTGTCTGTTATGTTCTACTTCCACCTCGTGAGCGCACCAAACTCACTGCTCAGTCTGTCGAGTGTGTTTTCCTTGGGTACAGTACGGAGCATAAGGGCTATCGGTGTTATGACCCTGTTGCTCGGCGGATGAGGATCTCTCGGGATGTCACCTTTGATGAGTCCCGCCCTTACTATCCTCGTTCTCCCTCCGGTCATCCTAACACCGTTGAGTCCCTCTCTTTTCTTACTTTACCTGATTGGTATCTTCCTCTGTCTCCCTCCTCGACACCTCCTTCTATTTCTCCATCCTCGCTATCTCCTTCTTCATCCACTCCACCACCGCCACCACCACCACCACCACCACCAGTAGCCTCTCCACCCCCGTTGTGTTCTTCCCGTGAGATCACTCACGTCTATACTCGTCGTCCACGTCCTGCTCCACCCATTGACTCTTCTCCGTCCCTCCTTGGCCCTATTCCTGGGTCTCCTCCTCGCTATGATCTTCGTGATCGCAGCACCCTTCGTCCTCCCAGGCGCTTTGGTTTCACCGCTACTGTTTTAGCTGAGCCCGCGACCTATCGGGAGGCTGCTCATCATTTGGAGTGGCAGCATGCTATGGCTGAGGAGATTGCAGCCCTTGAGCGTACTAGCACCTGGGATCTTGTTCCCAAACCACCACATGTCACTCCTATCACTTGCAAGTGGGTTTACAAGGTCAAAACTCGCTCTGATGGTTCTCTTGAGCGCTACAAGGCTCGCCTTGTGGCTCGTGGTTTTGAGCAGGAGTATGGGATTGACTACGAGGAGACGTTTGCTCCTGTTGCTCACATGACCACTGTTCGGACCCTTCTAGCTGTTGCCTCCGTTCGTCAATGGTCAATTTCGCAATTGGATGTCAAGAACGCCTTCCTAAATGGCGAGCTTCGTGAGGAAGTCTATATGCAGCCACCCCCGGGTTACTCTGTTCCTGCTGGAATGGTCTGTCGGCTGCGTCGTTCCCTCTATGGTCTCAAACAAGCTCCTCGCACCTGGTTTGAGCGTTTCTCCTCTGTTCTCATTGCTGTAGGCTTCAAGCCTAGTGATCATGACCCTGCTCTCTTTGTTCACACGTCCTCTTCTGGTCGTACCCTTCTTCTCCTCTATGTTGATGACATGATCATCACGGGAGATGACTCCCAATTTATTGCTTTTGTGAAGCAGCACCTCAGTGAGACCTTTCTTATGTCTGATTTGGGTCCTCTTCGTTACTTTCTTGGTCTTGAGGTTACTTCCACCTCTGATGGTATTTTTCTTTCCCAGGAAAAGTACGCTCAGGACCTCCTCTCACGTGCTGCTCTCACTGATCACCGTACTGTTGACACTCCTATGGAGCTGAATGTTCACCTCCGACCCACTGATGGTGTTCCTCTTGCTGATCCTACTCGCTATCGCCAGCTTGTTGGGAGCCTTGTTTATCTTGGGATCACTCGCCCGGACATCACACATTCTGTTCATATCTTGAGTCAGTTTGTCTCGGCTCCTACCCAGCTCCACTACTCTCACCTTCTTCGCGTTTTGCGATACCTTCGTGGCACCACCAGCCGTCGCCTTTTCTTTCCTCGCTCTAGCTCACTCAAGCTCCAGGCGTACTCAGATGCCACTTGGGCAAGTGATCCCACTGATCGCCACTCTCTTTCTGCTTATTGTGTTTTCCTTGGATCCTCCTTGATTGCCTGGAAAACCAAGAAGCAAACTGCTATATCCCGCTCGAGTGCTGAGGCTGAACTGCGTGCTATGGCAACTGTGGCTGCTGAGGTAACATGGCTTCGTTGGCTTCTTGAGGATTTTGGTGTGCCTCTCACTACACCCACTCCTCTCTCCACTGACAGCACTGGTGCGATCAGTATTGCTCGTGATCCGGTCAAACATGAGCTCACTAAACATATTGGTGTTGATGCTTCATACATGAGGTCACGGGTGCATGATCAGGTTGTGTCTCTCCATCATGTGCCTTCCGAAGTTCAACTAGCTGATTTCTTCACCAAGGCACAGACCCGGGCTCAACATACATTTTTGCTTTCCAAACTCAGTGTTGTTGATCCACCATGAGTTTGAGGGGGGGTGTTAGATGTATATATGTGATATTGTATTTTCTCTTTCTTGGAGGTTCTCCTTGCATATGTACACAACATGTATACTTGCCCCTTTGGGCCTGGAATATGAAGTTAGTTGACCACTTATTCTAACACTATATACCACCATGCAGTCCACTAGAACTAAGGTCATACAACTTTACTTCATTCAACTCGTATATACCTAATAATTTGAGCTAGTGTCATAGCATGCTATTCCGCCATGATCCAAACTGCCTGCACAAATGAGCTACTTGTGGTGGCAACATTCTGCTTTTGCATGAGAAAACTAGAATTCAGCTTATCCAACAAATGTAGAGAAACAAATATCCCTCTTTACAAATACAGTGGCTTTCTATTCGTTCATGTAGGTTCTAAGAAAAGTTCGTGAAATATCAGACTATGCAGTTCTAATAACTTACCATTCAAAGCTGAAGAATGATATGCACCACATGCTACTTGGATTACATGGATACTTTTCAGACTAGGGACAAGCTGTGGCCTCCAATCACTGAATTTGCTGGAAATGATACACAAAATGCAAATATTCAGCACATCAATAAATTAATCCAAAAAATATTTTATCAATAATCCGGATTTTAGGTCGAATCCGATCCAAACATTGCCCTTACACAAGCTAAAAGGTACAACACATGGTAAAACATTTACTAGCAGGTCAGTGTTAAAATGCTGTTTAATGACACTGAAACTAGGTACAGACTCAAAATTTTTTGGATAACAAACTACTAGTGGTGCTCCGGACAACAAACACACAAATCTACAACAAGCCGGATGGGCTGGGGCTTCCGAATTTCATCCCGGCCAGCAGGATTCAGATTCCATAATTCCATTGCCAAAGAGCAAACAGGAGATGCTGATTCCTGCAGAACAAAACTCACGCTTTGAACAATACAACAATCCATCCTAGCAACCCAATGCTTCCTCACCAGCGAAACAAAAGAAAGTCCAGATGGATCCCAACTCCACGGCAACCAGCAGTAGAGAGGCAGAGGAGGAGTAGCCCGAGTAGTAGATGATTCTTGGTCGAGTAGAGTAGCTTCGGTTGAGTTGAATACAGGGCAGGGCGGTCGCGTGCTCCACGGTGTGGTGGGGCTACAAGGCAACTGGTTCACAGAAATGGGGAAGGCAAGAAGAGGGTTCGAGACTGGGGCGGCATCCGTGAGGTGTGCGACGGCGAATTGAAGGCGGCCGTGCGAAAACGGAGAAGGCGAGAAGAGGGTTCGAGACTGGATAAAATAGCCTTATGCGGTGTGTGAAGCGGCGGCGGCGGCGGCCATGCGTGTGCGAAGAGGTAGAGTCTGAGCGTACATGCAATGAGCGGTTGAATATGTTCCACATTCAGTTGCACATTATAAAGGCCGACTTCTGACGGAGCGAAGCGGAGGCCCGTACGGCGTTGTAACCCAACTCTTGATAATATTGAGGAGTGTTTGCTGGCTGGCGCCCGTGGTTTTTCGCCTTCGCTTTGGAGGGGTTTTCCACGTTAAATCTTGTGTCTCCACTATATTTTGATCTCATGTTCTTCGTCGTTTATCCGCCGTTATTCACAACATGAGCTACGTTGTGGGCTGTAACCTGTGTGCACCCATGGACTGGACACCACGTAGAACCAAACCAGCCCAGTCCATTAGACCCGTAGCCCCAAATCTATCTAGCCCATGACGAACATGAAGACTATTGCTTCCAATCCAGAGCCATTCGATGCACAATCCAAACCGTTAAAACCATTCCAGTCCAATCCACTAGCAGAGTGATGTGCGTCCACAAAGCGGTAGGAACATTTCCTTTTTTTAAAAAAAAAATGTACTTGTTCAGATGCCTTCCTTCCTATGTAATCTTCGCATGTTACTTTGTTGTTTGTTCGTTCAGAAAATCTTTCTCGTTTGGATGTGAGCGCATCATCAGATGAGGCTGATGAGGAAGTGGTGCTGCAGTTTCCACCCTCCAGCTTGTTGAGAAATGTCCGCTTCCTTGGGTGTATGAATCTGATCCTGCCTGTGGAGGAAGAGGAAGGTGCTGGATTGTGTGGCCTCTCGTCGCTCGAGTCCGTGACCGTAATAAATTGTGACAAGCTATTCTCTCGGTGGTCCATGGGAGGAGCAGCAGCTCAGACTCAGAGCACCATCTACCCTCTCCCCCCTTGCCTCAAGGAACTCTGCCTTTATTATCAGCAAAGCACTCTGCCAATGGCTCTGTTCGCGAATCTCACATCTCTTACCAGTCTAGAACTATATAATTGCAAGGATATCACAGTGGATGGGTTCGATCCTCTCATCACATTCAACCTCGAGCGTCTGGAGGTGTACAACGGGAGAGATGGTGAGGCTGAGCCCTATTCTGTAGCAGCAGATCTACTTGCAGCGGTGGCAAGGACCAAAACAATGCCCGCCGGTTCCTTCCAACTGGTTCGACTTGATGTGGACAGCATCTCTGCTGTGCTTGTTGCTCCCATCTGCACCCGCCTGTCGGCTACCCTCCAGAGGTTATACTTCAGGTATGATTGGCGGACGGAGAAGTTCACGGAAGAGCAGGACGAGGCGCTTCGGCTCCTCACATCTCTCCAAGCCCTGTGGTTCTTTGACTGCAGGGCTCTGCAGTCCCTCCCTCAAGGCTTGCATCGCCTTCCTTCTCTCCAGGAATTACATATCAGGGGAACTCAAAAAATCAGATCGCTGCCCAAGGAGGGCCTCCCTGACTCACTGCGACTGCTATCCATAGATAATTGCTGTCCCAAGATTTATGAGGAATGCCAGAAATTAAGGGGAACAAGGCCAGATATACATACAGTTGCCTTCATTGCTCGAGCGGAAAGGTGAATCTCTGCTTCTGCATGCCTTTCACGCACTCAACTCTTCAGTGTACATCGATCTGCAGGTTAGTTCCAAATTAAAAACAAAAACACCTTTTGCTCCTCGATTTATGATTTCATTAACTGTCCAAACTGAATTGTTTTTTTTGTAGACTGAATTTACGATCTATAATTTGAGCTCCTAACATCTCTCCAAAACCTATCGTTCGAAGACTCTGCAGCCCTGCAGGCCCTCCCTTCTCTCCAGGAATTACATATCAATATATCATTGCAACTCAAAATATCATATGGCTGCCCATATCTGATTTATTAGGAATGACCGAAATTAAAGGGAACAAGGCCTCTGTTCATACAGTTGCCTTCATTCCTGACGCGGAAAGCTGAATCTCTGCTTCTCCTGCCTTTCACGCACTCCAACTCTTCACTGTACACCGATCTGCAGGTTAGTTCCAAATAAAAAAACCAGCTTATATGCCCTAGGATTTATGGTTTTATTGACTGTGCAAACCGAACTATTTTATTTATTTTTTTGCATATAGATATGACCCATTGTCATATGCTTCTGTGCTACAATTGGAGCCACCATTCCACTATTCATGTCTTATTTCTTTATCCAACAAATTTCTAGCATTTTTCCTGAATATTGCATTGTTTCAATGAATCTCATACTGTGAATTGGTACTTTCACGGAGAAAAGAGAATTGTTTCAATGAATAAAGACCATGCCACTATTAGTTCATTCTTGTTGTGGCATGTCGTCATGAATTGTGTTTTTTTGTAGACTGAATTTACGATCTATAATTTGAGCTCCTGACATCTCTCAAAAGCCTATCGTTTGAAGACTGCAGGGCTCTCCAGGCCCTCCCTCCTCTCTTGGAATTACATATCATTGCAACTCAAAACACCAGAAATGAAAAGAGGACAAGGCCAGATATACATACGATTGCTTTCATTCCTGACGCGGAAAGCTGAATCTCTGCTTCTCCCTGCATTTCACGCACTCCAACTCTTCACTGTACACCGATCTGCAGGTTAGTTCCAAATAAAAGAAAAACAGCTTTATGGTTTCATTGACTGTGCAAACCGAACTGTTTTATTTATTTTTTGTATATAGATACGACCCATTGTCATATGCTTCTGTGTTACAATTGGAGCCCCCATTCCACTATTCATGTCTTATTTCTTTATCCAACAAATTCAATCTCTCCGATCCTACAATTTAATTTCTGGATCATATCAATTTCTAGCATTTTTCCTGAATATTGCATTGTTTCAATGAATCTCATACCGTGAATTGGTACTTTTAGGAAGAAAAGAGAATTGTTTCAATGAATAAAGACCATGCCACTATTAGTTCATTCTTAGTGTGGCATGTCATGAATGGCTGTGGATGGCTTATTTCCTAGATCATGGTGCATATGCCTTGTTGATGATCTGATACGCAAAATCGCATTGCTTCTGTTACATGACAATAAGGTTATATGCTGGCTTGCCTTGCAGGACTCTGCTTCATCATACGGTTACACATCATCGTTCAAAAAACATATATAATGAGCACCTAACTTAGATTGTGGCAAATTTTGGCAAAGATCAGGTGAGACAGTCACAAGTGAAGTTCCGTGTATTCCATTCTGTTTTTCCTTTTAGAGCTCTTGTGACTTTTTTGTAGTTTCAGACCCTTGACTTTCGTTGGTCTTTTGAAACCACTGAAGGCAGGAGATGCTGCATCATGGATCAGACTAGAGACTTTTTCTGCATCGGTCAACCAGCTTAGTGGCAGAACGAAAAATGCTTTTGAAGTAATGTGTTTTACTTAACTATGTACATCTCTATATAAATGGCATAATCCTCTGGAGCCATTTTATAAATTGATGATCTGTTGCTTCCTTTGTCAGGACAGGCTCACAATTGCTTCAAATTAGAAACAAACCTGTCAGTTAAAGTTCCTATATGCCCAATTAAGCAGTACATACACCCAGCACTCTGATTCACTGCGAGTGCTATAGATATTGCTGTGCTGAGATTAATGAGGAATGCCATAAATTAAGCGGCACAAGGCCAGATATAAGTATAGGTGCCTACATTGCGTCTGTGTTCAGCATGCCTTTGAATCTACAGGTTAGATCCAAATTTAAAAAAAAAAACAGCTTATTGTGCTCCTCGATTTATGATTTCATTGACTGTGCAAACCAATCCTCTTGTGGCATGTCACGAATAAATATAGAAAATTGCTCAATAAATTCCATGTCCTTATATTATGTTAGAGTAAATAGGAATAGTACCACATTGTGTATCCACATGAGGTGCTAGTCCTATGTACCCTATATAATCAGCCCATGAGACCCAATGCAATATATCAAATATTCAACCAATTATATTTTCCTTCATGGTATCATTCACCTAGGTTTAGATTCTAACCCTAGCCGCCACTGCTTCCGCACTGCGCGACCCCGGAGAGAGGTCGATCTCCGCCAGGGGCAGCGTCCCTCTTTCGGCGTCCGATCCTATTGATCCGGCTGCCATCGTCGTCGCACAACAGATCAGAATCTCCCCTATGTCATCGCCAGGTTGCCGCCGCCGCCTCGTCCCCAGGCTCGCCGCCGGCTGTCGCCATCAACACCTGATCATCATCGCATGGAAGCAGATGGATCTCGCCCTGTCCCGTGCCGTCGTGGTGGCGGCTAGGGCTGGCCACACGTCTCGACCCTGCGCTGCCATGGAGGCAGCCAGATCTGGCGTGTCCCTGTTGCCGAGCGGATATGCCCATCTCCACCTCGTCGATATGCGTTGGCGCCTTCGACCCCGCGTGTTCGTGACCCGCCGTGCGCCTTGCGCTGCCCGATCGGGACGCACCGCCGCTGTCGTGTCGTCTTGCTGGGTACACCTGATCTGTTTTTACTGTATCTTTTTGGTTTGGCGGATCACTGATCGGGATTGAGTCACCCACCGCCCGTCGAGCATCGACTTCATCGACACTGTCTCCGAGTACTACGTGCATCTTCTCTAAGCAACAGGGCTACTATTGTGTCGCCTCATTGGGCCACAACACTGTTATCCATGTGTACGCTTCGCCGTTGCATCTTCATCGCCGTCATCTGTGCATCGACGACTGTGCTGCGCAATCCCTACTGTGCCATCCGTCTGCACAAGGTCTTCGTCGTGCTGATTGGGTCTTCGTCATCGAGCTACCACTACCCGCGTCGTCGCTGAGACCTACTCGTCGACACGTCTTCTCTCGCATTGCTTCTTCTTCATCCAGCACAACCACACGGTTGGGGCCCTCTCTCTTGTATGCTTGGTATTGGCAACACCGACGCGCGCTTTCGTCCCCGACGCGTTGCTGGATCTAGCAAATCCAGCTGCTCCTCGGCGCTCAGGCGGCTTGACTGCATCGACCCTCCCGTTCCCACCCCGTCTGCCTCTATTGCGTCATTGCCTTTCTTCTGCGTCTACGACGGCCCTAACTGCGTCGACTTCGCCATCGTTCCCTCCCATGATGACTGCCTTGACGCGTCTCCGTCATTACTATGGCGCCCCTTGTATGTCTGCAGCTCCATCGACACGCAACCCAACCACAACTACGTCGACTTCGGCCATCTTCAGCACAGCTTCTTCGACCACGACTATTGTGCCCTTACGCTCGGCTACCTCGACATTGGCAGAAAGGGCTACCGCCTTGCATGGACTCATCGGCTTCTTCCCCAGCCATAGCATACGCGGCGGATAGACTGTTATGACTGCGGGGGATGTTACTTATCAGCTTCTTCTCCAGTCTTACCGTCTGTAGCGCTTCTGCTGTAACTGCGGGGGGATGTTAGAGTAAATATGAATAGTACCACATTGTGTATCCACATGAGGTGTTAGTCCTATGTACCCTATATAATCAGCCCATGAGGCCCAATGCAATATATCAAATATTCCACCAATTATAATCTCCTTCATATTACTTAGTTGATTCCTCTTGTGGCATGCCATGAATAACTGCTGATTTTTTGGTGCCACTCCACCTTATTATATTAGACACCCTAAATCATGATGCATATGCTCTTTTGGTGACCTGATATTCACAATTCTCTTGTTTCTGTCACAGCACTAGTGGTTGCCCACAGCACAGTGAGATGATATACTGGTTTTCCTTTGCAGGACTCTACTTCATCATCATGTTACACATCGTTGAAAACCATAAATGAGGCCAAGTTTGGGTTGTGGCAAACTTTGGCAAGTAAAGCCAAGGAAATTCTCAATGACGATGGCTTGGCGCCTAAGTTTGAGGACTTAGGGAATAACAACCTCCTAGCAAAACCGGTGCATCCAAAAAATATCAGGTGAGACAGCAATCATATCTGAATATCTGAACATATTGACATCGTGTATGGCATTGTCTCTCTCTTCATTAAGATTGTTCCAGGCTTTCTTTTCTTGTAATTTTAGACCCGTAACTCCCGTTGTTCATTTGAAAACCACTGGAAGACAGGAGATGCGGCATCACAAGTCAGACCTTTGATCATTTGAAAACCACTGAGGCTCTTTCTGCTTCTATCAACCAGCTTAGTGGATGGAAGAATAAAAAATGCTTTGGAAGTAATGTGTTTTTACTTAACTCTGTACATCTGTTTCTGTTTCTTTATTTCTATAAATGGCACAACTCTGAGCTGTATTGTAAATTGATGATCCGTTGCTTCCTTTGTTTAACAGGAAAGGGGTCACAATTGTGGATAATTAGACATCCAGTATCATTGAGTTGAGGAAACAAAGAAAATTCAAATTAGAAGGAAACCTGCCAGTTCGAATTCTCATATGCCGAATTCAGCAGTAGATACACATAAACCCACGCTCCTGATCTCTCACCATTAACCTGAATCTGCAGCCCAGGAGACTGAACTGTACGCTTCTCACGACAACAGGTGCCACATGTTTGTATCTTGATGACAAATATGATATTATACATCCTCTATGAGAGAAACATGTAGTCATCATTGTTGTCGGATCAACATTAAATTTTATGTTTTCTAGTCTTATGAAATGGGTTACGGCATTAGTTTTCGGTATATTACATGAAAGCATAAAGATGTTTCTATTTTCTACTAAGAAATATTTCTAGTTCCTTTGTTGATCTACTTATTTCCTGTTCCTTTATTTTGCCAATCTATTTATTTCTAGTTCCTTTACCCATTACGGAGCTGTAGTGTAGTCGAGAATTGATTGAGTGCCAGCTGAGGTTGCCTAATGTTTTCTTATGGTTTGTAGCATTTCAAAATATAAGCATTGCTCCTACCTGATTCGTTTAAAAAAAACAAAAAAAAAGCTAAGCATCGTGACCAGCAGAATAGCAGAGTAAGCTCTTTTATGTGCTTACATTTTTTTTTTGAAATAATTGTACTTACAATGAATAGTAGAACTGTTTTTTTCCCTCAAAACATAAATTTTGTCTTTTCAGTGCGTTAGATGAATGGTTCAGATAAGTTATTCTTTTGTAGTATCTGCCAGCAATGATCCCTTTCTCTTTTCCCCTATTAATCCTTTCAGGTTGCTAATGTAATGGCTGCTATAAAGCGAAACTTCTACTCTATGAGCAAAAATCTGTTGAATCGATCCAGATTTTGTGAAGCAGATATGTGCTCAGCTAGAAGTACTAGAAGCAAAGCAGAAAGGGGATAAAACTGAAGAGTGGTAATCTGTTTTTTTTTATCAAACTTGTTTCTTAACATGTTTAATGTCTTTTCGTGAATTACATACACCTTTGATTACTCCTTCGATTACATACACCTTCAAACTTGCAACAATCTTTGGCCATTCAAATTAATAAAACCTACAACTTTGATTACATTACACCAAAAAAAACTGCAACAATGCTGCATAAACTGCAGCTAATATATTAAAGTGAAAATTGGTTGTGTGGTAAAATGACAAGGATCAGAAAATACCACCAAAAGAACTCCATTACCAGTGATGCCACCCAAAGATAATGCTGTTTTCTGAAAATAGCATTTCTTCATGTTTGGAAGTAACAGCCTAGCACGATCCATCTCCGTCAATCCAAAGTGGGAAAAAAATCCACTCCAACCTATGAAAAATAAATCCACTGCATTGCCCAGTGTACTCAATGGATTTCCTTGTACATTGACAGGTGTTGAGCTAATTTGGGCTGACGGGACTCCGGTTACTGCGCATGGCGAGGCGTGTTTGATTTCAGCGGGAAGGAGAGCTCGGACACCATGACCGGCATCCGAAGAGCCTACCCGGAGCTCGGCAACTGCCTCTACTTCGATCTTGCTCACAAGACCCACGCCGTGCTCTACGAGCTGCCCAGGAGCAGGCTCAACTGGCTCTGGTACATCAATGGCCCAGAACCGGAGCTCACGGTAATGGCCGTCCCCCTCGCTGCGTCGTCGACGTGCTAGGATACTTGACTCCACAGCGCAAGGGTACAGAAAGGTCATCACCACAGTACAAGGGCCCATGGATGTTGTGCATGCATAGCATTGGGAACAACCACACACACACAAAAGGAATATTCCTTACAGATGCTAACTGAGCATGTCCCTAAAGATTATCAGTATGTTTTATCATCCTTATTAATTATGATGATATAAGATTAGTTTCTGATGGGTGCTAATATGTTGACTAGTACATGATATGATTTGTGTGCCAAATAGGCTACTAGTACTCGTAATTACATGATTTGGGTGCTAATATATATGTTGACTCGTACATGATTTGTGTGCCAAATGGGCCGTAAAGATCTTTGGAGTCTATCTCTTAGCCTACTCATATAGGAGCTGTCTTTTTATTATTAATACATAGTCCACTTATCACTCTCATAAAGTTTTATTTGTTCTTATATCTAAGTCAGTAACATCCTCCTTCTCCTCTCCTCTCTCTCCTCCACGCCACGATTCATTTTCCTTATAGTATGTTATTATACTGGTTCTTATAGCCGATTCTCCTTCATCCTAAATTATAAGCTATTTCAAAAATCTTAAAGAGACAAAATATTTTAAATCCAATGTATATTTAATTTAGGACAGACAGAGTATTGTGTTAGGTGAGGGGTCTCAATCAAACAGTTTTGTTTGGTAGATGAATTGATGTGGCGACTTTTTTTTTTTGCGACATGATGTGGCGACTTAATCCCAGGCTTTTGTGTCGCATGTTAGCAGCAGTAGCAGCAGATGAATGGTGACGGAGGGGCTAGTTTGATACTTTAAATTATTTTTTATAATAAGATAAGTGGATAATTTAGTACCAGGTTTTAGAGTTTTTTATTTTATAAATAATGATTGTGAGTAGTTTATTTGCAAATTAGGGGCTTTAGATTGTTTTTCGTAACGTTATATGTGGGTAATTTAGGGTTTTAGTTATTCAGTTTTTATAGTGGCATAAGTGTTTAACTTAGATTGATATCGAAGA
Source organism: Sorghum bicolor (assembly GCF_000003195.3). Taxonomy (NCBI): domain Eukaryota; kingdom Viridiplantae; phylum Streptophyta; class Magnoliopsida; order Poales; family Poaceae; genus Sorghum; species Sorghum bicolor. Next base: position 2,370,257 of record NC_012877.2, read on the forward strand.
TATTGTATATTATTTTTAATTATAGATGTGACTAATTTAGATAAAAATTAAGGATTACTTTAGACTCTTCATAAAGGTTGCCCTGGATAGTTCTTTTTTTTTTAAAAAAAAAAGAAAGTATAACAGATCCAGGTAACTATTATTACTGATTCCTAACGAGTTTGATGGATGAATGCTTATGTTTTTTTATGAAAAAGTAAAGTTTACTTGTTATGTAGAATGCATCTTGTAAGTAAGGTGGAAGCTCCCAAGGAGCCTCTAATTAGGACAAGTTAAGTGGGTCATTTAGTACCAAATTTTAGACTTTTTTATTTTTATAAGGCCTTGTTTAGTTCCGAAAAGTGAAAAGTTTTCGGTACTGTAGCACTTTCGTTTGTTTATGACAAATATTATCCAATCATGGACTAACTAGGATCAAAAGATTCGTCTCGTGATTTACAGCTAAACTGTGTAATTAGTTTTTGTTTTTGATTATATTTAATATTTCATGCATGTGCCCCAAGATTCGATGTGACGAGGAATCTTGAAAACTTTTTGGTTTTCAGGGTGAACTAAACAAGGCCTAAATAAAAGCATGAGTAGTTTATTTGCAAATTTAGGGACTTTAAATTGTTTTTCGTAATGTTATATGTGGGTAATTTAGGGTTTTTATTTAGTTTTTTTAGTGGCATACTATAAGTGTGTAATTTAGATCTATTGTGAAGGTATTGTATATTAGTTTTAGTAGCAAATATGCCCGTACGATGCTACGGGTGAATGTCAGATTATTCGATTCAATAATATGCATATTTTTTGTACAATCTTTTTATATAACAATTAAAACTGCAATTGTTTGTTATGTGGTTGCCTAGGAGATTTGTATCGGAAGATTTATCCAATAATCACGTCTGCTTGGATATGTATTAGACACACGTTCACAACAGGAAAATTCTACTTTGCCGAGAGCCGAATTCTTTGCCGAGAGCCGCGGAAGAGGCACTCGGTAAAGACGGCCCTTTGCCGAGGGCCAGGTCCGACGCTCGGCAAAGGCCTCTTTGCCGAGGGCCAAACACTGGCTGTCGGCAAAGATCTTCTTTGCCGAGAGTGATGCTCTCGGCAAAGGTGAGCTCTCGGAAAAGTCCCTGGCCGTCTAACGGCAGCGGCTGTCGTCTCCTTTGCCGAGTGCCAAATGTTAGGCACTCGGCAAAGGATGGTTCTTTGCCGAGTGCCAGCTTGCAGGGCCCTCGGCAAATCCTTCTTTGCCGAGTGTCCTATCTGGCTCTCGGCAAAGCATTTTTATTTTTTTGTTTTTCGATCTGAGTTTTTTTGTGAGGCTTTTGGACACTGTTTCAAACCCTATTTTAAAGTTTGAGAGAAGTTTGACTTTTTTTGCTATATTTGACTGATTTAATTTGTTTCTTTGTGTTTTTCCGGATAATTCAAATTTGAACTACACGTACATGAAATATCGCAACGCAGTGTTTCAAAAAATGATATTCATGGTATTATGTATATTTTGAGTCCGTATCTAGGACCTCACACGAAATCTCGACCAGCTCGCTGAGGTAACACATCGAGTTACGTGCACGAAAAGTGTATTAAAATTATATAAAATCCAAACGAAGTACGAAAATCGCGAAACTTGACGACGCGTCGTGTTATCGCATGTGGAAGCTATGGTTAAAATTTGAGAAGATTTGGAGCAAGTTGCAGCGTCGAATATGTAAAATCGAGACATCTCCACATGTGATCACTTGTCTTCTGCGTACATCATGAAGGTACTAATGACATCGCTCCTACTTTGTGAAGGCACAGTCGCACGGGTCGAACCCGACTCCTCAAGACGGCGCTTCTCCAGACCATGGGTGTCAGGTCCAACAGACTCCATAGCAGACGTGGTCTGGCGCTCCTCCTCCGCCTCAGACGTACGGGTGGGGTCCGTGGTCAGCTGGCGCTCCTCCGCCTCAGACGCACGGGTGGTCGCCGTGGTCAGGTGGCGCGCCTCAGCACCTAGCAGGTTGGCCGCAGCAGGGGTGGCCAGGTGAGGGTAGGGACACGGGGACGCCGGGTCGCAGCCGGACCAGTGATATGGACATGTTATGCTTGTGATGGATATGTTAGGCGGATTTATGAACTTTGTGTATGCGGATTTGTGACTGGATGAATGTTAACTATTCTGTATGCGGATTTGTGACCATTGATGGATGCATGTGTCGATTTGTGACTATATATGTTATGCAGCTTCTATTACATATGTTATGTATGTTGTCTACTGTGAATTGAGTGAAAAAACAATAAAAATCTGAAAAAACAGCAAAAAACTCAGCTTTGCCAAGCACTGGCACTCGGCAAAGCGGGGCACTGTGTGGCTGTGCGTGGCTCTTTGCCGAGTGCCAGCCAACAGGCACTCGGCAAAGAATTTTCAAAAAAAAAATATTCTTTGCCGAGCGCCAGCGAGGAAGGCGCTCGGCAAAGAATTTTTCAAAAAAAAAAAACTTTGCCGAGAGCCTGCCATGGTGGTTCTCGGCAAAGAGCCGTCAACTAACGCCTCCTGCGAGACGGCCGTCAGCCTTTGCCGAGTGCTGACGTGGCTCTCGGCAAAGCCTTTGCCGAGGGCCTGCCACGTGGCACTCGACAAAGACTGTCTTTGCCGATTAAGGCTTTGCCGAGCGGTCTTTGCCGAGCGGGCGTCAGAATCCTTTAGTGGTTGTTCTAGCGTGTGTGCACACAAGTCGCAAATCCAAGCTATATGGGACATGAAGGGGCGTAAGAGCATTGGAAGAAGTAAAAAAAAATAGAGAAATATCATTTTAGCTTTAATATTAAAAGCAAAATACAATTGTGTGTTGTAACGGAACTATATCTTATGACATAAGGCCACGCCACTTGTAGATTTATTCTGCTCCATCTCTTAACGTGTGCGCTTTCTGTTAGATAAAAAAAAAGTTAAAAAGAATCATCTATTTTTCTTTTGTACTATTTGGAATAGTATTTCTATCCCCATGGCCGTTCTGATCTCGCTGGCCACGCTCCTCGTCCGTGTGCTGGTATAGATAGGATACATGTGACTAATTTATGTAAAAAATAAGGATTACTTTAGACTTGCTGTGCTGGATAGTTTTGTTTTTTTTAAAAAAAATTATAATAGATCCAGTGGTAACTATTATTACTAATTCCTATCGAGTTTGATGGATGAATGCTTATGTTATTTTATGAAAAGAGTAAAGTTTACTTGTTATGTAGAATGCATCTTGCAAGTAAGGTGGAAGCTCCCAAGGAGCCTCTAATTAGGAAGAGGTAAAATATTCTCAAGTGAAATCACAATGAACATGGCGAGTGTAGTGGCTTTTGTCTATATCCTTTGGCATAATCATAATCAACATGGCAAATGCTAGTCATTTTTATTTTCATATTAAGGATATATGGATAAATCCTCTTGTATCGTGCATATTTTTTTTCTAGTTTTGCATATACACTTCTCTGACCGAAAGCACTATATATTAGTTTAAATCAAATATTGAGTTAACGTTTCTGTCAAATCCCGAGTTATATTAAATTTTATAAGGTTGATATAAAAGAATATAAATGTCAAAGAAATTTGTAAGTTACAAAAAAAACGTTAGTGATATGGAATGGAGCAAGTAAAAACTGGATCCAAAGACCTCTAGTTGCTTAATGGCCAAATATTGCAAAAATAAAATGTATTTTGTATTTGACAGCGTTGTACACGCGAGTACTCCATCAATCAATAATGACTTGAGCGGCTATAAAGGAACCGGATCAGATCAACACACCTTCCTTCGCTTTCAAGGCAGCAAAGCACACTGTTCTTCGCCACACTGTCACCACCGTTCCTCTGCTTCCCCGCGCAGATCGGAGCTCCTCTACGCCATACGTCTTGCTGCTCCACAGCGCGGGGTGCTTGGGCCGGCTCGCCGGCGGCTCCGCGTCTGGAAGAGCAGAGGCTCGTCGACGAGCTGAGGCCTGAGGGGCGCACGAGGGCCACCCACCTTGACTCAGCGGCAGGAGGGAGGGGCAGATCGCCCGGAGGACGAGCGCACGCCGTCGAGCAGGAGCGACGAGAAGTGGTACCAAACGTTTCACTCGCACCTTCTTCTTCTTCTTCTTCTTTTTTTTTTTGGGTGGGGGGGGGGGGGACAAAATCATGTATCCTTTCAAGCACACTGTTTCTTGCTCGAGAAGCTCAGCAAGAAGGCCGACGAGGCTGAGGACGCCCTGGACGAGCTCCACTACTTCATGATCCAGGACAAGCTGGACGGGACTCGAAAGGCCACTCCGGATTTGGGCGATGGCCTCAGCGCCAAAGCTAACCATGCCCAACATGCTGCTCGCAACACTGCTGGTAACTGGCTCTTATGTTTCTCTTGTTGCCGTCCAAAAGATGATGTTGCTGCTGCTGCCATGCATGTCTCGTGACCACGGTGGCCATGCTGAAAAGTTGCCATTCGATCGGGTGGAAATGTCCAACAAAATCAAGCAGCTCATAGAGGAATTGCACTCTAACTGTACTCCTGTCTCTGACTTGCTCAAGATAGTGTCTGGTAGTAACCCTCAGCCACACATGCCTGCCATCACTAAAAGGCCTGACACAAGCTCTGAAATCACACAGGATAAGTTGTTTGGGAGGGATGCCATCTTTGAGAAAACTGTAGAGGAGATTATCAGTGTGACACAGAGTGGTAAAACATTGTCTGTTCTTCCAATAGTTGGCCCTGGGGGTATTGGAAAGACTACCTTTACCCAGCACCTCGTCAATCACACAAGGATTAAACAATGTTTTCATGATATTAATATCTGGATATGTGTGTCAACTAATTTTGATGTGCTTAAGCTCACCAAAGAGATGCTGAGCTGCCTACCTGCAACAGAAAATGAAGAAAATAATGAAACTACTACCAACTTAGACCAGCTTCAAAAATCCATTGCACAGAGGTTGAAATCCAAAAGGTTTCTTATTGTCTTGGATGACATTTGGGAATGCAGCAGTAATGATGAGTGGGAAAAACTATTAGCTCCATTCAAAAAGGACGAGACTAGTGGCAATGTGATTCTTGTCACAACTCGGTTCCCAAAAATTGTTGAAATGGTGAAAAAGGAAACTAATCCAATTGACCTGCGTGGTTTGGATCCTGATGAGTTTTGGAAATTCTTCCAAATATGTGCATTTGGTAGAATCCAAGATGAGCACGACGATCAAGAGTTGATTGGCATTGCAAGGCAAATAGCAGATAAGTTGAAATGCTCCCCACTTGCAGCCAAAACAGTTGGCCGGTTATTGATTAAGAAACCATTTCAGGAACATTGGATGAAAATTCTTGACAACAAAGAGTGGCTAGAAGAAAATCACGACAATGATATTATCCCAGCCTTGAAAATTAGCTATGACTACCTACCCTTCCATCTGAAAAAATGCTTTTCATGCTTTTGCCTTTTCCCTGATGATTATAAATTTGAGAAGCTTGAGATTATTTGTTTTTGGCATTCAATTGGCATCATAGATTACAGTAGGCAGAATAAAAAAATGGAGGAGATAGGATCAGATTATTTAGATGAACTAGTGGACAGTGGTTTTCTTATAAAAGGAGATGATAATTATTATGTAATGCATGATTTACTCCATGATCTTTCACGGACCGTTTCATTAGAAGAATGTGGCTATATTAATTGTTCTAATTTTGAGGCAGATAAAATCCCCAAAACTATTCGTTACCTATCCATTTTCATGCATGATACTCATATTCAGAATTTCAAGGAAGAGATGGGTAAATTGAAGGAAAAGATAGACATTAAAAATTTGCGGAGTTTGATGATTTTTGGAGAATACAGTAGGTTACACCTTATCAATGTTTTAAGAGATACATTTAAGGAAATAAAAAGTCTCCGTGTTCTATCTATATTCATGAACTCCCATAGTTCTTTGCCACATAGTTTCTCAAAACTTCTCCATCTTCGCTACTTAAAACTTTTGTCACCTGATTACCCAGAAATGTGTTTGCCTAGCACAGTGTCCAAGTTTTATCACTTGAAATTTCTAGATCTTAACCAATGGGAATGTGGTTATTCTTTGGCCAAAGACATTTGCCGCCTTGAAAATTTACGCCATTTTGTTGCTAAGAAAAAATTTCATTCCAATGTTCCTGGGGTGGGAAGAATGAAACTTTTACAAGAATTGAAAGAATTCCATGTGAAGAAAGAGAGTGTTGGATTTGAGCTAGGAGAATTGGGCAAACTAGATCAGCTTGGAGGAAAACTCAATATATGTGGGCTTGAAAATGTGAGAACCAAGCAAGAAGCTAAAGAGGCCAAATTGATGGAAAAGAGGAATTTAGTTAAGTTGGGACTAGTTTGGAACAGTGAGCAAGAGTCCACTGGAGATGATATCCTAGATAGCCTTGAACCACACTCTAATATTAGAAGACTTCACATTGTAAATAAAAGTGGCTCCGTTGGTCCTAGTTGGTTGTGCATCAACATAGTACACATGAAAAACTTGGAGACCCTACATCTAGAGAGCATTTCGTGGGCTATCCTTCCACCTATTGGGCAGCTTTATCACCTAAGAAAGCTGAAGCTAAAAAACATTGTTGGGATATCTCAGATTGGACCTGACTTCTTTGGTGGTACTACAGAAAAAAGTTTCGCACATTTGAAGGAAGTAGAATTTCATGATATGCCAGAACTTGTGGAGTGGGTTGGTGGAGCTAACTGCCATCTATTCTCAAGGCTTGAAAGAATCGGGTGCATTAACTGTCCCAGGCTCACAGCGTTGCTGACCTCGAGATGGCCTATTTCTTCTACAGCAGACAACACCATATGGTTCCCTAGTCTTCGTGATCTTCACATTCGTAGATGTCCAGAGTTGTGCCTTCCTCCCTTGCCTCACACTTTGTTAGTATCCCATATTGATACAGAGTGCTTGTTTTATGATAGTACTAAGTTGAACATTCGAAAGCCCTCTGAATTGGTTTTCCACAATCTTGGGGACATAGAAAGGTTGACAGCTGAGGATGCATTACTTTTATCATTTATGGATCTCCAAAAGCTACGTTCTCTGAGACATATAGAGGTCAGTGGATGTGAGGAAAAATTTCTGAGAGGACTGGATGATGGTGTTGTGCTCCACACAGTCCAAACTCTCAAACTCAGACAGTTTTCTCTTACCAGAAAATCATTGTCCAATTTGTTCAAATGTTTCCCAGCTCTTTCTCGTTTGGATGTGAGCACATCATCAGATGAGGATCATGAGGAAGTGGTACTGCAGTTTCCGCCCTCCAGCTCCCTGAGAAATGTCTGCTTCAATCGGTGTAAGAATATGATTCTGCCAGTAGAGGCAGAGGAAGGAGCTGGATTCCGTGCCCTCCCGTCGCTCGAGTCCGTGACCGTAATAAATTGTGACAAGCTATTCTCTCGGTGGTCCATGGGAGGAGCAGCAGCTCAGACTCAGAGCACCATCTACCCTCTCCCCCCTTGCCTCAAGGAACTCTGCCTTTGTTATCAGCAAAGCACTCTGCCAATGGCTCTGTTCGCGAATCTCACATCTCTTACCAATCTAGAACTATATAATTGCAAGGATATCACAGTGGATGGGATCGATCCTCACATCACATTCAACCTCGAGCAACTGGAGGTGTACAATTGGAGAGATGGTGAGGCTGAGCCCTATTCTGTAGCAGCAGATCTACTTGCAGCGGTGGCAAGGACCAAAACAATGCCCGCCGGTTCCTTCCAACTGGTGCGACTTGATGTGGACAGCATCTCCGCAGTGCTTGTTGCTCCCATCTGCACCCGCCTCTCTGATACCCTCCAGAGGTTATACTTCCATTCTGATTGGCGGACGGAGAAGTTCACGGAAGAGCAGGACGAGGCGCTTCAGCTCCTCACGTCTCTCCAAGACCTGTGGTTTTGTAACTGCAGGGCTCTGCAGTCCCTCCCCCAAGGCTTGCATTGCCTTCCTTCTCTCCAGGAAATACGTATCTGGGGGACTCATAAAATCAGATCGCTGCCCAAGGAGGGCCTCCCCGACTCACTGCGAGTGCTCTACATAGATAATTGCTGTCCTGAGATTTATGAGGAATGCCAGAAATTAAAGGGAACAAGGCCAGATATAAATATAATGGCCTCCATCGCTCGAGCGGAAAATTGAATCCCTGCTTCTGCATGCCTTTCAAGCACTCAACTCTTCAGTGTACATCGATCTGCAGGTTAGTGTTATAGTAAGCCCAAGATTAGCTTTTCTATTCTTAGCAAGTAGATTAGCACGCGATCGCCTTCCAGGTGCTCGCGCACGCCGCGCATGTCGCGCGTCCTTCACGGCACGGCCCAGGGTGCTGGGATGGCAGTAGCCGATCACGAGCGTGCCGTGATTTAGTTACCATGTAATATGCATGTATCTTCTTTATATAGAAATAGAGAACAACAGAAAACGCTGCCACATTAGCAGCACCAAAACTCTCTACGTTCGTTCGTGAATTACTGTCATCGGAATTCTAACAGAAAACACCACCTTTTGCTCCTCGATTTATTATTTTATTAACTGTGCAAACTGAATTGTTTTTTTTTTATAGACTGAATTTACGATCTATAATTGAGCTCCTGACATCTCTCCAAAGCCTATCCGTTGAAGACTGCAGGGCTCTGCAGGCCCTCCCTTCTCTCCAGGAATTACATATCAATATATCATTGCAACTCAAAATATCATATGGCTGCTCATATCTGTTTTATGACGAATGCCAAGGGAAACCAGTTTAATACATACAGTTGCCTTCATTCCTGACGCGGAAAGCTGAATCTCTGCTTCTCCCTGCCTTTCACGCACTCCAACTCTTCACTGTACACCGATCTGCAGGTTAGTTCCAAATAAAAAACCAGCTTATATGCCCTTGGATTTATGGTTTTATTGACTGAACTGTTTTATTTATTTTTTGCATATAGATATGACACATTGTCATATGCTTCTGTGTTACAATTGGAGCCACCATTCCACTATTCATGTCTTATTTCTTTATCCAATAAATTCAATCTCTCCTACACTGGATCATATCAATTTCTAGCATTTTTCCTGAATATTGCATTGTTTCAATGAATCTCATACTATGAATTGGTACTTTTAGGAAGAAAAGAGAATTGTTTCAATGAATAAAGACCATGCCACTATTAGTTCATTCTTGTTGTGGCATGTCATGAATGGCTGTGGATTGCTTATTTCCTAGATCATGCTGCATATGCCTTGTTGATTATCTGATACACACAATCGCCTTGCTTCTGTTACATGACAATGAGATTATATGCTGGCTTGCCTTGCAGGACTCTGCTTCATCATACGGTTACACATCATCGTTCAAAAAACATATATAATGAGCACCTAACTTAGATTGTGGCAAATTTTGGCGAAGATCAGGTGACAGTCACAACTGAAGTTCTGTGTATTCCATTCTGTTTTTTCTTTTAGAGCTCTTGTGACTTTTTTTTGTAATTTCAGACCCTTGAGTTTCGTTGGTCTTTTGAAAACCACTGAAGGCAGGAGATGCTGCATCACGGATCAGACTAGAGACTTTTTCTGCATCGGTCAACCAGCTTAGTGGCAGAACCAAAAATGCTTTTGAAGTAATGTGTTTTACTTAACTCTGTACATCTCTATATAAATGGCATAATCCTCTGGAGCCGTTTTGTAAATTGATGATCTGTTGCTTCCTTTGTCAGGACGGGCTCACAATTGCTTCAAATCAGAAACAAACCTGCCAGTTAAAGTTCCTATATGCCCAATTCAGCAGTACATACACCCAGCACTCTGATTCACTGCAAGTGCTACACATATTGCTGTGCTGAGATTTATGAGGAATGCCAGAAATTAAGCGGCACAAGGCCAGATATAAGTACTGGTGCCTAAATTGCATGTGTGCAAAGCTGAATCTCAGCGTCTGTGTTCCTTTCACACACTCAACTCTGCTTCAGCATGCCATTGAATCTACGGGTTAGTTCCAAATATTAAAAAAACAGCTTATTATGCTCCTCGATTTATGATTTCATTGACTGTGCAAACCAATCACAATTCTTGTCCAGCCCTTCTTTTCTTTAATCAACAAATTTAATTTCTCCTACAGTTTAAACTTTCGAATCATATTACTTTCTATCATTTTTCCTCTTCAGGTACAATCACCGTTCTTTAGTTTTATTTCAATCTCACGCTGTGAATTGGTACTGTTAGGGAGGACAGAAAATTTCTCAATAAATACCATGTCCTTATATTACTTAGTTGATTCCTCTTGTGGCATGTTATGAATAGCTCCTGATTTTTATGTTCCACTCCATCTTATTATATTAGACGCCCTAAATCATGATGCATATGCTCTTTTGGTGATCTGATATTCACAATCGCCTTGTTTCTGTCACAGCACTAATGGTTGCCCCACAGCACAGTGAGATGATATGCTGGTTTTCCTTTGCAGAACTCTGCTTCATCATCTTGTTACACATTGTTCAAAACCATAAATGAGGCCAAGTTTGGGTTGTGGCAAACTTTGGCAAGTAAAGCCAAGGAAATTCTCAATGAGGATGGCTTGGCGCCTAAGTTTGAGGACTTAGGGAATAACCGGTGCATCCAGAAAATATCAGGTGAGGCAGCAAGTATATCTGAATATCTGAACATATTGGCAGTAACAAATGAACTTTTCGTGTATGGCATTGTCTCTCTCTTCATTAAGATTGTTCCAGGCTTTCTTTTCTTGTAATTTCAGGCCCGTAACTCTCGTTGTTCATTTGAAAACCACCGGAAGACAGGAGATGTGGCATCACGAGCCAGACCTTTGATCATTTGAAAACCACTGAGGCTCTTTCTGTTTCTATCAACCAGCTTAGTGCATGGAAGAATAAAAAATGCTTTGGAAGTAATGTGTTTTTACTTAACTCTGTACATCTGTTTCTGTTTCTTTATTTCTATAAATGGCACAACTCTGAGCTGTATTGTAAATTGATGATCCGTTGCTTCCTTTGTTTAACAGGAAGGTGTCACAATTGTGGATAGTTAGACATCCAGTATCATTGAGTTGAGGAAACAAAGAAAATTCAAATTAGAAGGAAACCTGCCAGTTCGAGTTCTCATATATATGCCGAATTCAGCAGTAGATACACATAAACCCTCGCTCCTGATCTCTCACCATGAACCTGCATCTGCAGCCCAGGAGACTGGTTTGTACGCTTCTCGTGACAACAGGTGCCACATGCTTGTATCTTGATGACAAATATGGTATTATACATACTCTATGAGAAAAACATGTAGTCACTATTGTTGTTGGATCAACATTAAATGTTATGTTTTCTAGTCTTATGAGATGGGTTACAGCATTAGTTTTCGGTATATTACAGGAAAGCATACAGATGTTTCTATTTTCTACTAAGAAATATTTCTAGTTCCTTTGTTGATCTACTTATTTCCTGTTCCTTTATTTTGCCAAACTATTTATTTCTAGTTCCTTTACCCATTACAGAGTTGTAGTGTAGTCGAGACTCGAGAATTGTCAGGGTACCAGCTGAGGGTGCCTAATGTTTTCTTATGATTTGTAGCATTTCAAAATATAAGCATTGCTCCTGCCTGATTCGTTTGGGAAAAAAACAAAAACAAAAAAGCTAAGCATTGTGACCATCAGAATAGCAGAGTAAGCTCTTTTCTGTGCTTACGATTTATTTATTTAATTTTTTTTGAAATAATTGTGCTTACAATGAATTAGCAGAACTGTTTTTTTCCTCAAAACATAATTTTTGTCTTCTCGGTGGCGTTAGATGAATGGTTCGGATAAGTTATTCTTTTGTAGTATCTACCAGCAATGATCCCTTTCTCTTTTCCCCTATTAATCCTTTCAGGTTGCTAATGTAATGGCTGCTAAAGCAAAACTTCTACTCTATGAGCAAAAATCTATTGAATCGATCCAGATTTTGAGAAGCAGAGATGTGCTCAGCTAGAAGTACTAGAAGCAAAGAAGAAAGGGGACAAAACCGAAGAGTGGTAATCCTTTTTTTTATCAAACTTGCTTCTTAACATGTTTAATGCCTTTTTGTGAATTGCATACACCTTTTCAATTCATCAAGAACATTCAATAGGTGATACTTCACCAAACTGATAAATGAAAATTACTACATCCGAATCTTGAAACTAAATAAATTATATAAGTAGCTATTAATGCTCATCATTTCTGAACACTTGCGTAAGGGTTGATTTTTCAGTACTCTGCTTCTTTTGAAAATTGAGCATTACATAAATTTAGATTCATATGAAACGACATTATATGGTGATGAGAAGTTTGAGTCCAGTATCTCGTTTCATATTAGCTATAAACTGTTGGTACTGCCAGTGCCAGCTTGTTCTTAACAACATCTAAAGAGTATCACTACATCAATTAAACTATGATACATAGTACATGGTGTTGTTCTTGTGAACCGATGAATATAACTAATGTTCTCCATGTTATACTGAAAGAGTCTCTCTGAACCACCCATTGCTGAAACAGATTTCCATGCAACTGGAGACATTGCTGTCCCATGAATCAAGGCTGGCACAGGAAAACTTAACATATGCCAGTGAAAACCGGTTCCTACGTGAGACAGTACATTTTTATCAATTCACCACCCAGGACAATGCCTTATTGGATGATGAGGGCACAGATGTTGGAATTTGATCTGAATTCTAACGTAAGTCTTGTTGGAACGCTTGGTGGGCCCACATGATACGTGCTGTGTTTAGTGGAATCATTTCCCTATTGGACTATAGTCCATCCGTCCTATATATACATCTTATAAGCCGCTCGGGAAGAGTATACGACTCATTGTATTCCCTGCATTTTGTTAAAACTCTTGTCGTGTAGCCAAGATTGCCATTGGTGCCCGTGGTTTTTTTCTCGTAAGGGTTTTCCATGTAAAAATTGGTGTCTCATGTTCGATATTTATTTGCATTATTTGCTAGCAAGAGAACGTACGAACAACATCACCAAGTCCTCTTCTATGCTGAAAATGTGTTGGCCGTGGTTGAAGAAAATTCAGCAAATGACCACCACCCTGTCCCCTCTAGGCCTGAATCCCCTCCATCCGTCCTATATATACATCTTATAAGCCGCTCGGGAAGAGTAGACGACTCATTGTATTCCCTGCATTTTGTTAAAACTCTTGTCGTGTAGTCAAGATCGCCATTGGTGCCCATGGTTTTTCCCCGTAAGGGTTTTCTATGTAAAATTGGTGTCTCATGTTCGATATTTATTTGCATTATTTGCTAACAAGAGAACGTATGAACAACATCACCAAGTCCTCTTCTATGCTGAAAATGTGTTGGCCGTGGTTGAAGAAAATTCAGCAAATGACCACCACCCTGTCCACTCCAGGCCTGAATCTCCTATGGTCAGACTGTGCAAACAATCATCGCCCAAATCCAGCAATTTTTATAATGCCTTAAAGTCATATGCATTGGCATCCGACTTAGCTTCACGCTTGCGACTTTGCCATTTATGATGGATTGTCAGCAAACATTTTTCAAAGAACCTTCTAAAGGGATGTATCCTGTTTATGTGGTAAACTAAGGCCTTGTTTAGTTCCGAAAAAATTTTGGATTTCGGTACTGTAACATTTTGTTTTTATTTGACAAATATTATCCAATTATAGACTAACTAGGCTCAAAAGATTTATCTCGTGATTTACAGGCAAACTGTGCAATTAATTTTTGTTTTCGTCTATATTTAATACTCCATGCATATGCCACAAAATTCGATGTGACAGAGAATCTTGAAAAGTTTTTGGTTTTTGGGGTGAACTAAACAAGGCCTAAGTTCACACACCTTACCTGCTGCCATAGGTCATTGTTGAGCTGATCAGCAATTGGAGTCATTTGATAAGCTAAATTGACCTCCTACTTGTCGTGATCTTCACAAGACAACAAGGTAATCAGCAGGGCTACAGAACCTTCTAAAGGGATGTTATTTGCAGCATAGGCTAGGGAATGGTGTGATTGCCATCGTTCTGAACCAAAAGAAAATGCTGCATTAAACCATGTGAATTCCTTTCGGTGAGCAGCATCTGCATGCTGCATGAGATCAAGCAAGCGGCCGATTGGCCATGCTCTACCTGCCATTCAGTTCGTTGACGAGGAATTAATCACCAGCCATGTTGGCCGGCACAGACACAGGCCAGAGGCCATACTACAATTCATCCATGATAGGCAAAGGAAGATCCAAGACAAGATCAACAAATATACAAATAGTTGTACAAGCAAAAACTTTTGGATCTTGTTGTTTTGTGCCTCCCATTTTCCAGTCCAGAATTAGTATAACAATTTTTCACTGAAAGTGGATGGATCAGACCCCACAAAAAAAACAAATGACAGCTGCAGCTGTGTGTGTGAAAGAAGGCAGCTGTGGCTGCAGCTAGCTTCCGTTCCACCCCACAAGTGCTTGCCTGCACGTCGATGATCTGCTCACTTGAGGATTTCCTCTGCTTTGTAGTGTCTCTGCTTCATCTTTTTCAGATGAATCTCAACCTCATTTCACTGCACATACTTCACAGCTAATTTGTCGTAACATACTGGGGTTCCAGTATGACAGTAATACTTAGCTCATTAGAGAAGATGTTGATCTGCACACATGGGCTAATTTAGGCTGGACAAAGGAGGTATTAAAGAGATTTTTGAGCCACGCCTTGGGCTTCAGCCCAGGGCCTACATCCACCCCTGTCTGCACAGCCATGCTCCTAGTGCACCTTGGCCAGGAAGACAAATATAATACAGACCATCGCAGCATCTAATGGGGATGGCATACACTGCTTAGCACGTGTTTCATTAAGAGGATTTAGAAAATAATTACACGCCCAACGGTACTACACCCTCCATTTCAAATTGTAAGTCATTCCAAGAATCTTGGAAAGTTAAACTTTTCTAAATTTGACCAAATTTATATTATAAAATAATAATAATTATTATTATTGTACTAACTAAGTATCATTAGATTTTTTTCTTAATTATATTTTCATAGTATACTCACTTTACATTACAAATCTTAGTATTTTTCTCTATATTTTGGTCAAACGTGAAAATGCTTTGACTCTCCAAGATTTTTGGAATGATTTACAATTTGGGATGGAGGGAGTAGATGGCAAGCTGCCACCAAGCATGCGATTAAACACGAACACGGATCACCGGCCAACGGTGGAGCTTACACGGTTGTACTGACTAAAAGAACAATGGTGCGACAAAGACCTGTAAAATTGAGCAGGCGTAGAGCTAATTGGCATGTGCAGTCACACCAGCGACGAGAGGCTCGTGAAGCCGGCAGAGATCCAGCAGTCAGCTTCATCCAAAATGAGGTGATAGCTGCAAAGGCATCTTAGAAACTCCATCGAAGGTCCGGCAATTACGCTCCTTCCACAGGTTCTAGGAAAGGAGAACCGTGGGAGTTGAAGGACCGCCTAAGCTCATTGGGCAGCCTCTTCCGCGTCTGCTGCCACCAATCGCCAAGCTTGGAGTCCTGGTTCAGTGTCAGGTACTGCAGACTGATGGCATGGAGAAGTCGGTGCCAACCTCCTGAGAGATTGTGCCAGTGCATAGAGGATTGAGCCATAGAGTACTGGTGCCGTTGGTGCACCAGAGGATTGTGTCAGTGCATCCCTGACCGTGCGATTCTGACGTCTCTTCCCAATTGCCTGAAATAGGCTCAGTGCAAACAACGAGATTGGTCCATCCGGCGCCCAGGAGTCCATCCAGACTTTTGCCAAGGTGTCGTCTCCTAATCGCACGCTGATAGATGCCCTGAAC
Source organism: Sorghum bicolor (assembly GCF_000003195.3). NCBI lineage: Eukaryota > Viridiplantae > Streptophyta > Magnoliopsida > Poales > Poaceae > Sorghum > Sorghum bicolor. Next base: position 2,386,038 of record NC_012877.2, read on the forward strand.
ATTACATCAATGTTCTTCTCAGCCCTTGAAGGCAGGAGGGCCTAGGCAGAGGAGGCGTCAGTGCGCCTTAGCCACTGCCACCTAAGCCACAGTGCGAACCATAGCACTTTCATGTCGGGGATGCCAAGTCCACCATGATCTTTTGGGGAGCAGACAATGGGTCATGCAATCTTCCATATGGGCCATGTAATCTTCCATTTGCCCCCTAAGGCCTCGTTTGTTTTGGCCTGGGATGGCCTAGAATGCAGTCTATTCCGTCTAGATCAATTTGGCCCGACTTCAAGTCAGATCAGACCAGAAATGACTGTTCGGTTAGATATAAAAATTGATCAATCTGGACCCCTTTTCTCCCTTCTACGGCCGGAATGAAAACGAGTCATCATATGTCTAAAATAGAAATAGGCCAGGTTTGAGTGAACCTAACGACGTTCCCTAGCAGTGTTGTGACGGTCATCCTCTGCGATCAGCTCGTTCAGGACTTCCATCACAATTACGAAGAGCAGTGGTGACAGCAGGTCTCCCTGGCGGAGTCCATGTGCGTGACGGATTCTGTGACCAGGGCGTCCGTTGACGTTCACCCTTGTGCTTGCAGTTCGGAGCATAGCCGACACCCAGTCCCTCCAACGAGCTGGGAAGCCAGCATGCTCCAACACTTCCAGAAGGAAGGGCCAGGCAACGGAATCAAAATGCCTTTGCCAGATCAACTTTGAGAAGCATCGAGGGGCAACGCTTGACATACTTTATTCAGAACACATGGTATACATTTAACCGTTCCAGGTGAAATTAGTCTTGCTCAGCTGTGCGGAATAAAACTAACGCATAAGAACTCATATACTGTCATGTGTCCATGGCTCCTTTTGTTATTTTCTGATCAGGTATTCAGCTAGGCTCAGCAAAGTGGGCAAAAGTAGCAGCGGGTGTTTTCTTTCTTTGTTTTTTGCGGTGCCGCTGTGGCATGGAGGTATGACCAGCTCCTTTTATCTATTGGACTGTCACTATCACTATGATTTTTCTTGGTTAATTAGCAGAATAATTAGGAATTTAAGATTAAGTGGCAATAATTGAACAGGTGAAGGAGCATATGAGATATTGTATTATAGATATTAACTGTCAGACTGTATTATTAGTGGGAAAGATACTGAAAATAATTGGTTAAATAAATAAGTGCAGTACAGTAGTAGTGCCCTCTACAAAATCATATGCTGGCATATATAGGAATGGTGTCCATCCTGGTTTTTGTTTTGCAAAAGTTTCTGGCTACTGTAGAACTTTTGTTTGTATCTGTTAATTATTATCCAACCATGGACTAACTAAGCTCAAAAGATTTATCTCGTAAATTACAGGTAAACTGTGCACTTACTTATTTTTTTATCTATATTTAATGCTTCATGCATATGCCGCAATATTCGATGTTATGAGGAATCTTGAAAAGCTTTTAGATTTTGAGTGTAACTAAATAAGGCCTTGAATGTAACATCATCCAACTCTCAACACTGTGTAATGATTCCTCGTTCATGGAATGAAAGTCCCCATCATCGTCGCTACATACATATATGCTCCTTCCATTTCTTCTAAATATAAGTTAGTGCTGTCTTTTTATCCCTTAAACACTAGGAGAGAGTATAGTAATAATTATATTAAAAAGCCTATGCACACGTGCAAAAGCAAGGCTATGCACAAAACATGTACTATGAAAATTTAATCAAAGCCTATATGAAGTAATAAGTGGCAACTATGTATGTTGCGTACGTCATGGCCAAAACATCATCACGTCATGATGAAAAGGGAGTACTGATGATATGCACAAGATACCTTCACTCTACAGCAAAATCAAAAGAACAAAAACAACGTATTGATATGATCTTAGAGCATTTCTAAGGATTTTGTATTTGAGGTTTGCATTTGAGTAATTTGCCAAAAAGCTCCAAAAAGGATATCCAACGGTTTTGCATTTGGAGTTTGCAATTTGGGCAACTTGGCAAATGAGGGAGCAAACTTGGCAAAAATGCCAAGTTGTGGATGGCTTTGCAAACCTGATCGCGCGAGCAAAGTCACGCACAAGGAAAGCGTGCGCGCCTGGAGACCTCCTATTTTTATCCTTTGCCAAGTCCAAATGCCAATTCCCTTAGAGATAACCTATTTTTATCATTTGCATTTTATTATGGGAGTTTGCAAACAACAACAAATGCTAAGTCAATTTGCCAAAGCCTTTGGAGATGCTCTTACCACACAATCCACAACATTACTCAACCATTAAGGGCTTGTTTAGTTCTAAAAAATTTTGCAAAAAAATTCAGATTTCCTATCACATCGAATCTTGCGGTCCATACATGGAGCATTAAATATAAATAAAATGTCTATAATTTGTGATACGAATTTTTTGAGCCTAGTTAGTCTATTATTAGACAATATTTATCAAATACAAATGAAAGTACTACAATGCCGTTTTTGTAATTTTTTTTGGAACTAAACAAGGCATAAAAAGGTCGATATCGAAATGTCAATTGATTAAATGTTGCAATCAAAAAATTGTACTGTACATATTGTGGTCTAAAGGCCATTAACAAACAACACTATTAGTGATTCCAGGTGCGTGGAAGTATGCTTAGGATCTGTTTGGTATAACTCAGCTTCACTAGTGAATCGGCTTTCTTTTTTTTTTGGTTTCAGCTTTATGGAGAACTTCATTAGTGGAGCTGAAGTTGTTTTCGAAAAACATTATGCAAAAAACAAGCAGATTAGTGCAGCCAGAGCTCTTGAATTTCCATATCTCTCTTCTTTGGTACAGCTTCCACTTTCAGAGCAAGCTTTCTCACAACTGCAATACCTCCAGGAAGCAATACTAAGCAGATCAGCAAATTCAGAAAAGGATAATTGGACCTGTGTGGGTCAAGCAGCTCATTATTCAGCAAAAAAAGTTTACAGGTTTTTGGCAGGTGCAACTAACAACAATATCTTCTTTAAATAGATCTGGAAAAATAAGGTTCAGCCAAAGCACAAGGTCTTCTTTTGGCTTCTGATAAAAGACAGACTAAACACCAAAAATTTGCTAAAAAGGAAGAAGATGGACATCAACTGTTACAGCTGTGCCTTATGCAGCTACTTATCTGAAGAAACAGCACAACACCTTTTCCTGAATTGTGATTTTGCTAGAATGTGTTGGAATTTGGTGGGTGTTGACATCCCCCTGCAGTCTAATATAGAAGAGCTCATCCCTTTGATCAAGGCGCAAATCAACTCTCAGTTCTTCATGGAAACCATCATTTTGCTGTGTTGGACCATTTGGAGTGCAAGAAACGAACTCATTTTCAGAGGTAATGGATCAAATAGCCTGGACTGTGCAAGATTCTTCTTTAAAGAGCTAAGACTCATCCGTCACAGGCTGAAGCAGGACCTACATCAAGCCCTTGGCTCATGGATTCAATCCCTAGAGCTTATTGCTGCTTGATGCAGATCTTTTTTATCTCCTTTTTTGTTCCTTAATGTTTTTCACCTTGTTTTAGTTTAGCTTCAGTTTAGTTTTTTAGTCCTTTAGCTTAGTAGTCTTTCTTGCTCCTCCCTTTCTTTGTATCTTCTTTCATCCTGTTTGCGCTACCTTTGTTAAGTTTTTAATATATTCGCTGCAGGGGTTCACACCCCTCCAGATTACTCAAAAAGATGGCTTCTTAGGGAAAGATAGCAGAGAAGGGACTTTGGAAGCTAGTATTTTTTAGCTTCACCAGAGTTCCTGGGCATGTGAGCATATTTTGATGACTTGGGAGAAATAGTGTTTGGTAGGAGGAGTTCAAAAATAACTTTGTGAAGTTGAACCGTACTTCCTACCAAACAGGCCTTAACTTAATTGAAAGGCTGACATGAAGTGGTATTTGCCATAGAAATTTAACCTTTATTTGTTATTCAATTTCAAATTGTAAGTTAGTAAGTCATTCTAATTTTTCTAGATATATGGATTTTAATATGCATCTACATAATTTATATCTAGATACATGATAAAACTGTTTCTAAAAACTAGAACGACTTACAATTTGAAACTGGATTAGGTATTGTTTGTTTTTTAACATGTATTGTTTGGTTCGTTGTGCTCTCTACCTCTTGTCTCGTAGAACTTGGCCGTGGAAACACAGACACAACTATGACGCAAAAGGTTTTCTAGCCGTTATTAAAGTTAAAACCATTTCTAGCTAGCTAGGTTGTTTTCTGAAAAAAAAAAAAACTAACACCAAAAAAATTCTTCTCTATTTGACAGCAAAACTTCAAATCTTTCGTATATATCAATTAGTCCATCTTTTATTCTCTAATTGACACTATCATCAACTTTATGAACACACCAGCGGAAATGGCCACTCGGGCTTTGGGCGTGCTTCGTCTATTTGCCAGGCACACTTCGCTGCCTTGTCGAGCTAGGATAGCAAAGACTTGAGTGTGGTTAGATGTCAAGCTAGTTTTTATTTGAAACATGCGCGAGCGATCCTAGCTTTGCTACATAAAAAGAGTCGGCTGTGTCTGACCATGATGTATAGGTATATGAAGCGGTGTTCTTTTGGGTGGGCATTCAGTGGACCCTAATAGTGTACTCGTGTTGTTTTGAATTTTGAGGTGAAAATCATCCGTTCGTATTTATAATTATCATCCCTCAACTATATTATCTTACCATTACTAATTATAGGCCTCAAATCCTCAATAGAGACACCATGTTAATTACCAAACACGCTAAAAAAGATAAACACTAAAAAATCTCACGATAATCAGAAACATCTAACTCTAATTGGAATACTCTAATCATCATCACTGATTGTAGCTACTGGATCCATTATAATTTATAAAAAAAATTCTCTCCTCTATCATTACGAAAAATATATAATGTAATTATGAATGATAATTCAAAATACACTATAATAACTTTATAGATTACCCACCTTTGTAATTTTGAAAGATAATGCAAAATGACCTGATAAATTTACATTCAACCAACCCATATATATTGTTATGAAAGATAATATAAAAATTATCTTTATCTTTATATCTACCTCTACCTCAACCATTATAAAAATAAACAAAAATATCTCTCAAATCTATATGTGAATACTAATATATGCTATTACAAAAAAATAAAGGGGTCAACATGGAAGTAATTAGGGCACTTTGTTCGCTTGAGCTTATCTGCCGAATCAGCGAATAATATTTTCAGTCGTGGCTTATCAGCCAAGCAAACAAGCTTAGGTGGACTAATTTTTAGCCAAACTTTCAACTAGTTTTTAGTAAACTGGTCCGCTCCCATCTAATTTGGGCTAATAATTTTTAGCCTTAACTAGTAACTAGATGTAGCTGGTCCAACCAGATTAGCAATAGGAATTATAGGGCCTTGTTTAGTTCTCAAAGAAATTTACAAAATTTTTCAGATTCTCCGTTACATCGAATCAAGCGACACATACATAGAGCATTAAATATAGATAAAAAATAACTAATTACATAGTTTATCTGTATTTTGCGAGATGAATCTTTTAAGCCCTGTGAGCGCAACGTGGCTTCTGACCCGTGAGCTTGCCGCGTCGCATGAGTACTACCCAACAGAAGAATTTTGTTGTGCTGACTGGACGTGAGAGGAGCTGGCACCGTGGCACGAACACCGGGCCCACATGCCATCCAGCTGCTCAAACCACTCGGGTCCTCACTTTAGAGAAGCTTCACGTGCAATGCAAAAAGACCCCTCGAAGAATGCAAACGTTACGAATAGGTACGTGGCCGCGAGACGGCAAAGCCGAAAAGCGGCGAACGGCATGCTCCGCCCCCTCAGACACTGACAAACGTCCCCCCTCGGTATCCGTCGACCCACTTTCCAGCGAGCACAAACGGTAATCCTTCACGCGAACGAGAGACGCGCCGCCCAGGGGGCAAATCGGTAAACTCCACGTGCGCTGCCAACTGTCTCCATGAGCCGCCCGCGTCCTTTTATTCGCAGGAGAATTGCTGGCGCAAACTGTGTTTCCAGTTAAGCCCCTAGGGAAAAAAACACGTATTTATTCGCATTAAAACCCTCGTGTCCAGAGAAATCTTCTCGAAGACCTCCTCAAACACTTGTTCTTGAATCCCCAAACCCCTCCTCGTCTTCACTCCCTTCTTCCGCGTCGCAATCATTCGTGGGGGCGCATTACTCCTGCCGCCCCTCAATCCCGAATTTCTGCGGCGTCCACTCTCCCGTCTCCCCACTAGGATTCCGCAAGATTGATCGCGTTCGCCGCCTCCCAATTTCAGTATCTTTTTCATCAGGGTCGGCGTCGGCCCGATTTGTTGCCGTCGTCCTCGTCGCCGCCCCGCCCACCACTCCACTTCTTGGAGGACTCGGTCCTGTCCTGTCCTGACTCCGCTCCACCTGTCCTCCTCGCTTCCATCGCCATTGCCGCCCTCCTTGCTCTGCTCCCTCCAAGCCACCTGCTTTTTTGGACCGCACCGGTCTGCCGGGGCGGCGTAAATGCCCGCCCGTCCGTGCAGAGGATCCCAGAGCCTTCCTTCTCCGCCCCAAATCCCGTCCTTGTTGACACCAGGCCAAGGTTCTTGGACGCGTGCTGACCTTACCAGTATCCACAGATGAGGAACGCGTCCTGACTCCACTTGCCCAGCTCAGGCGGCTGCTCCGCGAGCTCCGCCACCCACTGACATGGGCTTCTTGATCTGCTGCACCCGCCTCCTCCAGCTTCTGCTGCTGCTGCTCGTCCTCACCACCGCCACCCCACCAGTGGCGGCGCAGCCGCAGCCTTCATCGCCCGCCAGGGCCCTCGACGCGGCGCTACAGGACTACGCGTTCCGTGCGTTGTCGGCGCGCCCGCGCACCGGCATTGTCTACAACGCCACGGTGCCGGGCAACCTCACTGGCATCGCGGCGTCCGCGCTGCGCCTGCGGAGCGGCAGCCTCCGACGGAGGGGCTTCCCCGGCTACTTCCAGTTCGCGCTCCCGCCGGGCGTCGTCGTGCAGCCGCACGTCGAGCGGGTGGTGCTCGTGTACCACGACCTCGGCGACTGGTCCGACCGCTACTACCCGCCCCCCGCCGGGTACGCCTACCTCGCGCCGGTCCTGGGGCTGCTCGTCTACGACGCGGCCAACCTGTCGGCCGTGGGGGTGGGGCTGCCGGAGCTCAGCATCGTCGCGTCGGGGGTGCCGATTTCTGTGGCGTTCGATGGTGTCCGGGCGGTGCCGGCAGGCGGCGCGGTGGCGAGGTGTGTTGTGTTCGATTTGGATGGCGTGCCGCAGTTCCGGGACCTGGAGGGAACCAATGTGTGCACGACGTATCGGCAAGGGCACATCTCGATTGTGGTGAATTCTAGTGAGATTGCTCCAGCTCCTGCTCCTGCTGGCGTGATTGCTCCGCCGATACCGACTGAGGGAGGTGGTAAGAAGGGGAGCTCAGACGCGTGGAAGATTGCTGTCGGCGTTGTTGGGGGTGCAGCAGCATTGGGGCTGTTGGCTGCGCTTCTGCTTTGCTTGGTGAGGTACAAAAGGGATAAGAAGCTTCAGCTCATGGAACGGAATGCGGAGGTTGGGGAGACATTGAGGATGGCACAGGTTGGGCGGACGCAGGCGCCTGTGGCATTGGGGACGCGGACACAACCGGTGATTGAGAACGATTATGCTGCATAGTAGATTTTTCAATTTGCTTGATACTTCTGCTAACAAGAAGACTTGATAGTGCTGGCTAGAGACAGGATTGTCCATTGGTTGCTTGACGTCGGCAAGTTTTCTATATCAGCGAGGGCAATGCTAGCCACTAATTTCAGAGCCCAGGTTCTGCTCAGTGAGGGTTCAGCACATTCTTTCGGTGGTGTTCGGAAGCTTATGTTTTGTACTGCGGCGAATGGGAGGCTATTGTTCATGTTCATAGTTGCCATGTTCATATGTGGGGAGTCCCTTTCATCTCCAAGCAAGCAATGGAGGGGAAATGTTTGCCATATCGGATTTGGAATCCCCTATTAATTTTTTTATTGGGTTTCTGTATTCAAGAGGAAATGGATTTGGCAATAAAGCTGAGGTAACATTCATTGCACATCGTGTTATACTGTGCTGGAGAAATTCATTCATCCAGTTGCAATTTCTTTTCTTTTCTTTTTCTTCTCCATTTGATGTTTAGATGACTCCGAAGATGATGTAGTGATGTAAATGTTCACTTGTCTAGTGCTGTGGTAATTAGTCTGATTGTGATCGTTGATTTCATGGACAATTGTGTTTACATCCGCTGTGTATGTTTTCAGGCAGCATTCATTTTTTTATTAGTGTTTGGGAAACAACTTAATTTCTAATTATGTGTTTTTATGGCCTGACAGTACTGTCAGTTCTAGATTTTGTTAATGCTTACTTTCATCAGGTTCCCTTTTTAGCACTTGAAAGCCTGAAATGTAGGAATGAAGGTATGGTCAATGTAGGTATGACCAGTTGGCAAAATAAATAGAATTAAACAGAGGAATTCAAGAAATTCTCTGATAGAAACTTTCCAAACTTGCTGATTTTCTTTTCTCTGGTAGTCTTCTGGCTTGATTTTCTTTTCTCTGTTAGTGGGGACATAGACGATCAGCTAAGAAAAGATGTAATGTAAGCAGGTAGCGTACAAATAAATGTGAGCTAAACAGAAGGGTTGAAGACTGCTCCACTTGAAAATTTCCAAAAGCTTATCTTTTTTTGCTCGTAGTATGTTCTTCAATCATTAAGTTGGTTGGAAATGTTGTAAGCTTCACGTAGAGCTGTCAGTGAGGAGCTAGACGATTAACAAAGAAAAGTAGATGCATTCATCTTTTCGTTGAGCCAATTAGCACTTGTTACACAATTCTCCTTACTTATCACTGTTACTGTTATAGAAATATGAAAGATGAACCTTTGGAGATCCATTCTCTTTGTTTTGCTTTGTACACTCATGCTGTAGCATGTAACATCTGTTTCTCAGAAAGTAGTCTAGCTTTCAGTTGTTTCCTCAAAAAGATTGCATAACTGAGGGCATTAACAGTTTGTGCAAGGATCAGTGTGTGAGCTGGCCAAGAGCTTTAGGCCGGCTCACTTTGTTAGCATGCAGTGTTCTTTTAGGGGCTGCACTTTGTTGCTGCATGTTCAGTTTTCATGTTGGGGATGATGAGGAGCATGAAAGAAGTGAGATAAGATTTTGTACTTGGTAGTAGTATATGAATTGAGATGTGATTGCCACTTGAAAAGTTGAAATTTGGTGCACATGCATCATCTCTCAAAAGTCCAGTCCCTTTATTCAGGGCTACATGGTATGGTGCTGAAACGAGAAGCAACCTTGAGTAGTATCAGTAGTGGATAACTAGCAACACTTGCTGTTTTCACAAGCATATGTATGTACTCCATCTAGCAGTAAGCTAAATTAGCTAGACCTGCACACACACGTGAGTGACAAGTACCTTGTTGCATCCTGCAAGGAGTAATAAGGTGAGGCCAGCCAAGGATGGCAGACAGAATGGATTTGTATTTGTAGAGTTCCCCAGCTGGACTGCTGGAGCTTGGAAGAGAAAAGAAACAGAAGCAAGGTGACCCCAGAATTCTTGCTGCTTGTGGAGGTGGCAAAACCAGCAAGGTGTGTTGTTTCTTGTTTGGCTGGAGAAGAGAAGACAGGGAGCAGCTGTGGTGCCTCTGTCTGAGTTCATCAGGCTTTTTGGAGGGAGTTGTAGCTGGCTGTGGTGGCGTGTGCCGTGGCGCCTCAGCTTTGGCGCCGTAGCGGAATCTTTGCTGTCACTATGCACGGATTCACAGCTCATTGGCATCTGCTGCTCGCCTCTGCTCTGGAATGCTTGTTTTGTAATGGGAAGGATGCAGCTGTAGTGTGTACTGGAGTGTTAAATTAACTGACTGTTGTTGGAGTACCCTATGCAGTTTGTTTTGTGCTGGTTAACACATAGCCTTTCTGAGTTCCTGCTAACCTCCACTTCCATTTCTCCCTGCTGTTAATCCGAGTGATGAACTGCCTTCACCACCATCTAAAAATGCGGTCTACAGTCTTGAACACTAGTTTTTTCATATCTCAACTTTTCACCCATGTTTTGGATATAAAAGGGGAAAAAAGAACTTTATATTGAAAAGTTTTCCACTACAAAGTTGTCTACTATAAAGAATATTTTCATCTAAAACCATATGAAAAATGATATGCTATATATATATTTAAAAGACGTCATCTATGGATGGACTAAATTCCGCCCCTTTCAAAGAAGAAAAATAGATATTTTCAAGAAAAATAGATATTTTCGTACCATCCTTTGCTGAAAATTGATATTTTGTCAAACGGTGAATTTTTGGCTTTTCCCATGCTCTAGAAAATTGATATGTAATGCTACCCTTTTATTCTCCAAAACAAAACAGAGAAAGCTAATTACGCTATCCTGTAGTGATGCTACTTTCCATCCTCTAGAATTATGTAACGCTAGTTTTCGTTTACGTTCCTTCAAACACGTAATGGTAGATTTCGTTTTCGCGCTTTAAAGCTGTAGGATGGATGGATGCATGATGCAATGCAATCCAGTGAAGGCAAGCATTCAAATTTCAGGCTAAAAAGTAGTATACTAGACTAGTGTATATATTACAGTCATCAAGTTTTTGACACTAGCAGTTCCTGGTGCTAATTTCGTTACCCTGCGTTGTTCCTGCTAAAATCTGTCGCAAGCACAAGCAATTCCTGCTATAAACCTCCGCTTGATCCATTCCATTTGTTCGTCTGAGTGACGAACTGCCTTCACCAACATCTAAAAACGCAGTCTTGATCATCCTCAGCCCACTGGCCTGCTATCTCCGATCCTCCGGCTGCTAGAGACGGCATCCATCCACGATCGCCGCCTGCCTCCATTGTCGACGATGCCAAAGCTTCACTGCATCAGTCGTAGGCGAAGGACGCCTTGTGCCGCCTGCGAGCCTTGCCGTCGGAGCACTGGGAGCTCCTGCCGCCGCTCTTCTTCCTTCTCCTGTCCGCCGCCGCGGGCCCGCCGCCGACGCCGAACATGGTGATGCGGCCGAAGCCCCTCGACAGCGACGCGAGGAACGCGCGGCCCTGCTCCCCGCCGTGCCGCCCGCCGCCGTCCCCGCCGCGCATCCTCCCTTGCTGCTTCATCAGCCCCTGCTCCCGCTCCAGCTCCGTCAGCCGCACCCGCATCCGCGAGATCTCCAGCTTCAGCTCCCGGTTCTCCCGCCGCAGCGACGCGTAGTTGTCCCGCTGCGGCGACACGCACGAGCTCGGCACGCCGCTGCTGCTGCACACGAACCGCTGCGACAGGGACCCGTCGGCGCCCAGCCCGAGGCCGCTCACGCACCCGGACCCGCCGCCTGAGAAGGACGACTTGAGGCGGAGCTGCTCGAAGTAGAGCACGCGCACCACCATCTGGATCGGCAGCCGGTCGTTCTGCGCCGCGTGGCTCGACGCGTCCTGCGACAGCTTCTGGCAGTCGATCAGCTTGCACAGCTTCTTGCACTCCGACTCCGTCAGAGATGGATGCGCCTGTTTTTTTTTTTTCCCCGCAGCAAACATGGTCGGTCAGCCAACAAATTCTCTTTCTCTAGACAGATAATCAATCAAGAATAACAAAGCAAACAGCGAGTGCAAAAATGTTCAGGCTATGATCAGACATAAAGATTGATCAGAGAAGATTTTTCAGTCATCAGTCACACGGAGAGCAAAGTTCAGTGATCAGCTAAATTTATTCTGGTTGCAAGATTGATCAGACAACTGAGTTCAACCACAGAAATCAAAGCCCAGTGGTCAGCTAGAATATGTTACAGTATTTTACTTGCATACACATATTTTCATTTTTTTTTCATGCTATCTAGTTACATGGGAAATATGCCTACTCAGAATATGGAATTCATTGGCACTAAATAAAATATGTTTTTATTCTGCTTGATAAATAAAATATGTTTTTATTCTGTTTGATCAGCTAAATTTATTCTGTTTGATCCTATAAATACCATGTTTTGCTCAATGATAGAATTTTTATGCAATTTAACTTCAGGCATGTGCATTGATCTGGAAAGTTTAATCAGACAGAGATCAAGGTCGGGCAATCAGCTAGAATTTATTCCATTTGATTGCATACACACAGTTTCATCAAGACTGAATATAAGATAGATATGAAATATGCCTACTTAGAATATGGAATTCTTTTGTCACTAAATGAACTATGTATATTAAACCTCTGCATTTGCTGAAACAGCTACAGAAGTGTGACATTTCTAGTCTAATAATAATGCTTTACCTTCAGGTATATGTCGATGGCACGATAGAGTCCATCATCAACAATGCGTGCATAATCTGGCAACAGTTCAATCAGAGCCATGAACTTCTGCAGTTTCAGATAGGGATCTGGTGCTACCTCTGCAAGATAACCATCCATTAGTCTTCCAACCTTCAGGACTGAACTGTGGCTTGGAGACTTGAGTCCGTCAGAGTCATATCCACAAGGTGACAACTCTCCTGAACTATCTTCGTCTATCCTCTGCAAGAAGTTCACCAATATACGGTGGACAGTGTCAACGTCAAACATCGAGTCACTTGTTTGCGTGGAGGGGATCAGCAGATCATCTAGTGATGCCATCTCCAGCTGAAGGCCAATCCTTTTCTCGACTTCGATTCTGCAGTCTAGGCTTGCATCAACTTCAATTGCCATTCTCAGCATGCCAAACAGGAAGGATAAAGTAACCGTTGTAATATTTTCAGTCGCTAACAGATCGATGAGTGTCTCAACAATCATTCTTTGACTGTCTCCGACAAAGGGACCTGAGTCCCATACATGTCGTCTTTCGACACCCTTGAGTGATGTTTGGGCATAGTGAGTAATAGAGGTGCCAATACTCTCAGGCCTGACCCCATTTCTTCTCATTGCAGCAATCACACGCCGATAGTGGTCAATTCTCAATGCAGAAAGGTCTTCAACCCACCAATCCTGGCAGTGCATACGCAGCTTTGCAGATCCCACATCACATTCCAAGTGAGCCAAACCTGAAACCAGCTGCTCCTTACTTGCATTCACCGCGATTGCATCGACACACCTATCAACAAGCCCGACTTCCTCCACTACTGGGTCCAATCCATCACATTTACAAAGGACTTCCAGGGATTTATCGAGGTTCTTGAGCACGATCTCGTTCAAGTACGTCTCTGTCCTGAAAATGAGGTTCTCCTCTTGATAGTCCTCCGTCATTTCCAAGTACTCTGCAACGCATCGCAGATGGGCCACATTTCCCGTGGTTATTTCGAAATTGCTACCGTAACAGAACTTGGCAGCAAGTTCGAATGCAAAAGCTCCCCCTGGTACATTTACAAGCTCCAGCTTTAGGAGATCTGGGTCCTTGGAGTCCACTACCATTTTCCGTACTCGTCCACACCGAGATACTAAAGGGAACTGCAAAACAAGCACACAATTGTGGGGCATGGTGAAACTTAATCCAGCAAAGGAAGCTTAAAATTTTGCTTCATGGGTTATGCAGAGGGATGTACCAATTAGATTTCTCGGTTTATACATAAATTATTGACTAATCCTTCAAAATTTGCATGATTTTTACATAATAACTGGTGAACTCAAATTTCCCTATTTGTTCATTGCTTGTTGCTTTTGGAACCTTTAGAATGACCAAAAACATCTTACAGGATGAACTGCATCCAAGCTGGCTGATACGTGATACTCATTATTTTTCCAAAGACAAATGCGAGAATATTACAGGAAGTGAATCACAGATTACACCACATAAGAGTTCAAATCATTAGTCACTACTACATCATTTGTACGGGTTTCATATGCGGAAAAAGCAATACCCATTTCTATGTCCTCAAACAAAAGCAAGTGTCCATTATTTCATTCACTACTGGTCCTTCGCCAAGCAATCTATTAGAAGTGGCATGCCCACCCCAAACATATGGAGTACTGGTCCAAACATGGCACTGAACTTCCAGCAAAGGAAAATGCGGCTGCCTAAACTGAAGAATTGCCTAAACAATCACGCTGGTGTACCGACGACCCAACGCAGATTCATATGGGATGGAAGCAGAGTGGTGAAATGGAGTATATACCGACCTTGTGCAGGAGAAACGACTGTCCATCCACCGATACGGTCACATCCTCAGCGACATCTGAAAATATCCTGCACAAGCACAGCAGGTCAATGCAATGTCCCCCAAAAGTTTTATTAGACGCCAAGATTAGTTAGCACTTGAGTTGGCAATGTGTAGTAAACGTCTAGTGCATTGCTTGTAATGACACCATTTTGCCTTTGCCTCACTCTCCCTCCCAAGAACAGCGGATGCTGAAGAATCAACTGACTGAAAGTCTGAAACAGACTGTTCCAGGGAATGGCTGCTAGTACCTGCTTGTACCACGGAACAGGTAATGAAATTTCACTCTCTAGGAAATGATAACAAAGCACTGTATGAACTAAGAAAGGATGTTGTAGAGATCCAGGAGTGGTGGCGACTGATGGTATTATGAAGAGAAGCAGAAGTGGCATCTGCTGGACGGGACCTTCAGAGGAGCAAAAGCAATTTTTCCCCCCTTTTTCAGAGTGGCCGTGGGATGCTTGTCCTTGCAAAACGATAGATGGACGGAGTTGAGAAGTGGAGCCGGGGAAGCAAACGGTGAAGGGAGGGATCAAATCTAAAGAGGTAAGAAATCGCAAGCTGTTCCTGTTCCGTGTTGCCATTATGCAATGCAATGCAAAGGAGAGCGGACGGGAGTTGGAGATGGAATGGGGATCCTTGCTGACCTCCTGTGACTACTGACGGCGGTGCCGCAGAGCCGCGGCGACGTGGTGGTGGTGGTGGTAGAGAAGGGGAACAACACGGCGGCAGCGTCGCTGCCCATCCCCATGCCTCCTTGCTTCTCCGGCCCGCCGCCTGCTTGTCTCTGTCTCTCCCTCTTGTTGTGATGCTCTCAGGCAAACCAGTGGGGTGGATGTGTGGTCTGGAGGAGTAGGAAGGAGGTTGGTTACCCGAGGAGAAACGGACGAGGCCAAGGAATGACTGTCGTCGTTGGCGCGCGACGATAACAAATTGGGAGCCTGGGAGCGGAAGAGAGGAGGAAGAAAGTGAGTGCATGCAGACAGCGACAGAGCATCGTTTGTTTTGTTGTGTCTTGATCTTGACGTGGGAGGCAGAGCGGAGGAGGGATTAGGAGGAACAAAGATTATGATTAGCTCAGCGTCTGAGCCTGAGAGAGAAAAAGGAACCCCCCATCATCATTCATCAGACTGATGACTGAAAAAAGCGACTCGGGGAGGAATAGTTGGGTGACTAGGGGACAACCCCTGCTCCACTGTCAGTATTCTGGCTGCTGCTGGCTTTGGCTTGATTGAACCCAACGGAATGGAATGACAAGCCGTTCAATGGTTAGGTATTGATCTTGTGTTCCCATGCTCATGAAGTACTAGCAGCCATGGTTTATACTACAATTTTTTTCCCCGCAATTTTGTCACTGCCACAACTACTCCTACACAAGGCTCTCAAGTTTGCCGTGTTCATTGAAACATGTCTGTTTGTACTTGTTTCGGTGCTTTGTTACCTGAATGGCCACATGTAATTGTAATGTGAGAGTACTAGTAGGATGCAAGAATGGGCTTGTTTGTTCGTGAGCTACAACAAGGACTACTAGTGGGAGAGAGTATTGAACAGTAGGAAGGAGAATTTCTCAAAACAGTAGGAAGGAGGAGTGGAGTCAAGCGAAGGCTGTCTGTCGGTCGGTGAACGAGTGGAAATGAAATGAAATGATGCCCGAGCAATGCCAAGGCAGTCGTCCACCACCAGACGTGCCTGCCGGGGCATGCCCTTTTCCACTTTACCGCTTTGCCACACTCTGTCCAGCTTGCCGCTTTGTTGCCTAGTACCAGTAGCCTAGTACTACTTGTATAATTCACATTCCCAAAAAAAAAAAAAAGCAACCGAAGAGCCAAATGAGTTTACGTTTAATAATAAAAAATATACCGAAAACATTACTAATTTCGATATCTGAATTAGTAAGTATTGTCGTATTCACAACATACAGTATAGAGTATTCATGTTTACTTAAAAAGTCGTAACTAAAAGTATTATTCGTTGATTTATCGTGAGAGAAATCCTAACTTGATCCAAAATTTGAGGAGAAACAAAAAAAAAAGATTAATCCGATGTTAGAGCTGCATTCTTTTTTTTTGTTTGTTTTATTAGACGGAGCAGGTAGTAGTACTTACTCCTATCTTCTAACTTTTCAGACACACCGCCACAAAAAGCATAACCACGGACCACCGCTGCTGTGGGGTTTCCTTGCTCTCGTTGAGGTTGAGCCGGCCGGCCGTTGACAACGCATATAGCTGAGGCTTTGTTTCGATGCAGTTAGGATTGACATCAATCCATATATGCTGGGATGGATTTGAATAAAATTCGAACTAAAATCTAGCACAATCCATCCTAACACATGTGGATTAAGGTGGATCCATGAACATCTAAACAAGGCCTACTAAGTGTGAGTGTATATATATGCATATGCTCATGACTGATGATCATTATTACTATCAGTCCACAACAGAAAACAGATCTCGAGTCATCTGTAGATGCATGCAACGCAGAGCAAGCACTGTGGTGAGCACGCGCGGTGGTACTACGCCTCGTGCGAACTCTCAATGACGAGGCATATGCATGCGCAATCGCATACGAGGAGGATGCATATGCATGCATGCATGTATCCGGCCGGTGAGTGCACTCAATGACAGGCAGCGTGTGTTCGTTCGTGCGTGCAGTGCGTGCAAGGTATATATATGCCACGTACGGGCTTTGATTTGTTGGTGCAACGTCATTTCTTTTATTTTTATTTTTTTGTAACCACGGATCATATATAGATGAATTGACGACAGTAACTTTAAATTGGTTGACTCCGACGATATCCCTTGCACAGCAAAGAAACAATAACAGATTCAGCACTTGATCGAATGGAGCCTAGCTAGAAGATGCGTGCTCAAGGTGCCTATATATCGGAAGCCCACGTATTTGCTGGGGCCGGCTCCAAAGAGAAGCCGGATAGTGAGAAGCAGAGAGGAAGCCTGTGGGAGGCAAGAAGTAGCAGCGGGAGCTGCTTCTAGCAAAAGCCGCTCCAAGCTTTCTAGTCCACAGGATGGAAGATCCAACAATATATATATATTGAGCAGTACTGACATCGTTTTGAGCAGTACTGACATCGTTCAGTATCATCCAACGCTATACTCAGGACTACGAAATACTGAACAATACTGAAACACGGATACTGACCGATAATGAAATCTGTTCAGTATAGTAGTTCGGTGTAGATTAGTATTCTACACCTAGGGTGTAGAATAGCACTTTTATATATATATATATATATATATATATATATATATATATATATATATATATATATATATATATATATATATATATATATTCTACACCGCAAGTCAAAACTGAGTAGAAAAAATACTGAACAACGTTCAGTATCATCCAGTCGTACACCCAGGACCACGAAATACTGAACAATACTGAAATACGAGTACTGAACAATACTGAAATCTGTTCAGTATAGCAATTTGGTGTAGAATAGCACTTATATATACAAGTGCTATTCTACACTAAATTGCTATACTGAACAGATTTCAGTATTGTTCAGTATATATATATATATATATATATATATATATATATAAAAGTGCTATTCTACACTCTAGGTGTAGAATACTATTCTACACCAAACTATTATATTGAGCAAAGTTCAGTATCGTTCAGTATTCATGTTTCAGTATTATATAGTATTTCGTGGTCTTGAGTGTTGGACATGATGATATTGAATATTTTCCAGTACTACTTAGTATTTTTTCTACTCAATTTTAACTTGTATAACTATTTCGTGTCATCATGTCATGGCTATTAATACCCTTCTCTAAACCTGATCGAATTTTAGATAGTTTGAAAGAGAGAATTAGGGGGTACGGTGTTTATTAGTTGCGAGTGTTAAAATTTAACAGGTATATATTATAGTATTTTTGTTTTATTTGACAATAAGTATCTAATAGTAGACTAAATAAGCTCAAAAGATTCGTCTCGCAAGTTATTGTCTATCTGTGTTTTTAGTTATATAAATAGTCTATATTTAGGCCTTATTTAGATCCAAATATTTTTTAGATTTTGACACTGTATCACTTTCGTTTGTTTTTGATAATTAATTATTGTCTAACCATGGACTAACTAAGCTCAAAGATTCATCTCGCAAATTAGAGATAAATTATGCAATTAGTTATTTTCAAAATTTATATTTAGTGCTCCATGTATGTGCCATAAGATTCGATGTGACGGTAAATCTTGAAATTTTTTTAGATTTTAGGGTGAAGAAGGCCTATAGTTCCCAACCCAAAAAGTTTCCATCCATCACATCAAACATTTGGACGCATGCATAGAGTATTAAATATAGATAAAAATAAATTTAGTTGGAAATCACGTGATAAATTATTTATGCCTAGTTAGTCCATAATTAATCTTAAATGCTACGGTAACCTACATGTGCATATCTCAACAATTATGCAATTGGACTATGCATTCTAGAAATTTTGCCAAAAATCTTCAAAATTGCTCTCCAACAGTTATGCATTTGACTCATGCATTTTGGCGAACTTGACATTTGATGGACCAAACTTGACATTTTTACATACGCACAATGGCTTGGCAATTTTGATATCCCGAGTTTCCTGAACTCCTTGTCGTGCGTGACCTCCCCACGCGCTGCAGTAGTTTCCCGCAAGGACTCCTCGCGCGAACTCTTCTTTCCCCTGCACCGCCGCCTCTTTTCTTTCCCCGCGCGCAACTTGGAGATACGATCCATCGCCGTGTCCTCTCCTTCCTTCACGCGACGGACCTGGAGGCCGTGCGCGACGTGAACTCTACGACCTACGACTTCGTGGACTGGCGGATCGGGAGGCCACGATTCACAGAAACGGCGGTACTTGCGACTTCGTGGACTGGCGGCGACGGGCGACGGAAATTTCCGCGCAGAGGAAAAATCTCGCGCGAAGCGCGTCAAACAAAAAAAGATCCCGGACAAAAATAGTTGGGTCCACTATTTTGGGAAATGCCAAGTCAAAAATACCAAACAATTAGAGATGTAGTTATTTTTCCTTTGGCAAAACGTTTAGGGACTTGGCAAATTCCAACAAATGGCAAATTTCAATTGCATAACTGTTGGAGATGCTTAATGATAAATTAATTAGACTTGATAAATTCGTCTCGCTCTTTCCAGGCGAGTTATGTAATTAGTTTTTTTTATTAGTATCTGAACACCTCTTTCGATATCCTACAAAATATTTGATATAACACTCAAAAAACAGTTTCTCTTCTACTAAACAAAATCTTAGTATATGTCCAAACACTCGATGTAATGGGTGATAAAAAATCCAAACGAACCTTAACATTCGATGCTAATGATCGAACATCCACTCCCGAAGGAAGCAGGCCGGAGCGGTGCACATACGCAATCGATGGTACCCACGGCGACCTAGGGGGGAATGATGACAAGCAACGTGACATGATGGCACCATCACCAAGGAGCGGAGCGGCACGGAACTCGAGGGGGTTAAAGCTACTGCTAGTGCTACCGTGCTAGTAGAGGCTAGAGAGCTCCGTTGTGCAGGCAGAGGGCAGCACTGCAGGGCCATGTCGCTCACTCCTGCGCCTGCGCCTGCGCTTTTCCCCCCTTTTGTAGTTGCGCGGTGCCGGACATCGCTCCTCTACTCCATTCTCATCCAACACGCAAAGAGGTTGTTAGCTAGACTCACATGGAACACAAACTGACGAGATACAATATAGTCATATTTGGTAGATTGTATCTATTAGTCTGGTGAGAAGAGATACTATTTAGTTGCCTACATAAAGATACAATATATTGCATGAGATAAAAAAAATATAAAGTCAATTTATGAGATGAATCTTTTGAGCCTAATTAGTCTATGATTGGACATTAATTGTCAAATAAAAACGAAAATGCTATAATACCTGTTAAACTTTAACAACACCAACCAAACACCCTCTCAATTGACTTTGTTGTATATAGGCCTGGTTTAGTTTGCAAAAGAAAAAAAATAGATACTACATCATATTTATAATTATAATAATAATTAGTAATCTAATTATAGACTAATTAGACTTAATACGTATAAACTATATAATTAGTTATTTTTAATCTATATTTAATGTTTTATATATGTGTTTAAATATTCTATGTGAGGTGATGAAAAGTTTTTAAGTGCAAACTAAATAGGGTCATACAGTATACGTATAGATAACTTGTTTTTTCGTAAAATAATGCATGCACTCTCGCTCCTTTGCAACCTCTACCCTATCGTGAAATACAAAGTATACTCCATATCAAAAGGCTAACTTAGAGTATTCTCTGAAAGTTTGGTAAAATAACTCTCTATCTATCGTGAAATACAAAGTATACTCCCTATATCAAAAGGCTAACTTAGAGCATCTCTGAAAGTTTGGTAAAACAACTTTCTATTTTAATATTATAGTAAAAAGAGAAAAAAGCTTCCTCCAATAGTTTAGTAAAATAGCTCTTTAAAAATAGAAAGTTGTCAAATATCTTTCTTAAATCATAAATTTCCAAAGTCTTCCTATCTCTTCTTTTAGATCTGTTTCCACGTCATTTGTTGCATAGTCCTCTGGTCCGACCGCTGTGGGATGTACCGGCCTCCATTGCCGCCGCCCTATAGGTTGACGCTATCGCTCCGTACTTGTCTCCACGGTATTATTGATCTTTGATTCGAAAGCACGACATGATGTCTTTCACATGTGCATAGCCTGCTATCTTTATATATGCTCATTGCTTGCATTGGCCAGAAGGTATGGATGCTAGGCACGCCTTGCTGGCAGTACAGAGCTAGTGCTTGTGTCAATGCGGTGCAAATAAAAAAATATAATTTTCTTTTCAATTTTTTTATGATAACATAATAAACCAAAAAATATTAAATATGGGCCCTATTATAACTTTTAGAAAGTTATTATAGGAGACCGTTGGAAAAGAATTAAAATTAAGGTTACTATTTCTTTTGTTAACTTACTAAATAGATTAGTTTAACAAGTAAATTATACCAAACTCCTGAAGATGCTCTTACCTCTCACTAATACAAACAATCAGCCAGGCCCCTTAGCTAGTATGATAAATGGTAAACATAACCCGCGAAACTATCTAGGGTGGACTACTTTACCTCCCGAACAATAAAACCGAATATTCTGCACCTAAACTTTCAAAACCGGTAAAATAACCCCCTCTAGTGGTTTTGGAGGGTGGTTTTGTCTTTTTCTTTTTTATTTATTTCGACTGAAGAAAGCTAAATAAATCTATCCTTTAAAACCACTCGAAGAAGTTATTTAACCGGTTTTAAAGTTTCGGATAGAATATCCGGTTTTATAGTTCAGAGGGTGAAGTAGTATATTCTAGATAGTTTGGGAGGTTATGTAGACTTTTTCCTATCATAAATGAGGCGTGTCATTCTAACTATAGTTTGCGTCATCTAAACAAAAAAAAAAATCAGTTCGTGTTTGCGCTGGCCTTTTTGTCAATGTTCTGATAAATAAAGGTCATGTGTCTTGTTCCAATTCCAATGGGAATCCGAATCTCGTTCTGACCTATATCATCGTCTTTGCATGCATGTTCCAATTAGTAGTTGCTTTAAGCTTTTAGCCTTTTTTTCATTACGTTGCCATGTGTTCTCGGTCAAGATTCCCGATTACCAACATCGTGGCATTTTATAGCTCGGGATCCAAGACCTCCCCGGAACACATGCTTGGGAAACCACCTTTTTCTTTTGTGCTGTCGTCCAACTCTAGCGACTAACGACATTTATCCGCAAGCTGAAAGTGAAAAAGACCAGACGACGGTCCACCACGTTAAAATCGACCTTACGTATCGTCTGGTTTATTTGCACCAAAGGCATTTTTTTTCCTTTTTAGATTGATATCTTATTGCGTCGTGTTGTTAATTATATGCTTGATGGTAGCAAGAATTGGAAGATTTCGGTAGTATTCGGAGAAGACTCTAAGGATGGGGACGAACATAGTTAGTACTACAAGGGAGGAATTCAGTTTGACGGCAGTTATTCCTTAACCCCTTGCAGGTTCCATTACTCCCTCCATTCACGAAAGAATTAATTCTTAGAATCTGTGTCAGTCAAATTTATTTAAGTTTGACTAACTTTATAGAAAAAGAGTAACAACATATATGACATAAAATGCGCATCATATGAAAATATATTCTACGATGAATCTAATGATACTAATTTGATATCATAAATTTTAGTAATTTTTTTACAAATTTTGTCAAAGTTTAAAAAATCTAACTTAGGACAAGTCTAAAAATTGATTCTTTCGTGGACGAGTATTACAAAGCTTACAAGCTTAGGCCTTGTTTAGTTCATCCCAAAAACTAAAAACTTTTCAAGATTCCCCGTCACATCGAATCTTACGGCACATGTATGGAGCACTAAATATAGACGAAAATAAAAACTAATTGCACAGTTTACTTGTAAATTGCGAGATGAATCTTTTAAACCTAGTTACTCTATAATTAGACAATGTTTGTCAGATAAAAACAAAAATGCTACAGTTCCAAAAATCAAAAAAAAAAGAACTAAGCAAGGCCTTACTCTCACAGCTAGCTAGCACTTGGTCGGTCCTACAATACAAATCCAAGTCCCAGATAAAATCCAAGTCATTGGCAAGCGAAGCCTGAGCTAGTGGGCTGACGATGATGGTGGGACGCAGATCGTTGTTGGGCCTGTAGTGCAAAGTGGCCCAAAGAAGCCTCACAGTCGTGGGCTTGTGGCGTCGGAAACAGCAGCCTTTTCTGGGCCACGGCCCACAGCCAAAGCACCAGCTGATGCCGATGGCAATGTACTGCAGTGGCGACACCTGGACGATTCTTGCGTGCAGTGCAGAGTGCAGCCTGTGCACTGACTTTTTTTTTGTGTGACACGTAGGTATCTCCATATAGGACTTCGCATGAAATTTGTTGATAGTATAGCACATGCTATGACTATAGCAGTTAGTATCTAATCATAAACTAATTATATTTAGAAGATTAGTTTAGTAAAATATATAAAAATTATATAATTAATTATTTTTTATTTATATTTAATGCTATATGTAAATAAATAAACATTCGATGCTACGGATGAAAATTTTTTAGATAAAAATTAAACAAGGCCATACTATTCTATACAGGCGGAATACGATGTTACTGCTTTGGTTGTAGGATGACCACCGACCTCCTCTTTTTTTTTGTGTATGAACTCTTGTAGTCTTGTAGGCCGCCAAATGAGGTCAAATGAATTCAGTGTGCGTTCAAACAGCAGGCACCTACCTGTAATTAATTAGATCCAGAATCCAGGGCTTAATTGATTCGTTAAGCAAGTAAGTAACCTCAGCAGCTCGGGTCCCCGCTCCATTATCCTGCCGGCTGCCACTCGGCACTTGGGCAGGGCACCAACCTCACCTCACCTCACCTCCCAGGACCACCTCACCACATGTTCCACAGCACAGAGAACCCCTCTACATACGTACGTACGTATATACTGATATTTTAGGTTGCTTGGCTAAAGCCATGGCTAAAACAATTATTTATTAATTTATTATGAGAGAAAAATACTGATTAATAGATTTAACAGATAAACTTAAACGAACAGGCCTATTGATATGAGTAGTGCTAGTACTATAGTTGTATGTTTGCCAGAATGATTCAACGGATAAACCAAAGTTCCGCTAAGCGTCGCCTTAGGCGCTAGTCGAGGCCTGTTCGCCTGGCTTAGGGGCTAGGCGGAGCTCTAGGCGATTCCAGGCGGCGCGGAGGCGGCGATTCGGCGTGCGGAGGCGCTCTAGGCAGCGCGGAGGCGGACGACGCAGCCGGCGCGCACGAAATATTCCGCTCCCACGGTCGCGTGCACTGCTGTCTTTGAGCGCGGGAAAGGAAGCCGCGCACGGGAAGGATAAGAGGGAGACGAGGCCACGCGCGTGCGAAAAGGAAGCCACTGTGAATGGGTGCGCAGCACAGGAGTCGGCACTCGGAGTGCCGACTCCTGTGCTGCGCACCCGTTCATGTCCACGTTTTATGACCCGGAGATGGAGGAAATACACTGTGTTACAACCAGTACATGCCTGAGTACTCACGAGTCAGCAGACATCCATGCTCACACTCACACAAAACAAACTGCATAGGGTACTCCAACAACAGTCAGTTAATTTAACACTCCAGTACAAACTACAGCTGCATCCTTCCCATTACAAAACAAGCATTCCAGTTCCCAGCAGATGCCAATGCGGCGACCAGGCCAGCGCGCATGAGCTGTGAATCCGTGCATAGTGACAACAAAGATTCCGCTACGGCGCCAAAGCTGAGGCGACACGCCACACGCCACCAGCCAGCTACAACTCCCTCCAAAAAGCTGTGCCTGATGAGCCTGCTCAAAGTGGCAACAAAAACCTCCTCAGCTCACACACACTACCTGTACCAGCTTCTCCGTCTTCGTCGTCATGGTCTCATAGATCCTCCTGTGAACAAACAACCAAACAAACAAAGCCTGATGAAAACTCAGCCAGAGGCACCACAGCTGCTCCCTGTCTTCTCTTCTCCAGCCAAACAAGAAAAAACACACCTTGCTGGTTTTGCCACCTCCACAAGCAGCAAGAATTCTGGGGTCACCTTGCTTCAGTTTCTTTTCTCTTCCACCAACAAAATACACCTACAACAAGCTCCAGCAGTCCAGCTAGGGAACACTACAAATACAAATCCATTCTGTCTGCCATCCTTGGCTGGCCTCACCTTATTACTCCTTGCAGGATGCAACAAGGTACTTGTCACTCACGTGTGTGTGCAGGTCTAGCTAATTTAGCTTACTGCTAGATGGAGTACATACATATGCTTGTGAAAACAGCAAGTGTTGCTAGTTATCCACTACTGATACTACTCAAGGTTGCTTCTCGTTTCAGCACCATACCATGTTGCCCTGAATAAAGGGACTGGACTTTTGAGAGATGATGCATGTGCACCAAATTTCAACTTTTCAAGTGGCAATCACATCTCAATTCATATACTACCAAGTACAAAATCATATCTCACTTCTTTCATGCTCCTCATCATCCCCAACATGAAAACTGAACATGCAGCAACAAAGTGCAACCCCTAAAAGAACACTGCATGCTCACAAAGTGAGCCGGCCTAAAGCTCTTGGCCAGCTCACACACTGATCTGTTCATGCCCTCAGTTATGCAATCTTTTCGAGGAAACAACTGAAATCTAGACTACTTTCTGAGAAACAGATGTTACATGCTACAACATGAGTGTACAAAGCAAAACAAAGAGAGGGGATCTCCATAGGTTCATCTTTCATATTTCTATGACAGTAACAGTGATAAGTAAGGAGAATTGTGTAACAAGTGCTAATTGACTCAACGAAAAGATGAATGCATCTACTTTTCTTTGTTAATCGTCTAGCTCCTCACTGACAGCTCTACATGAAGCTTACAACATTTCCAACCAACTTGATGATTGAAGAACATACTACCAGCAAAAAAAGATAAGCTTTTGGAACTTTTCAAATGGAGCAATCTTCAACCCTTCTGTTTAGCTCACATTTATTTGTACACTACCCATGCTTACATTACATCTTTTCTTAGCTGATCGTCTAGGTCTCCACTAACAGAGAAAAAAAATCAAGCCAGAAGACTACCAGAGAAAAGAAAATCAGAAAGTTTGGAAAGTTTCTACCAGAGAATTTCTTGAATTCGTCTGTTTAATTCTATTTATTTTGCCAACTGGTCATACCTTCATTCCTACATTTCAGGCTTTCAAGTGCTAAAAAGGGAACCTGATGAAAGTAAGCATTAACAAAATCTAGAACTGACAGTACTGTCAGGCCATAAAAACATATTATTAGAAATTAAGTTGTTTCCCAAACACTAATAAAGAAATGAATGCTGTCTGAAAACATACACAGCGGATGTAAACAGAATTGTCCATGAAATCAACGATCATCACAATAAGACTAATTACCACAGCACTAGACAAGTGAACATTTATATCACTACATCATCTTCGCAGTCATCTAATCATCAAATGGAGAAGAAAAAGAAAAGAAATGAAATTGCAACCGGATGAATGAATTTCTCCAGCACAGCATAACATGATGTGCAATGGATGTTACCTCAGCTTTATTGCTAAACCCATTTCCTCTTGAATACAGAAACCCAAGAAAAAATATTAACAGGGGATTCCAAATCCGATATGGCAAACATTTCCCCTCCATTGCTTGCTTGGAGATGAAAGGGACTCCCCACATATGAACATGGCAACTATGAACATGAACAATAGCCTCCCATTCGCTGCAGTACAAAACTTAAGCTCCTGAACACCACCGAAAGAATGTGCTGAACCCTCACTGAGCAGAACCTGGGCTCTGAAATTAGTGGCTAGCATTGCCCTCGCTGATATAGAAAATTTACCGACATCAAGCAACCAATGGACAATCCTGTCTCTAGCCAGCACTATCAAGTCTTCTTGTTAGCAGAAGTATCAAGCAAATTGAAAAATCTACTATGCAGCATAATCGTTCTCAATCACCGGTTGTGTCCGCGTCCCCAATGCCACAGGCGCCTGCGTCCGCCCAACCTGTGCCATCCTCAATGTCTCCCCAACCTCCGCATTCCGTTCCATGAGCTGAAGCTTCTTATCCCTTTTGTACCTCACCAAGCAAAGCAGAAGCGCAGCCAACAGCCCCAATGCTGTGGCACCCCCAACAACGCCGACAGCAATCTTCCACGCGTCTGAGCTCCCCTTCTTACCACCTCCCTCAGTCGGTATCGGCGGAGCAATCACGCCAGCAGGAGCTGGAGCTGGAGCAATCTCACTAGAATTCACCACAATCGAGATGTGTCCTTGCCGATACGTCGTGCACACATTGGTTCCCTCCAGGTCCCGGAACTGCGGCACGCCATCCAAATCGAACACAACACACCTCGCCACCGCGCCGCCTGCCGGCACCGCCCGGACACCATCGAACGCCACAGAAATCGGCACCCCCGACGCGACGATGCTGAGCTCCGGCAGCCCCACCCCCACGGCCGACAGGTTGGCCGCGTCGTAGACGAGAAGCCCCAGGACCGGCGCGAGGTAGGCGTACCCGGCGGGGGGCGGGTAGTAGCGGTCGGACCAGTTGCCGAGGTCGTGGTACACGAGCACCACCCGCTCGACGTGCGGCTGCACGACGATGCCCGGCGGGAGCGCGAACTGGAAGTAGCCGGGGAAGCCCCTCCGGCGGAGGCTGCCGCTCCGCAGGCGCAGCGCGGACGCCGCGATGCCCGTGAGGTTGCCCGGCACCGTGGCGTTGTAGACAATGCCGGTGCGCGGGCGCGCCGACAACGCACGGAACGCGTAGTCCTGTAGCGCCGCGTCGAGGGCCCTGGCGGGCGATGAAGGCTGCGGCTGCGCCGCCACTGGTGGGGTAGCGGTGGTGAGGAGCAGCAGCAGCAGAAGCTGGAGGAGGCGGGCGCAGCAGATCAAGAAGCCCATGTCAGTGGGTGGCGGAGCAGAGCAGCCGCCGGAGCTGGGCAAGTGGAGTCAGGACGCTCTCCTCATCTGTGGGTGTCAGCACGCGTCCAAGAACCTTGGCCTGGTGTTAACAAGGACGGGATTTGGGGCGGAGAAGGAAGGCTCTGGGATCCTCTGCACGGAGGGGCGGGCATTTACGCCGCCCCGGCAGACCGGTGCGGTCCAAAAAAGCAGGTGGCTTGGAGGGAGCAGAGCAAGGAGGGCGGCAATGGCGATGGAAGCGAGGAGGACAGGTGGAGCGGAGTCAGGACAGGACAGGACAGGACAGGACAGGACCGAGTCCTCCAAGAAGTGGAGTGGTGGGCGAGGCGGCGACGAGGACGACGGCAACAAATCGGGGCGACGCCGACCCTGATGAAAAAGATACTGAAATTGGGAGGCGGCGAACGCGATCAATCTTGCGGAATCCTAGTGGGGAGACGGGAGAGTGGACGCCGCAGAAATTCGGGATTGAGGGGCGGCAGGAGTAATGCGCCCCCACGAATGATTGCGACGCGGAAGAAGGGAGTGAAGACGAGGAGGGGTTTGGGGATTCAAGAACAAGTGTTTGAGGAGGTCTTCGAGAAGATTTTTTTGTACACGGGGGGTTTAATGCGAATAAATACATGCTTTTTTTCTAGGGGATTAACTGGAAACGCAGTTTGCGCCAGCAATTCTCGTGGGAAGGGTGACTCCAATATGAACTCACGCCTCGTTCAGATACGAAAAGATTTTGGATTTCACTACTGTAACACTTTCGTTTGTTTATGGCAAATATTATCCAATCATAGATTAACTAAAATTAAAAGATTTGTCTCGCAATTTACAGTTAAACTGTGTAATTATTTTTTATTTTTATCTATATTTAAGGCTTGAAGCATGTGCCGAAAGATTCGATGTGACAGGGAATTTTAAAAACTTTTTGATTTTGGGGGTGAACTAAACAAGGCCTCATTTAGAAATCTAAACCTAAAATAAGTCTCCAACATAATACTTTAGCAGAATAGCTATTTTAGTCCCTCAACTATTACTTGAGGCTCAATTTCATCCCTGAACTTTCAAAACATCCGTTTTAGTCCTCAAACTCCAATATTAGACTCAATTTTATCCTAGAACTATGAACATGATCGTTTTAATCCTCAAACTTAGTATTTTGAGCTCAATTTCATTTAAAAACTATTAAACTGTATTTTATTTTGTAAACTTTTATTTTTAACTCAACTTTGTCTATGTTATACATGGAACATTGCACTATTGCACATGATTGAAGATAGAAAATAATATTTATAAACTCTTTCGTGGCCATTCATAATTCCAAGATGTTATTTTTAGCATACTTTATAATTGTACCATTTATATATATATATATATCCAACCAAATTGATATTTATGGGAGCAACTATAGTTGCATGGAACACTATTTATTATTCAAGAATATATGGATATATTAAAATAATAGCAGATCTATAATTTTGATAATTTATGGATGAAATTGTGCCTAAAATATAATATTTTATTTTCGAATTGACAAAATTGAGTTGAAAATAAAAGTTAAATGCACTTTGGTAGTTTATGGATGAAATTGAGCTTAAAATGCAAAATTTAAAGACTGAAATAATCATCTTCATAGTCGTAGGATAAAATTGAGCTTAAAACTAAAATTTGAGGACCTAAATGGTCGTTTTAAAAGTTTAAGGATGAAATTGAGTCTTGAGTAATGTTGAGGAACCAAAATGGTTATTGTGCCTAATACTTTATAGCTTCGAAAAAAGTATCTATTTTAGGTATAGGAGAGACATAACTAAATTTAGAGTGTTGTCTTTCAGGTCATATTGTTGAAGAAGATTAAAAATAGATACATAACCTTTTACCTATATTAATACATAAAAAATAAATGAGTCTTATATTTTGGACGATGATCGTTGGAGAGATGCGAGGAATGTGGAGTTACTGATTTGCCCCCTGGGCGGCACGTCTCTGGTCCACGTGAGGATTACCATTTGTCCTCGCTGGAAAGTGGGTCCATGGATACCTAAGGGGACATGTGTCAGTGTCTGAGCGGGGGGGGGGGGGGGGGGAGCATGTCGTTTGCCGCGTTTTGGCTTTGCCATCTCGCGGCCACGTATCTTTTCGTAACGTTTGGATTTTTCGGAGGCGTCTTTTTTCATTGTATGTGAAGCTTCTCTGAACCGAGGACCCGGGTGAGGCCTTGTTCAGATGAAAAAAGTTGTTGATTTTACTACTGTAGCACTTTCGTTTGTTTGTGGCAAATATTGTTCAACCATAAACTAACTAAGTTTAAAAGATTCGTCTCGTGATTTATAGATAAACTATGTAATTAGTTTGTGTTTTTATCTATATTTAATACTTAATGCATGTGCCGCAAGATTCGATGTGACGGAGAATTTTGAAAACTTTTTGGTTTTTAAGATGAACTAAACAAGGCCTCAAGAGCAGCTGGATGACATGTGGGCTCGGTATCCGTGCTACGGTGCCAGCTCCTCTGTTGGACACATGCATGGAACATTAAATGTAAATAAAAAAATAAACTAATTACACAGTTTGGTTAAGAATCACGAGACGAATCTTTTAAGCCTAGTTAGTCTATGATTAGCCTTAAGTGCTACAATAACCCACATGTGCTAATGACAGATTAATTATGCTTAATAGATTTGTCTTGCAGTTTCCAGACGAGCTATGTAATTTGTTTTTTTATTAGTTTCTAAAAATCCCTCCCGACATCCTTCCGACACATCCGATGTGACACCCAAAAATTTTTCATCTCCAATCTAAACAGCCCTTAACATCCGTGCTACTACTCATGCGACGCGGCAAGCTCATAGGTCAGAAGCCACATGGCGCTCACAAAGAAATTCGGGCCATTGTAGCATTTTCGTTTGTTTGTGATAAATATTGTCCAATTATATACTAACTAGGCTCAAAAAATTCATCTAGTGCAAAATATTGTCCAACTGTGTAATTAGTTTTTATTTTTGACTATATTTAATACTTTATGCATATGCCGTAAAATTTGATGTGACGGAAAATTTTAAAAAAATTTTGGTTTTTAGAGTGAACTAAACAAGGCCCGAGAGTGTATGTTTTCTTGGCAATTGGGATCATACGGGTGTGCCCCGCTAGATAGTAAACGCTCATGAGGTCTTTTTAGTTCACTCCAAAACCCAATTTTTTTTCAAAATTTATCGTCACATCTCAAATTTTTAGACGCATGCATAGAATATTAAATATAGAGAAAATAAAAACCAATTGCATAGTTTGGCTGTAATTTGCGAGACGAATCTTCTGAACTTAGTTAGTTTATGATTGGACGATATTTGTCAAATAAAAATGAAAGTGCTATAGTAGGCAAAGCCAAAAAAAAATTCGTGAACTAAACAAGGCCTGAGTCATCAGTACTTGCTGGCTGTCTTTTACTAAGGGCTTGTTTAGTTCCACCCAAAATCTAAAACGTTTTCAATGTCGTCAAATCTTGTGGCACATACATAGAGCACTAAATATAGGTAAAATAAAAAAATAACCGAGTGTACAGTTTACCTGTAAATCACGAGACAAATCTTTTAAACCTAGTTAGTTCATGATTAAACACTAATTACCAAATATAAATGAAATTGCTATAGTAGTTAAATCCAAAACTTTTTGTAAACAAGGCCTAATGTATCGTGCTTGGACTGAACACGACTAACAACGATAAAAAAACAACGAAAATCCTAGTGTGATTTCACAGTTCATTTTGTGTTATCTACAATTCCTATTGCTAATCTAGGGCCTGATTGGATCAACTACATCTGGTTGTTAGTTAAGGCTAAAAATTATTAGCCCAAATTAGATGGGAGCGGACTAATTTACTAAAATCTAATTAAAGAATTGGCTAAAAGTTAGTCTACCTAATAACTTCGTGTTCAGAGTAACTTCAACAGGTTGGCTAAAATTAGTAGTTAAGTTTGTTAGAAAATTTCTTAAAAAAAAGAGGTCCACAACAACTTTGCTATTTTACAAAATCAGATAGCGTGGTTGACTATATATAGCCACCAAAAATTAATGGATAGCCAACTTTCTATTTTACAAAACCAGATAGCACATCTGTTGAATTTTTTGTTATTTCTAAAATAGCCTCCGTAACAAGAATAATAAGTTGTTGGAGTTGCTCTTAGATAGGGTAGAGTTAAAAATTAGCTAGCTAACAAAATTAGCAGTATATATAAAAAATTATCCTAATTACTTCCATGTCCACCCCTTTATTTTTTGTAATAGCATATATTAGTATTCACATATAGATTTGAGAAATATTTTTGTTTATTTTTATAATGGTTGAGGTAGAGATAGATATAAACATAAAGGTATTTCTTTATATTATCTTTCATAACAATATATATGGGTTGGTTGAATGTAAATTTATGAGGTCATTTTGTATTATCTTTCAAAATTACAAAGGTGGGTAATCTATAAAGTTATTACCGTGTATTTTGAATTATCTTTCATAATGACATATGGGTAATATAGATACCAATTTAGTGGATTATTTCAAATTATCTTTCATAATAGTAAAGGTGGGTAATTTAGATGCAACGTGAGGGGTTATTGAATTATGTTTCACAATAACAAAGTGGGTAACGTAGATGCAAATTGAGGGAGTTATTTTGAATTATTTACAACAACAATCCCAAACACAAAACTGCAGAAGAAATATGTACCTCAGCGGTACGCTCGTGAAAAAAATATTATATGGGATGGGAAAAGGCCAAATTTCACCGTTTTCAAGTGTGAAACTGTGTATAGTGAAGTGACAAAATATATATTTCCTCGAACGATAGTGCAAAAATACATGATTTTGTTCTTTGATAGGGGCGAAATTAAGTGCATCCATAGGTGATGCTTCTTATGGAAAAATACAGCATTTTTCATATTTGTCCGGATGAAAATAATTTTATAGGAGACTGTAGCACTCGTAGTGGAGAACTTCCTATTATAAAGCTCTTTTTATTTCCTTTATGTCCAAAACATGGCAAAAAGTTGAGCTATGAAAAAAACATTACAACCTATTTGTTTGAGCTTATCTATCAAATTTGTCAGCCATTCACAAAAAATCAACAAACAATACTTTTAGTCATGCTTTATCAGCCAAGTGAACAGGCTACAACTTTTTTAGGTAATAGAAATTTTAAAAGAAAAAGGTTCTCAACTACAATTTTTTTATGCAATACCGGATACCACTATGTGTATTCTATGAATCATTTATTGGACCTTCACCAGCGGTTCAAAATAGTGAAAATTAGATTGTAAGTGTGTTGTCTTCTTAGTATTTGAACATATTTTTTAGTTTGAAGTCCGTTTTTATGATCTTTACTTGTTGGAAAGCTTGTGAAATGAACTAGAAGACTATGAAACAAATTTGCATCGGATCAGTTGAAATCTCGCTAGCGGATGGTCCACTGATGATTTGGTATTTTCACTATTTCTTTTTGCTCTGGACTCCAATTTTGATGATATTGGACTTGTGGGAAAGCTTGTGGAAATATCGGCAACTTGAAACCAGTATCATACCAATTCAACCAACTTTAAAGTCATGAGACAAGTCCAGTTCAACACTCTCTTATCCCGACTTTAATATCTTCCTCTCTTTTCGATCTCTTACATTTACGGAAGTCTTAGAAAACCTATAAATACATCTTAACAACCATGCTAATTGGCAGTGGTGAAGCTAGAGCAAATTAGAGAGGGTGCACTTAGCTTGTGGGTGCATAGGCATCTTCTATATGGGGTGCATATATGGTGAAATTTTAGACCTAATTATTGTTTTTACAATTTTTGAGGATGCATTTGCACCCCCTAATTACCATTTAGCTAGCTTCGCCCCCCTAATTGGTTGTCATCAAAAGCACCAAAAACTATACATAATCATGCACAGGGACACATGATCCTTACAAGATGATTTATTGTTTGACTACAACTGTGCTTCAATTTATGCTACTAACATAGTTGATGAACATGCATGTTGTGGTATTGTATTTGTACCACTCAATTTTCGTGGATTAGGTTGAGACTCAAGGGGTGTTTAAAGTTTAGTGAAAACTGAAAACCAACTAATACAATTTTTTTTGGTTATTTAGGTTTGGTTTTCCTTCTTCTAGCTTTTCAAAATCTTAGTATGGATTCTAGTTTTCATAATCATACTAATTGTATGAACTAGTTTATTAATGCGCCAACATATAGTTCAGTGGAATTTTGAACCCTGTTTGACACAATCTCATGCTGGTTAAGAAAAAAGCATCACCAAAATATATGATCAGTTTGGCAAACTACGTGCAAGACGGTCTTTTCCTTTTCATTTTTGGCATGAAAGGTAGGCTCCCGGATATGTTCTACAGAAAAGAAAAGATCAATAGACAAGGACTCGATGTCCTAATCCAAATCACGAATCCATCTTTGAATCTTTTGCACTGCTACCATTGCTTCTGCCAAAGAGGAAATCGTGAAGCAATCGGTATCTGATATTGTCTTTCTATCATCGCCTTTTGTGCAAAAGTTTTTCCATGGACCAGGGTGCACATTCACAAAATTTACAAATAAACCAACTAAAATATTCTGGTAATTTAGGTTTGGTTTTTCTTTTGCTCTTGGTTGTTCAAGGTTAATTTTAGTTTTTGGAAGACAAAATTTAAAAAACAAACAAAAAGGAATCATATATAATGACCATATATTATGAACAGGTGTAATAATGAACAAATTGAAATTTGGGTATTCCCTTTATTCGTTTTGGGTTTTCTAGATATATAGATTTTGTTATGTACGTAGATATATATACACTATATTTAAATATATAGTAATTAAAAATAATACATGTAGAATAATCTAAAATGTGTTATAATTTAGGACGGACCGAGCATTTTGTATGGCCTCACGGTGGTTCATTAAAAAAAGAGATACGTGATGACAAGACATCTGATCTCACTATGGTGTACTGTCTCCACTGTATAAAAAAAAACCCAAAGTATGTGCTTGCTCTTTGTGTGCTTGCTTTGTGCAAGTTGATTGATCTTTCTCGTTCCAGCACGAAAAGTAAGGTAGCTCCAGGATAAGTTTGAAACAAAGAAAAGACGGATAGAAAAGAGAACCGGATTTCTCAAAAACCATGCATGAATCTTTTGCGTTATATTCCTGCAGGCAAAAGAGGAAGAAAGCTCCAGCTGAACTAGAACGACCGATCGAAGCAGCCAGCAGGTCAGAATGGTAAAAATCTTTTACGCTTATCCCATTGCACCCCGAGATGCCGTATCTCCCACGTGGCGAGGCGGCACTGGTCCTTCGTATACAGGGTCCCGATTCTTGCGGGCCCCAAGCCCCCCATCGTTATCCTCTCCGACGACGTGTCTGGCCGCAGTTCACTGGTGTCTCGGGGACGCCGGAATAGTCGCCGGCGTGCGTACGTCGAGGGTCGGAACCGAGCTGTGCCGCTTGTTCATTCGCGAGCGCGGCCGCCGGAGACACCGACCGGTGCGCGTAATCCAAAGCTCGGTAGGGCTAGTTCGTATTCTCGTGCTGCTGCTGACACGGAGGGTTTTTTTTTTTTTTTTTTGTTAAATTTGACTCTCTAAAATTTTTAAAATAACTTACAATTTAGAACGAAAGAAGTATTTGGTAATTATTATTCAATTGTAAACTAAGTAAACTCAAAAGATTCATCTCGTAAATTGCAGATAAACTATACAATTAATTATTTTTTTTATCTTTATTTAATACTTCATACATCAACCACAAAGTTTTTAGATTTTAAATGACCCAAAAGCGAGCTCCTGCTCGTACGTACTCCTATATATTCAGCTTGTCGGATAGATGAGACGGCGGTGTTTTCATTTCATTCAATTGTTTCGTCGCGAGCTGACATTATTATTATTGACAACAAATGTTGGTACTTGACAAAAGAGCTTTCAGAAGGTTAGTAGTACTTGGTAGCCATAGGATAATAAGGTACGCTATATTGTACAAAGGACGCGAACATGCAGACATGGAAATGTTGCCGTCTGCTCATCTCGTCCAAGAGCAACGAGATCGGGGCACAGCAAGCAGAAGCAGTGGCCACTAGTTTGAGTTCGTTGCCGAGAAATATATAATGCATCCAACAGCTGACGACGACGACGATCGGGACGTATATATATATGTACACCATTCCAAGCCCCAACTTGCAAGCGATTGTTTGGTTTCCGCTCATCACTCGTTGATCAATAAACACCAGCCATGCAAAACCCGCAGTGTTCCAATATAATCTAATCAGATCTCATTTTTCTTCCTCCAAATTGACTACTGATCATAACAACAGAAATATATATAAGAATACCATGAAGAAAAAGAGGCCGCACACAGCTCGAGAGCCGCCGGCGAGGAGTATATGAGAGGCTTCGGCAGAAGACTGCTCCGTCAGAGCTTGCTTGCATTGCATGCATTGCTGCGGACTATGACCGTGTCACTGCATGCCCCCGCTCTGGTTCTTGCTCCTGATTCTGCTCCTTGTATGGAAGCTGCCACAATCAGCTACATCAGCTAGCTCATCGTACGTTAAGTATGTCTGCTAGCTCCTGTTGCTCCTGATGCTCCTTGTATGGAAGCTGCCACCGGATACAGCAGCTCATCGTCAAGCATGTAATCTACTGCTTCCACACCCCATGGTCAGGATCAGAGGTGAACGCATGCATGCTTTGATGCTGATCTTACCATCCTTGATATTGGTAGTACGTATTGATGAGAGGGAGACTTTTATGTTAAGTTTCAGCTCAGGAACAAAGTGGATGATTTTCATTGGGGGTTCTTATTTGCAGTTTGTGGGGCTGCACAAGTGGAACACAAGGCATCATTCTTCACTGAGAGTTGGTCCAAACATGTGCAAAGGAAACAGGTCCTGCTCTTGTGGGTGGAGATTTTGATATCTTTACAAGCCGAAAAAGAACGATCGACGTAGTAGATTGAGGATCGGTGGTCCTTCTTGTTTAATGCTATTATTAATTAATAGCTTGGATTTAAGGGAACTTGATCTCTCAGACAGAATATTTTACATGGGCCAATTCTACGGAAACAACAGCTTATGAAAGGCTTGACTGGATCTTAGTGAGCATGGAATGGGAGTCTAAATTAAATTTCCACTTGCGACTGTACGAGTGCGTTGGCAAGGGAAATATCAGATCACACTCTGTTACTTGTAGACAATATGGTAATGACACCCATGGAAACAAACAATCGGGCTTCAAATTCGAACTTGGTTGGTTATTATTGAGTGATTGTTTCTATGAGTTGGTTGTTGATGTATGGAAAAAGGAGTTGAGAGGCGAAACACCGCTACAAAGATGGAAAAACAAAACTCGAAGGTTTAGATAATCTTAAGGGGTTGGGCCAAGAATGTTAGTAGGAAATACAAGAAAGAAAAGACCGAGTTGATTAGAAAAGCTGATGAGTTAGATAAAAAAAGCGGAGTTGCAATCACTCAACAGTATGGAAATTGATCCTAAAATTAGTATAAAGGGAGACTTGCTCTTCTTTTATGGGAAGAAGTCAGC
The DNA here is from genome assembly GCF_000003195.3 of Sorghum bicolor. Taxonomy (NCBI): domain Eukaryota; kingdom Viridiplantae; phylum Streptophyta; class Magnoliopsida; order Poales; family Poaceae; genus Sorghum; species Sorghum bicolor. The sequence continues at coordinate 2,423,177 of NC_012877.2, forward strand.
TGGTATCAAAGAGCCAAGACAACTAAGTTTTTATTTGGTGATTGTAATACTAAGTATTTCCATTTTGTGGCCATTAGAAAGCATATGGAACACAAGGATTTTGTTTTGTTCAGAGCAAGAGGAAGGAACAATCGAGGGCGAGGAAAACCTTACAAAATTCATCACCAATTACTATAAAAAGGTCTCTTTGGAGAAAAAGATAGTAATAACTTTTCTATGATAGAGTCCTTTACAAGTGACATTTTACGAGTTCCAAAGTTAGAAATGACGTCTTAACGACAGAACTAGAAAAGGAGGTTAAGGAAACAATTTTTCAAATGGAGCATAATAAAACTCCAGGACCCGATAGGTTCTCGGCTGAGTTCTACCTATTTTTTGGGAATTAATAAAAGATGACCTCATGCCTCTCTTTTTAGAATTTCACCACAGTAACTTTTCCCTCTTCAGCCTTAACTTTGATATAATTACATTACTACCAAAGCAAAAGGAAGCTACACAGATCCAACAATTCCGACCCATTTATGTGTTAAATGTTAGCTTCAAAAATTTTACAAAAGTGATGACAAACCGAATAGTCCTAGTGGCTCAAAAGGTGTACCCATCACAATCAGCATTTATGAAGGATAGAAATATTTTGGAACGAGTGGTCATTTTGCATGAAACCATTCATGAGATACACAATAGTTAAAATGAGGTGATCTTAAAGCTAGACTTTGAGAAAGTCTATGAGAATTTTTTTTTATTTTTAGCTCAAATTTGAAACAAATTTCAATTTTGACACGCTTTCGAAAGTATTTTCAGAAATAGACCGTTTGGCCCCGCCACCATGCATGGCGGGGCAAATGCACAGTACCCCCGCCATGCATGGCGGCGGAGTAGGGATGCCACGTGACTGCCACCTGCCAGCTCGTGCTGACGTGGACCCCGCCACGATCCATGGCGGGTTAGAGAATCCCGCCGTGGATCATGGCGGGTTGAGGAGAATATGACGGAAGCAGGTGTCAGGCTATGCGGCAAGGGCCTTGTTTACTTCACCCCAAAAACCAATTTTTTTTTAGATTTTCCGTCACATTAAATTTTGGAGCACATGCATGAAGCATTAGATATAGACGAAAATAAAAACTAATTGCACAGTTTGCCTGTAAATTCCGAGATGAATCTTTTAAACCTAGTTAGTCAATAATTAGATAATATTTGTCAAATAAAAACGAAAATACTATAGTGCCAAAATCCGAAATTTGTTGGGAACTAAACAAGGCCAAGGTCACTGCATCATGGCGGGTCTTTGCATGCAGCAGGCAGCAGCAGCAACACGGGCAGTAGTTTACAAATTTTTTTAGATTTCGACACTGTACCACTTTTATTTTTATTTAATAAATATTGTCTAATTATAAAGTAACTAGGCTTAAAAAATTCATCTCGCGATTTACAGATAAACTGTGTAATTAGTTTTTAATTTTATTTATATTTAATATACCATACATGTACCACAAAATTCGATGTGACGAGAAATGTTGAAAATTTTAGGAACTAAGGCCTTGTTCAGTTCCGAAAAGATTTCGGATTTCGGTACTGTAGCATTTCGTTTTTATTTAATAAATATTATCCAATCATGGACTAACTAGGCTCAAAAGATTCATCTCGTGATTTACAGTCAAACTGTGTGATTAGTTTTTATTTTCGTCTATATTTAATGCTTCATACATGTGCCGTAAAATTCGATATGACAGGAAATCTTGAAAACTTTTTAGATTTTGGAGTGAACTAAACAAGGCCTAAACAAGCCGAACGTGCTGCAGGCCTGAACATCATCACATCATACGCCTGAACACCACCAGACCACGACCCGGCGGGTGGACAAGTCTTGTCAACCTTGTTTAGTTCTAAAAAAAATGGCAAAATTTTTTAGATTTTCTGTCACATCAAATCTTTAGACGTATGCAAAGAATATTAAATGTAAATAAAAATAAAAACTAATTATACAGTTTGGTCGAAATTGATGCGACAAATCTTTTGACCCTAGTTAGTTCATGATTAGACAATATTTATAAAATACAAACAAAAATGCTACACTACCGATTTCCTAAAATTTTTTGAAACTAAGCAAGGCCCCTCTCTGCCTCCCGTGCAGTGCATTGCTTGCCCATAGGGCTCCTGTGCAGTGCATTTGCTTACGCACATAGGCCGTGTTTAGTTCCGTATGTAAAAAATTTTGTGACGCTGTAGTATTTTTATTTGTTTTTGGTAATTATTGTCCAACCATAGACTAATTAGACTCAAAAGATTCATCTCATAAATTCCGACCAAACTGTGCATTTAATTTTTATTTGCGTCTATATTTAATATTCCATGTATACGTTTAAAGATTCGATGTAATAGGGAATCTTAAAATTTTTTGGATTTTTAGGTGGAAGTAAACAAGGCCATACACTTGTTGGGTTGGTTCCATGCATTGCAACGCAGCTGGTACGTACCCCGCCATGATCTATGGCGGGGTACTCTTAACCCGCCGTGGTCCATGGCGGGGTACACGTCAGCAGCCTCGTCGCCATGCACGCCACGTGGCGGCCCTACCCCGCCACTATGCATGGCGGGGTGCAGCGTATTTGCCCCGCCATGCATGGTGGCGGGGCCAAACGGTCTAGTTTTGAAAACTTTTTCATAACCATGTCAAAATTGAAATTTGTTTCAAATTTGGGTTAAAAATAAAAAAAAAATTCGCCTATGACAAGGTGAAATTGTCAGTTTTACAATAGACGTTGAGAATGAGAGAAGTTCGGTTCAACCCCCTCTTTATCTCGGCTTTATATCTTTCTCTCCTTTTGATTTCTTACATCAAGAACATATAAACACATCTTAGCACACATGTTAATCCTAGTAATGGTATCGGCATCAAAATCATGCACATGGACACATGATCCTTACAAGAAGATTTATTGTGTTTGACAATGACTGTGGTTTACTAGTTACTATCATCATCGATGGACATGTTGTGACAATAATGTATTTGCACCACTCATTTTTCATGGATCAAGGGACTCATGGGGTGTACTAAAAAACAAAAACCAAACAATACAAAAAATGGTTATATATTTAGTGCTGTTTTTCTTTTTTTTTCTAGTTTTCACAAAAAACCATAGTATAGGTTCTACTTTTCATAATCATACTAATTTTATGAACCGATTGATTTAGTGCATCAACATATAGTTTAGTGTAATTTTGAACCCTGTTGACACAATCTCATGTTGGTTAAGAAAAAACCGTGACCAAAATATCTAATCTGTTTGGCAAACTACATGCAAGATGATCTTTTCTTTTTCGTTTTCAGCATGAAAAGCAGGCTCCCGGATAAATTCAACAGAAAAGAAAAGATCAATAGAAGAAGAATTGATGCCCTGACCCAAATCACCAACCTCTGTTTGAATCTTTTGCACTGCTACCATTCTACCAAAGAGCGCGCTGAGGAAAGCCCAAAGCAATTGGTATCTGATTTGTATCGCCGCCTAATAGAAAAGAAAAAGATGAATGGACGAGGACTTGATACCCAAACGCAAATCATGCATGAATGTATCTTTGAATCTTTTGTGCTGCTACCATTGGCTCTGCCAAAGAGAAAAGCTTGAAGCAATCAATATCTGATATTGTACGTCTTTGTATCGGTCGCGTTTTGTACATTTTTCCCCATGGATGGATCAGGTGCATTCACAGAAGTTCCACATCAACCAACCAAAATATATATTCTGGTTATTTTGGTTATATTGCTCTTCGTTGTTGTAGGGTTTAGTTTTCAGAATCAGAAAGCATGAATCTATAAAAAAAACAAAGAAGTTCAAAAGAAATCATATGTTATGATGTGGCCCAAAAGCGCATAAATTAAAATTCGTTAACAATGCATTTTTTTTACCAGATACAACTTAGACGCATACAATCCATATCCTACACTCACACAACATATATGCAGGGCCTCACTATGGTTCTGACTTCTGACAAATCAAAACAATAAAAAGATACACATGATGCATGCATGACAAGTATCTCACTATGGTGTACGTATTTGATTAAAAAAAAACTATGGTGTGCGTACTCCACTGTATATATATATATAAAAAATCTGATCTAGTTTGGGTGTTTGCTTTGTTCCAGGTCGAAAAGCATGCATGCATGCATGCTCTAGGACAAGTTGGATTCCAAGACAAGTTTGAGACAAACAAAATACGAACAAATAAAAAAGAGAGAGATGAACTCTCGATCGATCATCCCAAACCCAAACCATGATCGAATCTTTTGCGCTGCTACCATTCTCGTGCAGGCAAAAAAAGAGCAAGAAAAGCTCCAGCTGAACGAAGCAGTTAGAAAGCTGGCCAGTATCTGATCCGCTTATCTCACTGCACACCGAGATGCATGCCATATCTCCGACGTGGCGAGCCGGCACTGGTCCCTCGTATACGGACTCCGGATTCTCGCGGGCCCCCCACCGTGTTATCCTCCTCCTCCTCCGTGGCCGGCCGGAGTCCACGGAATAGTCGTCGCCGGCCGGCCGGCCGGCCGGCGTACGTCGAGGTCAGCTCGGCGGCGTAGGTCCGGACGGAACCAAGCTGCGCCGCTAGCTTTGTTCATCCCCACGCGCGGCCGCCGCCGGAGCCGGACCGGAGACCGACCGGCCGGCGTATATTCCAAAGTCCGGCGAGCTAGTTGCGCCTCGGACTCTTGCTCTGCTGCTGAGGCTGAAAGCGAGCTGGCCAGCAGATGTGTCGCTGTTCTTGCAGATGCGCAGAAGCATGCAGCGAGGAAATCTGTAATAATCTGGAAACGGAAAACGCTGTGTTAATAGCCTTTAGTTTGCGTCGATCGAGACATGGAAATGTTGCCGTCGAGACGGTGGCCATGTCTGCTCGTCTCGTCCAAGAGCAACGAAGGCCGGGCCACAGCAGCAAGAATTTGGGCACTGCTGCCTGCTGGCCACTAGTTTCAGTTCGTTGCCGAGAACACGACGACGACGACGATCTGGACGTACCTACGTACGACATTCCATGCCCTGACTTTCAAGCGATTTTTGGTCGATCCAGTAAACACCAGCCATGAAAAAAAAACCCCCCGCAGAGTCCAATCAGATCTTTTTTTTATTATATTCCAAAACAATTTCTGGTATACTGGTACTAATCAAAATAAAAATACCATAAAAAAAAGAAGAGTAGTAGTGAACTGGAACTGTCCCAGCCAAAAAAAAAAAAAACTGGAACTGGAACTGGAATGTCTCTATAAATATGAGAGGGATGGGCAGAAGCCTGCTGTTTCGTCAGAAGACTGCTTCGGCAGCACAAGACTAGGGCGGCCGCTGGTCTGCTGTATGCCCCCGCTCTGGTACCTGCTCTCTTTCCCTGATCCTGCTCCTCCTTGTACGGAAGCCGCCGCCTTCGCCGCCGCCGCCGTCGCAAGCTACAGCACCACCTCATCGTCGTCACGCGTGGTTTCTGCTGCTGCTTCCACCGTCACCATGGACACGATCAAACAGCAGTGGTATGTATGCTTGCATCTCATGATAGAGATAGCTTTTCTTCAATCATTCAGAGGTGATGAACGCATTCCATAGCTCATCTTACAATCGTGTGTGTCTGTGTGTGTGTGTGTTTGTGTTGGGCGGCTACAGCAGCAAGGTGTCGTCGTCGTCGTCGTCGTCGTCCCTGGAGATGGAGATCCCTGCCGATCTCATCATCCGCATCGGCGACTCCATTTTCCCTCTCCACAAGGTACGGTCATGGTGAAACAAAGCAATTCTTCCCCCCTCATCCATGTCGATCATGGAGGAGAAAACATAATGGACCGTCACTGATAATGGCTTTGCTTCAACGTACCTACACCCAGGCGGTGATGGTGCCCAAGTGCAGCTACATCCGCCGTGCCATCACGGCGTTGGCCGCAGCGGCGAGCAGCAAGGCCGCCGACGACGGCGACGCCACGGCCACCGTCGTCGAGCTGGACCTCTCCGCGCTCCCAGGCGGCGCGGACGCGTTCGAGAAGGCCGCGCGGTACTGCTACGGCGCCAACTTCGAGATCACGCCTGCCAACGCGGCGGCGCTACGCTGCGCCGCGGCGTTCCTCGACATGCGCCACCCGTCGGCGGACCTGGCACGGCGCGTGGACGAGTTCCTCGCGCGGTCGGCGCTCCGCACGCTGCCCGGCGCCGTCGCCGTGCTCCGGTCCTGCGAGGCGCCCGACGACGACCTCCTCCGTGCCGCCGCCGACGAGCTCGGCGTCGCGCGCCGCGCCGCGGATGCCGTCGCGCTCGCCGTCTGCCGCGAGGCGTTGTTCCCGACGACGACCACGTCGGGGTCGTCGCGGCTCCCCGGGTGGTGGAAGGTGGAGCTGGCGGCGCTGTCGCCGCGCTCGTTTGCGAGAGTCGTCACGGCGCTAAGGTGCCGCCGCGCGGACCCGGCCGTGGTGGCCGCCGCGGCGGGGAGCTACGCGGAGCTCGTCCTCGCGGAGGTCCTCGCGGCGCCGCGGGACTGCGCGGACCAGCGCGCCCTGCTCGAGTCCGTCGTCGACGTGCTCCCGTCGTCCGCCGACGCGCCCGGCATCCCGGCGTCGTTCCTCTGCCGCCTCCTCCACGCCGCCGTCGCCACCGAGGCGTCCGCCAAGGCGTGCCGCGACCTGGAGCTCCGTGTCGCGGCGGTGCTCGACCAGGCTACCGCTGAGGACCTGCTCAGCGTCGCGCTGGACGCCGCCGGGGAGCGTGTTAGGAACACCGACACCGTGCGACGCGTCGTGACTGCCTTCGTCGAGCGGCATGCGGCGGCGGCGGCGGCGGCGCCGGAGAGCGAGAGGAGGAGGAGCCGTCGGGCGTCCATGTCCGGGACGACGGCGGCGACGGAGCTCGGTGCTGGGACCCGGCCCGGCGCGCTGGAGAAGGTGGCGAAGATGGTGGACGAGGTGGCGGCGGAGATCGCGACGGAGGAGGCGCTGCCAATCTCCAAGTTCGTCGGCGTGGCGGGCGCGGTGCCCAAGGACGCGCGGCCGTCGCACGACTGCCTGTACCGCGCCGTCGACATCTACCTCAAGACGCACCCGGCGCTGGACGAGATCCAGCGGGAGAAGGTGTGCAGCGTCATGGACCCGCTCAAGCTCTCGTACCAGGCGCGCCTGCACGCGTCGCAGAACAAACGGCTGCCGCTGCAGGCGGTGCTCAGCGCGCTCTACTACGACCAGCTCAAGCTCCGGAGCGCCGCGGACGCCGCGACGTCGATGGGCGACGTGGTGGCGGACACGCAGACCCAGTCGTCGTCGGCCGCCGGGAGAGCTCGCGCGCAGGCCATGGCGGACGCGGCGCTGGCGCGGGAGAACGAGGCGCTGCGGGTGGAGCTGGCACGGATGCGCGCATACATGTCCGGGACGATGCAGCACGGCAAGGGGCGCGAGTCGTCGACGCCGGCGTCACCGTCTCGGACGGCGAAGAAAGCGACATTCTTGGGGACGGAGCTGGCACGGATGCGGGCGTACATGTCGGGGATGCACCACAGCAAGGGGAGCGGGGCGACGCCACCGGCGTCACCGTCCCGGACGGCGGCGGCGAAGACGAAGGCGAGCTTGTTGGGGTCGGTGTCCCGGTCGCTGAGCCGGCTGAACCCGTTCAAAGGCGGGTGGACGACAAACCACACCGGCAGCATCGCCGCCGGTGGACGCCCGTGCAAAACGATGCACCATGTGGTCACGCCCAAGAGGAGAAGGTCCTCCATAGGTTGATGGTCTGTGCAATTTTTAGGAGAGCGTGCGCATGGCTTGTAGTTCCATTATTATTATTGTGTGTGTGTGTGTGTGTTTTTTTTAAATTTATTATTGTACTAATATATATGAATGTGTGCCTTTTCCCAAAAAAAAAGAATGTGTGTAGTATGAAGTGGCTTGCTAAAAAAACTAAAATTACATGTTCGTATCAGTCATCATTTTTATCTTTTCTTTTATCTTCATTTATTTGCCACAAGCACGGGGAGCTTAGTTTTCTGTTTTTCATGTGAATTCACGGGACAAGTTAAATCATCTAGAAATTTGTTAGGCAGCATGTATTATTTTTGGCACAAACCCGAGGAGCTTAATCAATCTTTTGAATTTCATGTGAATTCATTGTACATATTTTAAATCCTTAGGTATGGTCTTATTTGACACTGAGTCATCTCTTTCAGCTGATGTAAGTGGACATCATATTGACAATGGCAATTGGCAACTCATCATGTACATCATTTGAGAGGCAGAAAGAAAAAGTTACATTACTTATTTTTTTCCATTGCCAAGTACTTTTATTTTACAAATTCGAATAGATCTATTATTTTCTTATATGGGTCCTTTTTTAAAAAAGCTTCAATATTAAAAAAATGTTTTGTTTTCTTATTACTTTTTACATCAAAAGATGGTTTAAATTGCAACTTTGAAACACCATTTATTCCAAGGTGAAGATTCAATAACCCTCCCAACAACAATATAACCTATTTTTCTCTATGTTTATTTTTCTCTATGTTTGATTTCTTCATTTTATTTGACATCCAAAGATAATTTTAATCGTTTTTCAATCAATTTTAAACTTTCAACTGCATGAGGATGCAACCAAGGTGGCTTCATTTTATCTTAATAATGGCATGAAAGCATGAATAGGTAATAGGAAAAATAAGTGTACTTGTATTTTTTTATTAGATAATAATGAATTTTTGATTAGTTCAGCTGTTGAATAACAGAAGTTAAAATTTTGTAGGGTGATAGAGAACGACATAACTTGTATAAGAAAAAGTACATTTTTAGTCTGTATAACTTAAGCATCTAAATATCAATTAGTCTACATGTACAAATTATGCAAAAACTAATGATGAATAAAAATCATAATGTATCTTCTATTATACTTTATGATATTTGCTATCATCTTATAACTTTGAACTTAACTCAACTTCAGTGAGAAATGGAAAAACCTTAAGGTGTAGAGCACTTATTACAAACTGTTTACCAAATTTAGAAATGTGTGTTGGCAATTGCCTTTTATTTGAGATAAAGCAATGAAATATTCCAGCCCTCATCTACCAATTCCCCTGGCGCAGGAGGATTGATTGCCCCATTAAAAATAAAAATAAAGGCGACAACAACAGTTTTATTTTCTTATATGGGCCTGCTTGCTGTGCTTTTGTTTAGGATTTATTTAAATCTAAAAAGTTTTTAGATTTCGACACTGTAGCACTTTCATTTTTATTTGACAAACATAGAGTAACTAAACTTAAAAGTTTCGTCTCGCGATTTATAGGCAAACTGTGTAATTAATTTTTGTTTTCATCTATATTTAATGCTCCATGTATATGTCACAAGATTTGATGTGACGAGAAATTTTAAAAAGTTTTTATTTTTTGAATGAACTAAACAAGCCCTGTAGGATCGCAAGAAGACCATCGGGCAAGAGATGATTTTTAGTCAAAATTCAACTTTCCAAGACATGCTATTTTATGTTTCTTATTAATTGGGCATGGTCACGTTACAACTTAAAAAAATGTTACATTACAATCATGTACACTATGGATTGAATAAGTTTTACTTTTTTATAATGTCGAAAACAAAATGAATTTAAATTTCTTGTTCATTCGTCATGTACCAACAAATTAATTAAATAAATTTTACAAAATCATTTTGGGTTACCTATTATAAATTATTGTGTTATTATATATACAATAAAATAAAATGGTTGCACATGTGTGAACTATGTCCCCCCATCGTGTGTCCATGTCCATGTTATTAAAAACTTAAGATCATGTATGCATATTATATACATAATACGAAGATATTTTCCATATATATATATATATATATATATATATATATATATATATATATATCTTATTACCTCTTCTTCTGAGGTAATATTTGACAATTACTATTCAGATCGACGGTTCACAGTTTTTTAGATGTATCATAGCAAGGCCCATTATTCATAATGGAGGAATAACAGTACAAGTGAAATGATATAAATGGAACCACCTGCGTTCCTCGCAAGTACCAACCGTGGACTGTGGAGGGTCGCCAAACAGAGAACCAAGGGGGCGGCATCACCAACAGATGGGCTTCTGATCGACTTCAGCTGGGTGGTGAGTCTGCAGAGACGAGGGCGCAGCGGCGTTGGGGTCACCACGAGGTGTCTGTTTAGAACATGAAATGAATTGTTTTAAATAAAATATTGGAAACCTTATTCATTGTGCTGGAGAATGAATCAGTGAAACCTATACCTTCTCTCATTTCTTTCAAGTGGCGATATTAATCGAAGTGCTTCCAGCGGATGTGTGAAATCTGTGGCCAGCTTTCTCCATCAGGCTCTCGGCAGTTCTTCTTCAAGTCGTCATAACGATGTATAGTTATGCGCTGGAGGGAGGATGGCAGAACTGGTAAAGATGTTATGTTGGGGCAATTGCCGATTTCAAGACTCTCCAGACTGGAGAGAACTTTTAGATTTCCTGGCAGGGACTCCATTTTGCATTCCCAAAAGTACAGGTGCTTGACAGATAAGAGATTTACAGATTCTCCAAATGAAGCTGACGGCTCCTTGCAATCAAGAAGAGCAAGATATGGTGGGACTATAAACCCTTCAGCCTTGAGCATCTGGTTGAGCAGTACGAAACTACTAACGGTGAGCCATTTCTGGACACGAAACTGTGAGATGCACTTGGCAGTGAGGTTTGGAACATCTCCCAAACTTAGTTCATCAAGTTGCCAGGAAGACAAGCGTTCAAGAGAGCACAGATCGGGGAGACCACATAGATCTAATGATTCAAGGGAGGTCAGGTGGCCAATCGACAAGGATGGGGAGCTTCTGCAATATCCAATGCAAAGAGATTTCAGGTGTGGCAAGCCATTAATGAACGAATCGGCTGCAAGAATGCAGCCTGTTATGTTGAGGTGTCCAGCAAGGTTGAATGACATAAATTCTGCTCCACGTGCCAGATCTAAAGAAGGGCAATCAATACAATAAAGTCTGGAAAGAGATGGAGCAGCACGTAAGCCCCCCAGTGATCTGAGACACCAACAACCTCTTACCGTCAACGAGTCAAGCTTTATCAAATGCTCAAACACCTCTTCTGACGGAAGTGCAGATAATGCCATATTATATTCCATTATTAACGTTGTCAATGAAGTGAGGCCACCAAGGCAAATAGCTAAAGCTTCATCTGTAATACTGCATGAAGAAAGAACAAGACCAACAAGTCCAAATGGTAGAACCAGTGGCAGCTCCATGGTCCTTCCATAAATGACTCTTATCCTCTGCTCATGGCAAAAAAGCCATGCCTTGATCATATTTTCTTTGTCTGATATATATCTCCTCCTTCCTCTAGGCCACTTTCAATAATTTGAAGATGTTGTGATATATCATCACCCATCTGCGTTGTCAACTGCTTCAGGGATGAATAGTCCTCTACAAGTACTTCCGTAATATTAAATCCTGAATTGACCTCCCACATCGATGCAAGTTTAGATGCCAGGTCCTCTGTCTTCATTATATTTCCCCTCAGACCATGCTGGTCGAGCTCATTTTTGGAGACAAACATAAGCAGTGGGCACGTCTGAATTGACAATTTTGTAAGCATTGCTGGAAGACAAGGTAATATTTTCAATTTTGGAACATTTTCTAGCGGATGTGTGAAATCTGCAACGGATTGGCAATTTTCAATTTTGACAATTTTGGAATATTTTCCACCTGCCTCGCAAGTCCCAACTGTGGACTGTGCACAGTCGCCAAACAGAGAACCGAGGGGACAGCATCTGCAACGGATTGGCTTCTGACTTGAACTGGGTGGCGAGTCAGTGTCGTGTTGTGCTTGTGCCAGGGTGACCTTGAGGTCGAGGTGCCTGTTTACAACATGAAATGTTTTTAAAATATAAAATATTGGAAACCTTATTCATTGTGCTGGATAATGAATCAGCAGAACCTATACCTCCTCATTTCGTTGAAGATCATTCATAGAAGTGCTTCCAGCGGATGTGTGAAATCTGTGGCCAGCTTTCTCCATCAGGCTCTCGGCAGTTCTTCTTCAAGTCGTCACAACCATATATACTTATACGCTGGAGGGAGGATGGCAGAACTGGTAAAGATGTTATGTTGGGGCAAATGCCGATATCAAGCCTCTCCAGACTGGAGAGAAATTGTAGATTTCCTGGCAGGGACTCCATTTTGCATCGCCAAAAGTACAGGTGCTTGACAGATAAGAGATTTGCACATTCTCCAAATGAAGCTGACGCCTCCTTGCAATAACGAAGAATAAGGTTCAGTGGGACTATAAACCCTTCAGTCTTGAGCATCTGGTTGAGCAGTACGAAACTACTAACGCTGAGCCGTTTCTGGACACGAAACTGTGAGATGCACTTGGCAGTGAGGTTTGGAACATCTATCAAACTTAGCTTTTCAAGTTGCCAGGAAGACAAGCCTTCGAGAGTGCACAGATCGGGGAGACCACGTAGAGATAATGATTCAAGAGAGGTCAGGTGGCCAATCGATAAGCATGGGGAGCTTCTGCAACAGTAAATGCAAAGATATTTCAGGTGTGGCAAACCATTAATGAATGAATCAGCTGCAAGAATGCAGCCACGTATGTAGAGGTCTCCAGCAAGGTTGAATGACATAAATTCTGCTCCATGTGCCAGATCTAAAGAAGGGCAATTAATACAATGAAGTCTGGAAAGAGATGGAGCAGCATGTGAGCCCCCCAGTGATCTGAGACACCAACAACCTCTTACAGTCAACCAGTCAAGCTTTGTCAAATGCTCAAACACCTCTTCTGAAGGAAGTGCAGTTAATGCCATATTATATTCCAGTATTAACGTTGTCAATGAAGTGAGGCCACCAAGGCAAATAGCTAAAGCTTCATCTGTAATACTGCATGAAGAAAGATAAAGTTCACGTATTCCTGATGGTAGAACCAGTGGCAGCTCCATGGTCCTTCCATAAATGACTGTTATCCTCTGCTCATGGCAAAAAAGCCATGCCTTGATCATATTTTCTTTCTCCAATATTATATCAACTCCTTCCTCTAGGCCACTTTCAATAATTTGAAGATGTTGTGATATATCATCACCCATCTGCGTTGTCAACTGCTTCAGGGATGAATAGTCCTCTGCAAGTACTTCCCTAATATTTGATCCTGAATTGACCTCCCACATTGATGCAAGTTTAGATGCCAGGTCCTCTGTCTTCATTATATTTCCCCTCAAATCATGCTGGTTGAGCTCATTTTTAGACACAAACATAAGCAGTGGGCACGTCTGAATTGACAATTTTGTAAGCATTGCTGGAAGACAAGGTAATACCTTCAATTTTAGAACATTTGTTAGGGACAGCCTAGTGCACTGCCGTAGGAGCTCAGTATTAGGGGGTAGGCCTTCTAACAAAGTGCAGCCATTAAGCTTAAAACATTCCAAATTTTCAAAATAGGATGGCTCGAGTAACCACCTTTGGATATGTGTCAGATTTGTAGCCTTTGATTGTGACGACACGAAGTTGGGGCGACGGTCTCAGACCTTCTAGAATATCCAAATGTAAAGTATCTGCTGCATCCATTCCATTCTCGCTACTCCAGGCAAGCTGCAACTTTTTAAGGCGATTCTTCTGATATAGCATGGACTCTAAGGCTTCTTCCTTTTCTGAAACATTCTCAAGATTTTGTACTCTTAAACTGCCACCAAGCTCATTCAAGCCCTTCAGCTGCCACAACTCGTATCCTTGCTTCTTTTGCACAAAAAAGGTATGGATGTGTTGTAGCGAAGTTAGCTTGCCTATATTGGGAATTTGATGAATAGATTTTTCAATCAAGGCACGTGGGTACTCCGTGTACACCCCCATATGTCGTAACTTACTTAAGTTGCTAAGCTTGTCAGGCAACCTGTCCACCATTGGGCTTAACTGAAGTAGCTGCAAGTGGTAAAGAGTACATAATGATCTAGGCAATTCAGAAATTAACGTTCTGATAAGGTTCAAATACCGAAGGTGCTTCAGCCTACCAATAGATTCAGGCAACTTACTACTGTTGTAGAATGACAAATACAATACACGTAACTTCTTCTGGTTCTGCAGCATCTGATCAAAAATATCGCTTGCATCATCCATTAGTGGATCAATGCAGATGATAGTGCGTAAATGCTGTAGCTTGTAGATAATTTGCTTATGCTTTTGCAAACTCTGAACCTGAAGAGAGAGATGTCGAACAGTGCATGGTACTTCTCTGATATTATCCTCTTCTAATCTGAAGCAGTCTTCTACAGAGAGTGACTGTGCCAAATCATGAAGGATGTCGTGCATGATATAGTATGAATAACACTCTGTTTCAGAAACCAATTGAAAGAAAGACCCAAAGAGCATCTCATTGAAATAATCCCTCCCGACATCTTCCATTGTCATGCTACTCAAATTACATGAACCAACAAGCCCTTCTGCCACCCAAAGGTGAACCAACTCATCAGGTTTATATTTATGACCTTTTGGGAATAAGCTGCAATACAAGAAGCACCTCTGCAGACGTGGATCTAACTTCTTGTAACTCCACAAGAGAACTGTGAAGGGCTCACTTAAATCTCTGAGCTTTAGAGCACCTTTCCATTCAGCAGTATCTTTTTTTGTGCTCAACCGGGAACCAAGAACTTTTGCTGCCAAAGGACATTGTCCAAGCCTTTTAGCAATCTCCACTGCAGTATGTTCCAGATTATTGTGCAAAAGTTCATCTCCAATTTTTGCTCCAGAGAAAGCATGGTGTTTGAAGAGTGCCAAGAAATTGGCATCATCCAATTTTTCCAAATGAACAACTTGTTGTTGATCACAGAAAACAGCGGCCGGAAGTGTTTCACGCCGAGAAGTCACCAAAACTTTGCTTCCCATCTGTTTAGAGACGAATGGATCCAGGAGCTGAAACCACTCTGTCTCGCTGTCTGATTTTTCGAACCAAACATCATCCAAGACAAGTAGGAATTTCTCTGACTTCTGCAGTATGTCACGTAATTTGCACTGGAGAGTATCAAGATTATTAATACATGGGCACTCCCCATTTGTTGCAGACTCAATAATCTCCCTTGTGTGACGACGGACATCAAGCTTGCGTGAGATGCAGACCCACATTGTCGACGAAAGCTAGTCGGCAGTCTACCTTGGGGTATACCCACGGTAGTAGTTTATCGGTAGACGGTGCGCAAACTACGAACTCGATGGTGACGCAAGACACGGACAAGCTTTTTATCCAGGTTCGGCCGCCGAGTTGGCGTAATACCTACGTCCTGCGTCTGGTTGTATTGGATTGTGTTGAGAGATAATCTGTCCTAGGGGGTCCCTTGCCCCTCTTTATATAGTCTGGAGGGCAGGGTTACAGATCTAGAAACTAATCCTAGTCGGTTACAATTGCCATGGATAATTCGATATCAATTCCTATTCTAACCGACTAGAATCCTGCTTGATCTCCACGTCTTGTTTCCTTGCGCGAAACTCGGGCTGTCGGATCAAGCCTTGAACTCGTCTCGTAGTGGGCCAAGCTTCCTGGCTGAAGTCTAGCCGTAAGGGTATAGGGGTTTATACCCCCACAGCTAGTCCCCGAGCGCCATGTATTGTGATGCAACACGCCGTCTTGAGCTTCTTCGACCAGCGAGGCCTGTCGTCTTCAATGAGCGGGGAAATCGCCCAAACAGTTGCAACGGTATTTTGACCAACTCAAAAGACAGTTGATCAACATTGACATCGAAGAAGCAGGTTGTTCGAAGAATGCATGGTGCTCTTAATTAAAAAAGATTTCTTTCCTGGTGAAGTGTGCCCACTTTACTTTTCTGAATAGTATAGTCTTTCAAAAAGCAAGCATATTCACCGCAAGGTGAAGTGTGCCCACTTAGTCCCCGAGCCTGGTAGTAGGTGACGTAGGCACGTGGTGCCAGGGTCAAAAGAAAAGTCCTCAAAGAAATTCTGAAACTGAGATGCATCGCCAGATGCATCGTACCGATGTAGTCCCCGAGCTTGCTGGAAGGCGAAGTATGAGCCTTGTAGCAAGGTCTAAAAAATTGAATTTACCAGTCCCCGAGCATATCATGCTCGTATGCAATTGAATAGACTAATCGACCAGTCCCCGAGCATAGAACGCTCGGTGGTCGGTACAGTCTCCGAATTCTCAAATTGGTGGGCTGGTCGACCAGTCCCCGAGCGTATAGTGCTCGGTGGTCGGTGCAGTCCCCAAGTTCTTAAATTGGTGAGCTGGTCGACCAGTCCCCGAGCGTATAGTGCTCGGTGGTCGGCACAGTCCCCGAGCACGGCGTAGGGACCGGTGGACAAGTCCCCGAGCGTGGTTGGGAACGTAAACGTGCTCGGTGGTCGGCACAGTCTTCGAGCATAGCATAGAGAGTAGTCGACAAGTCCCCGAGCGTGGTTGGGAACGTAAACGT
Organism: Sorghum bicolor; assembly: GCF_000003195.3. Classification (NCBI taxonomy): domain Eukaryota; kingdom Viridiplantae; phylum Streptophyta; class Magnoliopsida; order Poales; family Poaceae; genus Sorghum; species Sorghum bicolor. The sequence continues at coordinate 2,439,590 of NC_012877.2, forward strand.
GCTCGGTGGTCGGAGCAGTCCCCGGGCACGGCGTAGGGAATAGTCGACGAGTCCCCGAGCGTAGCTTGTCGACTGGGCCAAACTCCTGAAAAATAAATATAGAGAAAATAGGTAGTACATGATGTATAAATAAACTCTAGATAAAAAATCAGCACTGAGATAAGTTTTAGACTTTTTATTATAAAATTAGCACGAGTAGTTAATTCATCCTAGAGCTTGTACCAGCTCTGGTCTAGCCAACAATCAGCATGAGGTGCGGAACCTAGACACGCGTGGGATTGCCAGCCTCGCCAGAGAGCTACTGCCGACCACCCGGAACGCAGAGGGCGGATCTCGTGCACGTGTAGGGAGGAGTCGGAGACAGTACCGGCTCTGGAAAGCTCGTGTAGGAGAAAAAACTAGTGTGGCTAAACAAAAAGTTGTTTTTGAAGGATAATAAAAAATATTATGCCAAAAATAAATAAGATATTAGAAGTGTACTTATCTTTGGATGAAAGTCTGGTCGGTGACGACCAAATTGTCTGGCCCTCGAGCTTTTGGACTTGTTATCGTGACGGTGGTCGCGGTTGTCGTAGCGCCGTTCTTCGCGGCGATTATTATTGCGACTGGTGGTCAGAGCCAGTAGGCCAAACAACTTGGTCGTTAGCCCGAGCAGATCGATGTCGTCGATCTGCCTCTCTTTGTAGTAGGGAAGCAGGTGACGCATTGTCGGCGTGGTCGGAGACGCTGCTGGTGTGGTCGAAGTCGTAGCCAGCGTGGTTGGAGCTGCAGCCGACGTCGGTGAAGAAGTGATCGGCACAGATTGGATCTACGCCTCCTTCGCGGTCGTGGTGGTGAAGCTGTTGAAGCTGACGGTGAACGTGAAGCCGCCCGCCATGGCCACGAAGTTTGGGATGATAGCCATCTTGTTCGTCTAGGAGAGCTGTACGCACACCCCCTACCTGGCGCGCCACTGTCGACGAAAGCTAGTCGGCAGTCTACCTTGGGGTATACCCACGGTAGTAGTTTATCGGTAGACGGTGCGCAAACTACGAACTCGATGGTGACGCAAGACACGGACAAGCTTTTTATCCAGGTTCGGCCGCCGAGTTGGCGTAATACCTACGTCCTGCGTCTGGTTGTATTGGATTGTGTTGAGAGATAATCTGTCCTAGGGGGTCCCTTGCCCCTCCTTATATAGTCTGGAGGGCAGGGTTACAGATCTAGAAACTAATCCTAGTCGGTTACAATTGCCATGGATAATTCGATATCAATTCCTATTCTAACCGACTAGAATCCTGCTTGATCTCCACGTCTTGTTTCCTTGCGCGAAACTCGGGCTGTCGGATCAAGCCTTGAACTCGTCTCGTAGTGGGCCAAGCTTCCTGGCTGAAGTCTAGCCGTAAGGGTATAGGGGTTTATACCCCCACACACATCCTGATATCAAAGCCTTCTTCTATCCTCTTGTCATTGTAGACATACTGCACTAAGGTGGACTTCCCCATTCCGCCGGCACCAATAATGGCCAAACTTGAGTACCTAGTCGAACTTGCCTCGTCAGCTGCTGTCTTGCCAAGAAGAAAATCTACTATACGATCGCGATCCTTGTCACGACCGAAAACCTTTGATGTGGAAAGTGATGTCACTGTGGTTGGAGGAACAATGGTTGCTGGTACATTTGGCCACCCTAAACCTGTAGTATTTCCAGGTGCTATGCTAAGAAGATCCCGAAGCTCCTTGGCTTCTGTTAGGATAGCTTTGATCTCATTCATCTTGCTAATTAGCCTTCTATTCTCAGGGAGCAAGTTGCGTGCCTTGCTCTTAGCAGTATGAAAAGGCTTCATGATTGTTGATGCAATGGAGGATGTTTCATCCTCTCCTAGCAGGGGATCTTTTCCGCTCTTGGCCTTGCGCTTGAGGAGATTGTACTCATGCTCGTCCAGCAGGTCCTCAGCATCATAAAAGGCTTCTTTGAGCCGCCGAAGCCATGCCTCGAGCTTGCCCTTATGGGGGCTCTTCTCTGCTGCTTGAATCACCAGATCAAATTGTGGCAGGACGGTGGCTTCTAGTTTTTGGAGCTCACGCACCATGTCCACACTGAGGTAAGCTGAAGCTTCGTTAAGAAGCTTGTTGAAAATGGGCGATGCTGCCCACCTTAACCCAGCGAGTGCCAAGTCTGCCATGGAATTGGAGTGGTTTGTGCTTCTCCTTTGTGGGTGTGGACTGGAGAGATCTTGGATGAATATTTCCAGGTGAAAAGAAGAGGACAATTGATTGGCAATGGCACGAAATGATTGTGTTTTTCTTGGAAATGTAAATGATGGGAAACAAGCAAAGAGTACAATTAATATCTTTTTTCCTTCCTTTTTTGGGGTTTTCTATTTTTTCTTTCTTTTTTTTTGTCGTAGGAGTGAAATGAATAAGTTGAAGATGCAGGGTGCAAGGGTCTGGTGGCGAAGAGAAAGATTAAACAGGAAAAGAAAGATAAATGGATGGACAATGGAAACTGTTTTCTTTTTTATGTATGGACGAGGTGCTTCTGCAGAAGGCAAGTTACTGATAAGGACAACAACGGAATGAAGAAAACCTGGAATTAAGAAGACGCATAGAATTAGTGATTCTGATTGGGAAAATGGAAGACAAATTGATTATTTTTCTTTCTCATGTGCTACAGCACACAGAATGAAATAGCTACTAACAAGTTAACACAACAAACTAAGGAGATTGGTGATCTTACATGGTTTTGCGGGATGAAGTTACACCAAGTAAAAAAAATCAAGGGCGCTGGGAGCAGAGTTGCTGGAGCTAGTGTCGACAACGAGCACGAGGTGGCCGAAGTGGTGGACGGGACTCTGGAACAAGCACTGCACTTCAAGAGAACAAACAGGCAGCCAGCCAAGAATAAGGTATACACGCTGGCAGCGAAGGAGGGAAAGGAAGAAGCAAGGAACAATACCGGAAAAGCTTGGCAGTGCTGATTCCTAGTGATGATCTTTTTTTTTAACAGATTGCTGGTGATGATCTGTTCTGTAGTCTCACGGTGAGGACACCGATGGTGCTGCTGGCCTTCTGCTGCTTGCTGGAAAAAGGAAGAAGCAAGGAAATTGGAAGGTGGAGAAAGAGGAGTAGACAAGGTCTATCGATTGGGACTTCTCTGAAATAGGAGTTTGTTGGGACCTGCATTTGGTGTGAAGTACTAGTCAGCATAAACACAGACAAAGGAAGCTTCTGGGTAGCTTCACTAGGTTTCTATCCTTGAGAAAGGAACGGTTCAACCGTATCCCCCCTTGCAATAAATGAGTGAAGGCGAACACAGAGTAGACAAGGTCTATGAATTCATCAAAAACGTTATCAGCAGTTTTGCAACTCAAACACTGCCTAAACAACTCGTAGGAAAACACAGCCCAAATGAAAAGCAAGGCGCACATACGGCCACCTCACCTGTATCCAGGAAACGGTGGAATGTGGTCACCTCTCACATGGAAAATCACATAAGATGATTTTTTTTATTCCATAACCCATATAAGAACTGATCAAAACACAAAAGGATAGACAAATTTTGACTGACCACTGACCAGTCTCTTGCACTAGTACTGCTGCTTCTTTGTGAAAGGAATCAGCCTTGACGCCTATGCTACTGCTCGTCGGTGCTGCTGTACTAGGGCTGTGGTGCCTGTGTCGCCTCTCCTCCCCTTCCTGAATCCTCTGCCGTGGTCGGTTCCTGCCTTGAGCACGGCCGGCACGCCCCGCAGCTTCCGCAGTAAAAGTAATCTCCGAGGTGGCGAGACCTAACTCCGGCAACACCGGCGACATGGAGGGTTCAGCGTTCGGCCGTCTTGTGCGGTGCCGGCGCTGGAACACGACACAGGAGAATGGCCGAACGGCGGACGGGGAAATGCTGAACAGAACAGGAACGGATATTGCGGTATTGGACTGGGTAAGTAACTCATCTATTTGGGCCGCCCCACATCGTCTTCATCGCTCGTTTGAAGTTAGAGCAGCAGGAACAACGGCTGCACAGTCCCCTTCTTCTGCTTGAATAAGGCTATTCCAACAGGAGACCCAAATGTAAAATCTCTACTATAATGGATCAATTAGAATTATATTAGATCCCCAAGTAAAACCTTTTCCACTGAGAGCCTTCAACCATTGTGCACCTAGTAAAATTAAAATGTACACAGTAAATTGTCTCTGTTAAAATCAAGGGCTACAAAATAATTGCTCATAGACCTCAACTCAATCTGATGGCCATGATCACTTCCAGGCTTCAACGCGACTCCCAGGCTTCAACACGCTCGCGTCCCTCGACGCACGGCCTCCACCTCCCCAAGCGTGACAGGCAGGATTCGATCCCTGCTACCGTTCCCGGCGGCGAGGTGGCACGGGATCGACGGAGGAACTAGGGGCTGCGGCTGAGGGCTTGGCTCCTGCAGAGCTTCGGTGGCTGTGAAGGTCGACGACAGACCCCGGCTAGGGGCGGTAGCGGCAGCGGAGGCGCGGTCACAGCGACCCGGCCGGCGGCGGAGGAAGGCGAGACGGACACATTGGTGGGATTGGTTGGGTGCAGTTGCGAGGTCTCGGAGGAGCTGCTGCTCACGCTGGTGGAAAGCTAGGTAGTCTTGAGATAGCACACTACGCGCACGGGGTGTTCGTGCAAATGCTTGGCACGGCCTTGTCAAATCCTTTGCTCCCCTCCGACGTTGCTGCCATGGACTCCACGTTGGCACCTGAAATGGCCCCGATGCCTCCTATTCCGCCGCCGCCGTTGTCCCGACCGCCGAGGATCTCGTGGGGGCGTGGCAGTGATGACCTTGGATGAGCAGTTCCAATCTGTTGCGGGGATTAGGGAGAGAAGTGCATCCAGGAGGACGAGTTCAGGCGCCTGCTTGATAACAAGCCTGTCCCCATCTACTACAATGGCTTCGAGCCTTTAGAGGCATGCACATCGCACAGGTTTGACCTTCTGTCTTCAGCCCCTGCCTCCAGGGCATCATTACTACAAAAAATGATAAGTTTGCATGACTGAGCTAAAGATAGATTTGGCTGCATCGCCGTTCTAATTTTTTAATAGCATGTAGAAAGAGACCATCGTTTATAATGGCACACAAGGAAAAAGCTCAAATAAATTGTGTGGAGGTTCAATGAAGCTACAAAAAATATAAAAGAACATAGAGACCACATGACAGATCATTTACAAAGGGATATCAAATACCAGCAACAAGAACAAGAGAACGGAAGCACATTTTTGAATTTAGAAACACGTGATAGCAACTGTTTATTTTTTCTTTTTAATTAAAAAAGATAAAGGAAAGAAATATTCCAGACTCCAGTTCGCCTCACGAAAAATAAAAACCATAGCCACATTTTGTATCATCATAAGTTATTTATTAGAGACTCATTCTATCATAGGAATACATGTAAGCAATTATTTATGGGCGTTGCTAAGGTATAACTCTTACCTAGTAAGAGGTAAGAGTTCAAATAAATCCGAGACGTTGAATATTAGAAGAAATAAAGTAAGTAGTAAAAAGAAAAATAAATAACATATTGTTTCCGTTTATTTACATGTCTACATGCAATTTGTTTCCTTTTGATTGCAACCAACGACTACAACTTCATGGAAGACCATCGGGCAAGATGGTTTTTAGTCAAAATTCAACTTTCCAAGACATGCTATTTTACGTTTCTTATTAATTGGGCATGGTCACGTTACAACTTAAAAAAATATTACATTACAATCATGTACACTATGGATTGAATAAGCTTTACCTTTTTATAATGTCGAAAACAAAATGAATTTAAATTTCTCATCGTCACGTTCCAACAAATTAATTAAATAAATTTTACAAAATCATTTTGGGTTAGCTATTATAAATCATTGTGTTATTATATACACAATAAAATAAAATGGTTGCGCATGTGTGAACTATGTCCCCCCATCGTGTGTCCATGTCCATGTTATTAAAAACCTAAGATCATGTTAGGAAAGTAAGATCATGCATGCATATTATATACATAATACGAAGGTATTTTCCTTCTGAGGTAATATTTGACAATTGCTATTCAGATCGACGGTTCATAGTTTTTTAGATGTACCATAGCAAGGCCCATTATTCATAATCAAGGAATAACAGTACAAGTGAAATGATATAAATGGAACCACCTGCGTTCCTCGCAAGTACCAACCGTGGACTGTGGAGGGTCGCCAAACAGAGAACCAAGGGGACGGCATCACCAACAGATCGGCTTCTGATCGACTTCAGCTGGGTGGTGAGTCTGCAGAGACGAGGGCGCAGCGGCGTTGGGGTCACCACGAGGTGTCTGTTTAGAGCATGGAATGAAATGTTTTAAATAAAATATTGGAGACCTTATTCATTGTGCTGGAGAATGAATCAGTGGAACATGCTATACCTTCTCTCATTTCTTTCAAGTGGCAATATTAATCGAAGTGCTTCCAGCGGATGTGTGAAATCTGTGGCCAGCTTTCTCCATCAGGCTCTCGGCAGTTCTTCCTCAAGTCGTCACAACCATATAGACTTATGCGCTGGAGGGAGGATGGAAGAACTGGTAAAGATGTTATGTTGGGGCAATGGCGGATATCAAGACTCTCCAGACTTGAGAGAAATTTTAGATTTCCTGGCAGGAACTCCATTTTGCATTGCCAAAAGTACAGGTGCTTGACAGATAAGAGATTTGCACATTCTCCAAAGGAAGCTGACGCCTCGTTGCAATAACGAAGAATAAGGTTCGGTGGGACTATAAACCCTTCAGCCTTGAGCATCAAGTTGAGCAGTACGAAACTACTAACGACGAGCAATTGCTGGACACGAAACTGTGAGATGCACTTGGTAGTAAGGTTTGGAACATCTATCAAACTTAGGTATTGAAGTTGCCAGGAAGACAAGCCTTCAAGAGAGCACAGATCGGGGAGATGAATTAGATCTAATGATTCAAGGGAGGTCAGGTGGCCAATCGATAAGGACGGGGAGGTTCTGCAACACATAATGATAAGAGATTTCAGGTGTGCCAAGCCATTAATGAATGAATCAGCTGCAAGAATGCAGCCACATATGTGGAGCTCTCCAGCAAGGTTGAATGACATAAATTCTGCTCCACGTGCCAGATCTAAAGAAGGGCAATCAATACAATAAAATCTGGAAAGATATGGAGCAGCACTTAAGCCCCCCAGTGATCTGAGACACCAACAACCTCTTATAGTCAACCAGTCAAGCTTGATCAAATGCTCAAACACCTCTTCTGATGGAAGTGCAGATAATGCCATATTATATTCCAGTCTTAACCTTGTAAATGAAGTGAGGCCACCAAGGCAAATAGCTAAAGCTTCATCTGCATGAAGAAAGAACAAGACCAACAAGTCCAAATGGTACAACCAGTGGCAGCTCCATGGTCCTTCCATAAAGGACTCTTATCCTCTGCTCATGGCAAAAAAGCCATGCCTTGATCATATTTTCTTTGTCTGATATTATATCTCCTCCTTCCTCTAGGCCACTTTCAATAATTTGAAGATGTTGTGATATATCATCACCCATCTGCGTTGTCAACTGCTTCAGGGATGAATAGTCCTCTACAAGTACTTCCGTAATATTAAATCCTGAATTGACCTCCCACATTGATGCAAGTTTAGATGCCAGGTCCTCTGTCTTCATTATATTTCCCCTCGAACCATGCTGGTCGAGCTCATTTTTGGAGACAAACATAAGCAGTGGGCACGTCTGAATTGACAATTTTGTAAGCATTGCTGGAAGACAAGGTAATATTTTCAATTTTGGAACATTTTCTAGCGGATGTGTGAAATCTGCAACGGATTGGCAATTTTCAATTTTGACAATTTTGGAATATTTTCCACCTGCCTCGCAAGTCCCAACTGTGGACTGTGCACAGTCACCAAACAGAGAACCGAGGGGACAGCATCTGCAACGGATTGGCTTCTGACTTGAACTGGGTGGCGAGTCAGTGTCGTGTTGTGCTTGTGCCAGGGTGACCTTGAGGTCGAGGTGCCTGTTTACAACATGAAATGTTTTTAAAATATAAAATATTGGAAACCTTATTCATTGTGCTGGATAATGAATCAGCAGAACCTATACCTCCTCATTTCGTTGAAGATCATTCATAGAAGTGCTTCCAGCGGATGTGTGAAATCTGTGGCCAGCTTTCTCCATCAGGCTCTCGGCAGTTCTTCTTCAAGTCGTCACAACCATATATAGTTATGCGCTGGAGGGAGGATGGCAGAACTGGTAAAGATGTTATGTTGGGGCAAATGCCGATATCAAGACTCTCCAGACTGGAGAGAAATTTTAGATTTCCTGGCAGGGACTCCATTTTGCAATCCCAAATGTCCAGGTGCTTGACAGATAAGAGATTTGCACATTCTCCAAATGAAGCTGACGGCTCCTTGCAAACATGAAGACCAAGATTTGGTGGGACTATAAACCCTTCAGCCTTGAGCATCTGGTTGAGCAGTACGAAACTACTAACGCTGAGCCATTTCTGGACACGAAACTGTGAGATGCACTTGGCAGTGAGGTTTGGAACATCTATCAAACTTAGGCTATCAAGTTGCCAGGAAGACAAGCCTTCAAGAGAGCACAGATCGGGGAGACGAAGTAGAGATAATGATTCAAGGGAGGTCAGGTGGCCAATCGATAAGGACGGGAAGCTTCTGCAACATGCAATGGAAAGAGATTTCAGGTGTGGCAAGCCATTAATGAACGAATCGGCTGCCAGAATGCAGCCACATATGTAGAGGTCTCCAGCAAGGTTGAATGACATAGATTCTGCTGCACCTGCCAGATCTAAAGAAGGGCAATCAATACAATAAAGTCTGGAAAGAGATGGAGCAGCATGTGAGCCCCCCAGTGATCTGAGACACCAACAACCTCTTACAGCCAACAAGTCAAGCTTTGTCAAATGCTCAAACACCTCTTCTGAAGGAAGTGCAGTTAATGCCATATTATATTCCAGCATTAACGTTGTCAATGAAGTGAGGCCACCAAGGCAAATAGCTAAAGCTTCATCTGTAATACTGCATGAAGAAAGATAAAGTTCACGTATTCCTGATGGTAGAACCAGTGGCAGCTCCATGGTCCTTCCATAAATGACTGTTATCCTCTGCTCATGGCAAAAAAGCCATGCCTTGATCATATTTTCTTTCTCCAATATTATATCTCCTCCTTCCTCTAGGCCACTTTCAATAATTTGAAGATGTTGTGATATATCATCACCCATCTGCGTTGTCAACTGCTTCAGGGATGAATAGTCCTCTGCAAGTACTTCCCTAATATTTGATCCTGAATTGACCTCCCACATTGATGCAAGTTTAGATGCCAGGTCCTCTGTCTTCATTATATTTTCCCTCAAATCATGCTGGTCGAGCTCATTTTTGGAGACAAACATAAGCAGTGGGCACGTCTCAATTGACAATTTTGTAAGCATTGCTGGAAGACAAGATAAAATCTTCAATTTTGGAACATTTTTTAGACACAGCCTAGTGCAATGCCGTAGGAGCTCAGTATTAGGTGGTAGGCCTTCTAACAAAGTGCAGCAATTAAGCTTTAAACATTCCAAATTTTCAAAATAGGATGGCTCAAGTAACCACCTTGGATATGTGCCAGATTTGTAGCCTTTGATTGTGAGGCCACTAAGTTGGGGTGACGGTCTCAGACCTTCTAGAACATCCAGATGTAAAGTATCCACTGCATCCATTCCCTTCTCGCTACTCCAGGCAAGCCGCAACTTTTTAAGGCGATTCTTCTTATAGAGCATGGACTCTAAGGCTTCTTCTTTTTCTGAAACATTCTCAAGATTTTCTACTTTTAAACTGCCACCAAGCTCATTCAAGTCCTTCAGCTGCCACAACTCGTATCCTTGCTTCTTTTGCACAGAAAAGGTATGCATGTGTTGTAGCGAAATTAGCTTGCCTATATTGGGAATTTGATGAATAGATTTTTCCATCAAGGCATGTGGGTACTCCTTGTACGCCCCCATATGTCGCAACTTACTTAAGTTGCAAAGCTTGTCAGGCAACCTCTCCACCGTTAGGCTTAACTGAAGTAACTGCAAGTGGTAAAGAGTACATAATGATCTAGGCAATTCAGAAATTAACGTTCTGATAAGGTTCAAATACCGAAGGTGCTTCAGCCTACCAATAGATTCAGGCAACTTACTACTGTTGTAAAATGACAAATACAATACACGTAACTTCTTCTGGTTCCGCAGCATCTGATCAAAAATATCGCTTGCATCATCCATTAGTGGATCAATGCAGATGATAGTGCGTAAATTCTGTAGCTTGTAGATAATTTGCTTATGCTTTTGCAAACTCTCAACCTGAAGAGAGAGATGTCGAACAGTGCATGGTACTTCTCTGATATTATCCTCTTCTAATCTGAAGCAGTCTTCTACAGAGAGTGACTGTGCCAAATCATGAAGGATGTCGTGCATGATATAGTATGAATAATACTCTGTTTCAGAAACCAATTGAAAGAAAGACCCAGAGAGCATCTCATTGAAATAATCCCTCCCGACATCTTCTATTGTCATGCTACTCAAATTACATGAACCAACAAGCCCTTCTGCCACCCAAAGGTGAACCAACTCATCAGGTTTATATTTATGACCTTTTGGGAATAAGCTGCAATACAAGAAGCACCTCTGCAGACGTGGATCTAACTTCTTGTAACTCCACAAGAGAACTGTGAAGGGCTCACTTAAATCTCTGAGCTTTAGAGCACCTTTCCATTCAGCAGTATCTTTTTTTGTGCTCAACCGGGAACCAAGAACTTTTGCTGCCAAAGGACATTGTCCAAGCCTTTTAGCAATCTCCACTGCAGTATGTTCCAGCTTATTGTGCAAAAGTTGATCTCCAATTTTTGCTCCAGAGAAAGCATGGTGTTTGAAGAGTGCCAAGAAATTGGCATCATCCATTTTTTCCAAATGAACAACTTGTTGTTGATCACAGAAAACAGCGGCCGGAAGTGTTTCACGCCGAGAAGTCACCAAAACTTTGCTTCCCATCTGTTTAGAGACAAATGGATCCAGGAGCTGAAACCACTCTGTCTCGCTGTCTGATTTTTCGAACCAAACATCATCCAAGACAAGTAGGAATTTCTGTGACTTCTGCAGTATGTCACGTAATTTGCACTGGAGAGTATCAAGATTATCAATACATGGGCACTCCCCATTTGTTGCAGACTCAATAATCTCCCTTGTGTGACGACGGACATCAAGCTTGCGTGAGATGCAGACCCACATCCTGATATCAAAGCCTTCTTCTATCCTCTTGTCATTGTAGACATACTGCACTAAGGTGGACTTCCCCATTCCGCCCGCACCAATAATGGCCAAACTGGAGTACCTAGTCGAACTTGCCTCGTCAGCTGCTGTCTTGCCAAGAAGAAAATCTAATATACGATCGCGATCCTTGTCACGACCGAAAACCTTTGATGTGGAAAGTGATGTCACTGTGGTTGGAGGAACAATGGTTGCTGGTACAGCTGGCCACCCTAAACCTGTAGTATTTCCAGGTGCTATGCTAAGAAGATCCCGAAGCTCCTTGGCTTCTGTTAGGATAGCTTTGATCTCATTCATCTTGCTAATTAGCCTTCTATTCTCAGGGAGCAAGTTGCGTGCCTTGCTCTTAGCAGTATGAAAAGGCTTCATGATTGTTGATGCAATGGAGGAGGTTTCATCCTCTCCTAGCAGGGGATCTTTTCCGCTCTTGGCCTTGCGCTTGAGGAGATTGTACTCATGCTCGTCCAGCAGGTCCTCAGCATCATAAAAGGCTTCTTTGAGCCGCCGAAGCCATGCCTCGAGCTTGCCCTTATGGGGGCTCTTCTCTGCTGCTTGAATCACCAGATCAAATTGTGGCAGGACGGTGGCTTCTAGTTTTTGGAGCTCACGCACCATGTCCACACTGAGGTAAGCTGAAGCTTCGTTAAGAAGCTTGTTGAAAATGGGCGATGCTGCCCACCTTAACCCAGCGAGTGCCAAGTCTGCCATGGAATTGGAGTGGTTTGTGCTTCTCCTTTGTGGGTGTGGACTGGAGAGATCTTGGATGAATATTTCCAGGTGAAAAGAAGAGGACAATTGATTGGCAATGGCACGAAATGATTGTGTTTTTCTTGGAAATGTAAATGATGGGAAACAAGCAAAGAGTACAATTAATATCTTTTTTCCTTCCTTTTTTGGGGTTTTCTATTTTTTCTTTCTTTTTTTTTGTCGTAGGAGTGAAATGAATAAGTTGAAGATGCAGGGTGCAAGGGTCTGGTGGCGAAGAGAAAGATTAAACAGGAAAAGAAAGATGAATGGATGGACAATGGAAGCTGTTTTCTTTTTTATGTATGGACGAGGTGCTTCTGCAGAAGGCAAGTTACTGATAAGGACAACAACGGAATGAAGAAAACCTGGAATTAAGAAGACGCATAGAATTAGTGATTCTGATTGGGAAAATGGAAGACAAATTGATTATTTTTCTTTCTCATGTGCTACAGCACACAGAATGAAATAGCTACTAACAAGTTAGCACAACAAACTAAGGAGATTGGTGATCTTACATGGTTTTGCGGGATGAAGTTACACCAAGTAAAAAAAATCAAGGGCGCTGGGAGCAGAGTTGCTGGAGCCAGTGTTGACAAGGAGCACGAGGTGGCCGGAGTGGTGGACGGGACTCTGGAACAAGCACTGCACTTCAAGAGAACAAACAGGCAGTCAGCCAAGAATAAGGTATATACGCTGGCAGCGAAGGAGGGAAAGGAAGAAGCAAGGAACAATACCGGAAAAGCTTGGCAGTGCTGATTCCTGGTGATGATCTTTTTATTAAGAGATTGCTGGTGATGATCTGTTCTGCAGTTTCACGGTGAGGACACCGATGGTGCTGCTGGCCTTCTGCTGCTTGCTGGGAAAAGGAAGAAGAAAGGAAATTGGAAGGTGGAGAAAGAGGAGTAGACAAGGTCTATCGATTGGGACTTCTCTGAAATAGGAGTTTGTTGGGACCTGCATTTGGTGTGAAGTACTAGTCAGCATAAACACAGACAAAGGAAGCTTCTGGGTAGCTTCACTAGGTTTCTATCCTTGAGAAAGGAACGGTTCAACCATATCCCCCCTTGCAATAAATGAATGAAGGCGAACACAGAGTAGACAAGGTCTATGAATTCATCAAAAACGTTATCAGCAGTTTTGCAACTCAAACACTGCCTAAACAACTCGTAGGAAAACACAGCCCAAATGAAAAGCAAGGCGCACATACGGCCACCTCACCTGTATCCAGGAAACGGTGGAATGTGGTCACCTCTCACATGGAAAATCACATAAGATGATTTTTTTTATTCCATAACCCATATAAGAACTGATCAAAACACAAAAGGATAGACAAATTTTGACTGACCACTGACCAGTCTCTTGCACTAGTACTGCTGCTTCTTTGTGAAAGGAATCAGCCTTGACGCCTATGCTACTGCTCGTCGGTGCTGCTGTACTAGGGCTGTGGTGCCTGTGTCGCCTCTCCTCCCCTTCCTGAATCCTCTGCCGTGGTCGGTTCCTGCCTTGAGCACGGCCGGCACGCCCCGCAGCTTCCGCAGTAAAAGTAATCTCCGAGGTGGCGAGACCTAACTCCGGCAACACCGGCGACATGGAGGGTTCAGCGTTCGGCCGTCTTGTGCGGTGCCGGCGCTGGAACACGACACAGGAGAATGGCCGAACGGCGGACGGGGAAATGCTGAACAGAACAGGAACGGATATTGCGGTATTGGACTGGGTAAGTAACTCATCTATTTGGGCCGCCCCACATCGTCTTCATCGCTCGTTTGAAGTTAGAGCAGCAGGAACAACGGCTGCACAGTCCCCTTCTTCTGCTTGAATAAGGCTATTCCAACAGGAGACCCAAATGTAAAATCTCTACTATAATGGATCAATTAGAATTATATTAGATCCCCAAGTAAAACCTTTTCCACTGAGAGCCTTCAACCATTGTGCACCTAGTAAAATTAAAATGTACACAGTAAATTGTCTCTGTTAAAATCAAGGGCTACAAAATAATTGCTCATAGACCTCAACTCAATCTGATGGCCATGATCACTTCCAGGCTTCAACGCGACTCCCAGGCTTCAACACGCTCGCGTCCCTCGACGCACGGCCTCCACCTCCCCAAGCGTGACAGGCAGGATTCGATCCCTGCTACCGTTCCCGGCGGCGAGGTGGCACGGGATCGACGGAGGAACTAGGGGCTGCGGCTGAGGGCTTGGCTCCTGCAGAGCTTCGGTGGCTGTGAAGGTCGACGACAGACCCCGGCTAGGGGCGGTAGCGGCAGCGGAGGCGCGGTCACAGCGACCCGGCCGGCGGCGGAGGAAGGCGAGACGGACACATTGGTGGGATTGGTTGGGTGCAGTTGCGAGGTCTCGGAGGAGCTGCTGCTCACGCTGGTGGAAAGCTAGGTAGTCTTGAGATAGCACACTACGCGCACGGGGTGTTCGTGCAAATGCTTGGCACGGCCTTGTCAAATCCTTTGCTCCCCTCCGACGTTGCTGCCATGGACTCCACGTTGGCACCTGAAATGGCCCCGATGCCTCCTATTCCGCCGCCGCCGTTGTCCCGACCGCCGAGGATCTCGTGGGGGCGTGGCAGTGATGACCTTGGATGAGCAGTTCCAATCTGTTGCGGGGATTAGGGAGAGAAGTGCATCCAGGAGGACGAGTTCAGGCGCCTGCTTGATAACAAGCCTGTCCCCATCTACTACAATGGCTTCGAGCCTTTAGAGGCATGCACATCGCACAGGTTTGACCTTCTGTCTTCAGCCCCTGCCTCCAGGGCATCATTACTACAAAAAATGATAAGTTTGCATGACTGAGCTAAAGATAGATTTGGCTGCATCGCCGTTCTAATTTTTTAATAGCATGTAGAAAGAGACCATCGTTTATAATGGCACACAAGGAAAAAGCTCAAATAAATTGTGTGGAGGTTCAATGAAGCTACAAAAAATATAAAAGAACATAGAGACCACATGACAGATCATTTACAAAGGGATATCAAATACCAGCAACAAGAACAAGAGAACGGAAGCACATTTTTGAATTTAGAAACACGTGATAGCAACTGTTTATTTTTTCTTTTTAATTAAAAAAGATAAAGGAAAGAAATATTCCAGACTCCAGTTCGCCTCACGAAAAATAAAAACCATAGCCACATTTTGTATCATCATAAGTTATTTATTAGAGACTCATTCTATCATAGGAATACATGTAAGCAATTATTTATGGGCGTTGCTAAGGTATAACTCTTACCTAGTAAGAGGTAAGAGTTCAAATAAATCCGAGACGTTGAATATTAGAAGAAATAAAGTAAGTAGTAAAAAGAAAAATAAATAACATATTGTTTCCGTTTATTTACATGTCTACATGCAATTTGTTTCCTTTTGATTGCAACCAACGACTACAACTTCATGGAAGACCATCGGGCAAGATGGTTTTTAGTCAAAATTCAACTTTCCAAGACATGCTATTTTACGTTTCTTATTAATTGGGCATGGTCACGTTACAACTTAAAAAAATATTACATTACAATCATGTACACTATGGATTGAATAAGCTTTACCTTTTTATAATGTCGAAAACAAAATGAATTTAAATTTCTCATCGTCACGTTCCAACAAATTAATTAAATAAATTTTACAAAATCATTTTGGGTTAGCTATTATAAATCATTGTGTTATTATATACACAATAAAATAAAATGGTTGCGCATGTGTGAACTATGTCCCCCCATCGTGTGTCCATGTCCATGTTATTAAAAACCTAAGATCATGTTAGGAAAGTAAGATCATGCATGCATATTATATACATAATACGAAGGTATTTTCCTTCTGAGGTAATATTTGACAATTGCTATTCAGATCGACGGTTCATAGTTTTTTAGATGTACCATAGCAAGGCCCATTATTCATAATCAAGGAATAACAGTACAAGTGAAATGATATAAATGGAACCACCTGCGTTCCTCGCAAGTACCAACCGTGGACTGTGGAGGGTCGCCAAACAGAGAACCAAGGGGACGGCATCACCAACAGATCGGCTTCTGATCGACTTCAGCTGGGTGGTGAGTCTGCAGAGACGAGGGCGCAGCGGCGTTGGGGTCACCACGAGGTGTCTGTTTAGAGCATGGAATGAAATGTTTTAAATAAAATATTGGAGACCTTATTCATTGTGCTGGAGAATGAATCAGTGGAACATGCTATACCTTCTCTCATTTCTTTCAAGTGGCAATATTAATCGAAGTGCTTCCAGCGGATGTGTGAAATCTGTGGCCAGCTTTCTCCATCAGGCTCTCGGCAGTTCTTCCTCAAGTCGTCACAACCATATAGACTTATGCGCTGGAGGGAGGATGGAAGAACTGGTAAAGATGTTATGTTGGGGCAATGGCGGATATCAAGACTCTCCAGACTTGAGAGAAATTTTAGATTTCCTGGCAGGAACTCCATTTTGCATTGCCAAAAGTACAGGTGCTTGACAGATAAGAGATTTGCACATTCTCCAAAGGAAGCTGACGCCTCGTTGCAATAACGAAGAATAAGGTTCGGTGGGACTATAAACCCTTCAGCCTTGAGCATCAAGTTGAGCAGTACGAAACTACTAACGACGAGCAATTGCTGGACACGAAACTGTGAGATGCACTTGGTAGTAAGGTTTGGAACATCTATCAAACTTAGGTATTGAAGTTGCCAGGAAGACAAGCCTTCAAGAGAGCACAGATCGGGGAGATGAATTAGATCTAATGATTCAAGGGAGGTCAGGTGGCCAATCGATAAGGACGGGGAGGTTCTGCAACACATAATGATAAGAGATTTCAGGTGTGCCAAGCCATTAATGAATGAATCAGCTGCAAGAATGCAGCCACATATGTGGAGCTCTCCAGCAAGGTTGAATGACATAAATTCTGCTCCACGTGCCAGATCTAAAGAAGGGCAATCAATACAATAAAATCTGGAAAGATATGGAGCAGCACTTAAGCCCCCCAGTGATCTGAGACACCAACAACCTCTTATAGTCAACCAGTCAAGCTTGATCAAATGCTCAAACACCTCTTCTGATGGAAGTGCAGATAATGCCATATTATATTCCAGTCTTAACCTTGTAAATGAAGTGAGGCCACCAAGGCAAATAGCTAAAGCTTCATCTGCATGAAGAAAGAACAAGACCAACAAGTCCAAATGGTACAACCAGTGGCAGCTCCATGGTCCTTCCATAAAGGACTCTTATCCTCTGCTCATGGCAAAAAAGCCATGCCTTGATCATATTTTCTTTGTCTGATATTATATCTCCTCCTTCCTCTAGGCCACTTTCAATAATTTGAAGATGTTGTGATATATCATCACCCATCTGCGTTGTCAACTGCTTCAGGGATGAATAGTCCTCTACAAGTACTTCCGTAATATTAAATCCTGAATTGACCTCCCACATTGATGCAAGTTTAGATGCCAGGTCCTCTGTCTTCATTATATTTCCCCTCGAACCATGCTGGTCGAGCTCATTTTTGGAGACAAACATAAGCAGTGGGCACGTCTGAATTGACAATTTTGTAAGCATTGCTGGAAGACAAGGTAATATTTTCAATTTTGGAACATTTTCTAGCGGATGTGTGAAATCTGCAACGGATTGGCAATTTTCAATTTTGACAATTTTGGAATATTTTCCACCTGCCTCGCAAGTCCCAACTGTGGACTGTGCACAGTCACCAAACAGAGAACCGAGGGGACAGCATCTGCAACGGATTGGCTTCTGACTTGAACTGGGTGGCGAGTCAGTGTCGTGTTGTGCTTGTGCCAGGGTGACCTTGAGGTCGAGGTGCCTGTTTACAACATGAAATGTTTTTAAAATATAAAATATTGGAAACCTTATTCATTGTGCTGGATAATGAATCAGCAGAACCTATACCTCCTCATTTCGTTGAAGATCATTCATAGAAGTGCTTCCAGCGGATGTGTGAAATCTGTGGCCAGCTTTCTCCATCAGGCTCTCGGCAGTTCTTCTTCAAGTCGTCACAACCATATATAGTTATGCGCTGGAGGGAGGATGGCAGAACTGGTAAAGATGTTATGTTGGGGCAAATGCCGATATCAAGACTCTCCAGACTGGAGAGAAATTTTAGATTTCCTGGCAGGGACTCCATTTTGCAATCCCAAATGTCCAGGTGCTTGACAGATAAGAGATTTGCACATTCTCCAAATGAAGCTGACGGCTCCTTGCAAACATGAAGACCAAGATTTGGTGGGACTATAAACCCTTCAGCCTTGAGCATCTGGTTGAGCAGTACGAAACTACTAACGCTGAGCCATTTCTGGACACGAAACTGTGAGATGCACTTGGCAGTGAGGTTTGGAACATCTATCAAACTTAGGCTATCAAGTTGCCAGGAAGACAAGCCTTCAAGAGAGCACAGATCGGGGAGACGAAGTAGAGATAATGATTCAAGGGAGGTCAGGTGGCCAATCGATAAGGACGGGAAGCTTCTGCAACATGCAATGGAAAGAGATTTCAGGTGTGGCAAGCCATTAATGAACGAATCGGCTGCCAGAATGCAGCCACATATGTAGAGGTCTCCAGCAAGGTTGAATGACATAGATTCTGCTGCACCTGCCAGATCTAAAGAAGGGCAATCAATACAATAAAGTCTGGAAAGAGATGGAGCAGCATGTGAGCCCCCCAGTGATCTGAGACACCAACAACCTCTTACAGCCAACAAGTCAAGCTTTGTCAAATGCTCAAACACCTCTTCTGAAGGAAGTGCAGTTAATGCCATATTATATTCCAGCATTAACGTTGTCAATGAAGTGAGGCCACCAAGGCAAATAGCTAAAGCTTCATCTGTAATACTGCATGAAGAAAGATAAAGTTCACGTATTCCTGATGGTAGAACCAGTGGCAGCTCCATGGTCCTTCCATAAATGACTGTTATCCTCTGCTCATGGCAAAAAAGCCATGCCTTGATCATATTTTCTTTCTCCAATATTATATCTCCTCCTTCCTCTAGGCCACTTTCAATAATTTGAAGATGTTGTGATATATCATCACCCATCTGCGTTGTCAACTGCTTCAGGGATGAATAGTCCTCTGCAAGTACTTCCCTAATATTTGATCCTGAATTGACCTCCCACATTGATGCAAGTTTAGATGCCAGGTCCTCTGTCTTCATTATATTTTCCCTCAAATCATGCTGGTCGAGCTCATTTTTGGAGACAAACATAAGCAGTGGGCACGTCTCAATTGACAATTTTGTAAGCATTGCTGGAAGACAAGATAAAATCTTCAATTTTGGAACATTTTTTAGACACAGCCTAGTGCAATGCCGTAGGAGCTCAGTATTAGGTGGTAGGCCTTCTAACAAAGTGCAGCAATTAAGCTTTAAACATTCCAAATTTTCAAAATAGGATGGCTCAAGTAACCACCTTGGATATGTGCCAGATTTGTAGCCTTTGATTGTGAGGCCACTAAGTTGGGGTGACGGTCTCAGACCTTCTAGAACATCCAGATGTAAAGTATCCACTGCATCCATTCCCTTCTCGCTACTCCAGGCAAGCCGCAACTTTTTAAGGCGATTCTTCTTATAGAGCATGGACTCTAAGGCTTCTTCTTTTTCTGAAACATTCTCAAGATTTTCTACTTTTAAACTGCCACCAAGCTCATTCAAGTCCTTCAGCTGCCACAACTCGTATCCTTGCTTCTTTTGCACAGAAAAGGTATGCATGTGTTGTAGCGAAATTAGCTTGCCTATATTGGGAATTTGATGAATAGATTTTTCCATCAAGGCATGTGGGTACTCCTTGTACGCCCCCATATGTCGCAACTTACTTAAGTTGCAAAGCTTGTCAGGCAACCTCTCCACCGTTAGGCTTAACTGAAGTAACTGCAAGTGGTAAAGAGTACATAATGATCTAGGCAATTCAGAAATTAACGTTCTGATAAGGTTCAAATACCGAAGGTGCTTCAGCCTACCAATAGATTCAGGCAACTTACTACTGTTGTAAAATGACAAATACAATACACGTAACTTCTTCTGGTTCCGCAGCATCTGATCAAAAATATCGCTTGCATCATCCATTAGTGGATCAATGCAGATGATAGTGCGTAAATTCTGTAGCTTGTAGATAATTTGCTTATGCTTTTGCAAACTCTCAACCTGAAGAGAGAGATGTCGAACAGTGCATGGTACTTCTCTGATATTATCCTCTTCTAATCTGAAGCAGTCTTCTACAGAGAGTGACTGTGCCAAATCATGAAGGATGTCGTGCATGATATAGTATGAATAATACTCTGTTTCAGAAACCAATTGAAAGAAAGACCCAGAGAGCATCTCATTGAAATAATCCCTCCCGACATCTTCTATTGTCATGCTACTCAAATTACATGAACCAACAAGCCCTTCTGCCACCCAAAGGTGAACCAACTCATCAGGTTTATATTTATGACCTTTTGGGAATAAGCTGCAATACAAGAAGCACCTCTGCAGACGTGGATCTAACTTCTTGTAACTCCACAAGAGAACTGTGAAGGGCTCACTTAAATCTCTGAGCTTTAGAGCACCTTTCCATTCAGCAGTATCTTTTTTTGTGCTCAACCGGGAACCAAGAACTTTTGCTGCCAAAGGACATTGTCCAAGCCTTTTAGCAATCTCCACTGCAGTATGTTCCAGCTTATTGTGCAAAAGTTGATCTCCAATTTTTGCTCCAGAGAAAGCATGGTGTTTGAAGAGTGCCAAGAAATTGGCATCATCCATTTTTTCCAAATGAACAACTTGTTGTTGATCACAGAAAACAGCGGCCGGAAGTGTTTCACGCCGAGAAGTCACCAAAACTTTGCTTCCCATCTGTTTAGAGACAAATGGATCCAGGAGCTGAAACCACTCTGTCTCGCTGTCTGATTTTTCGAACCAAACATCATCCAAGACAAGTAGGAATTTCTGTGACTTCTGCAGTATGTCACGTAATTTGCACTGGAGAGTATCAAGATTATCAATACATGGGCACTCCCCATTTGTTGCAGACTCAATAATCTCCCTTGTGTGACGACGGACATCAAGCTTGCGTGAGATGCAGACCCACATCCTGATATCAAAGCCTTCTTCTATCCTCTTGTCATTGTAGACATACTGCACTAAGGTGGACTTCCCCATTCCGCCCGCACCAATAATGGCCAAACTGGAGTACCTAGTCGAACTTGCCTCGTCAGCTGCTGTCTTGCCAAGAAGAAAATCTAATATACGATCGCGATCCTTGTCACGACCGAAAACCTTTGATGTGGAAAGTGATGTCACTGTGGTTGGAGGAACAATGGTTGCTGGTACAGCTGGCCACCCTAAACCTGTAGTATTTCCAGGTGCTATGCTAAGAAGATCCCGAAGCTCCTTGGCTTCTGTTAGGATAGCTTTGATCTCATTCATCTTGCTAATTAGCCTTCTATTCTCAGGGAGCAAGTTGCGTGCCTTGCTCTTAGCAGTATGAAAAGGCTTCATGATTGTTGATGCAATGGAGGAGGTTTCATCCTCTCCTAGCAGGGGATCTTTTCCGCTCTTGGCCTTGCGCTTGAGGAGATTGTACTCATGCTCGTCCAGCAGGTCCTCAGCATCATAAAAGGCTTCTTTGAGCCGCCGAAGCCATGCCTCGAGCTTGCCCTTATGGGGGCTCTTCTCTGCTGCTTGAATCACCAGATCAAATTGTGGCAGGACGGTGGCTTCTAGTTTTTGGAGCTCACGCACCATGTCCACACTGAGGTAAGCTGAAGCTTCGTTAAGAAGCTTGTTGAAAATGGGCGATGCTGCCCACCTTAACCCAGCGAGTGCCAAGTCTGCCATGGAATTGGAGTGGTTTGTGCTTCTCCTTTGTGGGTGTGGACTGGAGAGATCTTGGATGAATATTTCCAGGTGAAAAGAAGAGGACAATTGATTGGCAATGGCACGAAATGATTGTGTTTTTCTTGGAAATGTAAATGATGGGAAACAAGCAAAGAGTACAATTAATATCTTTTTTCCTTCCTTTTTTGGGGTTTTCTATTTTTTCTTTCTTTTTTTTTGTCGTAGGAGTGAAATGAATAAGTTGAAGATGCAGGGTGCAAGGGTCTGGTGGCGAAGAGAAAGATTAAACAGGAAAAGAAAGATGAATGGATGGACAATGGAAGCTGTTTTCTTTTTTATGTATGGACGAGGTGCTTCTGCAGAAGGCAAGTTACTGATAAGGACAACAACGGAATGAAGAAAACCTGGAATTAAGAAGACGCATAGAATTAGTGATTCTGATTGGGAAAATGGAAGACAAATTGATTATTTTTCTTTCTCATGTGCTACAGCACACAGAATGAAATAGCTACTAACAAGTTAGCACAACAAACTAAGGAGATTGGTGATCTTACATGGTTTTGCGGGATGAAGTTACACCAAGTAAAAAAAATCAAGGGCGCTGGGAGCAGAGTTGCTGGAGCCAGTGTTGACAAGGAGCACGAGGTGGCCGGAGTGGTGGACGGGACTCTGGAACAAGCACTGCACTTCAAGAGAACAAACAGGCAGTCAGCCAAGAATAAGGTATATACGCTGGCAGCGAAGGAGGGAAAGGAAGAAGCAAGGAACAATACCGGAAAAGCTTGGCAGTGCTGATTCCTGGTGATGATCTTTTTATTAAGAGATTGCTGGTGATGATCTGTTCTGCAGTTTCACGGTGAGGACACCGATGGTGCTGCTGGCCTTCTGCTGCTTGCTGGGAAAAGGAAGAAGAAAGGAAATTGGAAGGTGGAGAAAGAGGAGTAGACAAGGTCTATCGATTGGGACTTCTCTGAAATAGGAGTTTGTTGGGACCTGCATTTGGTGTGAAGTACTAGTCAGCATAAACACAGACAAAGGAAGCTTCTGGGTAGCTTCACTAGGTTTCTATCCTTGAGAAAGGAACGGTTCAACCATATCCCCCCTTGCAATAAATGAATGAAGGCGAACACAGAGTAGACAAGGTCTATGAATTCATCAAAAACGTCATCAGCAGTTTTGCAACTCAAACACTACCTAAACAACTCGTTGGAAAACATAGCCCAAACGAAAAGCAAGGCGCACATACGGCCACCTCACCTGTATCCAGGAAAGGGTGGAATGTGGTCACCTCTCACATGGAAAATCACATAAGATGATTTTTTTTTTTATTCCATAACCCATATAAGAACTGATCAAAACACAAAAGGATAGAAAAATTTTGACTGACCACTGACAGTGTCTTGCACTAGTACTGCTGCTTCTTTGTGAAAGGAATCAGCCTTGACGCCTATGCTACTGCTCGTCGGTGCTGCTGTACTAGGGGCTGTGGTGCCTGTGTCGCCTCTCCTCCCCTTCCTCTGCCGTGTGGTCGGTTCCTCCCTTGAGCACGGCCGGCGCGCGCCGCAGCTGCCGCAGTAAAAGTAATCTCCGAGGCGGCGAGACCTGACTCCGGCAACCCCGGCAACATGGAGGGTTCAGCGTTCAGCCGTCTTGTGCGGCGCCGGTGCTGGAACACAACACAAGAGAATGGCCGAACGGGGGACGGGGAAATGCTGAACAGAACAGGAACGGATATTGCGGTTTTGGACTCGGTAACTAACTGTCTTCATCGCTCGTTTGAAGCAGAGCAGCAGGAACAATGGCTGCGCAGTCCCCTTCTTCTGCTTGAATAAGGCTATTCCAACAGGAGACCCAAATGTAAAATCTCTACTATAATGGATCAATTAGAATTATATTAGATCCCCAAGTAAAACCTTTTCCACTGAGAGCCTTCAACCATTGTGCACCTAGTAAAATTAAAATGTACACAGTAAATTATCTCTGTTAAAATCAAGGGCTACAAAATAATTGCTCATAGACCTCAACTCAATCTGATGGCCATGATCACTTCCAGGCTTCAACGCGACTCCCAGGCTTCAACACGCTCGCGTCCCTCGACGCATGGCCTCCACCTCCCCAAGCGCGACTCTCAGGCTTCAACACGCTCGCGTCCCTCGACGCATGGCCTCCACCTCCCAAAGCGTGACAGGCAGGATTCGATCCCTGCTACCACGAAAAAAAGAAAAACTAAAAAATAGCGTAGCAGCATGCACGGGAGGAGGCGCACCCGCCGTTCCCGGCGGCGAGGTGGCACGGGATCGACGGAGAAACTAGGGGCTGCGGCTGAGGGCTTGGCTCCTGCAGAGCTTCGGTGGCTGCGCAGGTCGACGACAGACCCCGGCCAGGGGCGGTAGCGGCGGCAGCGGCGGAGGCGCGGTCACGGCGACCCAGCCAGCGGCGGAGGAAGGCGAGGCAGACACATTGGTGGGATTGGTTGGGTGCGGTCGCGAGGTCTCGGAGGAGCTGCTGCGCATGCTGGTGGAAAGCTAGGTAGTCTTGAGATAGCGCACTACGCGCACGAGGTGTTCGTGCAAATGCTTGGCACGGCCTTGTCAAATCCTTTGCTCCCCTCCGACGTTGCTGCCATGGACTCCACGCTAGCACCTGAAATGGCCCCCGATGCCTCCTATTCCGCCGCCACCGCTGTCCCGACCGCCGAGGATCTCGTGGGGGCGTGGCAGTGATGACCTTGGATGAGCAGTTCGATCTGCTGCAGGGATTAGGGAGAGAAGTGCATCCAGGAGGACGAGTTCAGGCGCCTGCTTGATAACAAGCCTGTCCCCATCTACTACGATGGCTTCGAGCCTTTAGAGGCATGCACATCGCACAGGTTTGACCTTCTGTCTTCAGCCCCTGCCTCCAGGGCATCATTAGTAGAAAAAATGATAAGTTTGCATGATTCAGCTAAAGATAGATTTGGCTGCATCGCCATTCTAATTTTGTAATAGCATGTAGAAAGAGACCATCATTTATAATGGCACATAAGGAAAAGACTTAAATAAATTGTGTGAAGGTTTTAATAGCATGTAGAAAGGGACCATCATTTATAATGGCACACAAGGAAAAAGCTCAAATCAATTGTGTGGAGGTTCAATGAAGCTACAAAAATATAAAAGAACATAGAGACCACATGACAAGCATTTACAGAGGGATATCAAATACCAGCAACAAGAACAAGAGAACGGAAGCACATTTTTTAATTTAGAAACACGTGACAGCAATTGTTTATTTTTTTCTTTTTAATTAAAAAAGATAAAGGAACGAAATATTCCAGACTCCAGTTCGCTTCACGAAAAATGAAAACCATAGCCACAGTTTATATCATCATAGGTTATTTATTAGAGACTCATTCTATTAGAGGAAATAGGAATACATGTAAGCAATTAATTATGGGCGTTGCTAAGGTATAACTCTTACCTAGTAAGAGGTAAGAGTTCAAATAAATCCGAGCCATTGAATATTAGAAGAAATAAAGTAAGTAGTAAAAAGGAAAATAAATAACATATTGTTTCCGTTTATTTACATGTGTACATGCAATTTGTTTCCTTTTAGTTGCAACCAACGACTACAACTTCATGGAAGACCATCGGGCAAGAGATGGTTTAGAGTCAAAATTCAACTTTCCAAGACATGCTATTTACGTTTCTTATTAATTGCGCATGGTCACATTACAACTAAAAAAATGTTACATCACAATCACCTACACTATGGATTGAATAAGCTTTACTTTTTTATAATGTCGAAAACGAAATGAATTTAAATTTCTCGTTCATTCGTCACGTTCCAACAAATTAATTAAATAAATTTTACAAAATCATTTTGGGTTACATATTATAAATCATTGTGTTATTATATATACAATAAAATAAAATGGTTGCACACGTGTGAACTATGTCACCCCATAGTGTGTCCATGTCCATGTTATTAAAAACTTAAGATCATGTTAGGAAAGTTAGATCATGCATGCATATTATATACATAATACGAAGGTATTTTCCTTATATATCTTATTACCTCTTGCAAGGTAATATTTGACAATTGCTACTCAGATCGACGATTCACAGTTATTTAGGTGTACCATAGCAAGACCCATTATTCATAATCAAGGAATAACAGTACAAGTGAAATGATATAAATGGAACCACCTTCGTTCCTCGCAAGTACCAACCGTGGACTGTGGAGGGTCGCCAAACAGAGAACCAAGGGTACGGCATCACCAACAGATCGGCTTCTGATCGACTTCAGCTGGGTGGTGAGTCTGCAGAGACGGGGGCGCTGCGGCATTGGGGTCACCACGAGGTGTCTGTTTAGAACATGAAATGAAATGTTTTAAATAAAATATTCGAAACCTTATTCATTGTGCTGGAGAATGAATCAGTGAAACCTATACCTTCTCTCATTTCTTTCAAGCGGCGATATTAAACGAAGTGCTTCCAGCGGATGTGTGAAATCTGTGGCCAGCTTTCTCCATCAGGCTCTCGGCAGTTCTTCTTCAAGTCGTCACAACCATATATAGTTATGCGCTGGAGGGAGGATGGCAGAACTGGTAAAGATGTTATGTTGGGGCAAATGCCGATATCAAGACTCTCCAGACTGGAGAGAAATTTTAGATTTCCTGGCAGGGACTCCATTTTGCAATCCCAAATGTCCAGGTGCTTGACAGATAAGAGATTTGCACATTCTCCAAATGAAGCTGACGGCTCCTTGCAATCATGAAGAGCAAGATTTGGTGGGACTATAAACCCTTCAGCCTTGAGCATCTGGTTGAGCAGTACGAAACTACTAACGCTGAGCCATTTCTGGACACGAAACTGTGAGATGCACTTGGCAGTGAGGTTTGGAACATCTATCAAACTTAGGCCATCAAGTTGCCAGGAAGACAAGCCTTCAAGAGAGCACAGATCGGGGAGACGAAGTAGAGATAATGATTCAAGGGAGGTCAGGTGGCCAATCGATAAGGACGGGAAGCTTCTGCAACATGCAATGGAAAGAGATTTCAGGTGTGGCAAGCCATTAATGAACGAATCGGCTGCCAGAATGCAGCCACATATGTAGAGGTCTCCAGCAAGGTTGAATGACATAGATTCTACTGCACCTGCCAGATCTAAAGAAGGGCAATCAATACAATAAAGTCTGGAAAGAGATGGAGCAGCATGTGAGCCCCCCAGTGATCTGAGACACCAACAACCTCTTACATCCAACAAGTCAAGCTTTGTCAAATGCTCAAACACCTCTTCTGACGGAAGTGCACTTAATGCCATATTATATTCCAGTCTTAACGTTGTCAATGAAGTGAGGCCACCAAGGCAAATAGCTAAAGCTTCATCTGTAATACTGCATGAAGAAAGAACAATACTAACAAGTCCAAATGGTAGAACCAGTGGCAGCTCCATGGTCCTTCCATAAATGACTCTTATCCTCTGCTCATGGCAAAAAAGCCATGCCTTGATCATATTTTCTTTCTCCAATATTATATCTCCTCCTTCCTTTAGGCCACTTTCAATAATTTGAAGATGTTGTGATATATCATCACCCATCTGTGTTGTCAACTGCTTCAGTGATGAATAGTCCTCTAAAAGTACTCTCCTAATATCTGATCCCGAATTGACCTCCCACATCGATGCAAGTTTAGATGCCAGGTCCTCCGTGTTCATTATATTTTCCCTCAAATCATGCTGATCGAGCTCATTTTTGGAGACAAACATAAGCAGTGGGCACGTCTGAATTGACAATTTTGTAAGCATTGCTGGAAGACAAGGTAATATCTTCAATTTTGGAACATTTTTTAGACACAGCCTAGTGCAATGCCGTAGGAGCTCAGTATTAGGTGGTAGGCCTTCTAACAAAGTGCAGCCATTAAGCTTAAAACATTCCAAATTTTCAAAATAGGATGGCTCAAGTAACCACCTTGGATATGTGCCAGATTTGTAGCCTTTGATTGTGAGGCCACTAAGTTGGGGTGACGGTCTCAGACCTTCTAGAACATCGAGATGTAAAGTATCCGCTGCATCCATTCCCTTCTCGCTACTCCAGGCAAGCCGCAACTTTTTAAGGCGATTCTTCTTATATAGCATGGACTCTAAGGCTTCTTCCTTTTCTGAAACATTCTCAAGATTTTCTACTTTTAAACTGCCACCAAGCTCATTCAAGTCCTTCAGCTGCCACAACTCGCACCCTTGCTTTTTTTGCACAGAAAAGGTATGCATGTGTTGTAGCGAAGTTAGCTTGCCTATATTGGGAATTTGATGAATAGATTTTCCAGACAAGGTAGGTACGCAATCGATGTATGCCCCCAAATGTCGTAACTTACTTAAATTGCAAAGCTTGTCAGGTAACCTCTCCACCATTGTGTTTAACTGAAGTAACTGTAAGTGGTAAAGAGTACATAATGATCTAGGCAATTCAGACACTGATGTTCTGATGAGGTTCAAATACCGAAGGTGCTTTAGCTCACCAACAGATTCAGGCAACTTACTACTGTTGTAAAATGACAAATACAATACACGTAACTTCTTCTGGTTCCGCAGCATCTGATCAAAAATATCGCTTGCATCATCCATTAGTGGATCAATGCAGATGATAGTGCGTAAATTCTGTAGCTTGTAGATAATTTGCTTATGCTTTTGCAAACTCTCAACCTGAAGAGAGAGATGTCGAACAGTGCATGGTACTTCTCTGATATTATCCTCTTCTAATCTGAAGCAGTCTTCTACAGAGAGTGACTGTGCCAAATCATGAAGGATGTCGTGCATGATATAGTATGAATAACACTCTGTTTCAGAAACCAATTGAAAGAAAGACCCAGAGACCATCTCATTGAAATAATCCCTCCCGACATCTTCTATTGTCCTGCTACTCAAATTACATGAACCAACAAGCCCTTCTGCCACCCAAAGGTAAATCAACTCATCATGATTATATCTATGACCTTTGGGAAATAAGCTGCAATACAAGAAGCACCTCTGCAGACGTGGATCTAACTTCTCATAACTCCACAACAGAGCCATGAAGGGCTCACTTAAATCACTCAGCTTCAGTGCAGCTTTCCATTCAGTGATATCTTTCTTTTTGCTTAATCGGGATCCTAGAACTTTTGCTACCAAAGGACACCGTCCAAGCCTTTTAGAAATCACCTCTGCAGTATGTTCCAGCTTACTATATAGAAGCTCGTCTCCAATTTTTGGTCCAGAGAAAACATGGTGTTTGAAGAGTGCAAGAAAGTCGGCATCGTCCATGTTTTCCAAATGAACAACTTGTTCTAGTTCACAGTGAACAGCTGCTGGAAGTGTTGCACTTCGAGAAGTCACCAAAAATTTGCTTCCTGACTGTTTAGAGATTAATGGATCCAGGAGTTGAAACCACTCTGTCTCACTGTCAGATTTTTCGAACCACACATCATCCAAGACAAGTAGGAATTTCTCTGACTTCTGCAGTATGTCACGTAATTTGCACTGGAGAGTATCAAGATTACCAATACATGGGCACTCCCCATTTGTTGCAGACTCAATAATCTTCCTTGTGTGACGGCGGACATCAAGCTTGCGTGAGATGCAGACCCATATCCTGACATCAAAGCCTTCTTTTATCCTCTTGTCATTGTAGACATACTGCGCTAAGGTGGACTTCCCCATTCCTCCCGCTCCAACAATGGCCAAACTGGAGTACCTAGTTGAACTTGCCTCGTCAGCTGCTGTCTTGCCAAGAAGAAAATCAACTATATGATCACGATCCTTGTCACGACCGAAAACCTTTGATGTGGAAAGTATGTCACTGTGGTTGGAGGAACAATGGTTGCTGGTACGACTGGCCACCCTTCACATGCAGTATTTCCAGGTGGTATGCTAAGAAGATCACGGAGTTCGTTTGCTTCCTTCAGGATAGCCTTGAGCTCATTCATCTTGCTAATTAGCTTTCTGTTCTCAGGGAGCAAATTGTGTGCCCTGCTTTTGGCGGCACGAAGTGGCTTCAGGATGGTCGATGCAATGGAGGAGGTTTCGTCCTCCCCTACCAAGGGATCCTTCCCGCTCTTGGCCTTGCGCTTGAGGAGGTTGTACTCATGCTCATCCAGCAGGTCCTCGGCATCATAGAAGGCTTCTTTGAGCCGCCGGAGCCATGCCTCCAGCTTGCCCCTGTAGGCGCTCTTCTCAGCCGCTTGAATCACCAGGTCAAATTGTGGCAAGATGGTGGCTTCTAGTTGTTGTAGCTCACGCACCATGTCCACGCTGAGGTAAGCTGAAGCATCAGCAAGGAGCTTGTTGAATACTGGCGATGCCGCCCATCTTAAGCCAGTGATCGCCAAGTCTGCCATGGAATTGCAGTTGTTTGTGCCCCCCTTTGTGAGTGAAGATGCAAGTGTTTCTAGAACTTCCGTTTTTGGGGTGTTTTTTGATGAAGAGCTTCTGCAGAGGAGAAATAACTGCTAAAGGCAGCAATGGACGGAGGAAAACCTGGAACCAAAAAGACGAAATGAAATTACTAAAACTGATAGAAAAATGGAGAAACAAGGCATTTTCTGAAACTGATAGAAAACAGACGAGATGCAACATACATGAACACAGAGGAAAATAGCTTAACAAGGCTGTATTTCTTTTTCTTTTTCTTCGTCTAATAAAAATACGGCAAAAGCTTTTTGCCGCCTTTTGAAAAAAACAAGTTAACGCAAATCACGAAGAGTGGGGACTGGAGATCTTACACCATCTTAAAATTATCAAGGGCGTGTGGAGCAGAGTTACCAGAGCGAGATTGATGGGCGTGTCAAGAAAGGTTGCCAGAGCCCTGTAGTGCTAGAGACACATGATTCGAACAGCCCGTCAAAACTTCCTTTTTTGGGGAGTATATTGATGAGGCACTTCTGCAAAGGAAAATCTGGAGCCAAAAAGATAAGATGACATTAAGAAAAGGGTAGAAAAACAGAGAACAAGCTGATTACTGAAAGTCTGAAACTGATAGAAAAACAACGAGACAACATACATGAACACAAACGAAAATAGCTAACAAGTTGATACAACGAGACTGGAGATCTTACACCAACTTAAAATTATCAAGGGCATGCGGAGCAGAGTTGCCAGAGCGAGGTTGATGGGCGTCTGACGAGGAGCGCGAGGTTGCTAGAGCGATGTATGCAAGAGACGCAAGACTCAAACAGCCCGTCAACTAGAGTTGTGATTATTGTGATCCAGTAATACACGGGCAACAGGGAAGCACAATGGCCCGTCAACATCTCTTGTTATTATCCTGTTTTTTCTCTGTACCCAAAAAATTATACTTAAGTGACCAGTTTCAGTTTTATAAGTTGAGATGAGCTGGCCATGATGAAGACTAGTTATTGTTAACACAGAGTAGGTCGATCACTGATTGTTGCACAAGTGGTCTTAGCACATCAGGCTAAAATAACAATGATTCACCTATAAACTAAGACATCAGTCAAGCCAATAAAACGGCAGGTAACTCTACCATTCTACCTGCTCCTCCTTCCATAATTTTATCATTGCTGTCCCTTCTACCTTTTCTGCTTCCACCCTCTTAGTCTTCAGTCTATTTGAAAGAATAATTTAAGTCGTTGTCAGTGGAAGTGTGTATCCGTGTGTGTGACTGGGTAAAGACGCTTGTTCAAAATATATTCCATTGATCTACTGCGATGCCTCCTTTATCACCAAAAAAAAAAAAAAAAAACCTACTACTACTGTGATGCCTATATTCAGACAACAAATATTAACCACTAAGCAAACCAATCGTGTCCTCTAGTTTGGTGATTCTCATCAACCTTACAATATAATTCATGCACCCTGGTCTAAAGAGAAACCTGTTATGAATTACTAAACAGTGACATGGATTTGATCTAGCTAATAATTGCAAACAAAATGGGTATAGACAACACAACTTCAAGGGGAAGGAAAAGTATACTAATGTTCCTTTCCTTTTAATATCCTTTAAAAGTTAATTTTTTTAAAAAAAGAAATATGGCTGGATCTATCCATCTTGTATTAATAAAGGAGTTTACAGAAGACAAAAATAAAAATAAAAATAAAAACACGCTTTTAGCATTGGATTCAATTCCAAAAATCTGAATTACTTGAGGTCTGAAAATGACTAAGGAAACCCCAAACCGCCAAAGGAGTAGATCCTGATTGGGAACAGTAGGTCAAGCCAAATCCACCAAAAAATATATCAAAGTATAACCTGCCATGCATTAGAACTAGTAACTGCTACCATGATTTCCAATTTTGGTATTCGGAATATTTCGTCACTCCTGAAATTACCAAAGCTCATAAAGTTTCCGCGAAAATCTTTCAGACTTCAACAAGAAAAGTATGTTTTTTTAAAAAAAAAATAGATCTAAACAAAAATATCAGCATGATTTATGACTACACATCTATTGAGTAGAAAAATAATCAACACAAATAATAGATAGAGTTATATATCTGGAGATTATGAATGGGTATAGACAAAAAAAAATATATGGCACTACTTCTTATCTGGTCATGGAAAACATGTTGCAATGGCATACAGAATCAATTGTCTTGCTTTCCAGATTCTGCAATGCGCACCAGCAGCACCTAAAAGACCGATAACGGTGGGTGGAATGTCACCTGTTGTTTAGGGTCGACGGATGTGTGTTAGTTGGGTTGAACAAAATGGCAACAAGAGCTTACGTATATATATTCTCCTGGATTGGTTCTGAAGGATCAAAAGCTGCGACTAGAGGGAGGGGGTGAATGAAAACCTCAGATTTCTTTCGAAATATTTGGCCGCTGTCCCAAAATCATCGCCAAGTAGAAGCAAGTTCTGAAACTAAAATACTCAAGCCAACTAGTGACGAGAGTATCCAAAAAAAACTCTCCAGAACAGCAGAAAGCTAACAAAACAGACGGATCATGAATCAGATCACAAACACGTAAACCACGGACTAAACAATTTGCCAAGCCAGAGATTCTAAGGTACTGAACTGGAAAGTCTCTGGACAGAGAGCAGCACATGCTCCCAAAAAAACAGCCACAAGCAACACCGATGGAAGCACAAAATCAAAATACATGCACAAGACCAAATTTAATTGAGCAGCAGTGATTACCAAGGAATGCTTGTGGAAATCACGTATGCAAGAACGAGGCTCGAACCAATCAAAATTCAATTGGTCAAGGTAAGCACGAACTAGCACCAACTGCTACTGCTCGTTCAGAAGAACACAGAAGCGCAGGCACTGCCCCTCCAAAAACGCACAGGAGAGAACGGAGGGAGAAAAGGGAAAAAGAACAAGCAACAGCTGGTGGCCTGGGATTGCACAGAACCGACGCAGCACTCACCGGCGGCAACAGATCAGAGGCTGCGATCTCCAGCACGAACGAAGGGAGAGGTAGAGAGGGAGTCGGTCCAGGCACAGAGAGAGATGGGCAGCTCTTGCACGATCTGGAAGGCACCGGCCACCACAAAGATCTGCCCGACGCACAGCTGTGGTGCACGCCAGTTTGATTGGCCCAAAGCCAGGAAGTGCAGAGCGGACCGGTGGCCAACGGCGGCGCTCCCACCGGTGCACTGTGTACAGCACCTGGGCACCACGAGCTGCTACAAACAGAGACCGACGCCCCTCACGAACATCACACGGGCGAGCCACAAAACCACCCAAAAATCGATCAAATCAACACGAATCATTCCCAAGATTTGCTCAGGTAATCATAACGGAGTTGGAAGGCTACTCCCGAGAGATCGTCGCCCAATTCGAACACAAACTCCGAAAAAAAAAATCAGATTTCGCCCAAGAACACAGTTTTTCCCCCAAAACGCAAATCTGCTTGGATCTTGATGCACAAGTGGAGTTAGCTCAAATCACTTGGTGATCTTGTTCATCACTCGATAAAGCATCAATCTGACCAAACAAATCCCAAAAGAAAACTCAAAATGAGCACGAATCAAGAAAGAGAAACGGATAAACAGTAACTAGGGCAAGAACAAAGCATGAACACCACAAATTCCAGAGGACACCGAGAGGTTAAGGCCTCTCTTAAAAAAAAACACAGCTTCACAAAACTGAGGCCTTGTTCAGTTTACAAATTGAATCGCAAAGCTGGGGAGATTTATATGTTTACCATTATTATGACTTGTTCAGTTTACAAATTGAATCGCAAGGCCTTGTTTTAGCTTTAGATTTACCACATTTGCACATGTGGCACGCTACACCAGCTTGACACATTGACGCCTAGTCACCCACGGCATGTCAAAAGTCCTTCCTACCCTTATCTTACTCCTCTCTTTCCCTCTCTAATAGCTAGATCTCACAGCTCCTCTCGCTGCAAGGTGGTCCCACTTGTCAGCTTCATCTTCCACCTTTAGTGTGAGCAGCTTCACCGCGTTCGGCGGTCCCTCTCTATCCGGCAATAGCCCTAGCCCGGCGGCGGTGCTCCCTCCCATTCACAAGCGCAGGCACGAGTAGCTCCACCGTGGCCTTGCCAGTGCGGGCACGAGCAGCAGCTCGGTCGTGGCGTCACAAGCGCCGAGCACGAGCAGCTCTGTCGTGGCCTCGCTAGCACGACGCGCGCTGTCATCAAGCTCCTGCCCCATCGCCTGAAATTCCTGGCTGTCAGTCATCAACTCTCGACTGGGAGCAGTAGAAATCGGCCGCCCTTGTGGCCTTGTCCTTGTCTTTTCTACTCTACTCCCAAATTCCTGTTGGGAATCTATCTCGATTTTCTCTGGTGACTAAAAGTACAAGTAGTTGGAGCAGTGCAGTAGAGAGCGTGTTGGATTGTTGGTCAACTTCAACCAAGCCCCTCCCGAGCTTCCTCGGCGACGAAAACTGGGCATGGAAGCAGAAAGGGGTGGCCCATCCAGTACGGCATGAAGGCCGTGCCGAGTCGGCGCTGCGTGCCACATCCGGGCGTTGGGTGATGGATCGAGCTCCGGTCGCGCGTGGGGAACGAAGGAGCATGGCCTGTCTAGCTGTCTCCCATCCCGGTGCTAGAGGTAGAAGAAGAAGATGTCAAGTAGGACCCACTTGATAGTGATAAGAGTTGTGGGACCCAGCTATCGGAGAAGAAGAGAGAGGAGCAAGGCAGGGGTGCCAAGGACATTTCACGTGCCTATGCTAACCTTGCGTCAGCATGCCAGCCCAACATGGCGTGCCACATAGGCAAATATGGTAAAAATAAAAAAGATGTGACTTAAAACTGCTAAATATATAAGCGTCATTATAAGAGTGAGATTTCGATAAGTGTCATCCGTTATAATAATAAATATGTAAAATTCCCACAAAGTTGAGCCCACGGCTGCTAGTGAAACCAGTCAAAGCTATGTTTTCCAGGTCCCACCTTCTGTCTCCTTTCCTCTCAGCTGATTTTCCACCACTAGCAGTTTGCTCCCATTGGCAGGGGGCAAGGTGGAGCTGCTCCTATAGAGCTGGTCCAAGAGTGGTATGTGTAGAAGGGAATAGAATGGAGGGAATCACCGCACACCCATTGTGGGTGGGGAGCCTTTCATATATATAGCCAATAGGCATGCATGGAAGTTACATACATGGGAAGCTATTTCCTGTACAAGGAAACAATCCTAGGCTATAAATAGAAACAATCCTAGGCTATACATGGCAGCTAGCCTATCTAGGGGATTGCCAATCAATCTCTAATTGATCCTGATATATACATATCCTAATACCCGCCCGCAGTCGTAGCGGAAGCATCACAGACGCATAGACTGGTCCGAAAATCAGTGAAGAGTTGGACGGGCAGACCCTTGGTCATGATGTCGGCGAACTGGTACGCAGATGGGACATGGAGAACACGGAACTGTCCCAGAGCTACCTTCTCGCGGACGAAGTGGATGTCAATCTCGATGTGCTTCGTGTGGCGGTGGTGTACTGGGTTGGCAGCCATGTAGACAGTGCTCACATTGTCACAGTAGACAACCATCGCAAGCGGGATGGAGATGTGGAGCTCCTGGAGTAGCTGACGAAGTCAGCAACACTCAGCAACAACATGGGCTACTGCACGGTACTCCGCTTCGGCACTAGAGCGAGACACGGTCGTCTGACGCTTGGAAGACCAAGACACTAGGTTGTCGCCGAGGTAGACGCAGAAGCCGGAGGTGGAGCGGCGTGTGTCTGGGCAGCCAGCCCAGTCGGCGTCGGAGTAGGCTGTGAGCTGATCGACAGCACCGGAGCCCAAATGCAGACCTGCGGACAGAGAACCCTTGACGTAGCGCAGGATGCGCTTGATTAGCGCAAAGTGCGGTTCGCGAGGGTCATGCATGAAGAGGCAGACCTGCTGGACAGCAAAGGCTAGGTCTGACCTCGTCAGGGTAAGGTACTGGAGGGCACCAGCGAGGCTCCTGTACTCCGAGGGGTTGGTGACTAGAGCGCCCTCGGAGGCGGACAGCTTGTTCCGAGCTTCCACCGGAGTAGCTGTCGGGTGGCATTCAGACATGCCAGCACGCTGGAGGAGGTCAACGGCGTACTGTCGCTGAGAAAGGAACAATCCACTGTTGTCCCGTGTCACCGAGATGCCGAGGAAGTGGTGGAGGTCACCAAGGTCTGTCATGGCGAACTCCGAGGAGAGGCTGGAGATGACGTGCTGGAGAAGAGCCGGTGACGACGCGGTGACGATGATGTCATCGACGTAGAGAAGGAGATAGGCCATGTCGTTGCCAGCCTTGTAGACGAATAGGGAGGCATCCGATTTGGATGGGGTGAAGCCGATGCTGCAAATGAAGTTGGAGAAGCGCTGGTTCCAAGCTCGCGGTGCCTGCTTAAGCCCATATAAGGACTTCTGCAGCAAGCAAACAGAGTTAGGTGCAGCGGGGTCGATGAAGCCTTTCGGCTGCTCGCAGTAGACCGTCTCCTCGAGGTTGCCATGGAGGAAGGCATTCTTCACGTCGAGCTGGCATATGGGCCAGTCTTGAGACATAGCAATGCTGAGGACGGTGCGGATCGTGGCCGGTTTGACGACCGGGCTGAACGTCTCGTCGTAGTCGACGCCGGCCTCCTGAGAGAAACCACGAACAACCCAACGCGCCTTGTGCCGGGCGAGGGAGCCGTCGGAGTTGAGCTTGTGTTTGAACAGCCACTTGCCAGTGACGATGTTCGCACCAGGTGGCCGAGGTACAATGCGCCAAGTGCCGTTGTCGATCAGCGCCTTGTACTCCTCTGCCATCGCAGCGCACCAATTAGGATCTGCGAGGGCGCTGCAATAGTTTGTGGGGGTGGGCGAGGCGACGGAGGCGGTGAAGCCGAATCGCTGGACTTGGCGAAGGGAGCCGGTCTGTGAGCGCGTCACAGGCTGGGTCGCTGGAGCAGGTGGCGGTGCTGGTGGTGCCGCTGGTTCTGCAGCAGGCTGGGTCGCTGGAGCAGGTGGTGGTGCTGGTGGTGCCGCTGGTTCTGCAGCAGGGGCCACGGAGGCAGCCGGAGCTGCAGCCTTGGTGGTCAGAGGACGGGCTCGGCGGCTGAAGACGATGCCGAAGCGGTGGCCGCCCAGCTGTGGCCCGCCCGCAGGAGCAGCCGGCCGCCCCTGGCCGCCCGGCTGTGGCCCGTTCGCAGGAGGGGCAGCTGGAGTGTGCCCGCCCGCAGGGGTGGCCAGGGGGCCGAGCTGTAGTATGGCTGGGTCCAGGAGCGTCGGGAGCACATCCTCGCTGCTGTCAACGAGCGGCAGAGAAGTGCTCGCTGATGTCGTCGAGGAGGAGAGTCCCTGCATCAGAAAGTCAAGTGACAACAGCATGGAAGCCGCCGATGATGTTGCCGAGAATGGAAACACAGACTCGTCGAAAACGACATGACGGGAGATGATAATGCGGCGAGTGGCCATGTCAAGACAGCGGTAGCCCTTGTGGGAGGATGGGTAACCGAGGAAGACACAAGGTGTGGACCGAGGTGCGAGTTTGTGGGGGGTTGTGGCAGTAAGGGTTGGATAGCAGAGACACCCGAAGATGCGAAGGGAGGAGTAATCTGGGAGGGTGCCGTGAAGGATTTGATGAGGTATTTGGTTGCGGATGGAGGAGGATGGGCGCTTGTTTAGGAGGAAGGTGGCTGTTGAGAGGGCCTCAACCCAGTAGGGAGGTGGCATGGATGCGTGGAGGAGCATGGTGCGGATGGTGTTGTTGGTGGTGCGGAGCATGCGTTCAGCCTTGCCGTTTTGTTGTGAGGTATAAGGGCAGGAAAGTCGTAGGGTGATCCCATGGGCAGTGAGGAAAGAGGTGGTGGCATGGTTAACAAACTCGGTTCCATTATCTGCCTGAAAGGATTTAGGTGTGCTGCCAAACTGTGTCTGAGCGTATGCTATAAACTCAACAATGTGGCGGTGCACCTCAGATTTGTGGCGAAGCGGAAAGGACCAGCAGTAATGAGAAAAATCATCTAGGAGGACAAGATAATATTTAAAACCAGAGTTGCTAAGCACAGGGGATGTCCACACATCACAGTGAAGTAAATCAAAGGGAGCAGTGGTTACAGAAGTGGAGTGACTAAATGGAAGTCGCACATGTTTGCCAAGTTGACAGGCATGGCAGAGGCAGGACGAGCTCTTATTGTTGGAAATGACCGACATGCTCCGTAGAGTGGCGAGGCTGGATGGACCGGGGTGGCCGAGGCGGTGGTGCCACAGGGACGACGTGGTTGCGAGGCTACAGGAGTGAGCTAATGTGGATGGGTAGGTGTAGAGGTCGCCACCACTATTGCAGCGAAGAGTCACGCGCCCCGTCTGTTGGTCCTTGACAGAAAAGCCACAAGCGTCAAATTCAATTGAACAAGCATTGTCACGGGTGAATTGACGAACAGAAAGGAGGTTGCGCACCAGAGCAAGGGCAACCAGAACATTGTTAAGGTGGAAAATAGAGTTTGGGGAAGAGAGTGTGGATGTGCCACTGCAGGTGACAGGGATGGTGGTGCCATTGCCAACTGTTATACCGGAGGGAGGAGGGGGGAGACGGGAGAGGAGTATACCATCCGACGATGACATGTGGGCTGTCGCGCTGGTGTCGAGGACCCAGGGAGAAGGCCCCTGGAGGGACATCTAGTTCAGGGCAGCGACGAGGCCGGCCTGATCCCAGCCACCATGTTGTTGCGGGGATGGTGCGGAGGTGTCGGAGAACTAGGCAGGGGCGAACGCAGTGTGCGCCTGGGCCTGAGGGAAGGTGCCGAGGACCCCAGGGCCGCGCCAGGCCTGGTTTGTCGCCGGCGGCTGCGGGCGCCAGGGCTGCTGGTGCACCCCGGCGGTCCAGGGAGGGTAGTAGTACCAAGGGGCCGCCGGTGCAGGCGACCTGTGACCGCCACCGCTGCTGGAGCCGCCGCTGCCCTTGCCCTTCTTCTTCCAGCGACCATTGTCGCTGCCCTGACCGCCGCCGTTGCTGGAACTGCTACCGTAGCCGCCCTGTCGACCGGCGATGGGGCCACCACCGGTGGTGCTGGTGCGGCAACCGGTACCACACGCAGCGTGAAATGCTGTCTGGGCCGCAACGGTGCCCTCGTTGGAGAGGCGGAGCTCCTTCAGCACGAGCTTCTCGCGAGTGGTGGCGAAGTCCGGCAGCGGGTGCGAGTCGGCGATGTTGTCGGCGGTGCTGGCAAAGCGGGGGTTGAGGCCGCGGAGGAAGTTGAGGACGAGCTCTGAGTCGGTGATGGTGCGTCCGACATCGCGGAGCGCGTCGGCGGTGGCCTTCATCCGCTGCGCATAGTCGTTGATGGAGGAATCGCCCTGCGTCATGGAGTGAAACTTGTGACCCAAGAAGATGGCACGCGGAGTCTTGTTGGCCTCGAAGAGGCGCCTGATGGCGACCCAGAGCTCGCGCGCAGTCTGGTTCGGCGCCACAGCTAGGCCGATGACGTCTGGCCCGACAGAACCGAGCAGCCAGCTGCGGACGCAGGCGTCAGCAATGGCCCAAGCAGGATCGACAGGTCTGGCCGCCTCCGTGTCGTCGACGTGTGGAAGGAGACCGAATTTCCCGTAGAGAGAGGTGAAGAACGGTTCCCACTGATTAAAGTTGGGCTTCATCAGTTCAAGGGTCACCGGGATGTGGTTTTTGACATTGATCGTCGCATAGGGGGCGACGAACACAGCAGGAGCAGAGAGGGTGTTCATGCTGCTCGAGGAGCTGGAGGACGTGGTGGAGCTGGAGGCAGAATCGGTCATGGCGACCTAGGAGGGGGGGCAACGCAGCAGGGAGGGCTGGTGCGATGGGAGGGAGGGAGAGGACCTAAAAATAGCTTGATACCATGTAGAAGGGAATAGAATGGAGGGAATCACCGCACACCCATTGTGGGTGGGGAGCCTTTCATATATATAGCCAATAGGCATGCATGGAAGTTACATACATGGGAAGCTATTCCCTGTACAAGGAAACAATCC
Organism: Sorghum bicolor; assembly: GCF_000003195.3. Lineage (NCBI taxonomy): Eukaryota > Viridiplantae > Streptophyta > Magnoliopsida > Poales > Poaceae > Sorghum > Sorghum bicolor. The sequence continues at coordinate 2,479,774 of NC_012877.2, forward strand.
TAGGCTATAAATAGAAACAATCCTAGGCTATACATGGCAGCTAGCCTATCTAGAGGATTGCCAATCAATCTCTAATTGATCCTGATATATACATATCCTAATAGTATCGTCTTCCTGAGGTCAATCGGTCATGGGAGGACGATGGACGTGTGGAGCTATAGATGGCCATACAGAGTGTGTTTGGTTCTCTTCTCTGTCAAGCCTGGCTAGAAAAACAAACCAGGCCAATCCAAGCCTTCACTATCTCAAATACAGTCACCTCCTCCATGTTTCGGTAACATTATCCCTTTTAGGCATTGTGTCGAACAGTTGGTTGGCGAGAGAAGAAGAAGACAGTGGAGGAGCTCGCACAAGGTCGGCATGGCTCTATTAGTTGATCACTGGTGTGTTTGATTTCTGGTCCAAAGGCCTGACCGAGCCGCTAGGCTGCAATCGGCCTTATTTGATTTGTTGGGCCCACAAACAAGGCAAGCCCGCCATGTGCAAAAACACCTCTTCTCATCTGGTTCCTAGCAATACTAAAAAAATTGTAAACAATCTTGCGGCTCGCGATTTTGTCGAGTCTATGTTTATTAATGACAGGCCATGAGGGCCAAAGTGAACTTAAAAAAACTTTTTTGGAGATAGGTGAAATGGGTTAACCGAAGTGGGCATCACAACTGCCTCGATCTTAAGGTCTTGGTAAATTGATCTTTCTCAAGGTGGTTCAAATGTCTCAGTAAATTAAATAAAAACAAAAAAAAATCCTACACAGGCCTAGATCTAGGCTTCACACTGCCGCCATCGATCCGCTCACTATGACACCGTCGCCGCTAATCCGCTGCCCCAAGCGCCGTGAGCACCGCCAGGAGGAGGGAGCCGGGGCGTGCGAGCACCAGCGGGAAGAGGAGGGCTAGGGGTCGTGTGCCACGCCAAAGGAGAGGGAGGAGGGGGCCAGGAGACACATCGTTGCCCAAATCTAGACCCGTGAGTGTCGTTGGGTGGAGGGAGCTGGGCCCCATTGAAGGGTCCTAATGGCTAGAGGGGGTGAATAGCCTAATAAAAATTCTAGAACAACACTAAAGCAACTTGATTAGGCAAAAGGATGACGAAGCGAATGTTGCACTAGTCTACTAAAAGAGCAAGCTACCTACTAACAATTCTAGTAGTTATGATCTCTAAGCACCTCAAGGCTAAGTCACTACTTTCTACACTAGAGAAGCTAGCTAGAACTAAGAATAGCTGAGCTAAAGAACTAGCTACATCTACTACTAGAGCTACACAAACAAACTACAACAAAGGATAGAAGGGTTATTGCTCCTCGTAGTGGAAGGAGCAAAGCAATCACAAGATAGAATGCCAAAGAATACCAATCACCTCAAAATAAAATAATTGACACAATGATTTTTTTATCGAGGTTCACTTGCTTGCCAGCAAACTAGTCCTCATTGTGGCAATTCACTCACTTGGAGGTCTATGGTCTTAATGGCCTCACACACCAACCCTCACTAGGGCGCCACACAACCAACACAAGACGAAGGTCACACAAGCCATGAACAATTCACTAGAGATATCTTTTGTGAACTCCCGCGAGGAAGGTTCAAGAACCCCTCACAATCACCACGATCAAAGCCGAAGACAATCAGCAACCTCCGCTTAACGATCGTTGCTACACGAAGCCGTCTAGGAGTCGACAAACTTTAAGAGTAACAAGTGGATCCCATAGCAAAACACAATCACCAAGTGCCTCTAGATGCAATCTCTCAAGCAATGCACTTGAATGCTCTCACAATCTCACAAAGATGATGAATCAATGATGCAATTGAGTGGGAGTGTGTTGGCTAGGCTCACAAGGTTGTTATATCATGCAAAAAGGCCAAGCGTGTGAGCCCAAGCCGGCCAATAACTATTTATAGACACCCAAACTAATAGAGTCGTTGGCTCTCTCACTACATAGAAATCAGGGGCATCGGACACTCCGACAGTTAGCCATCGGACGCTAGCACCCAACGTCCGATGCACAGATGGCGGCCAAACATTAGATGGATAACACCAAACGCCAACATCTTAGTGTCGGATGCAACTTAGAGAGATACCAAAACATCAAATCGTCCATCGTATGCATCAAGAGGGTAGTCATCGGACGCGGCCAGCGTCCAATGCACACACTATATGAACAACTTGCTCGCGACCCTGCTAACATCACTGTGCAAAGGATGCTCAACAGTGTTCTAGCCACATTCGGTGCCAGAGTGTCGGACACGTTGGTGCACCGTGCGACACTGCGCCAAAACGCCATGTACGCGTTGGACACAGCCCTAGCATCCGATGTGACACTAATCAGCATCTGATGCTCGTGACTTCGTCACCTCTTCAAATCCACCTCTGGTACAGTGGAAAAAATATATTTCATTTTCACAAAAACACTGAATCCTACCGAGCAAGCTCGCGGGAGGGAGAGAGGATCCTAAACCCCCTCTCTACCCCTCAAACTCCACCTCATTTATAAATGTGCCAACACCACCAAGTGTAAGTCACCATGTGCGAGTGTGTTAGCATTTTCTCAAAGGAATTAGCACTCTCAGTATATCCTAATGCACATGCAATGAGTTAGAGTATTTAGTGGCACTTTGACCACCACATTTCGATACAAGTTTCACCCCTCTTAATAGTATGGCTATCAATCCTAAATCACTCACACCCTCTACGGTGTCTTGAGTGCAAACCAAAAAGTTCCTAACCAATTATATCTTTACCTTGAGGTTTTTGTTTTTCTCTTTCTTCTTTTCCAAGCCCGAGCATTTGACCACCTTGGTTCCGCTATTACATCATGATCATCACCCATGTTGCTCACTACTTGGAGTGTGCTTTCCTATCTCATGAACACTTAGAGCAATAGGTTAGCACATACGATTTCATCGATTTACCAAAACTAAACTAGATTTTTCACCCGTGAGCGCCACTAGGAGAAGGAGGGAGTTGGGCCTCACGATCTGCGCTGGGAGGAGGAGGGGGCAGCGTCATCGCCCAAATTTAGGCCCTGAGTGAGATGCGGGTAGGCATGGCGGGCAGAGCCACGACGCGCAGAGGTGCATCCTGACTTGGTTTCTGTTCATGCACCCACATATAAGCACTACCATTTTGTTTGGTTATAAGAGTCATTTGGCTCGTGACATTCTCCCTATATATACACTGTCTGTTCGGATGCCCATGTATAAGCACCGCCATTTTTAGTTCAGTGTTGCTAGCGCCCATACACACGCCTGCGTCTGGATGTCGGCGCCTGTGTGGCTACGCCCATCCTCCCACGCCCGTGCCCCCAGGTGTCCTCCCGCACTTCTTCCCATGCCATATTGCCCTTTCCTCGCCCTTCACCATCGACCACTGCCCCACTGTGGCGCTGTAGGGTCTCTGACGAGACCCTACTACACAGTGCGGCCTCCCTTCTTCACCTCGTGACTCCTACCACTGCTATCTTCTCCAACTCCGGCAACACTATCTTCTCTAACTTTGGCGATGCCGTCCACCCCTACTTGGCCTTGCTGCCACCACCGCTACTAGGATCATGAGTCGCTCGGCCACCGCTCCTACCGCTCAGCTCTCCCCAAAACATCTTCTATAGCCACTTGAGTTAGAGAAGAAGGGAGCCATCACCGCTGTTGTCGGAACCCTAACAACTGCTATTGTCGTCTTCATCTCCGGGTTTGTGAGTGTGAGCAAGCGGGACGCGGGTGGGCGTGGCGGGTAGAACCGTGGCGCGTAGAGGTGCATCCAGACGGATTGGTGTCTTCGGACGCCTGCTTACCGTTTTAAGCTAGCTGTGTTATGAGAGCCATCGGGCTCGTGACATTCTCCCTATACACGTGATCGTGAACTGTTGTAAAAACAACTGCTCATCTCGGGTTTGTCTGTCACGTGCACGTCAAAGGAATGCGCGCCACCAAAAAAATTTGCAAGATCAACAGAAACTGTGAAGTATATACATAATTGGAAACCGGCCAGATGGTGCATTAACTATTATATTTTAGCTAGGAGTTCAGTTCTGTAGCTTAATCGAAGTGAATGGTAAACAAGTACTTATTTAATTAGTAGAGTCGTCAAATGCATCCTACGTGATGCCTCCAACGAATTGAAGACACCGCGTAACGACTAACGATACGCTCTCCCCCAGAAGAAATGCCAGCCCACGTACACGTCACTGATGATTTGTCACGAATCATAAACAAAATGCAGCTTGCCTTTAAACAAGCAGGGTCAGCGAGGATGTTACTTCTAGTTCTAGTTTCGATTGCTTCTGCTTTCTACCCGTAATTTCCAACGCATTTACACATCATCCTATCTCTTGTTCTCCAAATACAATTGACCACATATACATAATTTTTAAGCATTTCCTACCCAACAATCATTGCTGAATATACCATAGACTATGAGCTATTTGCAGTACGTCTTGTCAAACATACTATATATACGCACGGCACAGACATGCTTGATCAAACAACTGCCCAACCACCATTAGCCACCGCTGGAAGTGTAACACAGATAAGCTAGCGGCTCCACGGCGGCCTCCATGGACGACGGCGAAGCAGTTCGCCGCGGGAACGGCGCGTGGGAGATCGTCCTGCAGGTCCGGCCAGACCCAACCACGGCGTGGTCCGACCGCTACGTGAAGCTTTTCCTGCTGTGGTCGGCGGCCATCGCGGTGTCCGTGGCGATCTACGTCTTCACCGGCTACGTCTGGGGCTCCGTCGCCACGGCCGCGTTCCTGGTGGCCGGGTGCTGGATCACGTGCTGCTGCTACCTCAAGGCTGCGCCGCCGGAGCCGCCGCTGCTCCCGGTGGATGCCGCCATCGTTGGCCCGCTGCGGGTCGCCGTGCCGGCGGTCAACTGCGGCGGCAGCAGCGCTAGCGGCCTCAGCCAGGCGGAGGTAGAGGGCGCCATCCCGGTGTTCGAGTACTGCCGGAAGGCTGCGGCGGAGCAGTGCGCAGTGTGCATCAACGTCGTGCGAGACGGGGAGGCGGTGAGGCGGCTGCCGGCGTGCGCGCACACGTTCCATGCGCCGTGCATCGACGGGTGGCTGCGCGCGCACGCCACCTGCCCGATGTGCCGTGCCGACGTCAAGGTTGCTGCTGTGGGTGTGGGGCTGCCGGCAGAGTCGTCGCCGGCAGCGTAGTAGTAGTACTTGGGTTACTCTGCTCTGTGCGTCACGTACGTACGTTGAAACCGTACGTATACCCAGCATGCTCTTCACCATTTCTCCTTAATTTAGAGTTAGTACAACTTGGGAATCGAAATTTTGACGTCCAACTTATATGTGGCATTGGCAACTATAAAATCGTGAAAATTTGCCGTAAACACCACCGCCAAAAAAAAGTATATTAATTTGTCTGGACTTGTGAGACGCACACGCGCGTACGCTGGGAAACTCATTTCTGCCATTAATTCTCTTCTCGTCCTCCCTCTCTCTAACCTTTGGTACTGTATCTTATTCACAAACGTATTAGAACAAATGACTTAAATGTAAATTATGTTGCAAGCTACGGGCACACTTGCTATCTACTCCTATATAAGTGATTCTTCCGTTTTTCTTACTTCCCAAAGTGTCCCCACGACGGGTGCTCCGTATCCCATTTGTAATCTGGCTATGCTTGTATAAGTTAGAAATAACTCGTGTTCAGTGATGATATCTTATCTTAGATTCCTCAACGAAGGCACCATGTTAATTCTCACCAGACACACTAGAAAAAAAGATAAATCCTCGAAATTCTCACAATAATTAGAAAGATCTCCGGCCTTTAATTTGATAATCATTACCACCGATAATGGCCATTGGGTCTATAGTTTGTTAAAATGTTGCCATTATGAAAAATACATAAAGTATAACCTTAAATTTGCATCTAAATTACCCACCTTGGCCATTATGAAATATAATTTAAAATAACCCCCTAACATTGTGTCTAAATTACCCAATTGTCATTATGAAAGATAATTTAATCCTCAAACTTTGTATGTAAATTACACACATACCATTAGGAAAAATGATTTAAAATGACTCCCAATTTTTTTTATAAATTATCTGCCTTTATTATTATGAAAGATAACGCATAGTAATATTCTAAGTTTGCATTGAACATATCCATATATGTCATTCTGAAAGATAAATAAGTTATTTATCTTTATATTTGTACATACCTTCGTCATATGAAAAATACACTAAAATAGTAATACATATTATTAAAAAATAAATTAATATCCACAAAGTACGACACATATATATTTCTAATTAACAAACTTCTATAATCATAAAATAAAATAATTATGATGCTACATTCCACCATGTATATCAAATAAACACGTATACGTTAGGATAAATAATTATTTTAACAACTTATGAAACACAAAAAAATGTTCACTTAACAAACTACGTCACAATAACACTTAATATTTATACTCCATGATAATAAATTTTATAAATTATTATTTGAAATAATTTTATATATCTTTGCTGAAACATTATGTCAAACCAATATTATTAATTTAATTTTATGTATATTGTGATACATAAATAATATTGCACAAAATTAATCCTACGATATAACAAATTCAACATATTTAGTGCTGGCATGCAAGTCGATTTTTAACTTATGTGCAAAAATAATATTACTAGGACCTACAGTCTTTTTAAGAAAAAAGAAAATTTTGAATAAAAGATAAAGAATACTAGAATGGCTAATTGGCATGTGAAAAAATTTCAACAACTTGATTAAAAGTTAAATAATGAATACTAGAAATTCTAACTAGAGGTCCCATTGGAGCTTGCATGTTTATATATCTTAAGACTAGATTTTGACTAATACATATTACACTAGAAAAAAATATTAGAAATTCAAACTAGAGGTCTCACTAGAGCTTGCATGTTAATCATCACAAGACTTGATAGGAAAACAAAAGATAGATCCTAAAAATTTTCATAAAGTTCAGAAACATCTTACCATTAATTAGGTATAACCTAATCACCATGTATTGGATTTATTCTATTTTCTAAATAATTATCCACTTATGCTATCATGTAAAACAATAGAAACTAATCCATGACTCTAAATTATATTGTCCACATATATCGTTAAGAAAAATGATATAAAGTAGACCAAAATTTGCATGACCAACGTCATCTTATTATGATTGATAATATCATAACTCAATTTTTATCTCATTATTAGAAAAATTAAATACCCCGTCAAATCTAAATCTAAATTATCAACATCTCCTATCACAAAAAAATTATTTAGATAACAACTAAAGCATATATAGTTTCTAAATTACCCACCACTATCAATATTAATATAGTAAAATTATATATATATATATATATATATATATATATATATATATATATATATATATATATATATATATATATATATATATATATGTATATGTCGTGCCAACTTGCATGAGCATTAGGTTTCTTTGCAATGTATGGATAAGTTTGCCAATTATCTAAAAACAAATCAAGAGCATTCCAAAGAGAAAATTAGCCTAGCTATATGCAATCATTTGGAGGACAGTCCCTTGAATTATGCTTGGACAATCAGAAAGACATCGCTGAGACACGGATCATCTATATCAGAAAAAAGCTGAGTTATGGATTAACGAACAACCATTGCGGTGCCCGCCTAACCTAATTGAGTTATGGATTGACAAACAACCACCGCGCCATGGATGCCTAACCTAGACGGCACACAGATGACAGAACTTTATTAGTTACATGACACAACAGGTAGCTCTCGGCTGCTGGACACACACTACTAGCTAGACTCCACAACTTGATCCATATGATGTTCTTGACGAAAAAGGTGCTTCTTTAATCATTCAAGAGCAAGGCACAACAACAAGCCCGTCGGTACACACACCACCGTCGTCTAGCTTCACGTGTATCGTTAGGCGTGCTGTTGCTGTCACACTCCACAGCAACCACCACACCCTCCAGATCCCACCAATACAAAACCGCCCCCCACACTCCCAGCTGCCGCATGCTGCACTGCCGCACTAGCTAGCTAGCAGAACACTTGCAAATAGTACACACAATAATGGAGCGGCAAGCTCGATTCGTCGTCCTGCTCGTCTTCGTCTTCTTTGCCGCCGGGGCGGTCCTCGCCAGCAGCTCCGGCGCCGCCGCCGCGGCCGCCGACTTGTCAGCTGGTGCTCATCGGGCCGCCATGCCGTCGTCGTCCCTGCACGCGCTGCGGCGCGTGGAGGACGACGCGAGCAGCTTGGTGGAGGAAGAGGAGGCAGCGTACCCGCGGAGGAGGGCGCTCTACGGTGGCGGGTCCATCGGCTACGCGGCGCTCGCCGCGAGCAAGGCCGCCTGCTACGGGCCGTGCCCCGCTCGTGGGCAGGCCTATAGCCGCGGCTGCCTGGCCATCTACCAGTGCCGAGGTTAGAATTGATTCAACAGCGCTGTAGCGTGCCATGCATGCAGTTGATCTCAGCTCCCGGCCGGCCTGTGAGGAATTACACATGTCTGTTTCTTGTGTGCTAGTTCTCGTTTTTTTCTTCTTTTGTTGAATGTAATTCACTTCACTATGGAGTGGTCCATATATATGTTGATATGTACTTTCTCTATACTTATATATAAAGAAAGTCGTTTAGGACAGCGACACGGTCTCTAAAATCTAACTTTGACTCTTTATTTTTATAAAAATATTTATCAAAATATGGTATATGTATATTTTGTAAAAGTATTTTTGAAGACAAATCTACATCATCTCCCACTAAATTATTCATGTCATATCATCCACTAATAATCACGTATCACTGCTTAATTGAACATCTTAATGCAGGCTGTCCACATCAACTCCACTGAGTGTACACTTACAAATTTTAATATATGATAAATACACAAAAGACATTCATATATTACTGAATTGAAAATTTACTTGGTCCGACGAATTAAAATGACCATATAATCATGTGAACATTCGTGTGGTGCCCACTTTGGATGTTTTGGTATTTTCCCCATATCTATCTCTTCGATACTTTAATTGTAGTGGTCTTTACTTGTTCGAAAGCTTGTAAAAATATTTACAACTTGATCCTGATATTATAAAATTTTTATATACTCTAAATCTAAATTCATAAGACATGTAGTCCTATTTATTCTTCTTATCTGTATCATGGCTTTAATGTCTTTGAGTGATCTAAGAAAAGTCATGGCAAGAATCTTAGGATATATGTTAGTCCGAGTGATTAGGTTACCATTTCAATCACCAAAACCATTAAAATTATGGCTAGGTCCATGTATCTATAGTGATTATTAGGGATGGTGACTTAAGATGCCTGCCCTTTAGATAGTAACATTTACATAGGTGGACATTGTCATATATACGTTATGCTCTGATTATGATGATTTTCACAAGCAGTGACTATAGGTCGTTCTTCCTTTGTAATTAAAAAAAGGGTCTATGTCGATTGATCCTTTGTACAGTAGCTTGGTATTATCTTAGATTAAATTAGTTACAATCAGAGATTTATAATAATGTTAAGAAAAAATTTGGAACAAGCAACATCGACAAAACAAAATAGAATTTGTTGGCCCCGACTAGCCCATAGCCAACATAAAACTGTAGTCAAATTTTACTAAAATAAACATAATTCATGATTCCAAACATGCCATCTTTATACGAAATATTCTAGATCCTAGTCGCTTATTAGAACACACCCCTTGACAATAAAACATAGTGATGGCCATATAAGAAGACCGTTTCATGAAGTTCAATTATGTATTAATTGGTTTGCCATAATAGTTTCATGTCATGGTTTGGTCCATTTAGCAATTTGTGTTGAAAGAGATCACGAGTAAATTAAAATTTCATAGCATTTCTTCCATGCTACACAAGGTAAACATGCTTCATTGATTCTTACATACATATATTTATTACAAGTTTAGAAAACCAAAGTACACGACCACTATTTTACCATGCATAAACAATATTGGAAAGTGTGTGCATATAGCTCCAAAGCAACACGTGGGAGAACATAGTATACTTTATTTCGTGGTAGCCTACCACAAAACAACCATAGAAAACGAATTTTTGGCATGCTTATTTTGTACCCTTGGTCTCTCTGAAAAATTTATTTTAGAGGTCAATATAATCTCTATTACGTAGAAGACCACATGTGTCCATTGCTTAGACTTGTTCGGTGGTCTTGTAAACTGAGCCGGCCTTGAAGTCGGCAGGGATCGCATTATCGACAACACGGTAGCCACCACCCTTTGCAAGAAAGCGGAAGGCGATAGGTCCCTCGATCGGCTCCTTGCTGTCAAGGGTAAAAGTCTTGGGTTCTGACTCCTTGAGGTCGTCCGTGAAATCCGTGGCTCCCTTGGGCTTGACCGACACCTCGGAGATGGCGACGTTGGTGATGAGGGATAGTTTGGTGGAGGTGGAGTCCTTACCGACCTCGATGGTGAGCGTAGTGCCGCATGAGCCAATGGCAAACAGCGCCGTCAATGCCACCGCCGCGAGTAGGAAGCAGAAGGAGGATGAGGAGGCCATTGGTGAGCTAGCAAGTTGGCAGAACCTTGTTGTTTATTTCTTGATCGATGGAGAGGGATAAATGGGTGTGGTTGATGTGTGTGGCGATCGATTTTGTAGCTGGCGGCTGCGTATTTATGGTAGCTGAGGCAAGCAAACTAGGCATGGACGTATGGTGAGCCCCATAGATCGCTGGCTGTCTTGTTTATCGACAGACACTTGTTCAATTGCCACAAATAGATCTAGGCATTCTCGATTCTCTTGCTGTCTATCTGAGGCATGCAGATTTCTTAGCAAGCACAGGCATGCAACCCTCAATATTTTTATTATATAGTAATGCGGCACGAGTAATTATTCCCGTTGACACACCTAAACAAATTTAGTAATCCTTGTATCCCAAAATATACAAGGCACACCCATTTCAAAATTCAAGTTTGTTTACTTTTTTTACCAACACTAGTCTATATATAATGCAATCTATACCTAGTCTATCTATCTATATCACTGTTATTATTATACTATAAAAGTGCAAAACGATAACAAAATACAACCCACCTAGCGGGGTCCCACCCAATCATTTTCTAGTCTTGTGGACGTGTTTTCAAAGTTTAGTATTAGTGAGATGAAAACTTCCACTCCGGCCTAACAGACTGGCCTGGATTGAAAAAAATATCTTTATAATGTGTATTCTATTCTAATTTTCTCCGACCGTGCCAAAGACTATAACCTAAAACGGCGATTTGATATAGTCGCGAAGCTCTCACATGAGATTGAAGTATATCATCCTCAAGTCTAGCTAGTCCAGTAGCTTCTCTACTCTCCAACCTGCTTAAAATATCCGATTGCAGGGATATAAATAGTCCTAAGCGAGCCAACATGCTTCTCCAGTGTTCATACTTCATGAGAACACCGGATGATATGATGAAACAAATGACGATACATGATTATCCTATGAATACAACTGGATATTGCACCAACGAAAAATGGTTACATTTTTTTTTCTAAATATCGGATCGTATGGTGGCACAAAAAATGGTCACGAACGGATCATCATGTGATCTCACAATATTTTGATTTACTAGATTTTGCAAAAGTACTTGGTCCAATGAATTAAAATGACAATATAAACACGTGAACATTCGAGTGTGCGCACACTTTGATGTTTTGGTATTTTCCCAAATCTTTCTCCTTCTGACTTAGTTTTAATGGTCTTTACTTGTTTGAAAGTTTGTAAAAATATTTACAACTTGAACCTAACAACATAAAGTTTTTATATACTCTAAATCTAAATTCATAAGACTTTTTATCTTGGCTTTAGTATCTTTGAGTGATCTAAGAAAAGTCATCGAACGCATCTTAGAATATGCATATGTTAGTCCGAGTGATTGGGTTACCATTTCAATCACTGAAACCATTAAGGGTTGTGGCTAGGTCCATGTATCTATAGTGATTATCAGGGATGGTGATATAAGATGCCTACCCTATAAATAGTAACATTTAATTACATAGGTGGGCATTGTCATTCGTTATGCTCTCCTTACGATGATTTTGCACAAGCGGCGACTTGGTCATTCTTCCTTTATAATTAAAAAATGTCTATACCGATTGATCCTTTTTACAGTAGCTTTGTATTATCTTAAATAAAAATAGTTACAATTAGAGAAGTATATATGAATGTTAGGAAACAACAAGGAACATGCAACGTGCATTGCATAAAAACTAGCCCCTAGCCAACATAAAACTATAGTCAAATTTTACTAAAACAAATAAAATTCAAGATTCCAAAACTTGCCATCTTTATACGGAATATTCTAGGTCCTCTTTTTTTGCTGGTTCGATTTTATTTTGGCATTTTAGAATCCTAGTCGCTTATTGGAACACACTCCTTTTTTTGTGAGACCCAGTTACAGACGCTCACAAACATGAGCGTGTACTCACTCCTATGAACGCACGCACGCACACCATACCCCTATAAGCACCTCCGAAGAACTGAGTTGGACTGGCAAATCTCGAGATTGATGAAGTCACCATAGGCACCTTGCTATGGACAGACACGTCGCCTACCACTGAAAGTATAGCGCCGTTAAATCATAGAATAAATTTAGTAAAATGTGTGCACCCAAGTCAAGTCATGGACTTGAATCCGGGTGGGCAGGTTCCACCACAAGGAACTCGACCGGCTAACCTATGATCAGTTTTCTCGGAACACACCCCTTGACAATGCAACATAGTGATGGTATATGAGAACACCGCTTCATAAAGTTAAATTATGTATTAGTCGTTTGTGATAATAGTTTCATGTCATGGTTTGGTCCATTTAGCAATTAGTGTTAAAAAACATCACGTGTAAATTGAAATTCCATAGCATTTCTTCCATGCTACACAAGGTAAACATGCTTCATCGATTCTTACATACATATATTTATTAGAAGTTTGGAAAACCAAAGTACACGGCCACTATTTTACCACACATAAACAATATTGTAAAGTGTGTGCATATAGCTCCAGTGCTCCACAACAACATGTGGGAGAACATAGTATAATTTATTTTGTGGTAGCCTACCTCTAAATAATCATAGAAAAAAAAATTTGGCATGGTCATTCTGTACCCTTGGTCTCTGTAGAAAATTTATTTAGAGGTCAGTATAATCTCTACGCGGCAGATGACCACATGTGTCCATTGCTTAGACTTGTTCGGTGGTCTTGTAAACCGAGCCGGCCTTGAAGTCAGCAGGGATCGCATTATCGACAACACGGTAGCCACCACCCTTCGCAAGGAAGCGGAAGGCGATAGGTCCCTCAATCGGCTCCTTGCTGTCGAGCGTAAAAGTCTTAGGCTCTGACTCCTTGAGGTCGTCCGTGAAATCCGTGGCTCCCTTGGGCTTGACCGACACCTCGGAGATGGCGACGTTGGTGATAAGGGATAATTTGGTGGAGGTGGAGTCCTTACCGACCTCGATGGTGAGCGTAGTGCCGCACGAGCCGATGGCAAACAATGCCGCCAATGCCACCACCGCGAGTAGGAAGCAGAAGGACGATGAGGAGGCCATTGGTGAGCTAGAAAGTAGCAAGTTGGCAGAACCTTCTTGTTTATTTCTTGATCGATGGAGAGGGATGGATGGATGTGGGTGATGTGTGTGGCGATCGATATTGTAGTTGGCCGCTGCGTATTTATGGGTAGTGGAGGCAAGCAAACAAGGCATGGTCGTACGGTGAGCCGCATAGATTGCTGGTTGGCTTGTTAATCGACGGACACTTGTTCAACTGCCACAAATAGATTTGGGCTAGGCATTTCTGATTGTCTTCCTGTCAGCCTAAAAATTTGCAGGACATCAATATAGACTTCTCAGAAAGCACAAGCATGGAACCCTCAATATTTTTATAATACTATTTTTAGAGTATAATGCAGCACGAGTAATAATTCCTATTGTCACACTTAAACAAAATTAGTGATCCTTGTATCCCAAAATATACAAGGCACACCCATTTCAAAATTCAAATTTGTTAACTTTTGACCAACACCGGTCTGCGTATACTGCAATCTATACCTAGTCTGTCTATCTATATCACAATTATTATTGTACTATAAAAGTGCAAAACGATAAAAGAATACCACCCACCTAGCTAATCCCTGTAACTTCTGTACTCTCCAACCCACTTAAAATGTCCGATTGCAGGGATATAAATAGCCCTAAGCGAGCCAACATGCTGCTCGAGTGGTCATACTTCATGAGAACACCGCATGATATGTTGAAACAAATGCCGATACAGAATTATCCTATGAATACAACTGGATATTGCACCAATGAAAAATGGTAATATTTTTTCTGAACATCGGATCGTATTGTGGCACAAAAAATGGTCACGAATGGATCATTATGTGATGTCATAATACTTTGTGCTTTGCTTCTTGTTGTTGGCAGATGATATAGTTAGACCTAATCAAATGCTATATTGAGGCCAAAATGATTGTCGTGGTAAATAATTTTGGCCAGTCTCACCTGTTGGACACGTCAGGCTAGTCAGTGCTAATTCTTGGGTTCTCCAAGGTTGGGTCAGCGTAGTGGTAAAATAATAGTTCAAGCCCACAGAATGCACTTGTTTGGTCAAGGTGTACCATGAGCAAGTCGTGCAATGATCCTAAAATGCTTCAAATGGGATCATCCTTTGAAACTATTTTCAGCAAACTGCCTTCTCAATTGTTTGGTCACTACTTCTTGCTTTGAACTTTTTTTTTCAAATATACTACCAGAAAACTGAGTATCCTTGAGGGCCAGCAATTTCCTTGAGGGGCGAAATTAAACCCCCAAGGATATACAATTACCTTGAGGGTTGTATAAAACCCCCAAGAAAATGCATATTCTTGAGTGCTAAACCAAACCGCCAAGTTAAATCTATATTTCCTTGAGTGCTAGTTGAAACCGCCAAGGTAATTCTATGTTTCCTTGAGTGTTATTATAAACCACCCAATGTAATTAACATTTCCTTGGGTGTAACTAGAAACCGCCAAGGAAGTTTTAGTTTCTTTGGGTGTAAACTCTCAAGTAAATTATTACAGCTGCCAAGGAAAAAACAGTTTAGTCATATTTCTCTTAACCACTAGTAAACTCATTGCATTCTTGTTAGTTAGACGTTGCATTTTATAGACATAAACGCTCATGTTTGGAAAATGATATATAATTTTTGTTAGTAAATTAATCCAATAAAAGTTATAATTTTGTGTTGTTATGCATTAGAGAATGCATATACTAGCACTTAGCTTGAGATATGCCTGCTTATTTTAAAGCTAAAATGTAACATAATATCGTATGGAGGCAAAGTTTATATCAAAGTTATAGAGCCCGAAGAGATATACAACTTCTTAGTTGATGAAATTTTCATTTGAAATTATTTGAGGTCATAAAATATGTTTTAAATTATTAGAACTTTAAACTTTAAATTTTTTGAATCTTTCAAATGACCTTAGATAGAGATACAACCTAAACCAAAGTTATAGTACTCGATGAGATATAAAACTTTATAATTCAAACTTTTTTCATTTGAAATCATTTAGGTTCTCAAATATTCATTACAAAATCCACTAAAGTGAAAACAAAAAGAAAGAAACATTCACTTAGTCACAAAAGACTTCGTGGTGTAGTGGTAAGTTAGTTTCACATGAAACATGAAGTCATGAGTTCGATTCTCAGCTACAACAAATACAAGATTGTTTCTCTTTTTTTCCATGCATATCCTTGAGGGTCATCGGCACTCAAGAAAACATCTATCCTTGGGTGTTTTTATATTTTCTTGGGTGCCATCGGCACTCAAGGAAACCTATATCCTTGGGTGTTTTTACATTTTTTTGAGTGTCATTGGCACTCAAGGAAACCTATATCCTTGGGTGTCGTTACATTTTCTTGACGATGTTAAAAATCTAACCACTGATTTATTTTCTTGACGGTTTAACCCTCAAGGAATTGATTTGTGGCGGCCGACACTTAAGGAAATAGTATTTCCTTGTCTCTCTACCCTTGGCGGCCATTCCTTGAGTGCTAGCCGCCAATATTGATTTTCTTGACGATTTTAGGGGTTTCCTTGAGGGTTTTTGACCCTCAAGGGTATTCAGTTCGTGCTTTGTAAGATTCTACAAAAATATTTCACTTGACTAATAAAAATTCATACTTGCTCATCATGTGAAGACCAAAATGTTGTGCGCTTTGATGCTTCGGTATTTGAGCCAGAGCTCTTTCTTCCAAACATTGTTTATATGGCCGCACTGTCCATGTGAATTTTCTAAAGTAATTTACTAGATTATGCAAAAGTACTAGGTCCAAACGATCATATAATCACATGAACATTCGAATGTTGCGCACACTTTGATGTTTTGGGATTTTTCTAAATCTATCTCCTTCAGACTTAGTTTTAGTGCTCCTTACTCTTCTTCGAAAGCTTGTAGAAATATTTAATTACAACTTGAACCTAACAACATAAGTTTTTATATACTCTAAATCTAACTTCATAAGACAAGTCCTATTTATTCTTCTTTTTATCATGACTTTAATATCTTTCGGTGATCTAAGAAAAGTCATCGAACACATCTTAGCATATGTATATGTTAGTCCGAGTGATTGGGTTACCATTTCAATCACCGAAACCATTAAGAGTTGTGGCTAGGTCCATGTATCTATAGTGATTATCAGGGATGGTGACATAAGATGCCCGCCCTATTAATAGTAACATTTAATTACATAGGTCGGCACAAGTGGCGACTTGGTCATTCTTCCTCTATAATCGTAGAAAAGGTCTATGCCGATTGATCCTTTCCTCATTAGCTTGGTATTATCTTAGACAAAAATAGTTACAATCAGAGAAGTATATGAATGTTAGGAAACAACAAGGAACATGCAACGTGCATTGCATAAAAACAAAACAGTGACGACTAGCCCCTAGCCAACATAAAACTATAGTCAAATTTTACTAAAACAAATAAAATTCAAGATTCCAAAACTTGCCATCTTTATACGGAATATTCTAGGTCCTCTTTTTTGCGGGTTTGATTTTATTATTTGGCCTATTTAGAATCCTAGTCATTTATTGGAACACACTCTTTTTTTTGTGAGACACAGTTACAGACGCAGACGCTCACAAACACGAGCGTGTACTCACCCCTATGAACGCACGCACGCACACCCCACCCCTATGAGCACCTCCAAAGAACCGAGTTGGTCAGGCAAATCTCGAGATTGATGAAGTCACCATAGGCGCCTTGCTGTGGACGGTCACATCGCCTACCACTGGAAGCATAGCGCCGTTAAATCCTAGAAAAAATGTAGGAAAATGCGTGCACCCGTGTCAAGTCAAGTCAGGGACTTGAACCCGGGTGGGTTGGTTCCACCACAATAAACTCAACCAGCTAATCTACGATCAGTTCGCTCGGAACACACCCCTTGACAATGCAACATAGTGACGGCTATATGAGAATACTCATAAAGTTAAATTATGTATTCGTTGGTTTGTGATAATAGTTTCATGTCATGGTTTGGTCCATTTAGCAATTATAGTGTTGAAAAACATCACGCGTAAATTGATATTCCCTAGCATTTCTTCCATGCTACACAAGGTAAACATGCTTCATCGATTCTTACATACATATAGTTATTAGAAGTTTAGAAAACCAAAGTAGACGGCCACTATTTTACCATACATAAACAATATTCTAAAGTGTGTGCATATAGCTCCACAACATGTGGGCCCGAGAACATAGTATACTTTATTTGGTGGTAGCCTACCTCTAAATAATCATAGAAAATGAATTTTTGGTATGCTCATTCTGTACCCTTGGTCTCTGTAGAAAACTTATTTAGAGATCAATATAATCTCTATGCGGCAGATGACCACATGTGTCCATTGCTTAGACTTGTTCGGTGGTCTTGTAAACTGAGCCAGCCTTGAAGTCGGCAGGGATCGCATTATCAACAACACGGTAGCCACCACCCTTCGCAAGGAAGCGGAAGGCGATAGGTCCCTCGATCGGCTCCTTGCTGTCGAGCGTAAAAGTCTTGGGTTCTGACTCCTTGAGGTCGTCCGTGAAATCCGTGGCTCCCTTGGGCTTGACCGACACCTCGGAGATGGCGACGTTGGTGATAAGGGATAATTTGGTGGAGGTGGAGTCCTTACCGACCTCGATGGTGAGTGTAGTGCCGCACGAGCCGATGGCAAACAATGCCGCCAATGCCACCACCGCGAGTAGGAAGCAGAAGGACGATGAGGAGGCCATTGGTGAGCTAGAAAGTAGCAAGTTGGCAGAACCTTCTTGTTTATTTCTTGATCGATGGAGAGGGATGGATGGATGTGGGCGATGTGTGTGGCGATCGATATTGTAGTTGGCCGCTGCGTATTTATGGGTAGTGGAGGCAAGCAAACAAGGCATGGTCGTACGGTGAGCCGCATAGATTGCTGGCTGGCTTGTTAATCAACGGACACTTGTTCAATTGCCACAAATAGAACTGGGCTAGGCATTTCCGATTGTCTTGCTGTCAGTCTAAAAAATTGCAGGACATTAATGCAGACTTCTCAGAAAGCACAAGCACGGAACCCTCAATATTTTTATAATTCTATTTTTAGAGTATAATGCAGCACGAGTAATAATTCCTGTTGACACACTTAAACAAATTTAGTGATCCTTGTATCCCAAAATATAAAAGGCACACCCATTTCAAAATTCAAATTTGTTAACTTTTTGACCAACTATGGTCTGCGTATACTGCAATCTATACCTAGTCTACCTATCTATATCACAGTTATTATTATACTATAAAAGTGCAAAACAATAAAAGAATACAACCCACCCAGCTGGGTCCGACCCACCCACTGTATAGTCTCATGGATGTGTTTTCAAAGTTTAGTATTAGTGCACTAAAAACTTCCACGCTGGCCTAAGGACTGGCCTGGATTGAAACAATCCCTTTACAATGTGTATTCTATTCTAATTTTCTCCGATCGTGCCAAGGCCTGGTTTTTTTTAACCCAGAACGGCAATTTGATATAGTTACGAAGCTCTCACATAAGATTGGAGTGTATCATCCTCAAGTCTAGCTAGTCCCTATAACTTCTCAACCCACTTAAAATGTCTGATTGCAGGGATATAAATAGCCCTAAGCGAGCCAACATGCTGCTCGAGTGGTCATACTTCATGAGAACACCGCATGATATGTTGAAACAAATGCCGATACAGAATTATCCTATGAATACAACCGGATATTGAATGAAAAATGGTAATATTTTTTCTGAACATCGGATCGTATGGTGGCACAAAAAATGGTCACGAATGGATCATTATGTGATGTCATAATACTTGTGCTTTGTTTCTTGTTGTTGGCAGATGATATAGTTAGACCTAATCAAATGCCAGATCGAGGCCAAAATGATTGCCGTGGTAAATTATTCTGGCCATTCTCACCTGTTGGACACGTCAGGCTAGTTAGTACTAATTCTTGGGTTCTCCATGGTTGGCTCAGGGTACTGGTAAAATAATGGTTCAAGCCCACATAATGCACTTGTTTGGTCAAGGTGTCCCATGAGCAAGTCGTGCAATAATCCTAAAATGCTTCAAATCGGATCATCCTTTGAAACTATTTTCAGCAAACTGCCTTCTCAATTGTTTGGTCACTACTTCTTGCTTTGAACTTTTTTTCAAATAACCTTGTATAGTATTGAAATCTTGTGACGTGCTTTGGAAGATTCTACAAAAATATTTCACTTGACTAATAAAAATTCATACTTGATCATCATGTGAAGACCAAAATGTTGTGCACTTTGATGCTTCAGTATTTGAGCCGGAGCTCTTTCTTCCTAATATTGTTTATATGGCCGCATTGTCCATGTGAATTTTCTAAATTAATTTACTAGATTATGCAAAAGTACTTGGTCCAGCGAATTAAAATGACCATATATTCACGTGAACATTCGAGTGTTGCGCACACTTTGATGTTTTGGTATTTTTCCAAATCTTTCTTCTATAGACTTAGTTTTATTGGTCTTTACTTGTTCGAAAGCTTGTAAAAATATTTACAACTTCAACATAACAACATATAGTTTTTATATACTCTAAATCTAACTTCATAAGACAAGTCCTATTTATTCTTCTTTTTACATGAATTTAATATCTTAGAGTGATCTAAGAAAAGTCATCGAATGCATCTTAGCATATGTACATGTTAGTCCGAGTGATTGGGTTACCATTTCAATCACCGAAACCATCAAGAGTTTTGGCTAGGTCCATGTATCTATAGTGATTATCAGAGATGGTGACATAAGATGCCCGCCCTATAAATAGTAACATTTAATTACGTAGGTGGGCATTGTCATTCATTATGCTCTCCTTATTTTGATTTTGCACAAGCGGCGACTTGCTTTTCTTCCTCTATAATTATAAAAAAGGTCTATGCCGATTGATCCTTTTCTCAGAAGCTTGGTTTTATCTCAGACAAAAATAGTTACAATCAGAGAAGTATATGAATGTTAGGAAACAACAAGGAACATGCAACGTGCATTGCATTAAAACAAAAAAAAATCGTTCGCCCTGACTAGCCCCTAGCCAACATAAAACTATTGTCAAAATTTATTAAAACAAATAAAATTCAAGATTCCAAAACTTGCCATCTTTATACGAAATATTCTAGGTCCTCTTTTTTGCTGGTTCAATTTTATTATTTGGCCTGTTTAGAATCCTAGTCACTTATTGGAACACACTCATTTTTCGCAGACTTTCACAAACACGAGCGTGCACTCACTCTTATGAACACATGCACACACACCCTACCCTATGAGCACCTCCGAAGAACCGAGTTGGACCGGCAAATCTCGAGAATGATGAAGTCACCATAGGCGCCTTGCTGTGGACAGGCACATCGCGTACCACTGAAAGCTTAGCGCCGTTAAATCCTAGAATAAATTCAAGAAAATGCGTGCACCCGTGTCAAGGTAGGTACTTGAACCTGGGTGGGCTGGTTCCACCACAAAAAATTGAACCAGCTAATCTACGATCAGTTCACTCGGAACACACCCCTTGACAATGCAACATAGTGACGACTATATGAGAAGACCTTTTCATAAAGTTAAAATATGTATTAGTTGGTTTGTGATAATGGTTTCATGTCATGGTTTGGTCCATTTAGCAATTAGAGTTGAAAAACATCACGTGTAAATTGATATTCCATAGCATTTCTTCCATGCTACACAAGGTAAACATGCTTCATCGATTCTTACATACATATATTTATTAGAAGTTTAGAGAACCAAAGTACACAACCACTATTTTACCATACATAAACAATATTGTAAAGTGTGTGCATATAGCTCCAAAGCAACACGTGGGAGAACATAGTATACTTTATTTCGTGGTAGCCTACCTCTAAATAATCATAGAAAATGAATTTTTGGCATAATCATTGTGTACCCTTGGTCTCTGTAGAAAATTTATTTAGAGGTCAATATAATCTCTGCGCAGCAGATGACCACATGTGTCCATTGCTTAGACTTGTTCGGTGGTCTTGTAAACTGAGCCGGCCTTGAAGTCGGCAGGGATCGCATTATCGACAACTCGGTAGCCACCACCCTTCGCAAGGAAGCGGAAGGCGATAGGTCCCTCGATTGGCTCCTTGCTGTCGAGCGTAAAAGTCTTGGGTTCTGACTCCTTGAGGTCGTCCGTGAAATCTGTGGCTCCCTTGGGCTTGACCGACACCTCGGAGATGGCGACGTTGGTGATAAGGGTTAATTTGGTGGAGGTGGAGTCCTTACCGACCTCGATGGTGAGCGTAGTGCCGCATGAGCCGATGGCAAACAGTGCCGCCAATGCCACCACCACGAGTAGGAAGCAGAAGGACGATGAGGAGGCCATTGGTGAGCTAGAAAGTAGCAAGTTGGCAGAACCTTCTTGTTTATTTCTTGATGGATGGAGAGGGATGGATGGACGTGGGCAATGTGTGTGGCGATCGATGTTGTAGCTGGCCGCTGCGTATTTATGGGTAGTGGAGGCAAGCAAACAAGGCATGGTGGTGTGGTCAGCCGCATAGATTGCTGGTTGGCTTGTTAATCGACGGACACTTGTTCAATTGCCACAAATAGAACTGGGCTAGGCATTTCCGATTGTCTTGCTGTTAGTCTAAAAAGTTGCAGGACATCAATGTAGACTTCTCAGAAAGCACAAGCACGGAACCCTCAATATTTTTATAATTCTATTTTTAGAGTATAATGCAGCATGAGTAATCATTCCTGTTGACACACTTAAACAAATTTAGTGATCCTTGTATCCCAAAGTATACAAGGCACACCCATTTCAAAATTCAAATTTCTTAACTTTTTGACCTGCACTGGTCTGCGTATACTGCAATCTATACCTAGTCTATCTATCTATATCACAGTTATTATTATACTACAAAACCATAAAAGAATACAACCCACCCAACTAGGTCCCACCCACCCACTGTCTAGTCTCATGGACGTGTTTTCAAAGTTTAGTATTTGTGCACTAAAAACTTCCACTCTGACCTAAGCACTGGCCTGGATTGAAACAATCCCTTTATAATGTGTATTCTATTCTAATTTTCTCCGTGACAAAGACCTGTTTTTTTAACCTAGAACGGCAATTTGATATAGTTATGAAGCTCTCACATAAGATTGGAGTGTATCATCCTCAAGTCTAGCTAGTCCCTATAACTTCTCAACCCACTTAAAATGTCTGATTGCAGGGATATAAATAGCCCTAAGCGAGCCAACATGCTGCTCCAGTGGTGATACTTCATGAGAACACCGGATGATATGATGAAACAAATGAAGACACAGAATTATCCTATGAATACAACCGGATATTGCACTAACGAATGGATCATTATGTGATGTCATAAAAAATGGTCACGAATGGATCATTATGTGATGTCATAATACTTGTGCTTTGTTTCTTGTTGTTGGCAGATGATATAGTTAGACCTAATCAAATGCTTGATCGAGGCCCAAATGATTGCCGTGGTAAATTATTTTGGCCATTCTCACCTGTTGGACACGTCAGGCTAGTTAGTGCTAATTCTTGGGTTCTCCAAGGTTGGGTCAGGGTACTGGTAAAATAATGGTTCAAGCCCACATAATACACTTGTTTGGTCAAGGTGTCCAATGAGCAAGTCGTGCAATGATCCTAAAATGCTTCAAATCGGATCATCCTTTGAAACTATTTTCAGCAAACTGCCTTCTCAATTGTTTGGTCACTACTTCTTGCTTTGAAATTTTTTTCAAATATCCTTGTGTAGTATTGAAATGTTGTGACGTGCTTTGTAAGATTCTACAAAAATATTTCACTTGACTAATAAAAATTCATACTTGATCATCATGTGAAGACCAAAATGTTGTGCACTTTGATGCTTCAGTATTTGAGCCAGAGCTTGTAATACCCGATTTTAAGGACAAAACCAGATATGCACCATATGTGAGTTTTAGAAACCAAATCTCACATATAGCTACAAATAAGGGGTAATATCAAAAGACAATGCGTAAATATATAACGTACTTAGTATAAAAGAGATAACCTTTAATAGCAAACAACGGATCGACAACTCCAACTTCGGGTATTAACTTCTCTCCACAGGATCCAACTGACTGGTTGATCACAAGCCTAAACTTCTCCTGAGGTTTGGGGGAAATAGCAAGAGTGAGTCCATGTCGAACTCCACAAGTATAGCAACTAGATTGTATAACTTCCACAATCTCATGACCAATGTGACATAAATAATGTAAATCATTAAACAGTAAACAATGAGCATATTTAACACACAAGATTCATCATCCTTAATGTAGATGTCCCCAAGGCCGCTCCTGACCGTGAGCTCGGCTAGTATACTAGTTTTTAACCCTCTGCAGAGGTTGCACATCTTTACCCATGAGTCATGATTTACCCTTTCGCCCGAGGTGATCAGCCTCTTAACCCACTTCCAAGGAAGGTCGGCAGGGATCACTATGAAGCATTTCAAAAGTTCGTCTAACATGTTAGGGCCGCAAGGTTTCCTTTGCGCGCAGATATAGAGCCCCCCTTCCGATGGCACAATGACGCGCAGCCTATACACATACAGACAGAGGCCACACTATACCCAAAACGGTTCAGCCCCTCCGCCCTTTCGGGTAACCTCTAACAAGCTAGAAAAGGTCTTCATACTGAGCTAAAGCCAGAGCCATTATAGCCCTCATGGTTGCACTGTTGTCCCGGGTGATCACGTACAGACAAATCATCAAGTTGCTAAAAAGTCATTTTTATCGTTTATTACTTAACATTAATCTAGTCACAGGATCATGGTCACAGAAATAAAATCCAAATACTATACTTGCCTTAATCCAATTGCTCTTGCTTATCCTTTTGGTCCTGTTGGTCTCACATATCCAAAACTCTGATCTTGATCACCAAAAACTGCTCTCCGTCTAAACTCGATCATCGATCACACAAACAATCGAAGAAAACATACACGAAGCAAACAAGGCTACAATTAGAACAGTACACCAAACATATAAAAACAGTATGAAAAGTTTATAAAATGATTCTACACATCGCTACGATCTCGCAGATGTAGATCACGAAAATCGGAGCTAAAACGGAAAAGTTATGAATTTTCTAAGATTTTCTATAGAAAATAAATTAATTAAATATATAAACTCATAACGTGACAAATATTGTTGCTAACTCATACCCTTCAAGTTGGTGTGGCCACAACGCAACGAAAACATAATTAAAACTCTAGATTAATTTTCATTAGAAAGCTATTGATTAAATATTAAATAAATTACGTTTAAATCAATAAATTCAGAATTGAGTTACACAATAAAAGTTTATACTACTGTGTAGAGTACGTCGATACGAATCCAACGCAACTTAAACCACTCAAATCGGTCGTAAAACGAATAAACGGCAGGGATTAAACGAGCAGGGGCAAAACCATAATTACCTGTTTCTTCTACCTTGAGCTGCTCGTACAGAACGTGGTGGCCTCTATGACCATGGTCGATCGGAACTCTGCTGGCCGCATGAAGCAGGGGCTGTGCAGGTGACCAACGAGGGGTGGAAACCATAGCGTGTCCGGCCGATGGCCTTGGTGCGGTGGATGGAGCGCACCCAGCCCATGCACACGGGGAGAGGGAGCAGGGCCGGCCGGCGGCACTGCCGACGTGCTGCTGCTGCATCGGACGGCCTAGTAGGCACACCAGGGCGCCGGGAAGGAACCTAGCAGCAATGATTTGGAGCCCGCAGAAGCAACTGTCCAGGAGGATCACGACCGCGACATGACATGGCAGAAAACAACAAGAAGAAGAGCATCCATCGTGAGTTCACCGGAACAGTTCATCGGAAAAGAGAAAACGAAAGGCAAACTATCAAACAGGGTCGGTTTGATGTAAATAAGGACACTACAGTGAAGAGAATAACGAGACGAACCTAGTACTGGTATTAGTTTTCGCCGGGACACGTAGAGATGGCCGGAAAACTTCGCCGAACGTTCGCCGGAAGTTCGTCGGAGTTCTAGGTTTCGAAACTTCGGCTTTAGATCTAGGACGACAGGAGTGGCGGCTCGGAAAAGTGGTCGTACTTTTGGAATCAGCGCGTCAAGGGCTACGCCGGCATATATATAGTGTTAGGGTTTGACGTCATGGAAAAATTGGATATTTTATTATTTTCGGAATCAATTAATTTCGTGAATAAAAATAATTCCAAAAAAAAATCCAGAATTGATATCTAGGGTCTAAAAAAAATACTATGAAGGCTCCAAAAATTTGGGGAGAATTCTTAGAGACACTTTAGAATATGAGGAATCTAAATGAAGTATTTGGAGCTCGTGATAAGATAATTTGGAGAATCTAAAAATTAGATTAAGCTCACGGGAAAGGCCGGAAAAATTCTCAAGAATTTTTGTAGTGATCTCTTGATGGATGAGAAACTGAAAGGAGTGACTTAGGTTTGAAAGAAAATATTCTGAGAGACTCTGAATGAAATCTTGAGCTGAGAGACAAGGAATTTGATTGTAGAAAAAAAATATATATGCCCAAGAAGGAAGATCGATCTAATAAACGTATTTTAAATATTTTTCTTACTATCAACACATAAAGGAGCAACAAGCATCACTTCAAAGCATATGCACCAGCATGTATGCATAATAATATTGCTATGCCTTATAATAAATTTTAATTTAATAAAAAATATTATTTTTCCTATATTTTCATGAGCACAAAAATACAAAATTAAATAATTTTATCTATATTTAAAAAGGAATAAATTTTAGGGTGTTACAATTCTACCCCCCTTAAGATGAATCTCGTCCTCGAGATTCAGAAGACGGTTATCAAAGAGACGTAGATTTTGAATCTTGTTCACTTTCTTGAGTAGTTATATCTTCATAGCATTGATTCCACTCTCTTACTCCAAGTAGCCTCTCAAGTATTCCTAAAATATTGACGAGACACCTAGTGTAGCAGGTACGATCCTTCTTTAAACTTATTTCTCCTATCCTTTTTAGACCCTACACATCATATAGTCTTTTAAATTCGCTGTACCGAGTCTCTTTATCCAAGGTTAGTTTCATCACTAAGTTCCAATTATCGGTACCTTTATCACAGTTAAGTTGCTTCACTCTCACACTATACATACAACTCTGTAGACTTTGGTGTCATCTGATCCTCATACACAACTCTTAATCCATGAGTATCAGTAATGACATAACCTTCCATTGGTATTAGCACACTCCAAATAGAATGATATCTTGAAACAAACCAACATACCAAGCACTTGATGTCCTCGTAGATGTTCGAGTTATTAACCACTTCTTCTCCTTATAGTTCTTTAATTAGGCTACCCCCCTTAAGAAAAGTCAACTAAGGGACCAAGAAAGGTAGCTTCCATACTTTCCAGACAGGTTAACTTAACATTGAGAACCTCTGACACTCCAAAGAACTTATGTGCAATAGAGCAAACAGGTATCCTGAAATTTCCTCGCGATATGAAAAACACCAGCGTAGTAAAATGGACATAACTCTTATTCTATGAATCCAATAGAGTTGTGGCTTATACCGTTAGAACACTTATGAAATTTCCAGCAACTTTCCTGTAGAAGACCTCCTTAGGTTCTGTCTTTAAGCTCAGGTAAAACAACCAAACTTAATATCCATCCTGAAAATGTCTCAGCAAAGGTGCAGTAACTTCCAGAAGTTATATCTAGAGCTCCTTAACTCATCTGGAGATGATCCTTACATTTTTGAAAAGGTTGGGAAATTCTCTACAAGTTTCGTATACCACGTTTTCCCAGATTCTGTCTTTAACTTGGCTGAAAAATTAGAAATACCAGATCTGTCCAGATTTTGAAGCAGAACAGAAACATCCGGGTATAAATATCATAATCTCAAGTTCTACTTATCCAAATAAGTTCCAGCTTATACCGTTGGAAAGAATAGAAAATTGTCTACAAATTTTCTATAGAATACTTTTCCAAATTCTATAGTTATATATGTCTAAAACAGTAAGCAACCGAAACTGATCCAGGTTCTTGACAGCACAGTTGTATCATCTTGTGATTTTTGTAACTTCCAAACCATAACAGCTATGAGGGTGATTCTTGCGGTCGGAGAAAGATCTTGAAGTCTAGTTGTTCTTAGAAAAAGTTGATAGACTTTTCACAATCAAAAGTTGAGATACACCAGAACCATTGCAAACTGCTCCAGAAATCAGCAAAGAACAGAAACATGATATAACCAAACCCAACTACTTATTTCATTACTCCTTATGCCTTAGGTCTTTAAACTAAATGAAATTGTGGAGAAAACCCACAAGATCATTGCACTCATTACAAAGATCCAAATCAAACATAAGCATAATGACAAACCAACTAAGCATTAAAGGTTCACACTTCACTCAACTTACGATGCTATCGTTCGCTTCATCTTAGGGGTTGAGATCCTAAAACTTATATTTCAAAGACGCAAGAAGGTGGTAAGAAAATGTTCTAATAGCATACCAAATCAAAGGAGTGAAGATGAGAACAAGTACTTTTGAAATAAGCAACAAGGTAAAGACAAATAGCAAGGATAGGGATATAGTATGGATGAAAATACCAAGGTTTATAGAGCAAGGATTTTATGACAATTCCTAAACCTTAAGACGACAAATTTCTAACTAGGCTTGCGTCCTACAGTCAGCATTGCTCTGATACCACTTTGTAATACCCGATTTTAAGGACAAAACCAGATATGCACCATATGTGAGTTTTAGAAACCAAATCTCACATATAGCTACAAATAAGGGGTAATATCAAAAGACAATGCGTAAATATATAACGTACTTAGTATAAAAGAGATAACCTTTAATAGCAAACAACGGATCGACAACTCCAACTTCGGGTATTAACTTCTCTCCACAGGATCCAACTGACTGGTTGATCACAAGCCTAAACTTCTCCTGAGGTTTGGGGGAAATAGCAAGAGTGAGTCCATGTCGAACTCCACAAGTATAGCAACTAGATTGTATAACTTCCACAATCTCATGACCAATGTGACATAAATAATGTAAATCATTAAACAGTAAACAATGAGCATATTTAACACACAAGATTCATCATCCTTAATGTAGATATCCCCAAGGCCGCTCCTGACCGTGAGCTCGGCTAGTATACTAGTTTTTAACCCTCTGCAGAGGTTGCACATCTTTACCCATGAGTCATGATTTACCCTTTCGCCCGAGGTGATCAGCCTCTTAACCCACTTCCAAGGAAGGTCGGCAGGGATCACTATGAAGCATTTCAAAAGTTCGTCTAACATGTTAGGGCCGCAAGGTTTCCTTTGCGCGCAGATATAGAGCCCCCCTTCCGATGGCACAATGACGCGCAGCCTATACACATACAGACAGAGGCCACACTATACCCAAAACGGTTCAGCCCCTCCGCCCTTTCGGGTAACCTCTAACAAGCTAGAAAAGGTCTTCATACTGAGCTAAAGCCAGAGCCATTATAGCCCTCATGGTTGCACTGTTGTCCCGGGTGATCACGTACAGACAAATCATCAAGTTGCTAAAAAGTCATTTTTATCGTTTATTACTTAACATTAATCTAGTCACAGGATCATGGTCACAGAAATAAAATCCAAATACTATACTTGCCTTAATCCAATTGCTCTTGCTTATCCTTTTGGTCCTGTTGGTCTCACATATCCAAAACTCTGATCTTGATCACCAAAAACTGCTCTCCGTCTAAACTCGATCATCGATCACACAAACAATCGAAGAAAACATACACGAAGCAAACAAGGCTACAATTAGAACAGTACACCAAACATATAAAAACAGTATGAAAAGTTTATAAAATGATTCTACACATCGCTACGATCTCGCAGATGTAGATCACGAAAATCGGAGCTAAAACGGAAAAGTTATGAATTTTCTAAGATTTTCTATAGAAAATAAATTAATTAAATATATAAACTCATAACGTGACAAATATTGTTGCTAACTCATACCCTTCAAGTTGGTGTGGCCACAACGCAACGAAAACATAATTAAAACTCTAGATTAATTTTCATTAGAAAGCTATTGATTAAATATTAAATAAATTACGTTTAAATCAATAAATTCAGAATTGAGTTACACAATAAAAGTTTATACTACTGTGTAGAGTACGTCGATACGAATCCAACGCAACTTAAACCACTCAAATCGGTCGTAAAACGAATAAACGGCAGGGATTAAACGAGCAGGGGCAAAACCATAATTACCTGTTTCTTCTACCTTGAGCTGCTCGTACAGAACGTGGTGGCCTCTATGACCATGGTCGATCGGAACTCTGCTGGCCGCATGAAGCAGGGGCTGTGCAGGTGACCAACGAGGGGTGGAAACCATAGCGTGTCCGGCCGATGGCCTTGGTGCGGTGGATGGAGCGCACCCAGCCCATGCACACGGGGAGAGGGAGCAGGGCCGGCCGGCGGCACTGCCGACGTGCTGCTGCTGCATCGGACGGCCTAGTAGGCACACCAGGGCGCCGGGAAGGAACCTAGCAGCAATGATTTGGAGCCCGCAGAAGCAACTGTCCAGGAGGATCACGACCGCGACATGACATGGCAGAAAACAACAAGAAGAAGAGCATCCATCGTGAGTTCACCGGAACAGTTCATCGGAAAAGAGAAAACGAAAGGCAAACTATCAAACAGGGTCGGTTTGATGTAAATAAGGACACTACAGTGAAGAGAATAACGAGACGAACCTAGTACTGGTATTAGTTTTCGCCGGGACACGTAGAGATGGCCGGAAAACTTCGCCGAACGTTCGCCGGAAGTTCGTCGGAGTTCTAGGTTTCGAAACTTCGGCTTTAGATCTAGGACGACAGGAGTGGCGGCTCGGAAAAGTGGTCGTACTTTTGGAATCAGCGCGTCAAGGGCTACGCCGGCATATATATAGTGTTAGGGTTTGACGTCATGGAAAAATTGGATATTTTATTATTTTCGGAATCAATTAATTTCGTGAATAAAAATAATTCCAAAAAAAAATCCAGAATTGATATCTAGGGTCTAAAAAAATACTATGAAGGCTCCAAAAATTTGGGGAGAATTCTTAGAGACACTTTAGAATATGAGGAATCTAAATGAAGTATTTGGAGCTCGTGATAAGATAATTTGGAGAATCTAAAAATTAGATTAAGCTCACGGGAAAGGCCGGAAAAATTCTCAAGAATTTTTGTAGTGATCTCTTGATGGATGAGAAACTGAAAGGAGTGACTTAGGTTTGAAAGAAAATATTCTGAGAGACTCTGAATGAAATCTTGAGCTGAGAGACAAGGAATTTGATTGTAGAAAAAAAATATATATGCCCAAGAAGGAAGATCGATCTAATAAACGTATTTTAAATATTTTTCTTACTATCAACACATAAAGGAGCAACAAGCATCACTTCAAAGCATATGCACCAGCATGTATGCATAATAATATTGCTATGCCTTATAATAAATTTTAATTTAATAAAAAATATTATTTTTCCTATATTTTCATGAGCACAAAAATACAAAATTAAATAATTTTATCTATATTTAAAAAGGAATAAATTTTAGGGTGTTACAGAGCTCTTTCTTCCAAACATTGTTTATATGGCCGCATTGTCCATGTGAATTTTCTAAAGTAATTTACTAGATTATGCAAAAGTACTTGGTCCAACGAATTAAAATGACCATATAATCACGTGAACATTCGAGTGTTGCACACACTTTGATGTTTTGGTATTTTTCCAAATCTTTCTCCTATAGACTTAGTTTTAGTGGTCTTTACTTGTTCGAAATCTTGTAAAAATATTTACAACTTGAACATATATAACAACATATAGTTTTTATATACTCTAAATGTAACTTCATAAGACAAGTCCTATTTATTCTTCTTTTTATCATGAATTTACTATCTTTCAGTGATCTAAGAAAAGTCATCGAACGTATCTTAGCATATGTATATGTTAGTCCGAGTGATTGGGTTACCATTTCAATCATCGAAACCATTAAAAGTTTTGGCTAGGTCCATGTATCTATAGTGATTATCAGGGATGGTGACATAAGATGCCCGCCCTATAAATAGTAACATTTAATTACATAGGTGGGCATCATCATTCATTATGCTCTCCTTATTTTGATTTTCCACAAGAGGCGACTTGGTCATTTTTCCTCTATAATTATAAAAAAGGTCTATGCTGATTGATCCTTTCCTGAGTAGCTTGGTATTATCTCAGACAAAATTAGTTACAATCAGAGAAGTATATG
Source organism: Sorghum bicolor (assembly GCF_000003195.3). Taxonomy (NCBI): domain Eukaryota; kingdom Viridiplantae; phylum Streptophyta; class Magnoliopsida; order Poales; family Poaceae; genus Sorghum; species Sorghum bicolor. The sequence goes on from NC_012877.2 coordinate 2,511,563, forward strand.
AATGTTAGGAAACATCAAGGAACATGCAACATGCATTGCATAAAAACAAAACAGAATTCGTTGGCCCTGACTAGCCCCTAGCCAACATAAAACTATTGTCAAAATTTACTAAAACAAATAAAATTCCACATTCCAAAACTTGCCATCTTTATACGAAATATTCTAGGTCCTCTTTTTTGCTGGTTCCATTTTATTATTTGGCCTATTTAGAATCCTAGTCACTTATTGGAACACACTTCTTTTTTTGCGAGATCCAGTTACATACGTAGACGTTCACAAACATGAGTGTGCACTCAGCCCTATGAACACATACACACACCCTACCCCTATGAGCACCTCCGAAGAACCGAGTTGGACTAGCAAATCTCGAGATTGACGAAGTCATCATAGGCGCCTCGCTGTGGACGGCTACGTTGCCTACCACTGAAAGCATAGCGCCGTTAAATCCTAAAATAAATTAAGAAAAATGCGTGCAGCCGTGTCAAGTCAGGGACTTGAACACGGGTGGGCAGGTTCGACCTCAAGGAGCTCAACCAGCTAATCTGTGATCAGTTCGCTCGAAACACACCTCCTTGACAATGCATCACGGCTATATGAGAAGACCGTTTCATAAAGTTAAATTATGTATTAGTTGATTTGTGATAATAGTTTCATGTCATATGGCTTGGTCCATTTAGCAATTAGTGTTGAAAAACATCACGTGTAAATTGAAATTCCGTAGCATTTCTTCCATGCTACACAAGGTAAACATGCTTCATCGATTCTTACATACATATATTTATTAGAAGTTTAGAAAACCAAAGTACACAGCCACTATTTTACCATACATAAACAATATTGTAAAGTGTGTGCATATAGCTCCACAACAACACGTGGGAGAACATAGTATACTTTATTTTGTGGAAGCCTACCTCTAAATAATCATAGAAAATGAATCTTTGGCATGCTCATTGTGTACCCTTGGTCTCTGTAGAAAATTTATTTAGAGATCAATATAATCTCTACGCGGCAGATGACCACATGTGTCCATTGCTTAGACTTGTTCGGTGGTCTTGTAAACTGAGCCGGCCTTGAAGTCGGCAGGGATCGCATTATCGACAACACGGTAGCCACCACCCTTCGCAAGGAAGCGGAAGGCGATAGGTCCCTCGATCGGCTCCTTGCTGTCGAGCGTAAAAGTCTTGGGTTCTGACTCCTTGAGGTCGTCTGTGAAATCTGTGGCTCCCTTGGGCTTGACCGACACCTCGGAGATGGCGACGTTGGTGATAAGGGATAATTTGGTGGAGGTGGAGTCCTTACCGACCTCGATGGTGAGCGTAGTCCCGCACGAGCCGATGGTAAACAGTGCCGCCAATGCCACCACCGCGAGTAGGAAGCAGAAGGACGATGAGGAGGCCATTGGTGAGCTAGAAAGTAGCAAGTTGGCAGAACCTTCTTGTTTATTTCTTGATCGATGGAGAGGGATGGATGGATGTGGGCGATGTGTGTGGCGATCGATATTGTAGCTGGCCACTGCGTATTTATGGGTAGTGGAGGCAAGCAAACAAGGCATGGCTGTATGGTGAGCCGCATAGATTGCTGGTTGGCTTGTTAATCGACGGACACTTGTTCAGTTGCCACAAATAGAACTGGGCTGACATTTCCGATTGTCTTGTTGTCAGGCTAAAAAATTGCAGGACATCAATGAAGACTTCTCAGAAAGCACAAGCATGCAACCCTCAATATTTTTATAGTACTATTTTTAGAGTATAATGCGGCACGAGTAAATACACTTGATAGGCTATGACCTTATCAAGTTGTGCACTCAAAATATGTCTTATGTACGGTGGCTATGGTTTTGTTAAGTTGTTAAACACCACTCATATAATATGTTGTTTCATATTAAATTATGTGTACTTGCTTATTATTCTTACAAAATTCCTAGGCGTGTCCCTGTGTCAATGTTTTTTTTAGAGAATTGCGTATTCGCATATCCGATACGTACCTTATCCAATACTATCTGTATCTGGGCGCCATAGGTGAAAAGCATGTTTTTACTGCTTGCTTATTATCATCTAATTTCGAACTTCAAGCTTTCTACATTCAGCTCCTTGCATGCATGACCAATTGACCACAAATCCTCATTTAATTCCATTATGGTATCTTGTGTATGCTCCATCTGGTACTACATTAAAGCCTAAAAGGAATTGGAATTCCAGTCGGGATAGCATGAACTTGAAGTCTGAAATCTGAATGTGTCCATATACTTTTTTTTTTTTGCGAGCAAAGAATGTGTCCATATACAAGTCTGAAATCTGAATGTGCCCTCACTGCAGGCTGTGCTGTGCATGCCCGGATGCTTGAGTCTGGGTTTGCGCCCACCTTGTTCGTCCCCAACTGCCTTCTTCAGATGTATGCTCGGTGCGGGGGGCACTGCTCACGCGTGTCAGGTGTTCGACACGATGCCCCACTGGGACACGGTCTCGTGGAACACCATGCTCACGGCATACGCTTACGTGGGTGACACCGGCACTGCTGCATCCCTTTTCGGCGAGATGCCGGACCCGGACGTCGTGCCCTGGAACACGCTGCTCTCGGGCTACTGCCAGCGCGGCATGTTCCAGGACTCAGTGGTGTCGCCCCTAACAGGACAATGCTCGCTGTCCTGCTCATTCTCAACGCTTGGTGTTCAGATCCATGCATGCGCTGGCGGTGAAGATGGGCCTAGAGATGGATGTCTGAACCGGTAGCGTTCTCGTCGACATGTATGGCAAAAGCAGGAGTTTGGAAGACACGCTCCACTTGTTTCATGGAATGGGTGAGAGGAATTTGGTCTCATGGGGTGCGGTGATCGCTAGATGTGTTCAGAATGAGGAGTACATGCAGGGGCTGGAGCTGTTCGTGCAGATGCAGAGGTTGGGGCTTTGGGGTCAGCCAACCAGAGTTTGTAAACATTTCATGGCTTGTGATGTTTGTCAAGCAAACGGTCTTAATATCACGGCCTTAGAGCCAAAGGTTGAATGAACAAAAAAAAAGATGATAAGAACATCTACTAGTAGTAAATAATGTGTCTTCAAACTGTTGTTGTTCGTCTAGTTTCCTCCTTAAAATATAAACTGACAAATTGCTTCATCAACTCTCGAAACCATTTCATTTCACTACTGGAAACTACATTATTCCTGTGTGGCATGTAATTTTTTTGATGGGCACAAAATTACTCACAGAAAAATTGATTAAACCTGTGGGTTGGTTTGGCACACAGAAAAATTAGATTTAACCTGTCGGTTTTTATGGACCACACAAGAAATTTTGGCTCACGGAGTAATTAAATTAATATCCTTGTGTGCTTTATATATTTTTTTGGCTAAAACTAGGCTGTTGTCTTAGGTGACATGGCTGTACATGTATAAATTAGGAGCAGCATATGGTGCTAGTAGTAGAACTTATTTAGATGTAATTTGTGAGGGTAAAACCTTTGGTATGTTGGCCTATGTTGAATACTCTGTAAGCTTTTATGGAACTTCTAATATATATGAATGATTATTGTTCTATGCTTTTATGAAACATGTTAATTGTGATATTTTTCTGTAATCTACTAATTTCTCCGGTGGTGCTTTGAGGAAAATCCCAGTTGCAATTTCCTTGAGGGGAAACCATCAAGAAAATTTGGTTGAACTACTGACATAAACTTAGTATTTCATTGATGGAAAACCGACAGGGAATAGCTTCCCATCCCACATAATTGTCTTTTTTTCCTTGAGAGTTGATTGACAGACAGTTACTAAAACCCCCCAAACAAATTCCTGTGTGCTGAAAACCCATCAAGGAAACGGGAAAAACCGTCAAAAAAATTAACTCTGTCGGTGGACCGACAGGCATATCCAGTATTTGCCTATGAGCTGCCTGATAGAAATATTTTCTTAATGGTATTTCTTTGACAGATGCCTGACAGAAAAAATGCAACGGCATGAGATGCGGTTCGTTGTCAGCAACCGTTAGGTTAATTGATTTCCCTGTAGGCTTACTATCACGGATATTGCTAATTTGTTTGTGGGTTTTAGTAACTGTTATGTGAGAAGAGGGGTTTGCACTTTTGGCACAATCCTCTCTTGTTTATTTCTTCCTTTTGCTACACTGAAATTGGAGAATTTATCCCAACGACTCACCTATATCCGGTTATCTATTTCTTCATACGCTACTTATATTGATCGCTTTTGTTACGTAGGAAAAATATATTTGGTCCTTTTAGTTGGTCACCTACAAGCTAACGCATGGGCGTGTCACACTTCAGCACTAAAACTATTTATTAGAATATTGATCACGGGTGAAACCTGGAAACTAGAGTGTGAGGCTCATAGGCTCTGCTGACCACACTGTCTGTTTGGAATGCAATAATTTTACATGAATTAGTTTATTTTCATAGGAAAAATAAAACAATAGGAAAAAAATCCAGCGTTCCATCGGAACATTATAGTATACTCCTAGGCGTTCAAATGGTTTTACGGGCACATCCACAATTTTTTTGTTTGAGAATACAGAAGTCTACTGGCTGTATGGATTATTTGGCACACACATCAGCAAATTCATTTGAAGTTCCGCTTATATAGTATTAGATGCCACAAATATTATTAGAATGTTTACTAAATTATAATATGGATTATACCAAATTATTTGAAAAAAAAACAATGGCATACCCTGAAAATCCTAGGTCCACCGCTGCTGCAGGCAGTGCTATGGCGAGGGTGAGACCACGAGCGTTGCTCCAATGCTCAGGCTGGCATGGGCCTGTGGCGCTCGGCTCTCGTACTCTGGCGAAGGCACACTCAGGGGCGAAGGTATACTACCTATAGGAGATGCAAATGTACCACTCCAATTTTCTTTTTTTTTAAAAAAAATAGTAGTTTAGACTTAAATTTCACCACATATGCACCATCCCTAATATAAGCATATGCACCCACAAAGCAAATGCACTATCTTTTAATTTTGCTAGCTCTAACTTCGCCACTGGGAGCACTGGCAGAACTTTGGCCATAGGAGTGGACATGAGGCACTACAGGGAATGGAGGCGACGATTCGGTGAACATGAGGAGCAGGTCGGGCGCCGGGAAGCCACGGCGGAGTGAAGTCACAGAGGGGAGATGTAGCCAGGACAAAAAAATTTGGTGGTCTTTTTTTCGCCAATGTTTCATGTACCCATGGTCTGGCGTACTTTTTAGGGCTAATAAAGCTTTCGTGTCAAGATAATTTCTCTATGTGTAATCTTGATAACCATGAAAAGTACACAAAACGATACAATAATATCATTCTTTTAGAAGTTATTGAAAAAATAACTGTCGGTTTCCTAAACTTGCATGTTAATATAATTTTTTTCTGACGGTTATGTAGTTTCCCTATGTGTTTTTTTTAGAAATTGTCAAGATAATTCTAATTACCCTGTCGATTTAAGCAGTAACTGTCAAAAAATCGAAACCCTCAGGGAAATTTCGCTTTCTAGTAGTGAACTAACACGTACAAATATGGATGTACTCTAGTGGTATGGATTCCTGTTGTATTAAATCCTCCGTGTTGACTCTTTTTTAATGTTAATATAGTATTAGTTCCTAAAAACATGGGAAAAAAGAAAAAAATATGTACATGAACCTCGCAAGAGTTCGGTCCACAAGTCACCTTAGATAACAAAGTTAAGAAAATTAATAAAATAATATATAACACAATAATCCTTGTCGTAAATTTATGACTAATGTAAATTGGTGTTGATTCACGACAAGTATTGTCACAATAAGAAATTTGATTACCTTTAAGACAATTTTTGGGAATTACATTTAATTATATCACTAAGTTTCAATGGTTCTGAAACAAACGTCATAAATTAATCGATTTAGTGACCTTTTTGATCAGATGTCATGCGATAAACATCATTTTTTTAGATAAAATGCGATAAACATCATAAACTGAGACATATCTTGTATTGAAAATGAATTTTTGGCTTGCTGGTTTTGTACCCTTGATCTCTCTTACAAGCTTATTTTAGACGTAGGACAAAGCCTTATAAACTGAGCCAGCCTTAAAGTCGGCAGGGATGATATCAACAAGAACATGGTAGCCACCATCCTTATCAGCGAAGCGGATGGTGATAGGTCCCTTGATCGGATCCTTGCTGTCGAGGGTAAAGGTCTTGACGGGCGACTCCTTGAGGTTGTCAGACCAATTCTCGGCGCCATTCTGCTTGACCGCCACCTCGGAGATGGCGACGTCGGTGGCAAAGGATAGTTTGGTGGAGCTGGAGTCCTTACCGATCGTGAAGGTGATGGCCGGGGGGTTGTCACACGAGCTGACGGCAAACAGTGCTGCCAACACCACCACCACGAGCAGGAAGGAGGATGACGAGGTCATTGGTGACCTAGCAAGTTGGTGGAACCTTGTTTGCTTCTTGATCGATGGAGACGGATGGATGGATGTGTGTGGCGATTGGTGTTCATGTGTTGTAGCTAGCAGCTATGTATTTATGGATGGCAGAGGCAAGAAAATAACTTGGCATGGACATATGGTGCACCCCATAGATCGCTGGCTGGTTTGTTTATCAGCCGGCACTTGTTCAATTGCCACAAATAGACCTGGGCTAGGTATTCCCAGCTGTCTTACTATCATTCAAAAGAACTGCAGGACATGCAGACCTCTCAGAAAGTCGGGCATGCAACCCTCAACTTTTTTATAGTACTATTTTTCTAGAGTAAAATATGGCATGTCACTATTCTCCATTTCCTTGTGACACTATAATAGTCATTCAAAAAGAACTGCGGGACATACAGACCTCTCAGAAAAGTCAGGCATGCAACCCTTAACTTTTTTATAGTACTATTTTTTTAGAGTAAAACATGTCATGTTTCTATTCCCCATTTTCCTGTGACACACTGAAAAAAAAATGACGGGAAGGAGCAGACTACACTCCCGCTTTTTAATTAAGAGGATCCACGGCTCAAACGTGGGTCTCCTGACTGACTGACTGAGAGCAAGCTCGGGTAACCAGTCACCCACGAGAGCACCTACGTGACACACTGAAACAAATTTTGCACTCCTTATATCCCAAAATATACAAAGCACACCCATGTTAAAATTCAAACTTGTTAAATTCCAACACTAATCTGTATGTACTCTATCTAAATATAATATATCATCATCATTTTACTATATAAGAGGAAAAGAATAACACCCACCCAACCGGGTCCCACCCACCCATATTCTAGTCTCGTGGATGTGTTTTAGTTCTAGCGTGACAAAAATTTTCCACTCCGGCCAAATGAAAAGGCTGGATTGAAATAATCCCTTTATAATGTGTATTGTATTCTAAATTCTCCCGCTGTGCCAGGCACCTGGATTTTTTTCTCACTCAGGTTGACGATTTGATATAATCACTAAGCTCTCATATGTGATTTGAGTATATCATCCTCAAGTCTAGCAAGTCCATCTAACTGTTCTAGTCTCCGGGCCGCTAAAAATGTCCGATTGGAGGGTTATAAATAGCCCCAAGCAACCCAACAAACTGCTCCAGTTAAATTGGACAACATGAACAACAACATGATCAAAATAGCAGGCATGCATACAGATGTACCTTTTGTTTGCAGAACGAGACACATGTCGCAGGTGGTGGGGTGTAGATGGAGTTGATGATGAAAGATTGTCTAGCGTTGGAGTAATGTTGTCACTGACCGTTGCAGGTGTGACGAGGCTGCTAGCAATGGAAACGATGTCTTGATGTAGCCTTTGGAAGACGAGCCATCGTGGAGGTTGAGAGCATTCGTGCCAAGTGTGCTTTCCAAAAACCTTATTCGTCCTCTTCTAGTGTATGATTGCAAGGACGAGGTTTGGGAGACCTGCTCTCCTGATCGCTGATGCACGTAGACGCTCAGGATGGAGAGGCTACGACGTCGGTGTAGCAACGAGAAGAGGCAAAACCCTAGCTAAAATAGATGTGTTTTGGCACTGATGAACAGGCTGTTTATATAGGGCTGTCCAACTCGATCTCCTATCGCGATCATGACATAAACCTTTTAGGATTTGCAACCTGATCGTCTGTGCACACAGGCGCTCAGGTGAGAGGCTATGGCGTCGATGCAGGAGCAAGAAGAGGCAAAACCCTAACTCAATTTGAGGTGTTTTGGCATTGGTCAATAGGCTACTTATATAGGGCTGTCTAACTCGATCTCCTGTCACGATCACACTCTGTACTCGGCGAGGTGAGGTGAGCGCAAGTGTGTGGGCTTTCTTTCTCCTCCTCACACTAGATTTGAGGAAGTAGAGAGGACTTCCATATTTAAGCATAACTACCTTAACTTTCATAAGTAAGGTGAGACTAAAGAATTCCCACTCCAACTCTTTGGACACATAAATGGGCTTTTAAGATTTCTCTAGAAATTTCAGAATTTCTTATTTGGGACAAGCCATATTCTCTAACCATGGACGCTTGTTCAATTGCCAAAATACTGCCGGTCAAAAGAAGTGCATGGCATGCAGGCGCCCTCTAGAAAGTACAAGAATGAACAACGTTTTGCTGGTACTATTTTTAGAACTAGGAGCATACCTCGCGCGTTGCTGCGGGAATTGCGGATTAGTGAATTGTGTAGTATGATGATGTGGACTATACTGATTTGTCTTGCTGATGTGGACATTACAGTTGTCATGTGTGCTATTGGATTTTAATTAATTGTATATGTGGTAGTGCATTGCATGTTGAGATAAATAGTTATTGAGGTTTTACTTAGTGGATTTTAATTGAATATGATAGTACATTGCTTAGGTGGATAGCTTGCATGCTTAGAGAAATAGTTAGTGGGGTTTCAGATTATAAGAGTTATAGATAATATATATGTCACAAATCACTATTCCTGTGAGACACCTAAACAAATTTATAGTAGCTGTTTAATCTCAAAATGTAAGACACACTGTATTTCAAAATTTTAATTTTTGCCATCTTTAACTTTGTGTAGATTATTATTGACATATTTGTCATAGAATCGATTGGTTCATTCATGCAGCGCTCGAGAGGTGGGTGCCTGGTGCCCCATTGGCCATTGCCCCTCAATGCTCAATTTCACTACACGGTTTCTAAAAAGCCACATCAGCTGGAGTGGGATGAAACAACGAATGAAACTAGTCTTCACAACGCAGTGTTTCATTGCACCAATTCCAAAACTAAGTAAAGTATTTAACTACTGATGAATGAAGAGATCATATGCACCGATTAATTGTGTAGCCATTCGCACTCAGGGACACACAAAGATTGCATATAAAATTGTTAAGATAACCAGAATAGCAGCATTGAACCTTCAGCATACGACTATTCAAAGACAACTAGAACATATGACTGTAACTTAGATAGTAAACTAAGATAAAAAAGTTCAAATACGCTGAAGCCACAGTAGAGACACATATTTTTTTCTACATATATATTTTACAAAAATCTAAAACGAAAATATAGAGGGAGCCAACAGAAAATGATTTCAAAAATAGATACAGAAAAGGAAGAGATTCAGAAACACACAATGGAGCAAATACATACACTACGCTAACGCAATTCAGGCCTAGTACACTCGAATCCATGCTGAAATCAAACCAACGAGAGGACTCGACGCGAGATCTCCCCGCAACATTACAACAAATGGATCCCCCACAAGCAGAAAAAAAAACAAGCCATAAACGCTAGCACAGATTTGTCTATCCTAAAAGCTCAGATTCCTCCGACCGGGCGGCATTGCTCCCTGAACCCGAGCGAAGCAAAACCACCTCGGAGCGAGCACTCGAGCTCAAGGTGCGAGCGAGGCAACAGCGCGGCAGGCATTGCGGCGAATCGAGCGAGAGCAAACGCGGGGGAGAGAGGGTGGCGAGCCCAGATCCGGGGCCAGGCAGATCCGCACCTCGGGAGACCTTGGCTTCAACTGCAACACGGCGGACGGCGAGCACAGAGGGATGGGGAGGAAAGCTACGCGGGGGAGAACGGTGGTTGCCGCGCGGGATGATGGTGAAGGGGCTCCGCCGCCACACGGGATCAGGGAGGATGAAACGATGCCCCTCAACGCTCGTTTCACCCTGTTTCCGATTGGAAACAACTGCTATCTCGTTTCACCGGGATGAAACGTTTTCTTTCTCTCTCTTCACTATTTCATGTAAAGATTCCTTTTTTGTTGAGTTGTCATCCTATTAAATGTGCATGACACTCTCATGAAATGCCCGTTGAAAGCCTCCATTCCTTCCGAGATCCCGCATGGGGATCCTCATTATCGTGCATTCGTGTCTGGCGGCATCTCTCCCCATGGGCCAGCCTCTCCGAGAACATGCCGGCATGGACGTTCCTGGCCTGTCATTGTGACGGAAGGCTTATCATATAAGCCTTGACTTTTGGATTCCGTGACTAAAGTTTAATCCTGTTACATCGGATATTTTGAGGCTAACCTGCCAGACTAAACATAAACTAATATAAAATTAATTGTAGAAGTCATGGCTAATTCATGAGATAAATCTATCAAAGCTATTCAATTCGTCTTTAGCACATATTTAATGTAGCACCGCATTGTTAAAATCATGTACTAATTAGGCTTAATAGATTCGTCTCGTAAATTAGTCACAAACTATATAAATTAGTTTGTGTAACTAGTCTATATTTAATACACTCCTTAGTGTCTAATATTCGATATGACATGGACTAAATTTTAGGAAAGGCAACCAAACACATTGTTGAAGCAGCATGTAATAGATGACTGTCAAGAGAATTTGCAGGACAAGTCGGGCAATGTAGCTCATCACTAGATGTTGAGATGTCCTTTAAATGCTTCAACAATAATAATAAAAATAGTAAGAACAAAAATAGGAATAGTAGTTTCATTTGTATCTTCCGCCCTGCTCGCTTAAACTTAGGCCTTGTTTAGTTCTTAAAAAAATTGTAAAATTTGTCAGGTTTGTCACCACATCGAATTTTGTGGCACATGTAAAGAGCATTAAATATAGATTAAAAAATAACTAATTGTATAGTTTACGTGTAATTTATGAAACAAATCTTTTGAGCCCAGTTAGTTTATAATTTGATAATATTTATCAAATACAAATAAAAGTGTTATAGTGTATATTTTGTAAAATTTGTCAGATAGTTTATAATTTGATAATATTTATTAAATTTTTGTAACTAAACAAGGCCTTATCCGTGGAATCTTTCAAACATTCAGTAGTGGCGTAGATACAGGTGTTCGGTAGCCCATGAAAGCTCTCCCACGGCCAGCCCAAGACAGCCCTGGGCCCGGCCCGGTCCGGCCCCCGAGAGCTCCCGTGACTCCTTCCGCCTGGCCGTGGCCGGCGGCCGCCTCCCGCTCGGCGCTCGCTACTCGGTAGCCCCCCACTGTCGAAGTCGCCCCACGAGCGGACAGCGGACGGCCGCTACGTACGGCGGCGGCGCGGCGCCTAGGCGAGTCGGCGACAGCACGTCCGCGCACCAGCTGCGACGGCTCCAGGCGAGAGGGTCGCGACCGCCCCGCCGGCGCCGGCCCCCGACCGCCCCTTCTGCTGTCGGGAGCTCTTCTGCAGCCGGCAGGCAGCACCCCGCCCCATTTTGATTTGATTTTCCAGGGAGAAAGGCGAGTCCTTTTGCGCCTAAGCTTGGACGCCAGTCTTGAGTTCGTTAAGGTCGACCTCACACCAGCGAGGCCAAGGCGTACTGCATACATCACACCTCAGAAATCAGACCTCAAAGGTTAGAACAGAACAGTACCACATCTTGTTGTTCAATTTCGATTTTCAGATATTCGGTGAATATCAATGTTTGTTAGTAATAATCACATTGCAATTTGCAATAATATAGGAGGCTAGAATGGAAAGATAGAAAGATGTGTCGGAGAGTAGTGCTGGAGCTAAAGAGAGCTGGACATTCATTACCACATGACCGCCGCCACCGGCCACGTCACACGCTCCCTGAGCCCGGGATGCGCTGCTGCTGCTGGCCGCCCTACGCCCGCTCAGGCGGGGTTCCTCGCCACCGCCACCTTCTCCCACCTCTACCAGCTATGCGCCGGCGCCGGGCGCTCGGCCCTCGCCACGGGCCAGGCTGCGCACGCGCGGATGCTCGTGTCCGGGTTCATGCCCACCACGTTTGTCTCCAACTGCCTCCTCCAGATGTACGCGCGGTGCGGGGGCGCTGCCCACGCGCGCGGGGTGTTTGACGTAATGCCCCACCGGGACACGGTCTCGTGGAACACCATGCTGACGGCGTACGCCCACGCAGGCGACACCGGCGCAGCTGCGTCCCTCTTCGGCGCGATGCCGGACCCGGATGTCGTGTCCTGGAATGCGCTGCTCTCGGGCTACTGCCAGCGCGGCATGTTCCGGGACTCGGTGGGCCTGTCTGTGGAGATGGCTCGCCGTGGTGTCGCCCCTGACCGGACGACGCTTGCTGTCCTGCTCAAGGCATGTGGTGGCTTGGAGGACCTGGCGCTTGGTGTTCAGATCCATGCGGTGGCGGTGAAGACGGGCCTGGAGATGGATGTCCGAGCCGGGAGCGCTCTCGTTGACATGTATGGCAAGTGCAGGAGTTTGGAAGACGCGCTCCGCTTCTTTCATGGAATGGGTGAGAGGAATTCGGTCTCGTGGGGTGCGGCGATCGCTGGATGTGTTCAGAATGAGCAGTACACGCGGGGGCTGGAGTTGTTTGTGCAGATGCAGAGGTTGGGACTTGGGGTCAGCCAGCCGGCTTATGCCAGTGTCTTTAGATCCTGTGCAGCGATCACATGTCTGAGCACTGCTAGGCAGTTGCATGCACATGCCATAAAGAATAAGTTTAGTGCTGACCGTGTTGTTGGGACAGCAATCGTCGATGTGTATGCAAAGGCTGATAGCTTGGTTGATGCTAGAAGGGCATTCTTTAGTTTGCCTAACCATACTGTGCAGGCATGCAATGCCATGATGGTTGGGCTTGTGCGCACAGGGCTAGGAGCTGAGGCCCTGCAACTGTTTCAGTTCATGACCAGGTCTGGCATTGGTTTTGATGTAGTTAGCTTATCAGGTGTTTTCAGTGCTTGTGCTGAGGTTAAGGGGTACTTGCAAGGGTTACAAGTCCACTGCTTAGCGATTAAATCAGGTTTTGATGTGGATGTTTGTGTCAGAAATGCAATTCTGGATCTATATGGGAAGTGCAAAGCATTAGTAGAAGCGTACCTTGTATTCCAGGAGATGGAGCAAAGAGATTCAGTGTCTTGGAATGCTATTATTGCAGCTCTCGAGCAGAATGAGTGTTATGAGGATACTATAGCTTATCTAAACGAAATGCTGCGCTATGGTATGGAACCTGATGATTTCACGTATGGTAGTGTTCTTAAGGCTTGTGCAGGTCTACAATCTTTGGAATATGGGTCGGTGGTTCATGGCAAAGCTATCAAATCTGGACTTGGTTTAGATGCTTTTGTTTCAAGCACTGTTGTTGACATGTACTGCAAATGTGGCATGATAACAGAGGCTCAGAAACTTCATGATAGAATTGGGGGGCAAGAACTTGTTTCGTGGAACTCCATCATATCAGGATTTTCACTCAACAAGCAGAGTGAAGAAGCACAGAAATTCTTCTCGGAGATGCTAGATATTGGTGTAAAGCCTGATCATTTTACTTATGCCACCGTTCTTGATACTTGTGCTAATCTGGCTACCATTGAGTTGGGGAAACAGATCCATGGTCAGATTATCAAACAGGAAATGCTTGGAGACGAATATATCTCTAGCACTCTTGTAGACATGTATGCCAAGTGTGGGAACATGCCAGACTCACTGCTGATGTTCGAGAAGGCACAGAAACTGGATTTTGTATCATGGAACGCTATGATATGTGGCTACGCACTCCATGGCCAGGGATTTGAAGCCCTAGAGATGTTTGAGAGGATGCAGCAAGCAAATGTTGTGCCAAACCATGCAACTTTTGTTGCAGTTCTGCGGGCATGTAGCCATGTTGGTCTGCTAGATGATGGATGCCGGTATTTCTATCTGATGACCAGCCGCTACAAATTGGAACCTCAACTGGAACACTTTGCTTGCATGGTTGATATACTAGGACGCTCAAAGGGCCCACAGGAAGCCCTAAAATTTATTAGAAGCATGCCTCTTGAAGCAGACGCTGTCATATGGAAGACTCTGCTAAGCATTTGCAAGATCCGTCAAGATGTTGAAGTGGCTGAAACTGCTGCTAGTAATGTTCTACGGCTAGATCCAGATGATTCATCAGTTTACATTCTCCTCTCTAATGTATACGCTGAATCAGGGAAATGGGTTGATGTTTCAAGGACTAGAAGGCTAATGAGGCAGGGACGGCTGAAAAAGGAACCTGGTTGTAGCTGGATTGAGGTGCAATCTGAGATGCATGGTTTCCTTGCGGGCGATAAGGTCCATCCCAGATCAAGGGAGGTGTATGAGATGTTGAATAATTTGATTGTTGAGATGAAACTCTCTGGATATGAGCCTGCATCAGCGTTGTTTGCTGAGGTTGATGAAGAGGGGAGCACATCTGAGCAAGATTCTCAAGATGACTTGGTTGGAGTCGGTGGTGATTAAAGTGTTTTGTGTGAAGATGTCAATAGCATTATGAAGATTTGACCTTTTGTGTAAATTTGATAGATTACTCCAGCAGAGATAGTGATACTACATAGGACACTGAGGCAGAAACTAAAAATTTTCTACATGGACATGTCATGTAAGCGTATTCTTGTTGATCTTAGGATGCATGGAACTGACGTCTGTTGGCGTGAAAGCAAGTCATGAACATGTCTGTAATTTTGGCATTATGAGGACTGATTCTAGAAAATACACCAGCCAAAAAAAAGAGAAAGAAAACAAACTGGCCACATCTTGTTTTATTATATAATCTGATAGATAAGCCAGTTATGGTTCTTTCCACCATTTGTACTGATTCTGGCTTGTATACAGGTAAATGAATCAAATTGGCAGAAGTGTAGATGCATTCACCATTTCCTTTCACATCATCAAAAAATTGCTGGTTTTGTTAAAAATACTATTGGCTCTCTGATTAGGTTGAGCAAGCTTATTGATTGTTCAGTAAGTTCAGTGTCTCTCAAATGGTACCTTTAGATGCTATACTATGTCTTTTGCCCAAATGTTTGCGAGAGGCAGTGCAGTGTTCCTGTGCAAGCCTGCCACCGCCTCTTACAGCTGAGGTCTCTTTTTTTTTTGGAGAATTTCATGATTACTTTTTAATGCCGCTTGCTGTTCTCTTCAAGAACAAAGGAAGAATTTATGTTTGTTTCCACTATTTGATAATGATCACCTATTTGTCCACTCTCTGCAATTGTTAAGCGTTATGCTCATTCGGTTTTTACATAGTTTCATTCAAACTTTTCTAACTTCAGTGTATTTTTCATTTATTTCTAACAGTGAATGTTCAACCTGCTTGTGACATTATATTGTTATTGCTTATACTTATACAT
Source organism: Sorghum bicolor (assembly GCF_000003195.3). Taxonomy (NCBI): domain Eukaryota; kingdom Viridiplantae; phylum Streptophyta; class Magnoliopsida; order Poales; family Poaceae; genus Sorghum; species Sorghum bicolor. Next base: position 2,527,003 of record NC_012877.2, read on the forward strand.
GTAATTTCGAACTTCAAGGTTTCTATATTCAGCTCCTCGTGTGCATGACCTCAAACTCTCATTTAAGCCTAAAAGGAACTAGGAAGTCCAGTCTGCATATTATAATCTTGAAGTCTGAAATCTGAATGTGTCCATAAACCTCAACATTCGTATCCATTAATTTGTTCATGTGCAGGCAACTTGGAAGACAAGCAGGGTTGCACCCTGCAATGTCAGCCCTCAACAGTGATAGCAACATGCAGCAGCTAGTCCCTATAGCACCACCAGGAGAGGCTTCTTGTGGTGGTGACAGTGGGAAGGAGCTGGTTGTGGTGGATCCTGCAGGAAAGAGTTCAGGAGGTGTAAAACTGCGAGAGGATGAGGAGGAACTAGAGGTGAAGCTCAGGCGCATCATGGAAAATGCCCCTGTGCGTGTCAGTAACACATCAGGCTCCTCTGCTGGCTCTGGCTCTGGTGATTTCCACCAGGTACTCTTCTTCCCTCCCTTCCTATGTGTGTGGATACATCAATGGGGACTTTCCTTTAAGATCTGGGTTTGATGAAAAATTTCCCTGTTTTGTGCGGTATTTTCAGTTACAGTAATCACCTCTTGCTTTCATTGTGATTTATTTGTCAATTAACATGTGAAAGGATCCCCCCCCCTCCCTGCGCGCGCGAAAATCAGCTGAGTAAACTAAGTAACCCTTTTTTGCAAAAGTCAGCAGTGTTAGAATTTCAGGTTATACTTTAACATTAAAGACTTAAGTATTAGTACAACTTCCTGTGATCTAAAGTATAATTCATTTAAGAAATATCTTCCTTTTACAGTACCGGCAAATGAGGAGGCGAGAGCAGGACCGGATAGCGCGAATGGATGCTGACTACCAGAAGAGAAAAGAGATGGCTGAGTACGAACTACGGAGGGTGGAGAGGCTGAAAGCAGCCGAGGAGCGGACAGCCAAGAAGCGCCTGAAACGGCAAAAGCAGAAGCAGCGTAAAAAAGAGAAGCGAGCTAAAACTGATAATAATGGTGGCGAAAAACCTAACAGAGTGGAGTCATCTGATGAGGATGAAGGTTCAGATGACGACGATGGCAAGTCTACACGTTAATTTCATTTGAAGACAAATTTGTCTAGTATATTGCCTGTGCTAATGCTACAGTGACATTGTTTTTATATATTTTTATGAAATTATTTTACATAAAAGTATACAAATATATTATTTTTCATAAATATTATTTATAAAAATAAGAGGCCAAAGATGTATTTTAAAGATCATGCCACTGTCCTAAACTTTAAATCCTATACGGAAGCCCAGTCCACATGATCGTGTATTCATGCTCATCCTATTCGCTTGAGCTTATCAGCCGAATCTACTAGCTATTCAACAATATTTTTTTATAACAAATCAGTCAACAGTACTTTCTATCATAGCTTGTCATCTCCTTTTCTCGCGCGTGCCTCACGCTGATGCGCTCTCTCTCTCTCGCTCTAGCCCCAACAAATTAACTCATTATAATAATGTTTGTATATTTTTATGAAATTATCTTACAAGACAAATCTATTTATATAATTTTCACATTCGTAAACTCAATAATTTAAAATTTATTGATGATTTATATTCTCAATATTTGATCCAAATTTTATTTAAAATGATTTCTAAATTCTATACAAAAGAGTATGCATGTAGGTAAAAAGAAAATGACGTCTGCGTGCACTACCACCGACTGTCCCTTTCGTTATTACGTACTACTCCAGCTTTCTTACGTGTGGCCCTGCTGTATGCCTGCATGGAATGAGCCGGGAATTCAGTGACACGTACTACTGCTACCGATCGATCGTCACTAGGGCCTTGTTTAGTTTCTAAAACTGAAAAGTTTTCGGAACGGTAGCAATTTCGTTTTTATTTGATAAACATTATCCAATTAGAGATTAACTAGATTTAAAAAATTCATCTCGTGATTTACAGGTAAACTGTGCAATTAGTTTTTATTTTCGTCTATATTTAATACTCCATACATGTGGCGTAAGATTCGATGTGACAGGGAATCTTGAAAAAATTTTGGTTTTTGGGGTGAACTAAACAGGCCTTGTTTAGTTTCGAAAAGTGAAAAGTTTTCGCTACTGTAGCACTTTCGTTTGTTTGTGACAAATATTATCCAATCATGGACTAACTAGGATCAAAAGATTCGTCTCGTGATTTACAGCTAAACTGTGTAATTAGTTTTTATTTTCGTTTATATTTAATGTTTCATGCATGTGTCACAAGATTCGATGTGACGGGGAATCTTGAAAATTTTTTGGTTTTGAAGGTGAACGCTTAGCTAGCAGACGACGACATCTCGCCCGGCCTCTCGTTCGTCAACGCCGGAAGTCGTCTCGTCTCTCTCTCGTCTATACGGCCGGTCGACTGGAGGGCCGGGGACGGCTGACGGGCGTCGATGAATAGGGCCGGGTTTACTTCTTCACCTATTTTACAAAATAGAAAATATTCAGTACATACGTAAAACATTAAATATTAATAAAAAAACTAATTACATAGTTTGCCTATAATTTACGAGACGAATCTTTTAAATTTAGTTTGTCAAATACAAACGAAAGTGTTATAGTGCTAATTTTCTATAAAAAAAATTGAAAGTAAACAAGGCCTAGAAGAATGTGAAACAAATTAAGAAGCAGGACAGCTTTGCTGCTAGCGTCTTTTGGCGATTCGATCGGGTGTTCGATAATAATTCAACTCCGCGGCTGCTCCGATGGATTTACACACATATATAGGGTTGTTTAGTCCAATTTTTTTTAAAATAGACAATGTAGTATTTTTATTTGTATTTAATAAATATTATCTAATTATAGACTAACTAGGCTTAAAAAATCGTCTCCCAAATTATGGACAAATTATACAATTAATTATTATTTTTTATCTATATTTAATGCTTCATGCATGCGCCGTAAGATTCGATGTGATAGAGAATGTAAAATTTTTTACATAACTTTTTGGAAATTAAACAAGACCATAGTACATATCCTAGACAGATACTCCGATGAGTAGGATCCTATACTTCGTATGTTGCTTGCTAGCTTGGTTTGGTCGTCTAGCTAGCTCACCGTTTTATTCAACTCACCGGTTTGGACAATGTTTGAACCAATATATTAGGAATATAAACCATTAATAACTTTTAAGTTATTTAGTTTACAAATATGAAAATTATATAAATTGAGTTGTTTTAAAAAATACTTTCATAAAAGTATACATATATTATTTTTTCTAAATGATTTTATAAAAATAAAAGGTTAAAGTTGTGTTTTGGACATCATGTCACTGTCCTAAATGACATCTAAATCCTATATAGAGGGAGTATTATTCAATTATCATGGCACAATGTACATATACTTATGCCATTTACTCCCTCCATACCTATAAAAAAAGTCGTTTTGGACAAGGTTTGAGTCAAACATTGAGAATATAAATCATGAATAACTTTTAAGTTGTTGAATTTGAAATGTGAAAACCATATGAATGGATTTATTTTGAAAATACTTTCATAAAAGTGTAATATACCACTTTTTGATAAATATTTTTATAAAAACAAGGAGTCAAAGTTATGCTTTGGAGACCGTGTCGTTATCCTAAACGACTTCCTTTTATAGGTATGGAGGGAGTATACAGTATAAGACTGTCTCCAACAGCTCGTGCAAACGGCAAGGCAAACCCAAAATAGGCCACTCATAGTATTTTTGCGGGAGAAAACACTCTCCAATAAAATGTGTAAATGTAGTACCCATTTTGCCTACCCACCGAATGGGGACGCTTATTTGTGTCCTCTCCCTCCCAGATGAAAATCTCCTAGACAGCAGACGTCTACCTCCCAGACGCGACGGTGAAGGCTCCATAGCCAAAGAGGAGGCCGGAGATGACGATGAGGATATCCTCGGCACAGTCCTGGCCAGACAAGGCGGCGACCTCCAACTCGGATGCGAGGAGGGCCACGGGGCCGCGGATCTGGTGCAGGCCAAGGCGGATCGTGCAGACTAGGCTATGGATGCGGAGGTGACCATGGTGGTGGCCATGGCGGAGCCCCGGTGGCTAGGAGGAGGAGCTTGCCCGCGGTGGCCATGGCGGGTGCCGAGGTAGCAGCGACGGAGCTCCCGCACGCCCAGCCAAGGGGGAGAGGAACTCCGGCTAGGAGCTGGGGCAGGTCGGTTGGGTGAGGCAGCGTCTGCGGTGAGGGGCCAGAGCAGCGCGGCATGCCTACGCGCGAGAGGCCAGAGCGGCGCGGTGTGCCCACGGCGAGTGGCAGTTTTGGCTAGGCTGCTTGCGGTAGCTGTTGGAGAAGGCAAGATTTGAGGTGTTATCCATTTCACTGTGGGTGACCTATACCGTAGAATGGTATCCTTTTTAGGTCTTTATTATTATTATTATTATTATTATTATTATTATTATTATTATTATTATTATTATTATTATTATTATTATTATTATTATATAATAACTAAAAAGAAAGTGTCTTTAGGCCTTGTTTAGTTGGCAAAAAAATTGGATTTTGGGTACTGTAGCACTTTCGTTTGTTTTTGGCAAATATTGTCCAATCATAGCCTAATTAGGGTCAAAAGATTCATCTTACACATACATAAAACATTAAATATAGACGAAAACAAAAACTAATTACACAGTTTAGCCGTAAATCACGAGATGAATCTTTTGATCCTAGTTAGTCTATGATTGGATAATATTTGTCACGAACAAACGAAAGTGCTACGGTACCGAAATCTTTTCACTTTTCGGAACTAAACAAGGCCTACAACAAATGGAGTGGATGTGATCATTGGTAGCAAATCTGGTACGTGGATATGTCATCAGAATTCGTACAGAATTGCTGGCTAAAGAATTACAAAAGGAATACGTACGCAGTATTAGACACATTTGATTGGTTGTATAATCGAAGATATAGCCCGCGTAGAAGGCGATCTTTCGGAGTTGCTGAAAGACCATGAAACCAATACCCGATACGTGGATGTCCCAGTTATCTATGTGCAAAATATTTCGAGCAACTGCATACGATTAAATTGCAAGTTGGAACAGCTCTGAATAAATACTTCCGTTGCCGAAGAACGGCAGACGTCCCGTGGTACTGGAGAGGCCAGTGAGGGCAAGAGATGGAGCAGCGGCAGAGCTGGTGCGGCGAGTCACAGGGTGTACGCGGCCGGTGATGGAGTTGCGGCGGAGGGCCCAGCTGGAAGAGCGGCGGCGTCGGCTGCGAGGCCGAGGATGCAGTAAGCTGGAGTTGGGAAGCGCGATGCGGGGCGGTGGGCGTTTACTGTGCTTGGAACAGTGAACTGTGAGGAGAGGCGGAGTTGTGCGTGTCTGAAGCAGGGACAGGATGGTTCCAGAGGTTGCAGGGAGAGGAGAGAGGCAGGAAGGATGCATACGTGGACGGTATTGGAGAGGGGAGGAAGGATCGGGTGGATTCACTGTTGTGGGAAACAGAGATATGAGTCTGGGCACTGTTCATGTACAGGAGACTGTGAGAGGGAGAGCGGTCTACAACTTTAATAAGAGTATTGCAACGGCATGTCGATAAGTGTATACAGGCAAACACATCCCCTGCGCTGACGAAGGAACAAGTGAGCAGCTATAGATAGATAGATGGATGGATGGATGGATGGATGTGGATATCCAGCGACTCGAGACGATGGACAATGAATGCGTGATTATGTCAATACTAAAAAATTAAAGGCTGTTGTACCCTTGATGAAGAAACAAAAGTACAGCCAGCTATCCAGGCATACGTCATGGTGATGACGTCACTACTGTGCACGTCATTCGGGACCGCGCGGAGTATATGCATGTGCCAAACAAAGCCGTACACTGTCCTGGCCCACGCGACGCAGCTGTGCGGAGGTCCGACGCCCACCCGCTCCTCAGTCCTCACAAAAATAATAAGAAAGTCTTTATTTAGGGTTATGTCCAAAAACTTATAAAATTTTTCGTCTTATCAAATTTTTAGACGTATACATGAAATATATTAAATATAGATAAAAAAATTAATTACATAGTTTATATATAATTTACAAAATAAATCTTTTGAATCTAGTTAGTTTATATAATTGAACAATAATTATCAAATACAAAGGAAAGTGCTATAATATTCAAATACTAAAAAATTTTAGATCTAAACGGGCCCTTCATTGTATATACATATTCGTTTAGTGCTCCAATGATTTCAAATTATAACTTTACTTTTTAACATATTTATTTTTCCGTGCATATAGATATAATATATATCTAATTCTTCTACGAAGAAATGGAAACTACATATTAAAACTCAGCATAGTACATCCCCAAACTATATAATAAAATAAAATACCAACTGTCTTCTTCTCCATTGGCTTTCCTTGAACACCGAAGCCAAGGTGTATTTATGCCAAATCCAACGATCAACCCAAACATTAGATATGCCACAAGATCTAATGCTTCAGAACCAGTCCAAAACATATCTGAATCGATGAAAGAATATCACAGTTGCATCGTTGGATATAATATAGGATGCAAATTCATCTCCAAACCTTGAATTCACTCTCCACGACCATCGATGATGAGGTCGATGACCTAGAGTAGTTGTCTTTTGTTGGGAGTGCCCTAGCACTCCATACAGATGAAATCGACGTTTGCAACTACAATCTCATCGTGGCAATCACCGAAGTCATCATAGGAAACATGATTCTGACTGAAAACCATTTGATTACGTCAAAAGATTTACTTAGGCTAAACCCTAAGCAATTAGATATAAAAACTACGGAACAAAGATGAGTCTCCTCACATTATTGTTCTCCAAAAAACATCGGAGAGGAAGAACGAGAGAGGCCCTAGCTAGGTGCGACGGTGGCAGTAGTGACGGGCGAGACGTAAGAGTTTGTGACAGGCGGTGTCTAGCAACGTGGGGAGGAATATTTGCAGATATAATATGCATCAAGATATATAGCAAAATCTATGTACTGAAAACGTCAAAGTGGCCTATAATTTAGAATAGAGAGAGTAGATTAATTACAAAATAGTTAGTTTTGTAAGTACCTTATGTATGTGTGCAAGTACGGACCTCGTGCAACACGTACACAAAAATAGGCCACTTGCTTTGCATACATCCCGGCCCGGGGCGATTGCGGGCCGGGCCTACACGCAAAAACCTCTTTTTGGATCCTTTCCATACCGGCAAACCAAAAAAAAAAAAGCAAAAAGGCGTGTGCTTACGCGTGTGGAGGGGACCACACTTGCAATCTGGAAGCTAGCTGCTCTTGACAAACACAAAGCAAGAGTGATGAGCTGCGAGCTGACGAACTAAACATATCAGCAGCCGGCCGGCCAGCCTGAGGAGAGGCGGGAGGAGGACCGGAGCTCCTGGCGAGCGATGGCGAATAAAGGTTTGAGAATAATCTCGATAGAGAATTGGCGTCGTTTGTTGTCCAGCTCCTAGCCGGGAAAAATGAGCTATATATATAGCTGACCCTGCTAAAAGATGCATTTCACTTTACTACATATATATCGATCGAGACAAAATAAATCAATGGAATACTTTGTCCCTTCTCCAATTTAGAGCGCCTCAGAAGCCAGCTGAATCACCCTTTCTTCATGGAAATCATAATCCTTCTAAGTTGGGCTACTACTTAAGGTTGCTGGTAGTTCTTAGGTTTATTTTTTTTTTCCACTCCTTCCTAATTCCCTAGGTTTCCCTTGTGCAGCCTGCTGTAAGCCTTTCTCCTCTGCTGTGCTTCAGCTTGCTCTCTCTGTCCGTTTTTTACTCTGTTTTGTACTCAGTTTTACTTTGTATTTTCTTCTTGATCTTTTAATATATTCAGTAGGGGCCTCAAACCCCTCCTGTCCCCTCAAAAAAAAAATCCATCTTTGGACAGTAACACTAGCTGCAAGCTTGCTAGTGGATGATGCCTGATGCTACACTGTCCCTTCCACATCAGTTTGGGTTCGTCCGTCCCCGGCATGCTAGTGATACTGTTTTTTTTTTTTTTTGAGATATGACTCTGCCCACCGTCGTGACACACGTTGTGTGCCTTGTCGCATGCAATTAAGGGTACCCTTGACCCATCGATCCAGACAGTTTTATATGCTTTGCAAAACTGCATAAATAACTTTAGGGGAAATCTAAGATCACTATTACTGTCTCCAAAATCTTAACAGTACTACTCTTTTTTAATATAAAAAGAAACTAAACTTGCTTGTTGCTTCATGCAGGCCTTGTTTAGTTCCGAAAAAAATTCGGATTTCGCTACTTTAGTAATTTTATTTTTTTTTGATAAATATTGTCCAATCATGAACTAATTAACTAGTATCAAAATATTCATCTCGCGATTTATAGACAAACTGTATAATTAATTTTTATTTTCGTCTATATTTAATGCTTCATACATATGTCGCAAGATTCGATGTGACGGAGAATCTTGAAAACTTTTAGGATTTCGGAGTGAACTAAACAAGCCCTTACTACAGGTGCACATGGAGTGCCGAGCAAGGCTGCGCAGCTTGCGCAGCCAAACGGACGGTGCAGCGCAATGACGACGCCGCTACGGCCGCCGCGCCGGAGTACACGGTGATGTACGTGGCAGAGCATACCTGCTGCACGGCCAACGACTCGCTGGAGGAGCCGGTTATCCTCGAGACCATCGTCACCGTCGTCGTCGTCGTCCCTGCGGCTACTAACACCTACACAGAGATAGCATCGTCGCCGTTCCGACTACGTCAGCTGGCTCTTGTTCTACCACCGCCGCCACCCCACCAGCATCACCACCGGCACTGAATCTCCGGCGACGACATCATCACCTGCTGGAGCAGCACCAGCGGCGCGCGCTAGCATCGACTGTAATAATTACGCCGCCGATGACTACTATTGCGGCGGGTTGTTCGCCGCCGCTGCACACGGCGGTGTCTGGACCACCGAACCGTTCGGTGGATTCGTCGTCGTCGTTGCAGGAGATGGAGGACTTGACCGGACCGATCCGGTCACCGGTGCACGTGCCAGACCGTGGACCAGCTCCTGCTGCAGATCGTTAATGAGCCTGCCTGCCATTTCTAAGCTCTGCTGCTTTAATTTTTTTTTCTGTAACTCAGTTCTGGTTTAGTTTAAAAAATATAAAGATTTTTCGTCACATCAAATCTTTGAAGCATATGATAAATATAGACAAAAATAAAAATTAATTATACAATTTACTTGTAATTTACGAGATGAATTTTTTAACTTTAGTTAGTCTATAATTAAACAATAAATATTAAATACAAACAAAAGTGCTACAGTAGTCAAAGCTAAAAAATTTGTGAACTAAACAACGCGTTAGGACTTGAGATGGATATGTACAGCTGAACTATACTAGGCTCTGTTTGGTTGAATAGCAAATCAGACGTTGTCTTGTATGGCATTAAGGAATTGATAGTTTCTAGTCGATTCGTGTATAACTGAGTTATAGATTGGAATACAAAAAAATCAAATAAAATAATTGTTGAGCTCATAAGAATATGTTTAGAAGAATTGGATAATGCACATAAATATCTGGAAATTTCCCAAAATATTATTGCAATGTTTAAACATGTTTTAAAGGCTTCCCAAAGAAAAAAAAAGAGATCCAACTATTGTGAAGAAAACATGCAATAATGTTGAATACGTTCGAGGCCAACAAATTTATTCGGTATGTTGTGGATGCACCATACCGAAATCATAGTATTTGTCCAACAAAAACAAAACCTCCATTTTAGCTTATTCCAGGGTGTAATAACAAATTTATATAGGATGATAAATATAAATCTGTGTCTGAGCGTGTGCAAAATTAATTTCAGTTGATGATGCGCCGCGTCATATGACCGCGGCGGGCGGCCAGCTCTCTAGGTGCCCTATGATTAAGGCCTTGCTTAGTTTGGGAAAAATTTTAGATTTCGCTATTGTAGAACTTTCGTTTGTTTGTGGCAAATATTATTCAATTATAGACTAACTAGGATCAAAAGATTCGTCTCGCGATTTACAGGTAAACTACGTAATTAGTTTTTGTTTTTGTCTATATTTAATGTTTTATGCATGTGCCGCAAGATTCGATGTAACGAGAAATTTTTAAAAATTTTGGAAACTAAACAGGGCCTAAAAACGTTGCCGCTGGGCGCGTGCTGGCAGAGTACCTCTATTAATAAGTGATATGATGGGTGATGTGAGTGCATGCAGAGATATCATCGTGATGCACGAGCGAGAAAAAGGATGCCACAGGAGGACGTACGATCACGTGGACCTACGTACGTTGGTTTCTCGTAGCAACACCACCAAAAATACTCCCTCCGTCAAAAAAAAATAAATGTTGTTTTAGATTTCTGTGGTACAAGTTTGACTCGATCAGTAGAAAATACGTTCAATATTTATATCTCTAAATAAATTTTTTAAAAAACTAGACTTAAAGATCTTTTTTGTTTTCGTTTGTATTTGACAAATATTGTCCAATCATGGACTAACTAGGCTCAAAAGATTCGTCTCGTCATGTGCAATTAGGTTTTATTTTCGTCTACAGTTAATACTCCATGCATGCGTCTAAAGATTCGATGTGATAGAAAATCTGAAAAATTTTGCAAAAAATTTTAGGAACTAAACAAGGCCCTAATAGCAGTATGTGTGTAAAAAGAAAATGACGTTGCTGCGAGAGCACTGCCGACGTACGACTGTCCCTTTCGATTCCGGCCTGTGTAGTACGTACGTGTGGCCCAGCTCTCTGCTTGCATCATTTGCATGAGTACACACACTGATCGATGACACTGACGACACTGCTACCGATCGATCGTCAAGACGACGTCGATCGTCAACGCAGAACTAGGCCTTGTTTAGGTCATTTCAAAATCCAAAAAGTTTTCAATATTATCTGTCACATTAAATTTTGCGGCACATGTATAAAGTATTAAATATAAATGAAAACAAAAACTAATCACACAGTTTAACTGTAAATCACGAAATAAATCTATTAAGCCTAGTTAGTTTATAATTAGATAATATTTGTTAAATAAAAACGAAAATGTTACAAATCCAAAAAATTTTCGGAAGGCCTTATAGAATGAGAGGGGTCGTACGGCGGACGCGCGAAGAATGAATCCACAAACAAAACAGGTAGTAGCAGTCAACAACAAGCAGCAAATCAACACTCAACCACCCGCGCTGTTTGTGTACGTGTGGACTAGACTTTTTTTTCCCGGCGATTCAACACCGCGGCTGCTCCGATGGAAGATATATATATACTCTCTCCTTCCAAGAATAAATGCACATCTTATTTTTTGAAGAGTTAAATATTTTGAAGTTTGACTAAATATAAACCAAAAATATACTAATAGTTATCATATATATAATATATATATAATTAAGTTGAGTATAAATATACTTTTATAATATACTTATTTATAGATATAAATGTTAATATTATTTGATATATTTCTAGTTGAATTTAAAAAGTTTGACTTTTTGAAAAACGAGATGTGCATTTATTTGTGGACTGAGGGAGGATGTAGATAGTCCGATCATCCTCTGTTGTGTGCATGCTTAAAAGCTTGTTCGCTTAGCATAAAAGACATGACTAAGTACTATACTATTCCTTGATTTATTATGAGAGAAAAACACTGCTGATAGATAAGCACAAGCGAACAGGCTCTGATCTACTCCCTCTAACTAACATGTTGACCCCAACAAGGTTTACAATCATAATCATGGAGCGAGATCACGAGTCTGGTAAAATCCCAACATTATTTAGTCGTTGATCATATGTCAATTTTTGTCAAAAAAAAAAAACCTCTTGCACCGTCACGTGCTTCTAGTCCTGTCCCGCGTCCCTGAATGACTAATGTGTATTCCTACATTATTATTATTATTATTATTATTATTATTATTATTATTATTATTATTATTATTATTATTATTATTATTATTATTATTATTATTATTATTATTATTATTATTATTATTATTATTATTATTATTATTATTATTATTATTATTATTATTATTATTATTATTATTATTATTATTATTATTATTATTATTATTATTATTATTATTATTATTATTATTATTATTATTATTATTATTATTATTATTATTATTATTATTATTATTATTATTATTATTATTATTATTATTTTCATGATTGACTCATTTCTACCTTTCTCGTAGGCAATATATGTTTGGATATCATGGTCTAAAGTTTAACTCCAAACTTTAGTATACTTTATTTTAGCTCTTTAGGCTCCGAACAAAAGGTTTAAAATGATGTCTAAAGTTTAGCCATCATCGCAAACTTTATTAGACCACATGAGTGAGGTAAATATATTAGTTTAAAATTTTAGACCTCTACTTCAGACAAGTAAACTTTAGACTCGATCGATAATCCAAACATGCCCTTTATCTCTATCATAAATATGAATAAAAATATTATAAATGCATATGTTTTTGAACGAGGGGATAGTAATAGAAAAGGCTGAACTATATATATACATTTGGTCATGATGAACGAGGGGATAGTCATGATGAATCCAAAATGATCGTCGAAGAGAGTACTACCTCTATCCACAAAAGAATGTAAATTTGGTATCCATCGGTTTACTAAAAAATATATTACATAATTAATCTGACGCTACTTATTTTATCATAAATATTTTTATTTTTTCATATAAATTTATTCAAATTAAGTATATGATTTTTTTTGTGAAGAAAGATAATTGCATTCTTTTCTTCTGACTGGAGTACATATATGATTCGTCTGCGTTGTGAAGTTTGTGAACATGGAAACTAACTAAAGGAAATGTCTTTATCATATATATATTTAGGCAGCGGCGGCATCTCGATAAGTAAATATTCACACACATTTCCCATGTGAACATCCTCACTCTACGACGTGGACACATCACAACATTTATCACCGTACTAATCATCGATACGTAACCTGTGTGTGGACTTTCAGTCTTTCACACTTTCAAAAAAAAAAAAAACTCGTGGACTTTGTTGTTTGCATGTTGCAACGTGGCAACATCTATCATCCCTGCGCTTGAAGGAAGGAACTATGGCCTATAGTAGATGGCATGGATGTGGATATCCAGCGACCCGATCGATCCAGACGACGACTATCGCGACATGAATTATTGTGTGACGAAGAACAGAATGCTTATATATATTACGTCATGGTGCTAACGTCACCGATGTGCCCTAATTCAGGACCGCGTGTGCATGTGTGTCAAATAAAGCGCGCGTCCAGCGTCTTGTGGCGACCTGGCCCATGCAATATTGACACAGGTACGTACTACAGCAGAAACTAAAAAAAAGGACGGAACCACCAGCTTGCTCTTCACAGAAGAAAAAAAGTCTACTAAATATATATGTAGGAGTATAGATTTATTTAGTATGAGTAGGATAAATTGCAAAATATTTCTTTTTGTAGGACAGGGTTTCTTGCACAACGAACTAAATAAAGCAGGCCGGGAGACATTATTCTCTCTAGTCTAGAAAAAAATTCTCCAAACGTACTTACGTACCTACGCCAATTGGCATGGAAAATTTGTTAGGTAGTTAATGTTAATCTAGTACAATAGTACGAGTGTTTTATATGTCATTGCACATGGCCACATGTATCTATTAGGTCGTACGTAGTTTGCGGTTAGTAAGCAACACATCAGAACTTACCTTTCATTCCTTTCATTCGTAGGCGAATGGTGTTGTTAGCCTCAACCAAAAGTAGTATTCCATGTAGACAAGGAAGAGATAAGGCAAATAATCTCACAGCGCAAGCAACAAGAAGCTAAGCAGGAGCATTTTATTATTGGTCTCATCAGTTTGCAACTTTCTTTTTTCATCTTGCTGCTTAATTTTCCTCTCGTCGCCCCTGATGGTTGTTGTGCGTGCCAGAGGCTACCCTATCCGGAACGCGGTTTTTTTTTTGCCCTTAAGGGCATATGCCCTCACTCTCCCACCCATTGGATTCGCATTAAGAAGTGTGCAAACACACATCTCAAAGCAGATTCGCATTGAGATGTGTGTTTGCACACTTCTCAAAGCGAATCCAATGGGTAGGAGAGTGAGAGCACATGCCCTCAAGGGCAAAGAAAACTTTGCTGCAACGCGCGCTTCTGCATTGAGATAGTCCTTTGCTGCAACGCGCGCTTCTGCAAGCTAACATGAGAGGCACTGAGACTACCATCATGTAATGTATGATGTGCAAAATAAATGCAGACATGTTACTTGAGGTTGGGCTAGCCTAACACCTTTGCATATGTGTTTCCTAGATACGTGTTTGGTTGGAGCTAACACGTCATAGACGCGTTATTGCACCTACGCCTGTCTCTAATACCATATCACAAACGTTGTTCCGCCTCTGATGTGGTGTGTCTTCTTTGTGCTATCTTGGCATGACGTGATGTTTTCTTTGTGCTGTTCTTCTGGCATAGTGTTGGTTCATTGTTCTCTTTAGTTGCACGTCGTCGTCGCAAAGAAGAGATGAGAAATTATATATTGAAAAATCGAAGTATATATCCGTAATACCTTGTGTACACGGACCTCGTGCAACACGTACATAACTGAATAGGCCATCCATCACTTGCTTGTATTATATATATATATATGTGTATGTGTATGGTACCACCACACCACCATACATAAATCCCAGGGTTAGATCGCCCGCGGGGCCCATCCGATTTGTATAGAATCCATACCGCCAAGAAACGCCACGTGGGCGTACGTGTGGGGACCACAAGGCATCATGCTCATGCATGTGTGATGTCCACGCTTGCCCTAGCTAGCTAGCCTAATAGCCTTCTCTCCCTTCTGGAAGCTGCTGTCTATATAAACAAAGCAAGTGAGCTGCGAGCTGAGAATGAAGAAATATCATCAGCAGCAGTCAAGCCAAGCAAGTGAGCCCATTGACCTCACACTAGCAGCTAGCTAGCTAGAGGGGTAGCCAAGCCAAAGCCAAAGCCAAAAAGCTTCGTGGCCGGCCGGAGGCGGAGGAGAGAGGAGCTCCTGGTGGCGATGGCGCTACAAGTAGTAGGGAGGGAGGAGGAGCTCCTGGCGCAGCTCCGCGCGCTACTGTTCTTGCCTTCCCCGGCGGCTGCGGCGACACCAGCAGCTCCGGCGGCCGTTAAGGTGGAGTCCGCCGGCGGCGGATCGCTCATGGGCAGTGGCGGCGGTGGACGACGGCGGCGCAGACTGCAGGGGAGCAAGAGAGACCGGGACGACGACAGTAAAGCGAAGGACGAACAGAATCAGGAGGAGAGAGCAGCAGCTACAGAACCTCGCCATTATTCTCCTCCTCCCTGCAAAAGAAGGTGCGGTAGTCCATGCTATATATATGCTTGCAACCAATAGTTCCTCTGATCTCGATCTCGATCACGATGATCCATGGCTGATCTGATCGATGTCGTGCTGCTGCTGGCTGGCTGGCTGCAGGAAGAAGAAGCAGCAGAGCAAGAGCAAGTCTCTTGTGACATCAGTGCCCGATTTCGATGGGTACCAATGGAGGAAGTACGGGCAGAAGCAGATCGAAGGTGCCATGTACCCAAGGTAGTATAGTGTTGTAATAATATAATACTCTATCTATCTTCTGTCCATCTCCTATTTCTGTGATTTAGTTAGTCTGTAAGTACCTTCTTCTTACATATGCAATGAACAATAAATTAAACGGTACTACTACTATTTCTTCCTCCCTTGTACTCGAGTAGCTTGTTCGTAAAAAAAAAAACGATTTTGGGAATAATCTCGATCGAGAATGCCTTGTCCAATCAGAAAAGGAGAGATGCATGGAACGGGAAAAGATGAGAGCTATATATAGCGCTGCCTCTGCTAAAAGATGCCATTTCACTTTCCTATATACAAAATAAATCGAAGAAATACTTTGTCCACCAATCGACAGTGACACTAGCTGGATGCCTGATGCTGCTAGAGTATCAGTTTGGGTCCGTTCATCCACTGCTATAGAGTACGTGCTATGCTAGTGATAGCTAACCAAATAGTATGACTCTGCCCGTCGTGACACACGTTGTGCCTTGTCGCATGCAATTAAGCGTACCACCGACCCATCGATCGAGACAGTTTATATGCTTTCCATACTTTCATTTTTTAGGGAATTATAAGGTCACTGTTACAGTGTTACTGTCTCCAAATTCTTCTCACACAGTTTCTCCTTTTTTTTTTGTATAAAAAGGCAAAACTTTCAGTGCACTGAGTTACTTGGCGCTTCATGCATGCAGAAGTTACTACAGGTGTACACGGAGCGCCGAGCAAGGCTGCGCGGCCAAACGGACGGTGCAGCGCAACGACGACGACGGTGGCGGCGCCGCCGCCGCCCCGGAGTACACGGTGGTGTACGTGTCGGAGCACACCTGCACGGCCAACGACTCGCTGGAGGCGCCGGTCATCCTCGAGACCACCACCACCGTCGTCGCCCCTTCTAATTCTGCTGCTACTGCTAACACCACAACCTACACCGACAGCATCGTCGTTCCAACTATGTCAGATCATGGCTCTTGTTCCACCATCACCATCACCACGGGGACTGAATCTCCGGCGATCTCCGGCGACGACATCACCTGCTGGAGCAGCACCAGCGGCGGCGCTAGCAGCAGCGATTATAATTACGCCGACGATGACTACTACTACGACTGCGGCGGGTTGTTCGGTGCCGCTGTCCATGGTGGTGGCTGGGCCACCGGACCGGCGGATGCATCGTCGTCGTCGTCGTTGTTGGAGATGGAGGACATGAACGGACCGATCCGGTCGCCGGTGCACGTTCCCGCGGTTGGTTGGACCATTATTGACCCGCTCTTGCTGCAGCTCGTTAATGAGCCTGCTGTCTGCCATTTCTAAGCTCTGCTGCTTTAATTAATTTGTTTCTGTAGCTTAGGTTGGTATTGAGATGGATGTGAACAGTTTTGACTGTACTGTACGTGTTCTAGGCTCTGTTTAATTGAATGGCTGGCCAGGCATTGTCTTCTATATGGCCCTCTCAGTGACAGTGTCTACTCGATTTGATAGATGCCCAGCTTATACGTACGTACTATTATGTATAGAGGCCTTTTACAAGGTCTGTGAGGCACCAAGAGGGGCCTCGTTAATGTCCAGCTTGTAGACACATATTTGCATGTTGGTGGAAAACTGAAAATAGATTATTATTACCCCTCCATTCCAAATTGTTCTAGTAGATACATAGACATAATGTATAACTAGATGTACAACAATGTAACTAGAAATTAAAAGATAGAACGACTTACAATTTGGAACAAAAGAGTAGATTGTAATAATCTAGCGCGTGAATGTTACTGTATCTGTTCCAAATTAATTATATGTCACTTTTATAGTTTTTGTGCTAAGTGAATTTCTCTAATTTTGGTCTGCTTTTTTAAAAATATTCATCTACAAGTTCGTAATAAATACTTGATCTAATTTGATATGGATGCTCAAACAAATGGCTCCTCTCATGCATTTCCTAGAGAACGTACACTTACAACTAGCAAGGTGGTCCAAGCCGCCAATAATAGCACAGGTAGCTATAAATAGTTTTTGACGTTGTACTAGGGTTTAGGTTTCTCCTACTCGAAAATGTTGTAGGGCATAGTCTTGTTTATTTGTCTTCTTACAAATGCCATCCCATCACAGCACTTCTATCTACTAGATTCCCGTCACATCGAATTTTACGCATGCATAAAATATTAAATATAGATAAAAAAAATAACTAATTATATAATTTGCCTAAAATTTGCGAGACGAATCTTTTAAGCCTAGTTAGTTTATGATTAAACAATAATTGTTAAATATAAATAAAAAAATTACAGTAGTTAAATCTAAAATTTTTTACCAACTAAACAAGATGTAAGAGGATATTGCAACGGGGTCCTTGGGCCAGCAGGAAGAGCTCTCGTGTCCGTCCGTTGCTCCCAGCGGATAATTCGCACTGTACCCGTCAACTTTCAATTCGGTGGGCCCGGCCATGTCGACCGATCTGAATCCGATGATGACACCCACACGAGTTGCACGGTTTGCCCTTGCCTATGACGTCACCTCCGTGACGCCACTCTGCTGCTGCGTGGCTGATGAAGAGTGACATGGCAAGCACCGCAGCACCCTAGCTCGCCGCCGGCAGGCGAACTCCGTACCCACGTGCCAGCTAAACGAGGGCTTTGTACTTCAAAAACCAAAAACTTTTTAAGATTATTGTTGTCACATTAAATGTGTCGAAAGGATATCGGAATGAGTTTTCGGATAATAATAAAAAAACAAATTACATAGCTCATCTGGAAACTACGAGATAAATTTATTCAACCTAATTAATCCCTCACTAGCGCACGTGGGTTACTGTAGCAATTATGACTAATCATAGACTAATTAGGCCAGTCTCAATGCATAGTTTCATGACACAGTTACCAAGACTATAAACTAGGTAACCGGGCCATATGAGTTTCATGGGGATGAAACTCCTCTCTCATCTCATGAAACTCCTTCATTTAATGACCCTGCCAAGTCAGCATTTTTTGCTTATGTGGCACCCTATTTAATGTGCATGACACTCTCATGAAACATGCATTGAGACTGGCCTTAGGCTTAAAGATTGGTTTCACGATTTACAACTAAACTGTGCAATTAGTTTTTTTTGTTTACATTTAATGTTTTATGCATATGTCTAAAAATTTGATGGATAGGTAAAAATTTTTGGGGTGGAAAACTAAATAAATGGTTTATATTCAGTTACGATTGCACTGTTCGCTTCTACTAAAAGCATTAGATGTTGTTGCACCTCCTAATCGTATTAGGTAGGTGTGTGGGGCTGTCGTTCGGCTTGGCTACGGTAATTTCTGAGAGGGGAAAAAATCCGCAGCTGTAGCCGCTGTAAGTATTTCTTTTTCTTCACTCATCAAATTTTTACTGCAGCAGCAGCGACTGCGGCCGCAACCGCAGAGTCCAAATTATTCTAGTGCAGCCATTTTATTTTTATTCTAACAAGCCAAATAAATGTAGAGTTATGTGCAAATCATATTCTTAATTAACGACTAATCGAGCATGGGGGATGGAGATCTGGGCCGTTCTCCGTCGCAGCCGACGACCCAACGATTCTGTCGGTTAGCCCGGATCCAGCCCAGTAGACAATACTCTAGTAATCTTGCCTTTAAGTTCTGACCCAGCCCATACACAGGGTCGGAGTTGATCGCCACGTGTAACGTGTTGTCGTTACATATAGCCACACCTTTTTTATTGCTATTTATTACAATATATGCCAATTTTGTTCTATTTATTAGCAACTCCAACAGTTTGCTAAAACTCACTTGGCAAATCTATAATTTTGCCAAGTCTTAAAACCAAATGTCAAGTGAAAAAAAAAAATCTTCTCCAACAGTTTGCTATTTGGACTTGGCAAAAGAACTTACATCTTAGGATTTTTGTCAAAATCATAAAATTCAGCCTCCAACAAGTTGGCAAAACTAGTTGGCAAATTAGGATACATGTGATGCCAAGCGATGGAGGACTTAGCATATTTACCAAGTGAAGGGAAAATTTTGCAAAACTCACAAAATTGCTAAATAGTTTTGCCAACTTGTTAGAGGCTGTTTTTTTGTTTTGGCAAAAATCCTAGAATGCCAATTACTTTTAGCAAATTGTTAGAATTGCTTACAAAATGGCAAATTTCCAATCCACGTTGGTAGTGACCGCAAAACGTACAGTAAGATCCTTCCTCGCCAAGCACTGAACTTCACAAAATTAAAAAATAAATAAATAGAGAAAGAAAAAGGTACTGGGCTTAGCAATTTCATTCTTTCTTCTTAAATGCATATGTTTGTTTAAACAGCTCTATCGTATATTCGACTTGAAATCTTATATGGAGCTGGAGCTGCTGTTTTGAAGATGACGACTTTGATATATACAAGCTGATGCATTGTCTGGCTCTCATATATATTATTACATTATTTACAACAAATGTACTGTACACTCTTATTCGACGATTAAAAGAGAATTAGTCTTACATACTTCACTTCTACAATCAGATTTTAACCTACACAATAAACATCAAGGACCTAACTAAAAGAAAAAAGTCGTATTAGTAGTAATAATATAAAGAAAATAAAGAGGAAGAAAAAGGTACAAACCCTTTTGGAACTATCAAGGTCCCCTGTTCAAATAAGCTTCAAATCCAATAAACCAAAATACTCAATAAAGTGACTCCAGTAAAAGTGACTTCACGCTCACCTACGCTCTTCCAATCAAGCAAAAGCAGTCTACTCCCTCCGAACTTAAATTATAGGTCTGTGTTTAGTTTTTTCAAGATGTACAACAAAGTTCTACGCCTAGTTATACATTGTCTATATACATAATAAAAATTATATATGAAAAAAAAACTATGATTTAGAACAGAGGTAATACCATCGAGTGAGCATGACTAAAATGAACTGAAGATCGATCTCCTTGAGATAATTTTACTAGAGAGCAAACAAGTCACCTATTCAAAAGTAAAAACTAAATGGCGCACTACTCCCCCTCGCGAGTTCTTTGTCATTATATTTTTGTTAAATGATGCAGGCAATACAAAAGTACTAAGTATTCCCTCCATTTTTTTGTACTTTCTTTGTTTCAAAATGTATGTTATAGCTTTGTCCAAAATAAAACTTGTCTAGCTTTGACCAAATTTATGGAAAAATTCATAGATTTCTACAGCATAAAATAAAAAATCATCAGATACACCATGAAATATAGTTTAATAGTGAACTTTCTTATATTTCAGATTCTAATATATTTTTCCATAAACTTACTCAAAACTAGAGAAATTTGACCTAGGACAAATCTAAAACTACTTATAATTTGGAACAAAGCTAATTAGAATGGAGTATATATAACAAGCTAATTGGTTAAAAAAATTAACCATCTTGTCATAAATATCATATATTTTTTTAAAAAAATAAAATTAAGTACTTCAGCTGGTCTATTTTGTACAAGATCTGGTCAAACTCGTGAAAAAACTTGACTACCAATAACTTTTAGGATATATAGATCTCTACATTCAAAGATACTTTTATAATCTTATACTTACTAGATTTAGAAATATGCTGAAATAAATAATGAAATAAAATAATGGTTAAATTACACATCCAAAACATGGGGTACTTTTGACTGGATGGAGTACTCGACAACTTAACTTCATGTGAAACTAAGCTCACTTTCTATGGATTTTTTTTTGAAACAACTTTCTATGGAAATCTTGCTACATGTCATTGGCTAAAAAAAAACTCAAATCCCACTAGTAGCACTATCTATAAATTTTAATCTCTTTCACGTCATTGCTGATCATATTCTGTTAGTCTTAGCTAATAGGCATCAAAAAGATCAATTTGCCCACCCTCTCACTTGAACACAAATTTAGTTGCTCCCCACTTATGCCCCGAACCGAGCACATGATGCAGATTATATTGTACTTATGCAACCTTGGAACTTTTTTTTTGACAACACATCCTTGGAACTTTGGAAGGATACATGTGAGGAGTGTCAACAGGGCTTACCCTCCACAACCAAAAAATGACACGATAACAGCCAATCAGCACATCCAGCAATAGCAGCTAGCAACCACATCGCCCACACACTGAGCAACTCCCACACACTACAGCCTAGCAGCACACGGCACGTGCTCCTCAATCGAAGATTCATCTCTACCGACACCTTTATCACCGAGCCACCCATTTGCTCATTATTGCCTACCTTTGCGATTTGGGGACTAGTAGGAGCAATATTGACATATGCATGTTGATATACTTACTCAGACAATTACCTTGATACGAGAGGATTACAGTCTAACACCAATTACATATATGAGAATTGTGTTTTTTAGGTTGCAGATAAGGGATTTAGGTTTATGCTAATGGCATGTAAGGAATTTTTATTCTTTTTCTTCTTTCCAATGAGTAATGACCAAGAGGCAGGCCCAGGAAGAAATTCGTAATTTCAGGTCCACATCTAGGCCCAAAAGCCAAACTCAAATTTCATCTAAATGACCACATCCTGCCTTCCGGCCGAAATTAGAACTACTAATAAACATCACGCTTTAACTTTGCTCTCTTTCAATTACGTGGTGAAGAGCTTAAAGCAGTGATGTAACTAATCATTGCAGGGAGCAAAATACGTGGTGCACCTATCCATCTCCGCTTAACTTGGCTCTCTTTCAATTGCCACGAATATTATAGAGAAACGCAGGACCTCATTCTTGGATTGCACATGATTGCTTGTTTTCGGCCTTTGCCTGTGCAAAACCTTGTTTAGTTTTGCTAAAACCAACCTTGTCACTTTTAAGGCTTGGTCACTCTTTCGGTTGGCAGTCAAAATTTCAAGAAGCAGATGCCTCCATCACAACCCATGCAATTTTTTTGGGTTAATCCTTGTCCATATTACGTAGGCAGCCAAAACTTACGGTGGGTAGCTAGTCGCGTAATCCATTTGCACGCATGCATCCGAGCTGCCAAACCTAATCCTCTGGCTAAACACAAAACAGTGTGAATCAGGAGGCATGCGATTAAAAATACTTGACATGACATGTTCTCCGGTGGATGTTTTGACCACTGCTTTGTATTTCTATTGTACTAGAATGTTACAAAATCCAGTGGCTTTATGAGACCATATATGTTTTCAGTACATGTGATTTTTATTATAAAACATTAAAACCTTATAGATTTATGATATTGCTATGTTTCTTTTCAAGACAAATCTACACATGTTTTTTTTGTTTCCAAATAAAATAAAACTTTTAATACTTCGGCTGGATCTTGTACAAAAACATAAGCATTTGTGAGTTGTGACCGTAGTGAATGTGAGCTATCGGTTCTAGTGCTTGATCAAAATGCACCAAAATGCACGAAGAAAGCATATAGGCAACCAATAAAGAGATGAACACATACCACACATTTGGAAAATTCGTGGACGCCTACATGCATACCTCATGGATGAATCGACAAGCCTATGCAGATTTGGTACCTGCATGCAAGAACAGTAGGTCCATGAATAAACACTTGCACCGCTTTACAGAAAGATAACTTGCACCCCCAGTGCACTACCATAGAGTAGGATTTGCATAAAGTGACACGCCAAATGAAGGGTGCAGTAAATAAATATTTTTCACGCCACTGGAATGGATGAAGTGGCTAAAACCAAAAGCTACTCCAGATTGCTGCAAAACGTGTAGACCCGGGTGGAAAATAGTTGATTTGTTTCCAGGATGTACTATTGCAGCAAATGGTCATCCAGCCCACACTGCCATCCATGCCGTCCATTCAAGTCAGATCAACAGGAGTAGGGCATCCATTCAGTTCAGTTTGGTGCTCATAACATCCTTCACAAAAGCAGCGGAAGTATTACAAGAACTAGTGGTTCGTGTGTTTCATCTTTTAATAACTAAATAAATATAAATACTTAAAGGACGAGGTAGAGAATTTAAACCAATCTAACCATTTCATATCCACCATGTGAACTATATCCTCAATCCAAACAATGTAATAAGTAAAGCCTGCGCCTGTACAAGAGTTTGCGACTCTACCCAGGTATGTCAAAAAACAATAGTATTGACCTTGTCAGAAAACAACCCTTTACTAGCTCAGCCCATCGTCAACTGATATCCATGCCAGCCACCTCCACGAGGCAGAGCAGGGCATCATACTGTATTGGGCCTCCTCTTGCACCATCCTTGGGATAACTTGAAATTAGTCAGGACAATAGCTTAAATAAGTATAATGCGCAGTTTGTTCTTGCTGTCCAGCATGTTCATGCACTCCACACTTTGATATTGATGTAAATCCTGCAAAGTAAACAGAACACCCGAATCACCACCAAGTCTTTTTCAAGTACACAGTGCAAGCTGTTGCATGTTTTATGTAGTGAAAACAGAGTAGAGATGATCGTTATTCCTATCAGATGATTTGTCAATAAAATGGGAAGTAGGAGTTGTTTTCACTAGCCAAGATATTAGATCTCAACTTACATTATAACAATTTCACCAAGAATCACTCTGCCCCCCTATCGAAATTTACTGCTAATGGTCAATTTATATTTCTACAGAATATCTGGGAGGACATTAAATTCTTGGAAGTCTGAAAAATTAACTGTTTATATCAATTGGAATCCTAAGTCCAGAAATACCAAGAGAGGGTGCAACTATGAAAGCCTGTACAGTGAACTACACAGGATGAGATTCCCAGGTGACTGACATGTCTTGGGAATTATATAGGTACCATAAATGCTCTGGCATGAATCATAATTACAATCCCAGATGATTTTTAGAAATATTTAGCACTGGTATCAACCCATTTAGACATGGAAAAGGAAGAAGGAGGCTAAGCAGTAAGATGATGTGCATCTATATGTTAAGAATAAACAAATGTGGAATGAGTGGTCTGATCATTAATCACATCAATATCATCAGCCATTAAAGGTATATTGGGGTGATGGATAGGCATCAACACAAACATAGAGATAAAAACGCAGATGGCTTTCTGTGTATAATAGTAAAAACTGTACCATGGAGTACAGGGGATCAGGCGCCAGGGACTCTACGCCAAAAGTTCAATATAATGCAGTTTAATAACCCAATCATGCATATATACCAATTCTAGTTTATAATCCCTGAAAAATAAATTATCAGTAACCACAAGACAAATCGGATGCAGTTTGACAAGTTAAATGCTCCATCTCTAATTCAACATTTAGCAACGAATATATACCAACTGAAATTTGGCTGAGCCTTGGGGCCCTTTCGGATTGAAGGATTTTCAAATAATGTTTAAATGATTCCAATACGAAGTCAGTTGTCCCATGTTGCTTGTTCGAAAAGAATACTGAGGATGCCCCCTTTGTAAGAAATGGCTTCTAATGACCATAGGAATACATTGTGTTAAATATTTTGGAAAGGTTAATATAGCTGTAGATATATCTTATTGCAAATTCTCATGGTCTTTTGTTCCATAGAATTCAATAAAGTATTAGAAACTAAAATCCAGCATTCAAAATTTAACTCGTGATAAGAATATCTGAGCACGACAAAGAATGATATAAAACTAATATATGAACTTCACACTGCAAAAAAACTATATGAAACCTGATTAATGAATTCTACACAGCCAAGAATCATAAGTGCTGCAATTACCTCAAAAGATGGCCTTCTTAGTTCATTGACCCACGGCACCTAAACAAGCAGTAGATAGTTAGGACAAGGTAGAGTAAACCAGAAGTAATATCAATGGTAGTACTCAACTGCTACATTAATTAAATAGAAACGCAACAGGTCATTCCTCAGCAAAACCATGACTATGAGGAAGACAAGTCACTTAGGGGAAAGAAGTATTTCACGTGGATGCAGAAGATAGTAACATCTGAATGTTTACCTTCATATATGCACTATTTAAATTATTATTTCAATCTTTCTAGAGCTTGATATCTATAATTTAATTACTTCAGGACATGAAAATAATTACTTTAGGCCTCGTTTGGAAGCTTGAGTATTGGCGTGGATCGGGCCTCAAACCACGTGTATCATGGGCCGAATCCCACGCTGGGGTGAGCTCCCACGTTCGGTGCAAATCTGCATTTGGCTGCTCGAGTATTGCCGTGGATGAGGGGTCAATACACATCAAACCACATGTGCCAGAAAAATCCCCACCCGAGCCGTGGAAAAGAAAACACCGAGCTCGCATCGCGTCGCGTCGTCTCTCTCGTGTGCGACCTCCTCCACGCCGCCGGTGCCCCTCCGACCACGGCCTCCTCCTCGCCGGTGCACCACCACCGACCGCCTCCTCGCGGTGTCGTGCCCCTCGTCCTCCGCACCGCGCCAACCCTCGTCACCGCTGTCGTATGTTCGACGTCGTCGTCGTTAACTCGTCACCGCCGCCGCCGCATCCGGTCCGGTGAACATCTTTCTTACTCTTTCTCCCCGTCTCCCATATTCTGTAGGGTTCTGCTTCACCTCGTTTTAGTATTAGGGTTTCGATTTCACCTTTCTTCTTTTCCTTCAGATCGAGAGTCAGATCTGGCAGAGTAGCATCTTGGTGGACACTTCTCTGCTGCATTCGGGCGTCAAACCATCGGTAAATTTTTAGAGCTCCTCTTATTTTGTGTTCCTGCCTTTAGCCTTCAGCAATTTGCTATCGAGCACCTACAAGATGCCAGTTCTTGGTTGTCGGTCTTCACTCAGATATAGAACATATAGTGAGCACGACCCAACTTGTTCCTTATCTTTGATCAAAAGAATTTATATTTGGAGAGTATAATACTTTACAGGAAAAAAATAGTTTTATAAAATTGGAAACAAACCTCAGGCTTCTTTTAAAATAATAATCAAACCGATGCCCCTGAATCACAAACTGCACACTACCTCTGAAATTTGTGTAGAGCATTGCCAAGCATGCCTTTATCAGATCTTTTAGGAAGTCATTGTTTAAGTGAGAACAATAGTACAGCTTGCGTCATTCTTATGTGCATAGAGACAAGTTGAGTTTGGCTATTTCCTGGAAGCTGACTAGTGCAGCCTTATCTTTAGTCCATTACCACTGTTATCGCTAATGATGGTTATAGGGGCAATAAACTAGCTATAGTAATTAGTAAATTAATAACTGATGAATCATTGCATGAAGAGTAAAATTAAGAGTGAAGTCCATGATCGAGCTCTGCTGGTGTCTGTCTGTCTGTAAGTCGTTTTACTAATTTATTTGACTGCATGCTCTGGCTCTCTATACAAGTATGCAATGCTTGTATCATGATCTGTGTAGATTATAGATAATCTCTAGTTAGTTGCTGATATATTGATGATACGACTGATATATCAGTCTCCTATATTTTTATGTTCAAAATATATCTATGGGAATATATTTCTATGCTCAAAATATATCGACACATTACCAAGTTATTTGCTGAAACTTTTTTTTTGCTAGCTGCAGCCATCTTAGGTTCAGTTTTCCTTCTAGTTAGAAGATAATGGATTTGCTAATTAGGAAGAGGAGGGAAGAGGAGGATGAGGAGATTATGATGTTTTGGTTGCCTGCCTTATATCTTTTAACTAGTAATGGAGGGATACAGAAAAGAGTAAGGCATACTTCAAGTCAGTATGGTGAAGAAAAGATTAGAAATATTTTAGAGGGACATGAGAAAAATTGCCTTGTTGCGTTCCGCATGGAGCCTAACATATTTAGAGCAATAGCGACATATCTCCGAACAGAACATCTCCTACGTGACACGAGAGGTATTACGGTAGAGGAGAAACTTGGACATTTTCTTTACATGATCTCTCACAATGCAAGCTATGAAGATCTACAACATGAATTCCATCATAGTGGAGAAACGATTCACCGGCATATTAAGGATGTTTTCAATGTAATCCCATCTCTGACCTATAGATTTGTGAAGTCCCCTAGTGGAACTGAAACTCATTGGAAGATTAGCACAGATCAAAGGTTCTTTCCTTACTTTCAGAATTGCTTGGGATTTATTGATGGAACACACGTTCCTATTACCATTTCTCAAGACCTACAGGCCCCATATAGGAATAGAAAGAATACCTTAAGTCAAAATGTGATGTTAGTATGTGATCTTGATCTCAACTTTTTCTTTATATCATCTGGTTGGGAGGGGTCTGCAACTGATGCTAGGGTTCTTAGTTCAGCCATGCTTGGAGGATTCAATGTGCCTCATGGCAAATATTATCTTGTTGACGGTGGATATGCTAACACACCATCCTTCATTGCGCCGTATCGTGGTGTTCGATACCATTTGAAGGAATTTGGGCGTGGCCAGCAACGTCCAAGAAATTATAAGGAGTTGTTCAATCATAGGCATGCCATATTGCGGAATCACATAGAGAGAGCAATTGGTGTTCTTAAAAAACGCTTCCCTATCTTAAAAGTTGGAACACATCATCCTATTGAAAACCAAGTAAAGATACCAGTTGCAGCAGTGGTGTTCCACAATCTTATACGGATGCTTAATGGGGATGAGAGTTGGTTTGATCACCAAGAAAGCAACATATCTCCAGAACATTTTGTTGATCTCCCTGAAGGTGACAATCACTACAGTGATGATGTAACGTCCCTTAGCAGTCAAGTAGATGATGGAAACGCAGTTAGAGATATGATAGCCCAAAATATGTGGAATGACTACAGTCATAACTCATCCTAATAAATGTGAGTATCATTGGTATCTCATGAAATATTTTGCTTATGTATTTTCTGTCTTCTAAGCCTAGTCAGATTCTTGTATCTGTGGCAACCATGTTTATTTGCAGACTTTTGTATGCTGAAGTTTGATACTAGATTTTTGTATTTGCAGCAACAATGTTTGGAAGAGGGTCCCCAAGGCTCAATTTGTTCCAAGTTGCAGCTGCCCAAAGAAATCCGTCTCCAAAGACTTCACGAGTTCAAAAGAAAAAGCCATCACCAAAAGGTATGGGCTTTTTCTCAAGTCTAGAAGGTTGGTACATTAAAAACATGCTATTATTTGTAGCTTATCTGTGCTTCTCTATTCCAGCTGTACCTGATCGTCCAAGAGCTCATTGGAATGCGGGACTTGAAAAGGGTTTGGTAGAACTATTACATGATCACAATAATGACCATTATAGGGGCCAGAATGGGTGGTCCCCAGATGCATGGAATAGGATTGTCAAATTGTTCTATGAGAAGTTCCCCTATGTCAACTTTACAAAGACTCAAATCCAAGACAAAGAGAGGGAGCTAAAGAGGGAATACAGACTTCTGAAAGAAGCAAGGAAGCAAAGTGGTGCGTCATGGGATGATAAGCTATGCATGATTGTAGCAGATCAAGCTGTTTGGAACAACATCATTACTGTAAGATTTCTTTCTTGTCTCTTTCTGTTGTTCATTCTTGTTAAATAGTCTCATCATTTGCTAATTACTTTTCATTCTTGTATTCGTTAAATAGTCTCATCGCAATGCCAAGAAGTTCCAAAATAAATCTTTCCCATTGTTTGAGGCTTTAGGGGAGCTATATGACGGTATGTTACCATTGTTGTATCTTTATATTCCTACCAGTCAAGTATGTTTTGTTCAGTTCTCCTAATATTACTTGATTTCACTTGCTCGTGTAGGACAAATTGCTGAGGGAACCCTAAACTTCACGTCCATTGCTCCTTCCCAAGTTAATGTCACACAGCCCTTCCAAGTTCCTATCACACAGCCTTCCCAAGTTGCTCCCACACAGACTTATCAAGCTACTGTCACACAGCCTTATCAAGCTCCTATTACTCAGCCTTTCCAAGTTCCTGTCACACAGCCATCTCAAGCTACTGTCACCCAACATAATATGGGAGAAGAAGATGAGAGTCTCCATTTTGACTCTTTTGCACATGATGTTGAAACTGATGATGAAGACTTGAGGATATTGGAACAACCAGTTGCACGTGATGCCACTGCAAGGTCAAGAATGGGAAAAAGAGGTGCAAGTACAAGAAACAAGGACAATGCTACAAGTGACAAGACAAAAAAGGCAGCACAAAGGCGTCGACAAGATGGGCAGGTGGTTGAAATGATGGGGAGGTTTATAGAGATGAAAGAAAAGCAAGCTGAAGATGAGATGGCCAAAAAGGAAAAGGCAAGAACTAATGCAAGTGAAGAGTTCTCAATCCCAATGTGCATTTCTATTGTGGACAGCATGGAGGAGCTCTCAGATGATGAAAAAGTTTTGGCCTATGGTGTTTTCAAGGATGCACAAAACAGATATATTTTCATGTCTGCAAAACCTTCTACACGTCTCAAGTGGTTAAGGAGGGAGGTACTGATCCTCTTCCCATCCTCTTCCTTTATTCAATGCAACCTCTTATCTATTCTAGGTCATGTTCTTCAGTTTTACTTGTTAAGTACAATTCTAAAAAATAAGAATTTATAGCTCTTCAATTTAACTTACATTTCTAGGATGGGGGCCATAGTTTCAACCCTTTTCATGAATGTAAATGTGTAGTGATGATATTTGAGATATGTCTGGATACCTAGTACAGATGTGCAGTGATGATATTTGAGATGCTTATCCATCCTCTTTTTTTCCAGTGCCTCCAAATGGTTTAGCTGCCACTCCACAGCCCTCGTAATCAAGTATGAATAATTTTTACTGGCCACTCCAAACAAAAAAAAGTAGAAAAGTTCAGAGTTTTTCAGTTTCAGTGCAGTTCAGTTATTCCAGAGTAGCAGCCTTGCATCTTTTTGTGTTTTGTCACCTAATAGTGAATATTTTAGTCAAGCAATCCTTCACAGATATTTGAAGGATTCATTTCCTATTGTTAGCTCCGTAATAAGCTCGTACCCAAAATGTAAGAACCTGTCATATTAGAACAAGTAAATAACCAAATTAATTTTCTACTGTTTGGTTTGTACTGCCTAGTGCCTTGCCTACTTGTTGATTAGGTTGGCAACTTACTGATGATAGGTTTCTGAGTGTTGTACACATGTACTGCAAAACAAATATGCTTTTGTTTGCTAATCTACCACACATTTGACATGTCCTTCAGTTTGCTAATAACTTCTCATTTGTTTCAGGTGATGCAGGGGTAAAAAGTTCAAGCAGAGAGATATATGCTGGTGCTGGAGTTGTCTCCAAATTTATCTTATTGTTAAATACTTGGTTGTCTTTTTCTTGGAGATATGCTGGTACTTGGAATTATTCATAGATAATAGACTTCAAATTATACCTCTGTAGCAATCTTAGCTATTGGAGTTAGACATGTTAGAGTGTTGATATCAAGAATCAAAGAGATTAATGTTGATTTGTCATGAGAGAACTAGCTGAGACCTTGCAGAGCTCTAGTTTCAGTTACTTGAAATGTTTTAATTTATTCATGCATAGTTTCTGGAATATTGTTTGAACGCAACATAGTTTATGAGATGACCCAATGTGTCATTTAAGGTCATGTATGTACTGCCATTTACTCAAGTGTGTGTATTGTTTTAGTTCAATGATTATGTTCAGTCATGTGTATGCATGTTAATTTCTCTATTTTCTATGTGAAATTGTGTTCGTGTTTTTGTTTTTTTTTTCAATTTCAAAGCAAGGTTTTTAGAATTACAGATGGACATATATGTTGGATTTTCTTTTCTGATATTTTCTTTCTTTTATTATTTTTATTTATTTTTCTCGATCTTTTATATACCGATTTTTACTCAACTCTTTTGTTAAGTATTTTATTTTTCTAGTAGTGTTTGAACTCAATAAGCTTAAGTTTGAATTTTTTTTATTTTTTTATTTCTCACATGCATATGTTGTATTTATAGTTCAGTTCATATTTGATAATCCACCATGCATGCCGTGATGATGTGCCAAGGCTCTGGCCAGTGGAGCAGCTGAGAACCACTTGGCCTCCCGCGAGCTCACACGTGGTTGTCAAATCGCGCGTGTATTGGGTGGATGGTGTGGATTCATCCAATACACGGGTGGAACTATACACACTTGTATAATATTCATGGACAGCCAAACGAAGCCTTAGGTGTTTGCATACTGCTGTGCAAAATGGGATGAAGCACAGATAAAGGCAACCGAATTGCATGCTTTCCATAGTGCAGTGGTAAACAAAAATTGGCATCTACAGGTAGTCTAATCTCGCATTATCAACAGTTTGATAAGGAAATCATTTTATGTTGGCTCCAAATTTTTTTATTATGTAGACATACAAGTAGTACCAATAACATCAATAAGACTACAAGGGCGGCCAAATCTAATACCCGTAACATCATTTGAAACACATTATCTTCATGAAATAGATCTCAATTGACAAAAAAAAAAAAGCCTTCGGCCTTCCTGTATAGTGATTAGCAGATTTACCTCCGAGAACCACAATGGCACGGTATCTTTTCTTCCTCCAATGGAAACTTGTAATTATATGTAATTTCCTCACCAGCATATATACGCCTCTTTGCATAAATGAAAATCTTCTTCTGGCCATCGACAGTGATCACCTTTGTGTAGCAATTTGGCTGGCATGGAAAATAGGAAATAACTACTTAGCATTCTACAAGCATCGCAATTGAATATTTTTTTCTTGAACACTTACCTCACAAGAATGATTTATGAACCTTGCTAACCCACCACGCTTAGTGGCATCAACCTGCATAAAGTAAGATACTTGGGCAATGAACACTAAAACAAAAAACACAAGGTGGAATAAAAAAACACTGACAGCCTTTTCTTTTTGGTTGCAGCTTGAGATTACATAGCACTATAGCAGTACAATTACCACTACCAAGCATCCAAAGAAGCAGGCCCTCTGTCAAGAAGTGCCCCAGAGGTTTTTTGTTCAAAAATAATAATAGCAAGCTCCCAACAAACTAAAACATTTCCTTAATGCTCTAGCTAACCATTTTCACATATTTTGTTTATTTTGTACCCCTTGAAATAATACATGAGTTTCTTATTCTCGTAATCAAAGAAAAAAAATGAAGATACCAAAGCAAAACTGCATTAAGTGAGGAATGATCTGCATCACCCACCACAAAATCATCATCCAAGCGGAAGAGGTAACTGCTTCCAATCCCACTCTTCTCATATTGAGACTCGCGTATGTCAGACACCTATAGGGTACAAATCATTCTTAACATATTAATCAAAGCAAGCATACCAGTGAAACAATGGTTGATTGAATAATGCATGATTACCCGCCGGTGAATCAGTTGACCAACATATTCTATAACAAAGTCTTCTGCTTCGATCAACTCAAGTGCGACCAGACCCCATTCATGGATCTTGCTCCTCTGAAAACGCAAGCGCTTTTTCCTTGCCTACACATCAAGAAAGGCATAAATGAGAATCATCAGAACATCTTAGAAACAGAAACTTCAGAATCAGAATATATAGTTTTGTTTTACCTTCATTTGGGTAATTTTCAGCAGCTCAGCACCTTCAGCGGCTGCTAACAGATTTCGCAGTTTAACCCGATTGGTTCTTGCAGATGAAACCTTTGCTTGAGAATTTTTCCAAACATTATTATTTGAGGCAGAAAGAATAGTCCGAACACGGTACCCTCTCACACGAGCCCTTTCTGATGGAGTAGCATTCCGCGCCCAATTGCGCCACTCCCATCCATTAATAGAAGCTCTAGCACAACCATCTGATTCTGGGCATGAGATCATTGGTTTTACCTTCTGACTGGTCTCACTGGAAATGTCCCTGCCCTTTTTTTTCTTGACATGTTTCGTGAGCATACTATTATTCGCCACATTATCGTTCACCGTAGGTGTCCTGTTAGCAACCATGTGCTTCTTAGTTGGATGAGATGACCTGGCTCCTGGAAAGGAAAGGCACATCACAAATATATCCAAACCTATGTATCAGAAGGAGAAGAAACAGATCAAAAGACTTACTTTTTGGCACCTCACTAGAAAGGAGTGTCAGATCTTGCTGGATATTCAAATCATGAGCATCATTAGCCACAGGTTTGGCTCCTTTTTTGGAGGGCTTGTCCACAAATGAAACTTTCTTTGATGTCAAAGCTTTGTTTGATTCCTGGATATTTTTCACATAAATCTTGCGGTCAACAAGCTGACAGAGAGGTTTTGAAAGCTGCTCATCCATTGAGATTTCCACTGGTTTTTTTGATGATTTTGCTTGACACGTTTTCTCAAATTTCCTCTTCCTGTAGTATGTTTTCTCTTTGGGTTTTGATGATCCATCTGCACTTTTAGGTACAGCATTTCTCCTGGTGTACCATGAGCCCAAGCACTTGCTAATCGTATCAGAGAAGAGAGATGTCCACTCTCTCACAACATTCTCATGTAGTTTTTGCCGGCAGAGAGCCAAGGTTATATATCTAGAAATCAAAGGAATAGAGTTCATGGATTTTGAAGGTTGATATATGTTTTTGTCCATAAGTGGTACAGGGACTAAGCCAGTCTCCATTCCAGGAGGCACTTCATCAAATTTCTCATCCAATTCCGCTGTCTTACATATATCCATCTTTTCAAATATCCTTGCATACGACATGGATAGGTGCTCTTCCACTGCACACACATTATAAAGGAATAAGAAAAATGCAATCAAGCACAACACAGGTAAGAAGGGAAGAACATAAAACAGAAGGATGCTGCTCATTTACCATGAGAAGTAGGCATTTTATCTGTTGCCATTTCAGCAGCAGTTGATGTTTCAGCTGAAGTTGGTTCAGTTAGACTGGTTCTTGTAGCTTCAACAGTATTCAGCTCTTCATCTACAGCCATTTCAATTGGAGTGGTTCTTGTAGACATAGCCATTTCAACAATATTCAGTTCATCGCCTCCAGTCATCTCAATAGGATTGAGTGTTTCGTGCATAGACGTTTCGGCTGACACGGGTGATTCTGGTGCATGAATAGGGGTACCAATTTGTTCCTGTGATACACATTTACCGAAACAAATTGTGAGAATTCAGGGATATTAGCAGTAATCAGGATAAATTCCTTTTCATTATCAGCTCACCTGATCAATACTGCTTTCGAGTCCAAAGCATAAACAATTTGTTATCTCCTCTGCAATAACCTCCTCAAAATAATGAAATAAAGACTGCTTCGATGAGATATATAGGTCATTTGCCAGCATCCTCTGGACTACTGCTAAGGGGCCAGAAAATAAAGTGGTGCCTGATTCAGACTTCCCATCTGTTTTAGCACTTCCATTAACTTCTAATAAGGATGGAGAGAGGGAGCTCTCAGGAGATTTCCAACATGGTCCAAATCCAGGTGGAAAGTCCATGTCACATTCAGTAGCATCTAAATCCTGCAGAACCATTAAAGTACCACAACATATCAGCTGTGAAATAATAACCAAAGGTTTATAAAACACTAAACCAGTCTTATCAAGAAAGAAACACATTCAGCCCCAGTGAAAACACCTTTGGTGACAATTCATCACTGTCTTGGGCTTTTATTTTATCATCAGGGGTGACGGAAATACTTGTAGAGGGCAGATTCAATAAACAATTTCTCTGTAACCATACATCACAGTAGTCCATAACACGTTTAGACAGTATTTCGTCCCATACATTCTTCATGGATTCACAATAAACTGTTTGCTGAACTGCTGATAGTATACCAGCAAATTTACCATGCACTGCTGTAAATTGAATTGCCGCCGAACAATCCACTGCGGCTGTATAACAGGAGTTGCCTTTTTTTGGAACAGTACATGATGTGTTAACTTTGACCTTAACTGTGGAATCCTTCTTGTTGCTCACACTGTCAGGCTGCAAACAACAGCACAACAAGGGCAGGTTATTGAAGGCTGAAAAGGAAAACTAAGACGCAGCTCCCTCCTTAGACAAACCCCTCATAAATAAAACAAACCTTAGTAACCTGGTTCTTCAGTTTTGCAGCCAGTTGCTTCTCAGTCTTCTTGGAAACAATTAAATCTGGAAGTATAGAGCTGAATATTTCATCAATTAAAACCCTGCGAGCTGATTTCATAATCCCTGCATGCAGCTGATGGCTAACATCATCAACTATGTCCCCCACTAAGCCATTGAATGATGCAGAATCGTTGTCTGTAGCTTCCGAACGCTCTGTGTGTTCCCCACTCCACATACCCATTAGTGATACAAGTGTGAATGGGCCAAATTTGCCATGAACATGGTAAATCTGAAGTAAAATTATCAGAATAATTCAGAATGTAAAGTATGTTGAGAAATTAAAACTTATTTCATAAGTTGGCACATGAGATACAAGGAAATGTGTAGTATGAGAGTGAAGGATCTAGATGCACATCAAGTCTATCGATTATCTTAAATCAGGAACAAAAGTCAGGGAAGACTTCCATGAATTTCAACAGAATCTTATCTTGGATTTTCTCATCCATCATGTAAATCTTTTATTCAACCTGGCTGAGTTACCAGATAGTCTGTACTTGCAAAGAATGAAAATAATAATATAGTACTATGGTATGCTAATCTAACATAAAGAGCCAAGGGAACTCATGGCAACAAATGAACCAAATTTTAAAAGTTTTTTTCAACGAAAGAGAGAAACTCCTCCAACTGTTACACATTAGGATATCCAATAGCCTAATATTCTTGAGCCACTGACAGATGTGACCAAATCATAGGAAAAGGAAAGTGCTGCATTACATAGAAGCAATCAAGAATGTCATAATTTACACATGTATACACACTTTTTTTTGCTTACACAAAGCATTAGTGTGATCCAGAAGATGATAATTTTCATATCTAATTTCCATACCATTGAAAGATCTTGGATATAGCTATTGTGATGCCAATAGGAAAGTTCAGCAAGAGAATGTGGCCCTTGTCGGCAACCTTCTGAATCCTCAAACATCCAGCATGATTCTTCGCTTGAAAGAGACTAACAGGGAGGAAGCAGGAACCAAAGCAGTCAGGAAGGCAGGCAGACTAAGGATGACACGAACAAATATAGACAGAAGAGCAAGCCATACATCTGGAAAAACCATTTTAGCATGGGAAGCCACTTTCGCTGTCTCCGTCGAAGCATTTGGTGTGGAAGCCATGGCACCGACATTCCATTGTGAAAGGAATTGTTTCAGAAAGATCAACTGCACAGGATCGGCTGTTTTCCCACCAAAAACAGCATAGACAGCGAGGCTTTGAGGCAAGAAACCAGTGGACAGCCCCTCATACAGTTGTTCAGGTGGGTAAGGTCCGCACATCTGCCCATTCCCGCTCATATACATGCAACCTTCAAAATGTTGATGTTGCATGTATGCGCCCTGTGCCCCAATTTGACCAGATGAATAGCCCATCGCAGATTGTGGATAAACCACACCATTGTTAACAGTGGAACAGGCATATTCCTGCATTGCAGGAAACACACCAGTGTTCTCTGTTGGGTCACCACTACCAGAAGCCACGTGATGCCGTTCAGAGCACCTGATAAATCATGCAGGAAAGCATTAAAAACTCTAGCTTTTTAATAGAAATAGAAGGAAGGATAAAAGGGCTGAAGACACGGGATTGGCAAGGAAGCTTTATACCGGTCAAGCAAGTCCCCCAGTGAATCGTGACATATTGGCACGCAACAGACAAGGGGTTCACTATCCGACAACTCGGTTGCCAACAACTTTACGCGCTTCCTTCCAGTAACAGGGTAAGAGCAGCCGATGCCCGACACCATTGGTTCAGCATCCAGGCCCTGATCACAAGAATAACGGCACATGCACAAGTGTCAGATATGTATCAACCAAATCATTCAGCTTATTATTAGGAAAATCATGGTGGCCTTATGTGTTGATGTCTGGTCTGCTGTTATGTGCATTAGCGCGCCTTGATGTATAACACATGCGACAAATTTGTGCTTTTATTTTGACACTGTGTATATACATTAGTTGCCAGTGAATTTGCACGCCGAGGGCCAAGCAAATGCATAGTATAGAAATCAGGAATTGGGGGTTGTGGCATATATAGACAGTGGCGGAGCGGGAGCCGGTGAATTTGCACCAGGGGTGGACCCAGTAAAGGACATGGGTGTACACATGTACACCCAATAATTTTTGCAAAGCAATCGAAGCTAGTAGTCATAATAATACATGCATATACACCTGTAATTAGATTCAGATCCGATTAGGAATGGTATGTTAGGGTTCGGGCGCACGGCTTCGCGCAGCAGGAAGGGAGGACCAGGGGGAGGGAATACCTGGTGTCCTGGTGGTGCTCGTCGCCGGCCAATGTGGCGAGTGGCGAGGTAGGAGTAGGAC
The DNA here is from genome assembly GCF_000003195.3 of Sorghum bicolor. Classification (NCBI taxonomy): domain Eukaryota; kingdom Viridiplantae; phylum Streptophyta; class Magnoliopsida; order Poales; family Poaceae; genus Sorghum; species Sorghum bicolor. The sequence goes on from NC_012877.2 coordinate 2,564,671, forward strand.
AGCGGCGGCGGTCGCCGGGGACACCGGGGCTGCAGAGGGCGGACGCCGCGCCGGAGCTGGTCGCGACTCGCGAGGACGCTGGGCCCCAGCTGGTGGTCGATCGAGCGCTGTCTCCTCTCCGGGTTGTGGCGCGGCGAGCGGATGGAGAGGATCGGCCGCGGGCGAGACGAGCTCCGGCGGCGGGCCAAGGGTCGAGCGCTCGAGCCTGTACGGTTTCTATTTTTGTTTCTGCCTCGGGTATCCTTTCTTTTTTTTTTTCTAAAGTGATCATCTGATTATACCCAATTCAATTATAGCACTGGGCATAAGTGGTAGTGGTAGACTCAAAATTAAGAGGGTGTTTGGCACTGCTCCACAAACTCTGCTCCACAAACTTCACCATGGAGTAGCTCCACAAAAAACTGGAGTTTGTGGAGTACGTTTTTAGGTGCTCTCACAACTCCACTATTTTTTCTCGAACTAAGTGCGTAGAGCTGAAACTATTTGGCTAAAAAACATAGAGTGGAACTAAAAAAACACGAAGCGGAGCAGTTCCAAACACTCCCTAAGTATCAGTATTTTTCTAAATTTATTATAGAATTTTAATAACATTATATTTTTTTAGTGATTTTTGAGGAAACTGGAGGGACCGAGAGCCCTACAGAAGAAGTTTTATTAAAAAGACCAAAGGTTTACTACAAAAGAGGCTTAGGAAATAAAAAAACATAAACATAAAGAGAAGGCAATAATTTACAGCAGGCTTAGTAACCATTGATCAAACAATCCTAAGAGATTCTCTTTCACTCTTAGAGAGACTAGAGTTCCCGGAAGAATCGATCCTTACAGTCTTGAATGTCAATTTGGTTATTATTGAAGATGAGTTCATTTCTCGCTTTCCAGATCGTCACAGCATTAACACAATGGCCACCATGAAGAATTGGGAGTTTAGCTGGATCTTGAGTGCTGTAACATTCTCAAGAGAGGTTGCATTGTGGACCGTGTGCATGTTCAAAAGGCCCTAATATTGTTGTGCAAAGGGGCATTTCCAAAATAGGTGCTCAACGGTTTCTTCAACTCTTAGAGAACAGACCTCACATTCATAGGATTCCAGTTGCATGTGTTTTCTTCTAAGCAAGTTTCTAGTGCTCAGCCTGTCTTTAAAGAGTAGCCAACAAAACACTTTTTGCTTTGGTTGACAGAAGGATTTCCAGAGCCACTTGTAAGCTGGGTGGATTTGTTGATGACCGATGAGTTTTTTGTAAGCCATAGCAGAGCTAAAATTACCAGATCCATTGTTGAAGGTCCAAAGATCATTGACCTATACCAGATTTGTTTCTACAACCTGTACAGATTTGTTTCTTCAAGAATTTGGTTGAGACTGAGCAGTTGTTTGTAGGCCACGTGTGACGGCGGCAAGTTGAACATGTCATTGCTGGAGTTTAAATTGAGTGCAGAGTGGACTGACAAGGCTTTGTCTCTTGCAAAAGAGTTAAGCTGGGGAAAGTGTTGCTCAAGGATGTTATTGGTCCATTTGTCTTTCCAGAAGAGATAGGACTTGCCATCCTTAACTTGGATATGCGCCATGTCTTTAAAGGACCGCAGAAGCTTTAGTGTGTCTCTCCACCCAAAGGAACCCTTCTTGACAGTACTGGATAATTTACCATTCCTGTAGTGTTTTTCCCAGACTAGATGTACCTAGGGGGTGTTTTTTCTATTGAAGAATTTATCTAATTTTTTCATGAGCAAGGTCTGATTATGCAGATATAAATTGATGACACCTAGGCCACCTTCCTCTTTTGTGGTGCAAACCATTTCCCATGCTGCTTTTGGGGCTCTTGTTCCATTCAAACCCGATCCTCTCCATAAGCAATGTTTTCTGTATTTATCAATTTGCTTGATCACTGCTTTTGAGATTTCTAGTGTACACATGTAGAACGTTGGTAAAGAAGAAAGGACTGCATTTGTCATCTGAAGTCTGCCGGCTTGATTGAGTATTGTTGAAATAGCTCCCAGTCTCTTTTCACATTTGTTGAGTAAAGGTGTAAAGTTCTGTACCCTTGGCTTTGTCGTGCCAAGCGGTAACCCTAGGTAAGTGAAAGACAGGTTCCTTTAGAGCATCCAAAAGTTTTGGCCAGGTGATCCAGTTTTTCCTGAGACATGTTGATGGACAACATCATGGACTCGTTGTAATTGACTTTTAGATAGATCTCTAAAAAATAAAATCGGATCAAAAGTCAACTAGCAGATTAATTGGTAAGACTAAAAATACGGTCCTTTATGAAATTGCTGCTTACAAAATAGAATACAACTACTAAAGATTGAAAATAAACCGACAGATTAATTGGGCGGACTTTAGAAAAAAACATTTCTTATGAAATCGTTTCTTACAGAATTGAATACAATTACTAAATTTTCATGGACTATTGTTTTCTACCAAAGAAGGGTGTTGAGTAGCTTTTGTAGTAAAGGCAAAAGATATCAAGAACCAAACAATAGTAATACTTGAATAGTACTATTGTCAAAGCTTTTAGTAAAAATAGAGAGAAACAGAGAGAAAACTTATATTTTTGTTCTTAAATATATTTTTTTCATGTTTTAATGATTGTCACGGGAGAACAAGATAACAAAAGAAACTAAAAAAAACTCCATGGCAGCCGCGGGTCCCCATGTGCTCGCCGCCCGCCCAACGGTCATCGGTCCGTGCAGAAGCGTGCCATCTCGCCGCTGCTCGGATGATGCGCACCCGTCGTCACCGGCCATCGTCGGGGTGCCACCACGTGCTCAATTGGCAATCGCTAACGTTTGGGGACTGTGAGGTCAATTGTTCAACGAAAGCGACACGAAATGTTCTCGATGGTGATGCCTAGATGGAGGATAATTGGGTTATTGGACCTTGTTAAGATATTGGATAGGAAGGATTGTGGACTTAAAGATGTACACAAAGGCCTAAAAAGGTGTACAGAAAGGTCTAAAAAGGCCAGCTCTAGCGGAGTCAACAATTATGTTACCGCTAAAAATTGATTACATGGCACCATAATAACTACCGTTTTTGGTACGATGAACGACTAGTTTCAAGAGTAAACTAGCAAACAAGTTCCTCACTTTCATGGAGGTGGGTGGACTATTTTTAGTACAAAATGGCAAAGCTTATCGGTCCCGACATAGGGTGTACCCGGTCTTTGGTAAACATATTCATTAGGAGTCTTACATAAACTAAAGTGGCATTTAACAAAAAAATAAAGTTTGTGGAATTAACACATTCACGGAGAGTGCGACGTCGCAGGCTCACAATTTTTTTTTCTGTATAGACCTTTCCGTGATGTGGCAAAGATAATGTTTTATATCGGTAGAGAGAAATCTTCAATATCCATTTCTTTTGTGCGCTAGCAAATATACGAATAAGTTCCATCACATCTCCATATCATTGTACAATGGTTCGAGTATGCATATAAATATTAGTGTCTGTCACATGAGTAATATTATATGTCTTAAAAATCTCTCACAAACTTTAAAACAAAGTATGTTGTACTCACTATATAAATATATGTGGCTTTAGGTCTATTTCACTCAGGTATCCACTTCAGTGTCTGTGGCAAGATTCACCATCAGCAATATATAGAATATGTATATATATCTTCCTCTGTCAACCTATGTATATGTATTGTCCTCGGTTAAATGCATGCATATATGCCTTTTTTAACCGGATCAATTTTATTACGCAACTGCTAATAAATCGTTAGCAACAAGTACTGGAACACCATCTAAGATTGCTAGTGATTCTTTATTTAGATATAAGTAGGTAATGAATTCTTTAGGCATTAATTATCTGCAAGTTTGTGCTAATCCTTATGTCATGAAATGCATGATGTCCATTGGTAGCTTAGCTTGAGACTGAGCCAGGTTCCAACAAGTTTAGGCTGAAGCATTTTGAACAAACTCCTGGAGAACCTCCATCCTCTTGCTAATCCCCTCTATTTACACCTGTTAATGAACAATCACTCAGATCAAATTTGATAGACTCGGAGAGCACATATTATACAGTGAAATGTCAGAATTATACCATCTATGCAAGGCTCTGGCTGTTAATTAGTAACCTACTTTCTCCAGGCCTGGACAAGGGCGTCATTATTGGCTTCCACGTTTTTGCCCAGCCATCCTCAACAAAGCTTTCACTCTAATGCATTACAATGCACAAAAGCATGAAAAATGGATCAATCTTAATGAAGGACACCCACTTTAACATGGTTCAACCTGAATGCATGCAGTTGGAGACTAACCTAAAGATTGGTTCAAGGATTACCAACTAACCTATACAGAAAGCTAGGTTTTTGGTTACCTGTTAACTGTTAAGCATGCGTGTGTACAACAACCATATCAAAATAAAAAATTGTGTTGGTAGGAATAGAATAAGCGACAAATTCCATCATGCCATTTCCTACTTTTGGACTCGAACTCTATGGATTGGATTGCTGATAAGAGAAAAACCAGATCAACATCTCTATTGGCAACTTTGGGTCTTACAAATTTTTTTTCTATTTTGGGGTGCTCTACAGAATGGATGCTTTAATAGTGTGCTCGTTTATTCAGTACTCAGCCCATCCTTATCCTCACCCGTCTTGCCAATGCTCTTCAGGAACTAGAATTGCATTTTCTGCATCAAACATCAGTTTAAAACAATAGCTACATCAATCAAGAAGAAAAATAATTTGCTGGTTTATTCTGAAACCAGACATCAATATGGAATCACAATGGTTTCACATTTTTTTTTATAACAGGCAGTGGTCTTCCAGTCTTCCTTGAGGGATCTAACTGAAATAATGGGCCTTCAATTTCAACAACACAGTTTCATTTGGAGACTCATCAAACAGTCCACGACAATCTCTTTTGATTTGATAGTGATACCTGTCAATCCTCCATTTTAGAACATTTATTGCACCATTTTAGAATCTAAAGCATAGTACTTACAAAATCCATAAAAAAGGATCCCGCATACACAAGCCTGATGTTCATTCTGACATTCTCTACAAACACAAGAACCATGAGAGATCAAGTAACAAAAAATCTTGCATACAAAAGGTCGCTGTTCATTCTCTACACAGACAAAAAAAAACATGTTACGCTACCTGTGCTACTCGAGCCACGCAAGGCAGCCGTGCGCAAGCAACGCGTCAGTGTTGTTGCGGTTTCCTATTTGGCCGGACGGCCATGCGTGCAAATCCTGATTAGAGGCCGTGGTAGTTAGCGTGATTTGGGAAAGACTTCCGCACGGTCAGTACATGTTGCAAGAGAGTGCTTCACCATGGTCTGCCTTTCCTATTTCTCACTCGTTCCTTTCCTTTTCTTCGCGGCGTTTTGTCGCACGGGGAGAGGCTAGCACCTGGACCTAGCAAGGGGAGAGGGTGCCAAAGTTACACCAAATAAATGTCGCACGAAAAAAGATGTCTTTCTTTTGTTCTTTTTAGTTGTATAGTATAGGAGACAAATCAACTATAGTATTCTATCTCCAATAATTCTTCCACTAAACTTCGGAGAAACAAACATCTGTGTAAACGACCGACATGCATCTCATAGAAAATCTATATATACTCATGCACAATTTCCCTTCTCTCTTTAGCGACTAGCGACTAGCTGCTCTGCACAGCACTTGTACCTGATCACTATTCATTTGAACTTATTAGCACTATTTTTCAGCTATAGAATAATATTTTTCTCTCACAACAAATCAGCATCAGTATCTTTTGGACTTATAGAGCGTCGAACAAGCATAACTACTCGTCATGGTGAAACAATCTGCTTTGCCTAACGATCTCTGATCCAATGCTGATGCTGATCCCCTGTTCTGGACTCCAACCATACCTGCCTTTTTAGAGCTAAATACAAATCCTGATGCTTATGACGAACTAGCACTGGTTGCCCTGCCAACTTAATGAGGCTAACATTGAATAAGACAATAAAAAAAAGAAGAACTCAGTCAGGGGAAGACGCTTGAGCATTCTGCTTAAGGTAGAAGACCTCTCACAAAGACCCTGAAAATTTCTAAACCCCATATGTCCTATCAGTTCACAACGGCACCGTTGCCCTGTGAGTGGGTAAGTCCTTAGATCTGTGCTTTGGTAAGTGGGCTGGTCCTTAGACCCGTGCTTTGGTAAGTGGATTGATCCTTAGACCTGTACTTTGGAATGCGAGACAGACGAGAGGACTTCTTTTACCTCCATTTAGCGAAGGATCACATCCAGGTTGCCACGGTGCTACTAGAACGCATTGATCGTTCAGTCAGCTCCGTTTGTGAATAAGACAATTCGGCAACTCCATTGGAATTTTTGCCATGCAAACTGACTCATTCATCACACTGTAATATGTCAACCGAGTCATCACAATTAACTAGCTAATCAACTCTGTTTTGTTGATGCATGAATCAAACAAAGTAGTTGGCTAATTAATAGCATCTAGATTAATATATTAGCGTTCCTTCCAGCTGGCTCAATGAACCCAATATAATTCTAACTAAACTTTTACTAATTCACCTAGATCCTAGCAATTTGTTGAATTTGGCCATCGTCATAACTACTAGTTTCTTGATTTTGCTCATTAGCGCCAAATGGAAATGTTGATGTTTTTCGTCCACCCTTCACTGCTAGTGTTACATGGGCATGAACCACTGCCTGACCTTCTCTCTCGTCATGGACAAGAGGTTTTCTCTGACACCTACACATATACACCTAAGAGACACAGTGCAGCGCCACCACTTGGCCTCCGGTTCGTCATACCCTAGAACAACTCAATTGAAAGGATTTTACCTTGCTTGGTTACCACTCACCAATCATCCCAAAAAAAAACTTTACCATGTCATCATCTCTGTCTTCAATCTGTTTCATAGAAAATAATGTCAAGAGCTAGTCCCTATGTGTGTGGTCGGCACAAAGGAACAAATGTGCTAATGAATTGTGGTTTGGAAAATTATATCTAACTCCACATTTACGTTGCTCAGAGCGTCTAAAGCTCATTGTTGACTACAATTAAGAATTCAGTGCTCTTGGAACAAGCAATACACTAAGAATTCGCCAACAATGTGGACCAACGAGCATTTCTACAAATAGCACTAGTAAGATTTAGGCCTTGTTTATTTCATCCCTAAACCATGGGGATTAGGGAGGATTGGAGGAGATTAAGGAGGATTTTGACTTGTAGGGAATTTAATCCCCCTCAATCACTCCCAACCCCCTTTGTTTAAAGGCAAACCGAACAAGTGAGGAACAGGCAAAATGAACAGGCAAGTGGGGTGTCGGATCTGTGTGGACTTGAGCGTGCTTCTGTCAACATGATGGGTAGAATGGTTAGCTCTTAATATGTCGCATGTGAATATCTAGTGTAAGTGGTTGCACCGTCGCCTCGGCACTCACCAACTGAGCTTGGGTAACCGACATCACAGGTGCTGGTGGAATATATCCATGCCTGGGGTCCTTGAGGGGATCCAAACTCAAACCTAGGGTGGCAGACAGGCTCTACTAGGGTGGTCTTTCAATCAGTATTCAGAGTCCTCTGCACAGGGTTCCATGTTCATTGTTCGGAAAGATGTGCTCCACCACGAGTTAAGTTCTTCTTGTTGGTGATGCATGGCTAGTATTGGACTGCTGAGGAGACGACGCCATGGTCTGCAAGACAACGACGACTGCAAATATATATCCATTACATCCTTTTAGATATCGAACATGCAGAATCACTTGTTGAAGTGTGGGACTCAAAGAGAAGGGAACTTTCTTAGATCAATGACCTACTCATCGTGCTAAACCAGTAAGTGAAACCACTATATAATTTTCTAATCACATAGCACATTTTAATTTCACCGGATTTCACACTTTATAGTGTCATACAGAGTCAAGAAAAATATGCACAGTCACAAGAACAACCTTTTCGAGGCTGATTATATTCAAGCGCATACCCTAGAACAGTCGATGGCCAACAACGAATGCAAGTTCTATGCAATTTTTTTGGGAAAACGACACTGTAGCATTTTCGTTATCATTTGACAAATATTGTCCAATCATGGAGTAACTAGGCTTAAAAGATTGGTATCGCGATTTACAGATAAACTGTGTACTTAGTTTTTTTTTCATCTATATTTAATGCTCTATGCATGTGTCGCAAGATTCGATGTGACGGAAAATCTTGAAAAGTTTTGGGTTTTTGGGTGAACTAAACAAGGCCTTAGTCTATCAATACATCTGTACATGTTCACATTGAAAAGTATCTAGGATCTTTAAATACGTAACATGAATTTTTCATGGTTCTCTAACATGTTTTTGACAATCACTTAATGCTTAATTTAACTGTTCAACATTAATTAAGTCCACTCTAGCAATGTACATGTACACACGTACAAACTCTAACCATGTGGGCGCGCGCTATTCATGTGCGCACACTAACCACTTACACACACGCTAATTATGTACACGTGCAAATTATACCACAGCCACAAGGAATTATGAAAAATCAAGTGTATATTACTAGTACAAACATCATTTCTAATAAAGGCGGATGACTTAGGAGTAACCTTCGTAGGGAGCACTGTAGCTAACGAACCATTGCTAGAAATCAATGTTTAGGGACGGTTGCCTTAAAAGAACCGTCCTTGAAAATAAGATTTTTAAGGACGGTTGCTTTTGTCAACCGTATCAAAAGATGATTGATTTTTAGAGGCAGTTTTGTTAAGTCGACCGTCCCTAAAAAGTAAATTTCAAAGATAGTTGACAAAGTCAACCATCCTTAAAAATAACTGTAGCATAAATAAGTTCATATCTTTTTCAAATAAAGTTGGATGAAGACAAAAAATTTATATCAAAATTGTAGATCTCAACGAGATCTAAAACTTTATAGTTGATAAATTTTTTTAGTTGAGATCATTTAGGATTCCAAATATATGCAAAGTTACATGATAATCAAAATATATTAAGTCCAAAGTTACAAAATAAAAAAGATTTACCATATCACTCAGATCATGAATGCATCAATCAAATCTAGAAAAAATATTTTTATATCTAAAACTTTCCTTATTTATCCTATTTTACAAAATAAAAAATTAAATAAATATATATCTCATATATTACCTCCTAGGAGGTAATAAGTGGTCATAACCATCTGATCAAAATAAATAAATGGACCACCATTAAGTTCATACTCCCTCCAAGTTAGTAAAAGAAGTTGTTTAAGACAAGGTTTGGGTCAAATATTAGGATTTGGGAATATAAATCTTGAATAACTTTTAAGTTGTTGAGTTTATAAATGTGAAAACCATACGAGTAGTTTTGTCTTGAAATATATTTTCATAAAAATATATATTAATTTTTAATAAATATTTTTATAGAAATAAGGGGGTCAAAGTTATACTTTTAAGACTGTGTTGTCGTCCAAAACAACTTCTTTTACCAACCTTACGGGGGTAATAATTTATCTTCCTCCAACAATTAAAACACCATTCCACTAGTGCGTGGCATCTAATTATATATCATCATCTGACCATATAATACATTACTATGTACTATTTCAAATGTGTCTCATAGGCCCATCAAACGTGATGTAATTAAACATTTGCATGCATCGAATGACAATTGTGTGACAATCAGGATCTATGTATATTTATGCATCAGTCCGAGAAAAACAGGATCTTGAATGACAATTACTACGTACTGCTGGACCACGAGGCACCCGTGGTAAGCAAAGTTATCAATACTGATACTACGTACTACTGGATAGGGACAGTACTCTCTCTTGTCTTTTCCAGTGAAAATTTTTGAAAAATGGTCCATTCAGCTGTGTGGCTGTGTGCTGCTACTTGCGTGTATAAATAGGTGCCTAAAGCTGCATATACCTAGCACCTTCAGCTCCAAAGTCCAACTGTGTTATAGCCATATCAAATGAGCATCCTTGAATCTTCCACTGTTGGTGGCTGCCAAGTGGTGATCAACGAGATTGAACACCAAAGGGCTCTCATGAGGGAGCTACATGACCTTATCCTACCATTACTTGATCCCTGTAGTAGGCAGGAGAAGCTTGCGCAGCAACTCTTTCAAGATATATCCAATTCCTCAAGTAAGGTTATCTCCTTTCTCAAACTTGGTGATAACAGTAAGAAACAGGCCAATCTTATCAAATATAGAAGAAAAGGTGGTAAGAATAACGAAGTGGATAGTCACATGTTGGGTGAGGAAGCTAAAGAAATTGGAAATAGGAGAAGGTATGTAGCAAAAGGAGCATATACATGTTTGCTCATATTATATCTCATTTACTGGGCTTAAAATAGTAAACCCTTCCCTTAGGAAGAATGCACAACACACTTTGATGGATATCAATGGAGGAAGTATGGGCAGAAGTGGATCTCCAAAGCAAAGCATTCTAGGTATGTAACAAAACATATGTGTTGATGTACTTCATATATATAATGTTTTCTATACTGAATTTGGATTCTCATGTGTGTGGATGATTAGTTTTGTGCATACTGTAGCTCAAAATTGCAGCCGTACATATTCTCATTTATGTGGATGAATAATATTTTGCAAATTTTTCCTTTTGCGTGTATAACTAAATATATACATAATGATGCCATGCTTAATCAGGAGCTACTATAGATGTGCTAATAGTAAAGACCAAGGGTGTCTTGCAACTAAGACAGTTCAACAGAAGGAATCAGATGGAAGCGCTGGAACAGTGAGGTTGTTTGATGTTGACTATTACGGCCAGCACATTTGCAAGACGGATGACATAATACATCCATATGTTGTTGAGACAACACATTATACTGCACCAATTGCCAATCATAACGAAAGCAGTAGTGGGTCAACAGTTGTTCACAATGATGTTCATGAAATTCAGGATGAAAGCTTTGGAAACTTATTCATGATGCCAAGCATAGAAGAATATTGGACAGATTTCACAGATACTGAAATGGCAGGGACACTAGATGAGGTTACCTCTTTGATGATCTTTGAAGATATATGGTCGTAAAGAAGTGATGAGAAGGAACTTCTTTGGGGTTGTGACAAGAAAAGGACACAATTATGGTACCTATAGAGTATAATAAGTGTGATAAGAAAAAAAGGAATGTGCAAAGAGTAAATGATGTCTTATAAGTTGATGTACTATCTAGACTCCTTTGAGTTGTAACTATAACCACTCCATTTCCAACCTCTGTAAAGCACACCCTGCAAAGTCTTTATAATATAGTTAAAGTGTTATGGAATAGCATATAGTAATTTGTTAATGTTTGACGGAGAGATCATTAGAAACATGGCAAACAATAGTTAGCATGACAAATGGCATGCCAGTCAAGAAAAACTCGATAGTTGATCACTCATGATTCGACACATTGATATGATACTTGTCAAGTTTTGCTACATCCTCCATTAAAAAAATAACAATATAGATTGTAGCCTAGTCAATTATATTGTCCCATCCCATGCCTCATTGACTTGATCTAGTATATTGTATACGTGCATGTAGTTGGTTCCTGGTCCTTCGAAAGAAATTTAGGGTGCCTAACAGGCTTGGCCCCATAGCGCCTCTGCTGCCACTGGCGGTTGCCTCGGCCCTATGACCACCATCCCTAGCCTCCCCTATCCTTCATCCTCTCTACCTACTCCCCAGCACCCTCCACCAGCTTGGCATCAGAGTCGCCCAGGAGCCCGCTCGTCTACCAGCCTCACCACCACCAGCTACCATCATCGCTCGCTCCACCCTAGGTGGCCACCGCCTCCAGCTATCCTTCTCCTCCCCCTCAACCCCCTTCCATAACGAGGGCAAAGGCGAAATTCCTAGTTTGGTTTTGGTAATTGAGTACCAACCATGTGGACCAATGCTTTCGTTGAGTATGTTGAGCTACTAGGGTCCACTTGATTGTGATGAGCAAGGCATATGAGGTGATGGAAATGAAGATCATGATCACATTTATGCAAGTGTTCATTAAATGGAGCAAGTGAGGATGGAGCAAAATCAAGGCATGATGCCAAAATATTTGACAGGGCTTTGCTTTTGCCAAACAAAGTGCAATAGAGTGCACGATTGGATTTAGGATAGATAGTCATACTATAAAGAGAGGAAATCTTTAGTTGTAACAGTTATCTAGTGCCACTAAGTGTCAGCCTCATGTGCATTTGAATTAGCTTAATGACGTGGTGAGGTGCAAGAGAAAAGCCACCTTTCAAAATATTTGAAAAATGCTAACTCATACACATGAAACGATAGAAACACTTGGTGGAGTTGAGCATATTGAAAAAGGCTTTGAAAATAAAGTTTGATGGGCCATTTGAGTGACCACCATATTAGTTTGGTGACCTTCTAGGGTTTGGTAGTGGACTATAATGGTGCATGTTGAAGGTGAAAGTTGAGGGAGCCTAGAGAGCTATCGGTCGTCTTGGTAGTTGGACCAGCCCACTAGGCGGTCTCACCGACCACCAGACTAGTTTGGTGATTTGCTAGTGTCACTGGCGGAGCTAGGATTTTTTAGAATGGTATGCCGAACAAAAATTTATATATGCAAACTGGTAAATCCATTTAGCATTTTGGTACAGTATCATAAAAATTGTCTCACAATTCGGTAAACAATTACTAAATAGCATAACAAGTCCTAAATGAAGATAGAAATAGTTCAAATAGCACACCGATAGTTTAGAATATGCATGATACAAACCTGACCAAATAAGATCACACCACTACTTTTTGGGCCTACGCTTTCTAATGGACATGAAAGTCTTGATTATGTCATCTTCATCTACTTCATCCAAAATGTCTCTCTCAATGAACGTGACAAGGCAATCATCCAATAGATTATTGGTCATCTTGTTTCTCCTCTTGGTTTTGACAAAATCCATTCCAGAAAATGCCCTCTCAACACTTGCTGTCGCAACCGGTAGAAGCAATACCAATTTGATAAGCAAATAAACCAACTCATAGACTTTGTGTCTATTTGTTTCCACTAGCTTAACTAAGAGAATGCTCAAAAAAACCGAGAGGTCAACAAGGTTTTCTAGACCACTGAATCTATCATCTTGTCTCATGACATCAATATAGGTATCAAGTTGCAATTCAAGTTTTAGCAATTCGGAGCCAAATATGTCCTTAGGATAGAAATCAGCAAGTCGGCGTACCTTCTGTGCATCAAATGATGCAAATGAATTGGAAGGGTTGAGGACAGACATACAAGAAAGTAACTCCATATTAACCTCATCAAACCGACTACCAAGCTCTTGACTTATTTTATCAACAACCCCAAGTATACCTCTCTTCTAAAGTGATCATCACTTGTTTGATCTTGGACAAACCTTCTTGATCTTCCATAAGGCACATAATTAGCCTCCATATCAGGAACTACGACACCATGTTTATTGCAAAACAAAGTGACCTTTTGAAGGAATTGATCCCATCCATTAGACCTCAGGTGTTGCATTCTGTTTTTTTGCCACATTAATAAGTTGAGCTTCCTTGTGTGCCTTAGATTTATGATGCTTCAAAAGTGAAGTATCTCCTACATTCCAATTTCTCCATCCATTTATGATAAATGCATCCGTCCCTTTGCCCTTGTATTTTTTTATTTTTGAACAAGTAGCACACAAAGCAAAACACAGAATCCTTCTTGATGCTATATTCGACCCAATCATATTGGGCAAACCATATACATGTGAAATTACGATCTCTATCTCCAATTTTCCTTTTTGGAAACTCATGAGCATAAGGTTGGAATGGTCCTCTAAGAATGTATGATCTCCTAACTGCATCTTGATCATTAGCATGATAACTTGCAATAGGCAACCTTTCACCTGGATCATGTGGAAGGCGATCAACATCATAGCCTGAAGGTGGCTGTGGAGATGTAGGTGGCAACACATCAGTGATAGCAGGAGCAGGAGTTGGTTCTTCAACAGTAGTCCCATCTTCTGTTGGTTCTACAAAAGGATCAATAATTTCTTCAGTTATTGTATCTTGCTCTTCCACTTGATTTTGCTCTTCCACAACAGGAGCTGAAGAAGCATGTTTCTTTGCAGCATGTTTCTGAAACATAGAAGCAATGTCTCCATCTCTCTTCATAGTTCACAGATCCTACAAAGGACATATTGTTCTGTATAAGTAGTAATCAACTAATTCGTCTCTGTTCCCTAATTTTTAGTTCTCACCGCTACATCAATTGAACTAATTTGAGAATAAATTGAACAACAACCAATAGTTAGGGTTACAGATTTGGGAAAAAAATAGTTCAATGATAGTACCTTTGCTTCAGCAGGGAGAGGGAGGAGATGCTAGTTGCTAGACGCTGGGAGATGCGAGGTAGGGAGAGAGAGGGGACAGCCAACGCTGGACAGCCAGACAGGGGCACAGGGCACCACGCTGAGGCGGCCACCACCGAGTTACTGCAGAGATCGATGCGTCGGGGGCAAAGATGTCTAGGAAACGAACTGCTGCGCTACGACGTCGTTTAATTAGCAATTCATCGTATGAGTCAGGACGTTATTTTTTAACGATACGGAGGGAGTATAGATAAAAGTACTACAATACCAAAATGAAAACAACTTTTAACAACTAAACAAGGCTCCCTGATCTTGTCAGGGACCACTCCTTGCCGCGTCTTCCAACTCCCTAGCCTTGTTCTCGACGATAGCCTTCCTTGCACTGTGGTGGGATTGCAGGAAGAACGCCGCTTCATTTTTGTCTTTTATTATTTCGCCAAGTGCATGCCACAGACGTTGGTTCGACTCTGGTACACCAGCTTTCCTGGCCTTCGTCAAGATCCTCTTGACCGTTTTGTCCATTGTACGCTTGCACCTTTTTATTCGTCCACAGCTATGCGTCTTGTGGCTCTTTCTCCCGCTACTCTTCCTGCCCGGCTCTTCCTGCAAAATGAGATTATAATATTTAAATTTAAATATCAAGCTAGATTAGAATAGAAATTAAACTAAATTCTCCTCCGTACGTGACTTGTGGCCGCCACTGGAGCCGCGGCGTGCGAACAATGTGGAGGATGAGAGGGACCTTCGCTTGCACATAATGGAGGAGGATAGCTTTGGTGCGCTATGACTTCGCTTGGGTGGTGCCCCCCATAGAAGTACGTCGTGTAGGAGTAGACGCCGAGAACAGCACCGGGCGCGCCGTATGGGACGCCGGCCGGGTAATCCACCTGTAACGGTGGCGGCGGGTAATAAACCGGCCGGTTAGGTGCCACCGGGAAAGGATGATAGGCGATGGCATAGCTGGGAACGGCATCGACGTCGTAGAGGCCGCCAAGAACGTAGGCACCGACGGCTGGAGGGAGGAGGGCCGACGCGTTGAGGTTCTGTCCGACGTTGCCGAAGTCATAGCCGTCGCCGACATTCGTCGCCGGGATGGTCAAAACTGTCGGCGCTGTCATGTTGAAGGTTGGATCATCTGGCATCGTCGCCATGAGATTCTCCAGCAGCGGCGTTAAGGTATTGGTTGTCGTAGCTAGAGCCTTCGCTCGCCATCACACGGAGACAACAGAGAGCAAGGGAGAGCGCGAGGCTGAGATAAAGAGTGTGACTTGGAGTTGCAGCTGGGGAGGTGCTGAGAGCATACTAGGAAAGAGTGACAGGAGAGCGCGAGGCTGAGATAAAAGAGTGTGGCTTGGAGTTGCGTGTGGCTGGGACCGGAGGTGCTGAGATATAGATATATAAAGACAAGGTTCACTTGATGTTGGAACATATTCAGTAGCATATAGTACAGCTTTTTAAGGCAAGCTTCTTCTATGCCCGGTCTCTAGCCATGTTTAGTTCTAATTTTTTTAAAAAAAATTAGATTCCTTATCACATTGAATATTACGGTAAATCATTAAATATAAATAAAAAAATAACTAATTACACAGTTTATTGTAATTCGCGAGACGAATCTTTTGCGTATAGTTAGTGTATGACTTAATAATATTTATCAAATATAAACAAAATTGATATAGTGTTCATTTTTTAAAAATGGAACTAAACGAGACATGAATAGGGACATAAGTCTCTCTCAACAGTGCCATACGTGAGCTATATCGGAAAACGACAGTAGCTGCCGAGAAGGCAGTCTACAGCGCTGCCTCATGTTCGCCTCGCGGAGACCGAGACAGGTCACAGGCGAACAGTGCTCGTGTATCTAACATTATCGAGTGTCAGAATCTAACAGAGCACCATGTGGCCACGAGCCACGAGCACTATTCGCATGCAAGCACCGCTCCAAGGGCTATGCCACCGAGCCCCATGCGGCCTGGCCACCAAGTCACTGTTTGCATGCAACTCCGCGTCGAACATCTTAGGCCTTGTTTAGTTTCTAATTTTTTTTGTTTTAAAATATTATAGCATTTTCGTTTTAATTTGATAAACATTATTTAATCATAGACTAACTAACATCAAAAGATTCATCTTGTGATTTACACATAAACTATACAATTAGTTTTATTTTTATTTTTATTTAATACTCCATACATATGTTACAAGATTCGATGTGACAGTAAATCTTGAAAAATTTTGGCTACTTTTTGGTAACTTTTCAAAATTTCACGTCCACATCAAATCTTGCGGCAAATGCATAGAGCATTAAATATAGACGAAAATAAAAACTAATTGGACAGTTTGCCTATAAATCACGAGATGAATCTTTTGAGCCTAGTTAGTCCATGATTTGACAATATTTGTCAAATAAAAACGAAAATACTATAGTAGCCCAAAGCAAAAAATTTTGGGAACTAAACAAGACCTTAGTTGTGAAAAGTTTTTGCATTTTTATACTTCAACACTTTTATCTATATTTGACAATTGTGGTTCAACTCAAACGAAACGAGTGAGTCGGGACGAGCGAACGTGGAGAGGACGGGGCTACGAGCGAACGTGGATAGCAGAGTCTCGTGATTCTTTTTTTTTATAGAGGGGTAGGTCCATTATTGGGCTGGGCTTAGAGTATGCCATGCCACACCCAGACAGCCTATTAGCTCCGCCCATGGCTAGTGTTTGCCATCGGATGCAACGTTGGCACTGTTTATGCATGAGGTCCCTTTGGTGGGACTTGGTGGTCTAATCATGGCAGACAATGGTTGGACTGGCCACTAGTTGGATCCACAACAAGTTTGAAAGGGTGTAGCACATGTGAAAGGTCTAGAGGGGGGTGAATAATCTATTTAAAAATTCTACAAACTCACTAGAGCAAGAGGTTAGCAAATAACAAAGCGAAACCTTTTACTCTAGCTCTAATGGGGTGTTTGCAAGTTATCTATCCAACAATTCTAGTTGCTATTATCACTAGGCACACAAAAGCCATGTTTCTACATACACTAGAAAGCTGGGATGAACCAATTAGAATAATATAAAGTCCAATCACCGGGAGAAATCCAATAAAACAATCATAATGGAGACACAAGATTTTTCTTGTAAGGTTCACGTGCTTGATGACACGCTACGTCCTCGTTGTGTCGACCAATACTTGGAGGTTCAGCGGCTAAGAGGTGTTGCACGAACCTTGTCCTCGTTAGGACACCGCAAGAACTGACCCACAAGTGAGGTAGCTCAATGACACACGCAATCCACTAGAGTTGCCTTTAGCTCTCCGCCGGGGAAGGCACAAAACCGCTCACAAATTACCGAGAGATGGCCACGAACAATCACCAACTTGTGCCAATGCTCCTTTGCTGCTCCATGTCGTCTAGGTGGCGGCAACCACCAAGAGTAACAAGAAAACCGTAGCCAAATCGACCCCCAAGTGCCACTAAATGCAATCACTCAAGCATATGCACTTGGAATCACTCTCAATCTCACAAAGATAGTTAATCTATGAAGGAGATGAGTGAGAGGTGTTTGCTTAGGCTCACAAGGATGTCAAGTATACTAGAATGCCAAGAGTGTGAGCCCCAAGCCGGCCAAACGCTATTTATAGACACTCCAAACAAATAGAGCCGTTGGCTCTCTCACTGCATAGAAAAACGGGGGCGTCAAACACGCAGACGGTTAGTTGTCGGACGCTGGAACCCAGCGTCCGACACTCAGATGACAACCACGTGTCTTGATTTTGAATCTCATACATCGATCTCTAACGGTCACTTAAACATTCGAGTTCACAGATTCTAACCGTCAGATGCGTTAGGTGGTACACACTGGACGCGGCTCTCAGCACCAGACGCTCCTCAGGGAGCTCTGCAAAACGCACAAGCGTCGGACGCATCTGACGGGTCCTCACCGACGCTCCCTAGCGTCCGACACGCTCTGCAGAAGCTGCTCGCTCACGCGACCGCTGACGTCACTACTTCACCGAGCGCGGGAACAGTGTCAGAGCTGCGTCCGACATTCACTCGTCAAACGCTCCGACGCCCAGTTCAACAATGTGCTGCTCAGCCACTATACACCGGACGCTGGGCCAACGTCCGATGAGTGTTTTTTTAGAGAAAAACACTCCCGTGACTTCTCCAAACTTTCCACCGGCGTAATAGAAAATATATATTTTATTTTCTCAAAAACACTGAATCCCGCGGAGCTTGCTATTCCAATCCTTTAAGCTAGCAGCCACCCCCTTCACCCTTGTTGTCAACCTCTCCGCACTCCCCGCTGACTCCCAGCCCTCCTTGATAATATTTTTAAACCCCTCTTCTTTTAGCCACTTAGCTTCAAACTTAAAGGACCCCTTTGTGTTTGATTTCCTTCCCACCAATTCCTCTTCTGATTTCCTTCCCACCAGTCCCACCAGTTCCTCTCCGCACTGGTAATGCATGCCACTAATTAAGCGTGAAAATGGCATGCAAGTCGAGAAAAAACAATGCAGCCTATCTATGATACAAGTTTTGCTACGTATAGATCTTCCGGTCCAAAGGTAGCAATGGCTGGTTCCGAGAGTGACCAAATAGATGGTCTAGGTCTCTAGGAGATATTGTATTTACTGTATATACAAGGAAAATATAGAATAGTGCTAGCGAGAAAATAATATTAGCCAGTCTCGCACGTTTGCCGCCAAACAAATATCTATCACACTCAGCTTTCCACTTCATTCAGGCCTTGTTTAGTTCATTCCAAAATCCAAAATTTTTCTAAGATTCCCCGTCACATCGAATCTTACGGTACATGCATGGAGTATCAAATATAGATAAAAATAAAAACTAATTGCACAGTTTATCTGAAAATCACGAGATGAATCTTTTAAACCTAGTTACTCTATGATCGGATAATGTTTGTCAAATAAAAACGAAAGTACTACAGTTCCGAAAACCAAAAAGTTTTCGTAACTAAACAAGGCCTCAATGTCCGCACGTTTTAAAAAAAAATCTGTCACGCTCAGCTTTGCACTTCAATGTCCTTTTTTTTTATCGTTTCTGGAGACCGTCGCTAGCAGTTTCTTTCATGCCGTTGAGGACCCGCCTCATATGCCGCATGTAGCATACTACTATGAACTATAGGCCCTAGCTATGAAACTGTGTTGGCATGTGCTATGGTTGTGTGTGGAGCGAAGAAAACCATGACTGACCATTCAAGGGAAATCCACTCGAATCTAGCTATTGGAAAGTTTTCCAATTGAGAGAGAGAGGTGGTTCTAAGTGCTGGACCAATCAAAGATGTTCTAGACGATGATGGTGAGGTGTAGAAAATGACGGTAGCACGAGATTTTAAATCTAGTCGTAATTGTTGTTAGCTTTGCTCCGGCCACCACCAACTTCATGTCTATATGTTTTTAGAATACTATTAGGAGAATACCTCACGCGTTGCTATGGGGATTCCAGATAATTTAAAAAAAAATTAGACTATTTATATTTATAGTTATATGGACGAAATTATCTTAAATTAATTTTGATGAATGGTTTGGCTGACCAACTAAATGTATGTTAGTGGATGAAAAGATAACTATCATAATTATATGTGTTAGTTGGCTATAATTGTAAGTTCTAGTGGATTGTTGATGTGCATAGTTTGCATGTTGAGAGAATTTTCTAGTAGGGTTTAGCTTTATAAGAGTATAAGATGAATACAGGTATAGTTAAAAAGACACAAGTCATCCAATGAATTGTCTGTTTGTCTGCAAGCTATTTAATTAATGTTTTGTATGTAGCTAAAGATCAATCGCGAGTAGCATTTTGGATACCATTTTGTTGTTATTTGATAGAAAATGGTGAAGCATGAACATCATTACAAAAGGTAGCACGATAGCATTCATCAAAATAGGTATCTATTATACAGCAAACTCCATTGGTCAGATACTACAGCAAACTGCAACTGGTACAAGTTTTCAGAAAAAGAGAACCGACACCAGATAGTAGATAAACTAAGTTTTCCATCCTCTGCTAGCAACAGGTTTCAATTTCTCTCCAAGCTCCCTTATAACTTCTAACATATTTCTAAAAATTGCAGACAACAGATAGTTGACAGCATATGATAGATAAGCCAAATTGCAACCATAGAACAATTTCAATGAACCTGCTAGTGCTAGTTTTAGAAGCAAACCCCATCCAATTCCATATTAGACTTGTTAACTGCACAAGATTGCATTAGTATGAATGAACCATTTGGTTGGTTATCTGCAAGACAACTTGCATATTCAGACCGTAATTCTCAAGAGGGGCTAAATTAGGAAAAGCAATACTAAGTGATGAAAAGTTAGATGATGCCAGGCTAAGGCCCCCTTTGGTTGGGCTTAACCTGCTTCGACATTCAAAAAAGTCAAAAATCAACCAAAGGGACGGCAACCATAGCTATTTTTACTCTAGTACAAAACTCACAGTAGCTCCTCTTGCTTTGACCTGTTGTGTTTTTACTCTAGTACAAAACTCATAGCATCTCCTCTTGCTTTCACCTGCTATGAAGGTGGGCAACTTTAAAGAATTTACCCACCTACCACTGTTTATGAAAGATATCGGTTTATTTTTGATTTTCTTCCGCGTCTTTCCATCCGACGTCTAGATGTCGCCGCTCTGCCGACCCCGTGTCCCCTCCCTCTTTGGCTTTCCCACGGCCCCTCCCTCTTCGGCGACCCCATCATCCCGAAGGCGAAGACGGACCTCTGTTCCAGCGCGCACCTCCTGCTGGTGGGTCTGTCTCCAGGCACTCGCCGGACACGCAGCACCACATGCTGAAGTGACGGAGGCAGAGGCACGAGACCCGTAGTTGGGAAGACCTCGTCGGCGGCCACTAGACTCTTGCATCGACGTCCATGGCCGGAAGGTCTTTACAAGAACAAGACCGCACATCTGCCCATTTTGGCTCATATACATGAAACCTATATGTTGATGTTGCAAGTATGCGCCCTGCGCCCCATTTTGACCAGACGAATAGCCAATCCCAGATTGTGGGATAAACCACACCATTGTTACACTGGTGGAACGGGCATATTCCTGCATTACAGGAAACGCCAGTGCTCTGCGTTTGGTCACCACTACCGGAAGCCACGTGATGCTGCTCGGCTCGGAGCACCTGATAAATCATGCAGCAAAGCATTATTATTATTATTATTATTATTATTATTATTATTATTATTATAAATCACTAAAATTTAATAGAAATAGAAGGAAGGTTTAAAAGGCTGAAAAGATGGGGATTGTCAGTGAAGCTTTGTACCGGCGGTCATGCAAGTCCCTCACTGAATCCACATATCTGGGGTTTGGATCGGTTTCTTCTCCATCTCCATCTGGACCAAGGAACCCTAATTTTGTTTGGTTGCTTCGATGGATCGTGCGTTATGTTTCTGGAATCTTTTTATGCCGGAACCTCTGAGGAATCGAATCCAGATCTTTCCTACTATAGTCCACACAATTTGTTGTGTGTTTCTAATCGATTTATTTATTTATTTATAGTTCTTTTTGGATTCTGAGTTTTTATCTTTGGCCGTTTTGTTTTTCCCTTCTAAAGAATTCTATAGGGACATGGCGGACACAACGACAGACTGAAATTTTCGCAACTGGATCCGGCGTGTGGTCCTGCGGCTTCCCTGCTGCAGCTTCCCGATGGGCGGCGGGTGGCGGGTGGCTGCAGCTTCCCGGTGTGCGGCAAGTCGGCAACCGGATCCGTCGTGCTCTAGGCTTTCCTTATTCTTAATAGGACTTTCTTTTTTTCGTCTTTCACAAGGCCAATTCCGGACGGACTCGTATTGCAGGCAGAAAGAGAGGGAACAGACAGAAAGTTTAGGCAGACTGAAATTTTCACAATTAAGTATTAGGGAAAGATTATTACTACGACGTATATCGACTCACTGCTGAGGATGAAACTATATACTATATATATAGTCTCGTTTGGCAGGGCTTCTCCAGCGGTTTCAGAAGTTGTTTGGAGCCGTTTTCTGTCAAACAGGATAAAATAAAATGACTCCACTGATGAAGGGGTGTTTGGGACAGCTCCACAAACTCCACCGTAGAGCAGCTCCACAAAAACTGGAGTTTGTGAGGTGCTCTTACAACTCCACCTTTTTTCCTCGAACTGAGTGCGTGGAGCTGAAACCGTTTGGCTAAAAAACGTGGAGCAAAGCTGAAAATGTGGAGCAGAGCAGTCCCAAATACCCCATAAAAATGTGCTATCACAAAGCTTTTGGGTGCGATGGAGCAAAAAAAAAAATAGTTTTTCTCGAGCTTCACCTCATCCTACCTGGCGTTATGTGAGAGCATATTTAAGAAATGAGTTGTTTTGTCAAATGATTTACCAAAACGGCTCTAGCTCCACCAATAGAGTTGTTCGTGAAGCAAGCCTTCAAAACAGCTTCACTAATAAAGTATAAAGTGGAGCCTTACCAAACAGGCGATTCATAGAGGATTGCGTCAATGAACAACCATGCTACTAATAATTAAGTGATTAATTAAGCTGAGTAGGAAATTTGGAAATCACTTTTGGCGCTGGTTGCTCGCGTAGAGGCCAGACGACACGAGAGTGACGACGAGAGCAAAGACCATGCAGGCGCTCCCTTGAACAAGTGCACGACACCGATAAATGATGCCACACGAGCCGGCCGGCCGGAGCACCCAAGAAAGTGTGAGAGCGAAACCGAGAGAGCCGCCGGCAGCCATGTCCGACACGTCGTCGTCGCCTCCGCCGGAGCAGGTGTTGCTGCTGCCGACTGACCGGTCCTCGTCCTCGTCGTCCTCGGACGACAGCCACGACGGCGACGACGACAGTGACCTCGTCATCGCAATCGCAACCCACCGCCAAACCTACGGCGAGGAGGAAGAAGCAGGGCAGCGTCGTCGTGCCGGTCGTGGTCGCAGTCCCATCATGGCCATGCCACCGGCCCCCGCGTTGTTCGCGCCCTGGGTCGTCGTCAGAGGCGGCGGCGTGACGCCGGCGCCGGCGGCGTCCATCGAGGCTCTGCCCACGGTGGAGGTGTCGGAGCCCGGCGCCGTCTGCGCCATCTGCAAGGACGACCTCCCGCTCGCGGCCGCCGCGCGGAGGCTCCCCTGCGGCCACCTCTACCACTCCTCCTGCATCGTGCCGTGGCTCGAGGTGCACAACTCCTGCCCCATCTGCCGCTGCCGCCTCCCCTCCGAGAACACCGGGCCTGCAGCAGGGGAGGTGCCGCCGGCACCGGCGTCGGAGCAGGACCCGCCGCCCGCCGCTGCTGGCACTGATCTGCAGGTCCCCGCGCAGGCTGTTAGTGGGGAAGGAGAAGAGACGATTATTGTGCCGTCCGTCTGAGTCTGATTTCTGCAGTCTTCGATGTTGTGTTGTTAGCTACTACATGCCTAAATCTTGTATGTTGTTGGGAAATGAGCTTTGGTTTAATCATCACTGAGCAAATGCATGCGAGGAAACAATGAAGCGATGCATCCATCGATTTTTTTTTGACAACATCTGATCCTACTATGGCTATTGACGATAATGGGAAAAGAAAATGGGAATTTGCTTAATTTGGCCATGGTATTTTTGTTAGGAATGGAAATGTTGATGCTTTTGGTCCGCCCTTCACCGCCATTATTACATTTGCATGAACCACACTTTGATCACACAAAGAAATATTCTTGACCACTCGCAAATACCGGACGCGTCCGGTATCAACTCGGACACGTCCGAGATACACGAGCACACAGCACCTAGCTGTTTCTGTTCTCCAGCTTCTCCAAAACCTACACACAGCTTGTATGAAGATGTATAGAAATACAACACCCTACAAAAAGGTATCCAACACAGATAATACAATTTATATAAGAAGTGCTGTGCTGTTCAACTCGGACACGTCCGGCTTGATCTCGGACGCGTCCGGAATTCACGAGCAGAGGATATTCAATCCTTGTGCTGTGAAACTTCTTCCTCTTCCTGCAAGAGTCTCAATCACAGTATATATGATACTAGAACCCTGCAGAGAAGCTCACACAAGAGATAAGACACAAATTTCAAATGTAATGCGAAGGGAGACACAAAGTTTGTTTTACCGAAGTTCGGTCTCCGTAGAGACCTAATCTCCGTTGAGGGGGCTACGGGTAAGGCACTCGATGACCTAGAGGATACCACTAAGGTCACTCTAGCTCAAAGGTCCTCCCTAGAGAATTACCGCGAAGGTAACTCTAGCCGGAGTCTCTTCCAACTCCAACTCCTCCTTCCACTAGATGATTTCTTCCCTTACAGAGGCGAAATCCGACCTGCACAAACAATCCGAGGCAACCACAAACACTTGGGTGCTCTCCGACGACGCCTAACCGTCTAGGACCGAAGAGTCCAAGAGTAACAAATGCAAATCACGAAATAGACAATATGCTCAAGTGCTCAAGTGGTGGCTTGCTCTCAAAACCGAAAAACTTTCAACCCACAAGTTGGATTTGTCAATCTAGACCAAACACTCACAAAGAGAGGGTTGTGGGAGAGTTAGCAAAGCTCAGCAAAGTGTCTCCAAACCCGTAGAATTAGCAGCCCAAAAGAAAGAGGGCTGAGGGGTATATAAAGACAGTTTTGAAAACTAGCCGTTAACTAGCCGTTGGCCATACCGGACGCGTCCGGTATCATACCGGACACGTCCGATATGGTTGAGGCCAACAGACTTACCCCTGTTAGCTTGCTACTCCCTACCACGGAGAAGCCTACGTCGGAACTCCCGACGTACGTCGGAACTTCCGACAAGTCAGCACTACTGACGCGCACCGGAAGAGCTGACGCGCGCCAGAACAACTCCCTGGTCACCGCAACCCAAAAAGTAAGTATGCGCAACAATACTCATACCGGACGCGTCCGGTATGCACGACCTATGCACATTGAGTTCAACTCTCAGGTTAGTCTCTCTAAGACCTCACATGGGTTGACTTGAGCACTAGAGAGTATTAATCCATGATCATGATGCATCCCTCTTAATAGTACGGCTTTCCTATCAACTCAAGAACAAAAGATAAATCAAATTGAAACCACTTGAGAAGCTTCCATCAAACCAAAGCCTTTCTTTCAATTCTTGATAAGCTGAGGATGTCATCATGTCAAACTTATTTTCATCTTGAGCATAGCCATCTTGAGCACATGACTTGGTTCCAATCAATAGATAGATTTGACTCCAAATGTACCAAGTCATTTCCATTAACTACTTCAAGTCATATGTTGCTTTGAATCATCCCATCAATTTTATACTTTTCATTTTTGCTTTCATATGAGTGATAGCTATCTTCACAATAAGTAAGCCTTTTTCAATAATTCCATTTGCAATGTTGTTTTGTGCTTGAACTAGATTGCTTCATATAACAATGCATAATTTTGGCTTTTGTAAGCTTGGATCAAATACCTGTGAGATAGCTTTTCCCTGTTTCACACTTAGCAACATCATTAGTTCCTTTAATCATGGTTGTCATTCAATCATCCAAAACACATTAAGTGGCTTAATGCACTTACAATCTCCCCCTTTTTGGTGATTGATGACAACCTTGATTAAAGCTTACAAAAGATAATAAAATTAAGCTCTTGGGTTTAATGATTTATTTGAAGCTCCCCCTTAATATGTGCAATATGAGTGGAATTCATAATGAGACCTATAAAGGTCAATTTGCACATTTTAAGTGAGTGTCAAGCTCCCCCTAAATCATTGCATCCAGTGCAAGTGAGTGTGAACAATAAGACCGTGATGCACATGACATGTATAAAATACACAAGAATAAATATGAAACATACACCAACACATGTCAGGGCAGCACATTTGTAAAAAAATTAGAAATCTAAAAATTATAACCAACACACATAGCAAACATCACATAGATTTCCCAAGTCCACAAGTCACTAAGAAAAAGACCATGTCTTATTCAACATCTCACATAGACTCAACAAGATACAAGATGATATAACAAGTCTCATGATAAATATAACCAGTCTCATACATCAAAGAGCTCATCATAGACACTACAGCTGCAGTACATATCTCAGAATATGCCAAACATGAAAACACATATCTCAGAATATGCCAAACATGAAAAACATCTGAAGCTTTAATCAATATCTCTCCCCCTTTGTCATCCATCTCCAAAAAATGTACAGGAACAAGCATATGACATAGGAGGGCTGCAAGATGTAATTGGCTGTCTCTCACTCGTCATCATCATCATCATCATCATCATCGTCATCTCCATACCTCTGATCTGGAGAGCGAGAAGTACCTGGTGGGCGAGAACCACTCTGTCCTGGGTCACCTAGATGGCCATAGCCACCAAAGCCACTAGAGGTCCCCGCACCACCAAAGCCGTGGTCATAGTCGTAGGACTCACCAAAGTAAAGAAAACTGTCCCACCAGTGCTCCTGTGACTGCTGCTGCAAGGGCGCCTCAGGCTACTCGCCCTGGTCTGTCTGACCCTACTGGACCTGTGGTGGAACTAGCTGTGACTGAGAGTATCCACCAAACTCCTACTGAAACTCTCTCTCATATCTAGCCTGCTGCTGCTCAAAAGTCTCAGGCTCACTAGCAGCACTGTTAGAAATAGGAGACCTCGGAGTAGGAAGCTCATTCTTCTGTGCAAGCTCCTTGAGAGTACGAGTATCCTTCCTCCTTGCTTCTCTCTCATGGTGCTGTCTAGTCTTGATTGCATTCATGTCCTTGCACATCCCAAATATAGCACTGAAAAACTTCCTAATGGGAGAAGGAGGGGCACGGCTACGTGAAGAAGACCGGGAAGGACCACGAGGTGGAGTAGGGTGTGCTGCTGAACCTCCTTCTATTGCTGCTCCTAGAGGTGACAAATCAATCTCAGCCAAGTCAGCAGCAATCTTCATAACCTTGTGCTGCTTGTCATACTCAAAGGAGTAGCATGTCACCTGTCGAATCATATAAGTGATGTAAGGTGCATAGCCACATCCCTTGACTGGTCTCTCACCCACTGACTTGATCTCATTCCAAATGAAATCAAACACACTGAATGGTCTAGCATCAGGCAACATCCTCATCAATAGATTTCTGCTATAATCTCCCACATTGCCCTTGTCTCCAACCTTGCAGGCAATGGTCTTCCTGAACATCCTATCCAAGTATCTGTATGTGGGGAAAAAACCTTTCACCTTCCCCACAACTGCTCCTCTAAAGCCTGGAATGTACAGCTGTCCCATCCTCTCTGGAGGTGTCACTATCTCATCATGAATCTTGTCTCTAGCAAGGTCCTCCTCATCAAAACCAAGATATCCAGCGAAGGCTGCATACTCAACACTGAAACACTCGCCAGCTGTCATCCAGTGCATCACCCTATCTGAATCAACATACAAAGTGGCATAGAACTGAGCCACTATCTCTGTGTTCCAATCATGCTTGAAAGACATGATCTCACTAGCACCAATCCATGCACAAATATCAACAGCTCTATCAAGTGAAGGCTTCTTGTGAGCCTTCAACTCCTTCCACTTAGCCCACTGAGACTTGATGACCACATGATTTCTAGTCAAAATAACAGTGGTGTAGAAGTCAATCTGAAACAGAGTGCGAAACCTGTAGTCATACATCACCTGCTGCTGAGTCCTGGGATCCTCACTTCTAAGGGTCTTCACTCTCTTTGTCATCCCTGTGCCCTTGTAATTTGCTCTCTGCACAAAATCTGGCACATTAGGAGCATAGACTCTAGGATGCCCCAAGTGACGCCCACCTCCCTGTCCTAGCTATTGTGCTGGTGGTACATTCTAGGCCTGCACATGGTCTTCATCACTATCCTCAGACTCTTGACCATTGCCTGACTCATGCCTAGACTCAATCTCACCTCTGGCCTCAACTCTAAACTGATCTGACTCTGAAGCAGATGAAGAATCATCATCATCACTACCTTCTCCATAATCAGCTGGTGCTCTATCTGCAAGCCTACCAGATTTCCTCCTCACACCTCCACTGCCACTGCCACTACCGCTGCCAGCTGCTCTTCTAGCTTCCCTTGTTCTTTTGTAGTACCTCATGGCAGTGGGATCATTCTTGTGCTTAGCTCGTGGCTCAATCCATCCGTCTCTAGTCATGATCTCCCCCATGAGAGTGGAGAAAAAGTTGGGCCTTCGATTTCTCGCTGCAGATCCTTAACTCTTGATGCTTGGTGACTCCAATCCACCCTCCTCCCTTCCTTTTCCACGGACAACTCACGAAATCGCCAATGTGATGAGAGAGAAGAGGTAGTTGAGAGGGAGAGAAGGGAATGAAGAGAGAACAGGTCTGAAGGGGTACGCTGCTTCTTTAACCCCGCGCATACCGGACGTGTCCGAGATGGAGCCGAACGCGTCCGAGATGCTCGGGCTCCAAATAGTTTGCTGAATTTCTTATTTTTCTTGATCCAAGACCCCTTCTATGTTAACACTGAGTCCAAACACATATATACTTAATCCAATCATTTATCATCTCTTTTCTTTACAATTTGTACTCCAAAATATTTCAAATCTTTTTTTGAAATTTCTTCAAGAATTCTTTCCTCGGTCTTATGTCCATGAGTCTTATGATGTCTAGAGATGTGAGGAAGAGATAAGAGAGTGACTTAGGACTTGAGAGAATCATGCCGAGTGTGATTAGGCAGTCAATCAACCAAGGAGAACAATAACCACACTCAGCATGATTAGGCCACAAAGACCCAGAACCAAATGTTTTCACAACCCACTCAGCCTACTCATGCTACTAGAGATTTTGAAAAGATTCTACGTTAAGTCAATCAAATGCACATTCTAGCATAAGGGCCTCATATGCACTTACAATGCTCATATAAAACCATACCTTAGCCTTGAGCCCCTATGAATACCACTGAGTGTATCTTGAAGTATGGTCATCAACATTTGAAGTCCAATCACCAGATGACCATACATAATTTTTAATTTTATTGATCCAATTTTATCAAGGTCTACAAGCTCAAATCATAGGTCAGTAAACTCACAAACTCATTAATATGATGGACTTATGATAAATGAGGTTCAAGGATCAATTCTTGGCTTGCAAACCGAAGTTATTTCACCCACGTAAATCTCGGACACGTCCTAGACAATGACGGACACGTCCGACATGTGCCACATCCCTGCAATAAATGATCTGGGCAGTAGAACTAGTCCTGGACCACTATTAATGGTTAAATACTAAAGTGCTTCTGGCCCAAGTCTTTTCATGAGCTTTTCATCAGAAATTTCTGCCCCAAGAATACCAGACACGTCCGGCCCAATGTCGGACACGTCCGACATGCATAGGACAGAAACTAATCATTTTGTTTTCTGGCCATTCCTTTTGCCTTTGAATTGACCTGCACATAGGTGAAAATATTGCTCTACTAGAGAGACATTGATGGCATCGAATGGCAAGTAAGAATGTGGTCAAATTTACTTAGTCACTTTCTCAAATATCACAAATATTGCTATTTGTGAAATATTAAGCATGAGTGACTAAACTAACTGGTTTAGGTACTTCTCACCGATGATGAAGATGAAGTGAATGATACGACAATTTAGTTTGCTTTGGGTCAACTACATATTGAAGATTGATGAACAAGTTGATAGGTTGAGCGTGTCAAATGTAAGGACATGGTATGCTTTCTCAACCACCCCAAAGCCTTCATCTTCACCAAGTACCTACAATCACAGCTTAGGCACACTTTGGTACCCAACTCTTGTTGGGTCCTATAGAGTTAGTTGCAATGTGCTTAGGCACCCAAGTGGCTCTAGTGCTAGCATGTGGTGAATACCTTGCTTGGCTAGTACTAGATCCATTTGTGGTCCTTCTAAGCTTATCATTGGAAACATATGCATTTGGCTTGGTCATGTTACCTTTGGGACAATCATAGCTTAGATGTCCCTTTCTTCTACAATTGTAGCAAATGCGGCCTTTGTTGCTACAATCCTTGTTTTGTTTGTTGTGACACTCATATATCATGTGTCCAACCTCATTGCATGCATAACATCTTCTTGTTGCAACTTGAGCCTTGTTTCTTATCTTCTTGAAATCCTTGCAAGTATTGCTCAAGTGGCTTATTTTGTCGCACTTGATGCTAGCTTTAGGTTCATCCATCTTGAGTTGGTTTGCCAACTTGCTAGAGGCCTTTTTCTCGGCCACCTCACACTTGTTGGCCCAACTCTTGTTTGGACACATATCTCTCATGTGCCCATATGCCCCGCAACCATAGCATAACCTTTTACTATGTTTCTTGCTCTTGGTTGACATCGCTTTGCTTGTGATGTGGTTAGTTTGTTGTATGTTGGAGGAAGCAAGATTTGAACCCTTCTCAAGCTTCTTCACCATGTTTTCACGGTTATCTTGAGAAGGTTGTGCTTTCTCCTTATCCTTCAACCTAATCACATCTTTCTTCAATTTTTCTACTTCTTCCTTGAGCCTAATGTTTTCCATAGGATCATGCTCAATCAAAGATTGGCTAGCTTGAGAAGCACACTCATTAGCATAAGAAATATTTAATTTAGAGGGAGTGCTAGTGAGTGGGTGAGTGTGAGGTTGAGAGGATTTTACCATTGTAATAACAACCTCATGCGCTATCTCAAGTATGGCATGTGATTCTACTAGGCTTTCATGTGAACATTTGAGTTGCTCATGCACAACTTGAAGAGTGTTGAAGTTGCATGAAATCTTGTCAAGCCTTTTCTTGAGCTCGAAGTTTTCCTTTTCTAGTTGAACAACACTAGAAAGAGCATTAGTAACCAAATCATGCTCAATTGACAATTTTTCATACCTCTCATTCATTTCCTTTAGCTCTTCAAGCTTGGATATGGGGGACTTGTCTTGATCATGAAATTTTTTATCTTGTTCCTCATTTACTAGCTTCATGAACATGAGCTTGTCCTTGCTGCTAAGGTGATCAAGCAAGTGACTATCTCCATTTTCACTTTCTCTTTGATCATCCTCTTGAGCCTTCTCTTGCTTGGTTCATTTCTTCTTCTTTTTCTTGCTCTTCTTGGCCATGAGACACAAGTGATGAGAGTCATTGGATTCTATCGTTGACTCATCACTTGGTCTCCACTGAGGTGCATAATTGCTGCATTGATCTGCTTGATGTTCTGCTGCCACAGCCATACCGGACACGTCCGGCATCATGTCGGACACGTCCAGTATGCGCTGCACTGCCAGCACAGCAGCATCTGCCTTGATCAGCTTCAGCTCTGCACTCTTGAGGTTGCTGGATATTTCTTCATTGCAGTGAAGTAAGGTGGACATATTATCCTTTGTTTTCCACACATAGCACTCATTGTCATTGGGTTTTCCATATAACTCATACAATTTGATCCAAATGACATGAGCACTTGATGGAAGAGTTTGTCCATTGAAAATTGCTTCATCCTGAACCTCTACACTTAATGTACTCAAAATGACATTAGTAGCTAGAGCATTGAGTTGCACATATATCTCTTCCTCTTTTGGAATATTCTTATAACTAAACCAATCGACTATGGAATGAGATATACTTGCATCCACAATCTGCTCTACAAGTGGACTGATAGTCCGAAAAGTATTGAGTACATGAATTGACCAAGATAGAAAGTTTGAACCATCATTTTGGAGAAGTATGGGATCCATGTTAATAGGCGTCGACATCCTTTTCTCATAAGCGGTGAAGCTCGATCGTGAGACCTTGCTCTGATACCAATTGAAAGGACCAAGGATGCGCCTAGAGGGGGGGTGAATAGGCGTTTCTGAAAATTTACAACTTAAAATGCGGAAACAATTAGAACTGGAGTTTTCCACGCAAATGAAAAACTCCACACAAAGATAATCAGAGAAACAATTGTAAACAATATTAAATAAGTTTAACAACTGCACCACAGAGATTAGATCACACAAAGAAATATTCTTGACCACTCGCAAATACCGGACGCGTCCGGTATCAACTCGGACACGTCCGAGATACACGAGCACACAGCACCTAGCTGTTTCTGTTCTCCAGCTTCTCCAAAACCTACACACAGCTTGTATGAAGATGTATAGAAATACAACACCCTACAAAAAGGTATCCAACACAGATAATACAATTTATATAAGAAGTGCTGTGCTGTTCAACTCGGACACGTCCGGGTTGATCTCGGACGCGTCCGAAATTCACGAGCAGAGGATATTCAATCCTTGTGCTGTGAAACTTCTTCCTCTCCCTGCAAGAGTCTCAATCACAGTATATATGATACTAGAACCCTGCAGAGAAGCTCACACAAGAGATAAGACACAAATTTCAAATGTAATGCGAAGGGAGACACAAAGTTTGTTTTACCGAAGTTCGGTCTCCATAGAGACCTAATCTCCGTTGAGGGGGCTACGGGTAAGGCACTCGATGACCTAGAGGATACCACTAAGGTCACTCTAGCTCAAAGGTCCTCCCTAGAGAATACCGCAAAGGTAACTCTAGCCGGAGTCTCTTCCAACTCCAACTCCTCCTTCCACTAGATGATTTCTTCCCTTGCGGAGGCGAAATCCGACCTGCACAAACAATCTGAGGCAACCACAAACACTTGGGTGCTCTCCGGCGACGCCTAACCGTCTAGGACCGAAGAGTCCAAGAGTAACAAATGCAAATCACGAAATAGACAATATGCTCAAGTGCTCAAGTGGTGGCTTGCTCTCAAAACCGAAAAACTTTCAACCCACAAGTTGGATTTGTCAATCTAGACCAAACACTCACAAAGAGAGGGTTGTGGGAGAGTTAGCAAAGCTCAGCAAAGTGTCTCCAAACCCGTAGAATCAGCAGCCCACGTTAAAGACAGTTTTGAAAACTAGCCGTTGGCCATACCGGACGCGTCCGGTATCATACCGGACACGTCCGATATGGTCGAGGCCAACAGACTTACCCCTGTTAGCTTGCTACTCCCTACCACGGAGAAGCCTACGTCGGAACTCCCGACGTACGTCGGAACTTCCGACAAGTCAGCACTACTGACGCGCACCGGAAGAGCTGACGCGCACCAGAACAACTCCCTGGTCACCGCAACCCAAAAAGTCAGTATGCGCAACAGTACTCATACCGGACGCGTCCGGTATGCACGACCTGTGCACATTGAGTTCAACTCTCAGGTTAGTCTCTCTAAGACCTCACATGGGTTGACTAGAGCACTAGAGAGTATTAATCCATGATCATGATGCATCCCTCTTAATAGTACGGCTTTCCTATCAACTCAAGAACAAAAGATAAATCAAACTGAAACCACTTGAGAAGCTTCCATCAAACCAAAGCCTTTCTTTCAATTCTTGATAAGCTGAGGATGTCATCATGTCAAACTTGTTTTCATCTTGAGCATAGCCATCTTGAGCACATGACTTGGTTCCAATCAATAGATAGATTTGACTCCAAATGTACCAAGTCATTTCCATTAACTACTTCAAGTCATATGTTGCTTTGAATCATCCCATCAATTTTATACTTTTCATTTTTGCTTTCATATGAGTGATAGCTATCTTCACAATAAGTAAGCCTTTTTCAATAATTCCATTTGCAATGTTGTTTTGTGCTTGAACTAGATTGCTTCATATAACAATGCATAATTTTGGCTTTTGTAAGCTTGGATCAAATACCTATGAGATAGCTTTTCCCTGTTTCACACTTAGCAAGATCATTAGTTCCTTTAATCATGGTTGTCATTCAATCATCCAAAACACATTAAGTGGCTTAATGCACTTACACCTACTGAGGAAGTAACGGTAAATTGGTAGTAAATTGTTGCTCATGGATTGGAATTTAGGAAGAACATCAAGAACTGAATTTCTCACGTAGGGGCTCTCACGCCGTCTCGCTCGCGAGGCGACTCGAGGGTGACCTAGTCCAGTCTCTGACCACCACACCCTCCCCGGCGAGCACAACCGCTACTGCCGCGGCTCTTCGCCAGCGACAGCCCTGGCGGCGGCGGCCAGCGGGCGGCACCCAAAAAGGCTCACCCCGCATGTTTCTATCCTCCATCATTCCTTTCTTCCCAATCCAAAGTCCCTCAAGCATATCTTGATCTGCTAGCACTTTGGTCAGATCCTTGCTTCCAATGGCTGGATCCGTGTTCGTTCGGGACGGATGCATGTGAAGGGTCCAAATGGCTAGAGGGGGGGTGAATAGCCTATTTAAATTTTCTACAAACTTCAACTAGACAAGTTGATTAGTAAAACAAAAGGCGAAGCTATTCTAGCACTAGCACAACTAAGCTAAGCAAGCCACCTACACAAGTCTAGCAAGAAAGCTAAACACTAGTTACAACAAGAAAGCACAACTAGAAACTTGCTACACTCCTAAACAAGAAGACTAAACTAAACAGGCTAAACAACTAGCAAGGTAAACAAGTAAGTAAAGGAGTGAAGAGTGATTGTTATACCAACGTTGTAGAGTAGAGATATATCCAACCAATCACTCACAATCACAAGAGAATCCTCGGCAAGAGATGACACAAGATTTTTTACCGAGGTTCACTTGCTTCTCGGCAAGCTAGTCCTCGTTGTGGCGATACACCCACTTGATGGATCACGAGCTAATTGGCAATCCAAAGCCAAACCCTCAGCGGGTGCCGCACATCCACTCACAAGATGGGGATCCTCCAAGCCACGAGCAATCCACTAGAGTAGCCAATTGTGATCTCCCACGGGGAAAGCTCAAGAACCCCTCACAAGTCACTTGGTGAGGCTCGAAACAATCGCCAAGCACGAGCTCAACACCACCGCTGCTCCAAGCCGTCTAGGGCGTCGGGAAACACCCAAGAGTAACAAGAAATCCACAGCAAACTCAAGAATCAAGTGCCACTAAATGCAATTCTCAAAGCAATGCACTTGAATCTCACTCAATCTCACTAGGATTAGCAATCAAGCAAGGAGATGAGTGGAGGGAGTGTTCTCTAGCTCAATGTATGTCTCAAGTAATCAAATGTGCAAGAGAGTGCCTCCCAAAGCCGGCCACCTTCTATTTATAAGCCCTTCAAAGAAACTAGCCGTTGGCCACTTTCACTGGGCTGAAAACGGGGACACCGGACGCTACTAAGTGATCACCGGACGCTCGACCCCCAGCGTCCGGTGCTCAGGGAAAGGCCACGTGTCCTCTTTGAATCTCGCGTGTCAGATTCTAACGGTCACCTGCGGACCACCGGACGCTCTGCAAGTCCACACCGGACGCGTCCGGTGCTCACCGGACTCAAGCGCAGAGAGTTTGTCAAACTCGCGACCTCACCGGACGCTGGGCACCGGACGGTCCGGTGCTCACCGGACTCGTGCGCAGAGAGGGTTGCAAAAACCCCTCACATCGGACGCTAACCACCGGACGCTACCAGAGTGCGTCCGGTGCTCAACCCTAGCAGAGTCAAGCTCTGACAGTACACCGGACGCTCGGGCCAGCGTCCGGTGCCTCCGCACTGAGCGTCCGGTGAGTGTTTCCCACTAAGAAACACTTCCGCTACTTCTCCAAATTTCCCACCGGCGCAATAGAAAATATACACTTATTTTTCTCAAAAGCTCGGCGGGAGGGAGAGAGGAACCCACAGCCCTCTCAACCCTAGGAAAACCACCTCCTTTGCAAAATAGCACTTGATTCGAGAGATGACCGTGATTTCCCCTCTTGATAGTCGGCTATCTATTCTAAACCCGGTCAATCACTTCTCTACTCATCTTAGACCGGCAAAAGTACAACCCTATGTTTATACCTTTGCCTTGATAACTTTGCTCCTCGTCTATCATCATGAACTCCACATTATGCTTCATCCCTTTGTGATCATGTGGCCCCCTTTCCATGCCACCATGCACCTTCATCACATGTGTTGCTATGCCTAACTCAAATCACTTAAACACAAGGCATTAGCAACTCGGTGTCATTAATTACCAAAACCAAACTTGGGCTTTCAGCGTGCTCCCTCCTCTCCTTTCCTCCCATTGGCGACCTTAGAACCTCCAGCAACAAGGACGCCTGTCGGCGGTCATGGAGGCTGGCGCAGCTCTGGATCCATGGCTTAGGGGCCTGCAAACGACGCCCTTGCCCTCAATCCGGCTCTGTCAGGGCGCAACGTACAGTGGCAAGAAGATGCTTCTCTGATGGTGGATGCTCTGCTCGCTCAATCTGCGGCTTGCTCCTGGCGCTTCTAGAGCGGCCTTCACTAGATCTAGTGGCCCTGTGGCCGAATCCGATGACCCCTGCCATCGATCTAATAGCGTTGGCACGGCTTCAACTTCTTGCGGTGGCGGCAGTGGCCATGGAGAGTCAGGGGCATTGGTGGGTCTCTGACGCTCGAGGTGGCCGCGTGGTGGTGTGGTGCTCGCTGGTAGCTGAGGCTATGGCACTGCTGGGCATAGCGGCCTGCAGTAGTGTGCGGCTCCCGATCGTGGGACTAGGCGCGACCGTGCGGCAGGACCCAGTCACAGGGCCCACATGGGCGTTGTGCCTCTTGACGTGCTCCACAACGATGCGGTCCTCCAACGAGCGGTGCAGTCTCTGCACTTCCACGCCAGCTCACTCTAGCAAGTCGAGAGACTATGGTCCATGAGTTAGGAAAGCTTAGGCGAGAGCCTTGCACGACCCTGTATGTGCGATCGACGGCGATGCCCTCCAGCACCGGTTACCTCCTTGGAGGCGTCGATAATTTAGGATCCCAACTCTATGACTGTAGTTTTGTCCCTTCCCTCCTGGTGAAAACCTAGCTCTAGTTTTCTAGAGACGGTGGTGGCGACATCGTCAACGCCATTGACCCTCTTGAGAGCGCCACTGTGGAGGGATATATTCCAACTCCTGTCGCGGCCTTGTGTTCTCTCCGTTTGCTCTCTCCCCAATGTTGTTGTTGGACCCTCTTGGGTGACACTGGCTCTGGTTGTTGGTCATTGCCGATGTTTCAACGAGTGTCCTCCTCTTGCGTCTTTGCTCCGTCGACGGTCTCCTTGATGGTGCCACAAAAACAAATGACAGGTGGTGTTTCCACCGCTGACGCCCTCCATGGCTTTCTCCCCCGTGGATGGCATTGGATGGTGGCATGTGGGCCTGGATGTGCTAGAGGATGTCACCATCAGCTCCAAGGGAGCTCGCCATGTCTGATGATCCTAGGCTTGCGTGTCCGTCGCTACTCTTAGTCCCCATCTCACTGGTTGGCCCTGAGATGGAGGGCGGCAGTGGAGTGGCGTAGCTACAAGGAGTGGTGGAGGGCACAACGGTCACGGTAAAACCAGCGAGTATGTTGTTCGGTGGTGGTGCAAATCGACGTTCGGTTGGCATCTTTTAGCTTATGTTTAGGCTTATCCTTGAGTCTATTGAGTGTTGTTGTTGATGATGGTGTTGGTGTTGTAATCTCTCTCTTTCCCTAGTCCTAAACCTTTTTGTAAACTTTAGGGTCCTGGACCCTCCATACACCGGCATGCCGAAATCAATAAAAATTTATTCAGGTGGGGCTCTCACCCCTCTGGTGATGTCTTCATTTTTTTTGGAAAGCAGTTTCTTCTATTCAGTTCATGGTCATTTTTAGTTACAAAACTCTCAGAATTTATACTTCGACTGGCACACCTACCGACTTACAACTCAGGCAAGTCCACTCGGCCCAAAACATAAATCCGCCCCAGATCACCTAGCCACTGCTAAAGCCTCGTAACACTTCACATTGTCATCTCAGTCTTCGATCTGTTTCATGGAAAATAATGTCAAAAGCTAGCCCCTATGTATGTGGTCAGCATATAATAAAGGAACAAATGTAAATTGTGCTAGTACACTGTGATTTGGAAAATTTAATCAGCTAACTCCGCATTTGCATTGCTCAGAGCTTCTAAAAAGCTCATTGTTGACTACAATTAAGAACTCAATGCTCTTGGAACAAACGATAGACTATGGAATAAACCATCATTAAATTGTTAGTACGTCGCCAATGTGGACCATCGAGCATTTATTAAAAAAATAGCACTAGTAAAATTTAGAGCAATCTCAATGTATATAGCAAACCAGTCCATAGGAGTGGGCCCCAGCGTCAGTAGTCTTTTACTATTTCATCTTTCACAATGTCCAACCATAAGGTGGGGTCTACACAAAAATAAAAAACCCCATGGTCCCAACAAGCAGCATCTTCTCGGCTGTAGCCTCGCGGGCGGCGCGGTTGGCCGGGGCGGCAGCCTAGAGGGCCGGTACAGAGAGACTAGAGAGAAATATTTTTTTATTTGTTATGGGTGGTCCATAGTTCTATGGACGACTTTTACTATGGACTCCTTTATTGTTTCTTTCACAATGTTTCAGCCAGTTCATAAGGAATAATTTAGTCCCTATGGACTGCTTTTGGAGCAAATTGTGGTTGCTCTTAGGAACAACCTACTAACAACCTCTTATTGTACTTGCTAGTTCTCCATACATGATAGATTATGACTGTTTGATTGTTTTTTTTTTGACAAAAACGGGGGGGGGGGAATTCATTAGAGCTGAGAGTTCTCCAACAAATCGGAGTTGGTAACAGTAATACTCAGAAAACTATGACAGTCATTAAGACTGTTTACAAGAGCTGCATTTTTAAGGCGTCTGCGCCAGGTTACAAGATCAGCACAGATGCGCGAGATGATAAGTCGGTCGTTGCTCCTTTCGTTCCGGAAAATTTCTCCATTTTTGGCATCTCACAATCTCCATAGTGTTGTGAGTAGGATGAAGGGCCACAACCTTGCATCCAGATGCGAGAGGATGACTGTTTGATTGTAGTCCCAGGACACCTGCCTTATCTAGGAATAGGATAGGCTCCTTTAGGGGCGGATCCACGGGGGTGGGCTGCCTGGGCTGCAGCCCCCCCTCCTTGGAGCCTGATTTGTGTCTTTAAGTCAATGGTACTTAGTCTCAAATTATCATTAATCTCTAGCTCTAGCTCTAAACTTTCACTATTTAGCCTCCTTTTGTTCCAATCCTGGATCTGCCCCTGGGCTCCTTGCCCTCCAAATAATGCACTCTATAGTTTATATAACCAGCATAGAGGCTTGAGCAATATATCCATCTACATTAAACCAGTTCTAGTCTTCCTAAGATAGATATGGATGCAAATTATTTGTGGTTCATTTCATACTTGAACTTGGATGCAAAAAGAACACCCTAAATATAGACAGACTTTTCTGGTCAGAAGTTAAAATGGACAATTCCTTCTTATTCAAACTAGCTCTTAAGGAGAAACACCTCAGATCAATGCCCCATTGAGCACTTGTTCTTTTATTCCAAGGGATTGAGAATGACATTTAAGGACAGAACAGAACATAATAGTAAAGGTGAAAATAAAGGTCAGGTGAGAACTGAGCAGGCGACTGCTTACTGACCAGACTTGTTTGTTTTGGGAGAAGGCAGTAGCTGGTGAACACAAACGACTTGACTACGACGAAATTAGCCAATCCAAGTGCCAGGAATGCCATTGACAAGGACTGTACGTAGCATCTAATTAATTGCATACTCATCTCGTAATCGTATTAGGGCGCGTGCGGTAGCAGCTGCCAAGTCGAAGTCCTTCCTGTCCATCTCCATGTGCTACTCCGCTCTTGCCTACGCATGCAGGCAGGCACAGGCACAGCCAAATTTAATTTATTCAGCCCAAGTTGGTAGTTAATCATGTTGCCATCTCCATATATAAGTACAGCCGATTAGGAATAATTTTATCGCTTAATCTTCCCCTTCATCCCTTCTCCGAAAGCTGCATACACAAGGGAGGATTGAGGAACCTGAAGGTTATAGAACAAGCTGCAGTTCAGATACCAGAATACCAGATCGAGCTGAGCTAGAATGAAATTAACAGAGATGAAGCACCACCACTACCTCCATGACAACAGATGTCTTCCTCAATCTTCAGCCTCTGATCACCACTCTCTTGCCTGCGACTGCGACCACCGGTCGGCGATGAAGGAGATCTCCAGGGAGCAGTCACTGGTGACACAGCTGCGAGCCATCGTCCTCCCTGCGCTGCAGCAGGCGGACGAACGCTACGAGCTTGTTGCCCAGATGTTCCAGAGCATACTGGACTGCTCCAGCAAGGCCATGGCCGAGCTGCAGCGTCATCACCAATCTGATGATGGTGCTCGAGCTCGACCAGATGATGTGCTCGTTGATGACAAGAAGAGAGTGAAGAGGAGTATCTCTGATGACTGCATCAGCAAGGAGGAGGATGTTGTTAAGCCGCGTCATAAGCAGCTCAAGAGAGGGTATGCATGCATTTTTCCAACATCAATCGATGAGTAAAACTACTGCTTTTGTTTTTTGTTTATAGTGCTTCTGTATATGTATTATGTGAGCATGGGATTAAGCTTTCTATCGATTTTGATTCTTTTATTGGCAAACAAATTTAATTTCGAGCAGGAGATTTGACGAGTCCATGTCACTTGAAACGCCCGTTCCACACTATGACGGACGGCAGTGGAGGAAATACGGGCAGAAGCACATCAACAAATCAAAACACCCAAGGTAAATTTTTCCTTCTTAATTGAAGGGACACATCTAACTCTCCTTGGTGGTGTACTTCTGACGTTCTGAGACTCCTTGATTTCTTTCTCTTTTAACACACCTGGGGATGTATGAATTAACAAGGTTCATCAGAAAGAAATTAAATCAAACACAAAATCATATATATGCATGTGAAGAATAATATCAAGGCAGACCAGATCTTGGACTCTTATTATGCGCTCACTCTTTACTAGAGCTAGCAGCGAATGAAGTTCATCAGCCATGAAAAAAAAAGAAAACAAAAATAAAACTAATCACTAAATCATGTGCATGTTCAGAAACCTAATAACGCTGCAAATCTATAATGGGTTGTACAATCACTAAATGGATTATACATATATGCAGAAATTACTACAGATGCGCCTACAGGCAGGAACAGGGCTGTAAAGCAACAAAGACGGTGCAACAGCAAGATGACAGCACAGGCACTGA
This sequence comes from Sorghum bicolor, assembly GCF_000003195.3. NCBI lineage: Eukaryota > Viridiplantae > Streptophyta > Magnoliopsida > Poales > Poaceae > Sorghum > Sorghum bicolor. The sequence continues at coordinate 2,605,823 of NC_012877.2, forward strand.
TCATCCCGTGATGTTCACAGTCGTCTACCACGACCAGCATACTTGCAAGGACAACAATGGCATCAACTTAGGCATCGATGACTCTGAAACAAATAGCCAATCCAGCATATCGACAATCTCTACAGATCCCTATGGCCGTGAGACACCATCCCTAGATGGCAATAAGCTGCTCGACAAATCTGCAGACTTGATCACAAGGAACAGCATGTATGAGCCAGCCGACATGACTGTATTTGAACCTTTGGATTTGGACAGTTGGGCGTTGGATGCATTCTTAAGGTTTGGAGCCTGATAAGTGATAATTCACATATATATCGATGAAAAGCTAGTGATTACCGCAATCGATGTGTCTTTGACGGCGCTGCACCTGATGTGAGAAATGTGTTGGCAATGGCCATTGAGGAAACGAGGTTATGGGGTTTGGCTAAGGGCATCACTTCTTTGATTGCACCACTCACTGTGACTAGGTCAGGCCTTGGGTGTGTGTGGTCGTTTTGTTCTTATATAAAGGCACTTTTCTATCTTGTCACCCTCTTAGGCGTGAGTGAGTGTTTGAGTCTTGGTGTTTGTTGGCTTGTTTTTCTTTGTTTGGGTTCTTTACCTTTTTTACATCTTCTTAATATAAGATACACGTACAGCTCTCCTATGTGTCGGGAAAAAAAAGACCAAGTGACAACTAATAGTAGTGCCTCACATAAAACCCCAGCAAAAACCACAACCATGCTTTGCACTAGTGTTGAGAGTTGGAGGGTGTGAAGACTGAAGAGTATTAGTACATGATGAATTACTGGTTGAAATCAATATGCCTTTCTCAACTATAAAAGTAAACAGAATAACTGAGCAACGCCACCCTTCTATGAATCAGCTAGCATTTAAAATGCATGGGATTCCCACTTTTTTTTTGAAAATTCAGAAGAGTTGCGTTTCATTTCATTGTATTAAAGAGAAGGGGTGGTCCTCAACAAGATTCTCATTTATACGGGACCAAATATGAGTGAGGCAATTACACAGACTCAAAATAGGATCCCCATCTTCTTATTACTAATATAGTTGCGTTTTGGATTTCACATATTAGACCATATGATGTGATGCCTCATATTTTTTTTGAAAGTCAACGGGGGAGGCGTTCCCCACCTGATTTCATATATTGGCCCAAAACGGCTTGTATAATTTTAGTTTTACAAGGCATTTTGTACAAAAGATTGCAAAAACCAAAGATACACCGAAAGAGAGAGAGGAAAGAACAACACTAAGGCACAGAGCTCTTCAACGATGCCTCCAGAGAGGTGAATGACGCTGCGGCGTAATCATCGTCAGCCAAGCCTAAGGAGGAGACTCTGCAGGGGCTTGGCAAGGCTTTTGCCCGATCCTTATACCGAGGTGTTGAGCAGATCAAACTAGGAGACAACGGCAACATGTTTTTAATGACGCCTTCAAGAAGGAGACTCGTCATTTGCCTAGACGGATCTGAACTGGGCTTTCGCCCAGAACGCTTTGCCAAAGCTCTTGTTGACCCACAAGGAACGGAGGGAGGCACACCAACAAATTCGTCCACGCCTGGACCGAAGAGGGTGGGGCGCTCGCCGGCTGCCGCCACACAGCGCGGAGCCGTTCCCGGACTCGCCCGCGACAGTGGGAGGCACGCACCAGCAAACATCCACACCTGAACGCTGGAGGTAGTGGGGGCTTGCCGGCCGCCGCCACACCACGCGGAGGCGTTCTCGGACTCGCCCGCGACAGTGGGAGGCGCGCGTCGACAAGTGATAACACCAGATGAAGGGAGGTTGCTGGCCGCCTCCACACCGCGCAGAGTTGTTCTCGGACTCGCCCGTGATAGTGGGAGGCGCACACCAGCCAGCATGTGACGGTCGCCGCCACACCGTGCGGAGCCGCTCCCGGACTTTCCCGCAACGGTGGGAGGCGCGCACCGGCACGATGCCCATGGACGCAGCCCCACCGCCGGCAAGCCCGCGGCCAAACAATACGCACCGTGCAGCTGCTGGGTCCTGCAAAATAAGAGCGAAGAAGAGTGGGCATGCTGCCCCGCAGCTGGCTTGCCCGCGGCCAAACAGCGAACCCTGCTCCACTATAGGGCCAACCCCAAATCTAGTCACCGCCGCTGCAAGTCTGCGTCGACCGGCAGCGCCAGTTTGCACCCCACGCGGATCCGGCCTCCGAGAACAGGGAGAGGACGGGAGTGACTGTCCACACCAGCACGGTCACGACCGCATCGGTCGCCATGGCCGGCCACGGTCAGGCAGCTCGTGTGCCTGGCCACCCATGGCCGATGGCCCCTGACCAAGGCGGGCAGAAACGGAGGCGGCAGCGCCTGGATCGGCTAGATCCGGGCCCGGGACGACCGGATCCGGCCGCCGACCACCAGTTGCGCCGCCGACCAGCTCCCTGCGACGATGGCAGTCCGACGTGCAGGAGCTTCAAGGGAGAGAGGAAGGGAGGAGGAGAAACCCAGCCCTGCCGCCGCCATCCTCGCCTCCGGCCGGGCATCCCGGGGCTGGCTCAGGCAGAGGCAGAGCGGAGGATGTGCAGCCCTACGGCTCTTGGCAGCGGCGCGGTGGGTCGCTGCCCGAGTCGCTCAAGGAGCGACGCGGGGGCTCGGCTCCGAGCGGCCCTGATGCCTCATAATTGGTTTATCGATCGATTGAAATAGTGATCAATCTACATGATATGAAATATGAACAGTTTGGGAAGCAAGCAGAGAGATCATGCCATTCCATGGTTCCAAAGAAATGGTCTATTCTAGTCATTGTTGGTGTATCTTGTTCCTTACTCCATGTAAATCTTCTCCCTTGCAAATGCAGTTCTGCCAGTTGTAAATCATCAAGTGTTTTTTTGAATCTATTAATCATCTGCATATTGACCCTTCCATTATTTTTATCTTTTGTTGAAGTAATGAGGTTGAAATCTCCTACAAGCAACCATTCCAGAATCACAAGAGGTCTCAAATCGATAAGCTCAGATAAGAATTCGATCTTGTCTACATCACATTGAGGACTATAGAGTATAGACCCCTGTTAAGGACAAAATTAAACAGTGCCTTCTAATCGCAGTCTGTTGTTAGTAGTTATGCAGTGGTCTGATGTGTGCATCGATATCAGTTCGAAACAATACTGGATACCGTGATGCATGGTGATGCTACCAGAGGCACCATTTGATGGAAGCACAACAACCTAGGATATGCCAAGTTGGGGCCAAGGGTATCATTCAGAGTTCTCTGATTCCAGTAGCAATTTTTGTTTCATGTAAGCAAACCATCTCATTCAGAGTTCTCTGTTGGAGGACGCAATTAGGCTACCAATAACACTAGAACTTTTTGCCAGGTCATTTAATTCCCGCACATTCCAAGTTTCCAAGCAGATTATAGTTCTTCTGAGCCATAACAAACAGACACACCCTTTGGTTGGGGTGGGGAGCTGCAAGGAAGAATAGGTGAAGGGTGGCGGCAAGGAATCGGGAGGCAAAAAAAAAACGAATCTCTGTGAATAGTAGAGCTAGGGAGTAGATTAAACAGACGCAATTTGTCTGATCTTGTTAGAGTCAAGAATCAGATACCAGTCTGAAGGTATTGGATTCTCACAATACAGTATCCTTGTGATTGCTGGAATATCAGCACAGCCTTAATATGGAAATCATATGTTCAGAGTTATGCATTGCAATAGCAAGCAACTACACATAATTATGTAAACTAACCACAAGTAGGTAGCCGATGATGATCATTGAAGTATTTATAAACTGGGTATGTTGACCCCCCCAGCCGCCACAAGTTTGTCGTGTATGCTCTCAATGCAATGCACGTGCATACCAGATCAGTTGTAGATGGAATTGATGCTGCAACCAGAATTTAATTAGAAAAAGGGATACATATGTATCATGTATGAAGTAGTAGTATAGAGTTCAGTGCACAAGTTTTTTTTTTTTGTGACGGTTCAGTGCACAAGTTGGCTCTCTTGGGAGTATCTCTTGGGAGTAGAGAGGTCAGTGCACAAGTATAGCTGTTACACTTGCATCAGACTTGCTAATACTATAGCACTAGATAACTAATAGTATTGCTCGCAAAAAAAAGATAACTAATAGTATGAATTAGTAATATGCATGCGTGGCTTTACCGAACAACCTGACGGGATCCAAGCAAGACAATGACTCTGTAAACTAGGTCAACTAGCATATACATATGTCTAGCTATCCTGTAAATGGGAAGTAGTAAACTAAGGTATATGCTACTTGTGTTTTAATTATGCTCTAACATGTCATTGAGACTAAGGAGATATTCATTTGTAATATAATGGCACATGTTACTTTCTAAATAAACGGGACAAAGGCAAATGGACAAAGTCATTCTGAATCTTGAGTTGTGACCATTGAAGAAAGGGGCGTTGTGGGCATCATCCTTGTCCAAAATACAGTTAAACTAACTGCAAGTCTACAAGCAAAAGAATAACCACGCATCACACTATGACACAAATATGAGATATAATGATAAAGACAATGATCCATAAGTTGGAATATTTTGGTTTCTTTTGAGGAATATTATATTTTGTTACTAGTTAATACTCACTCCATCCTGAAATATAAGATATCCAAGAAGTTCTAGAATATATTTTGGGAAAGCAAAAGACGCATGTGACTCTCCCTTAAAAATAGGCAGCTATTATGCTTACCATATTTGAGCCTGGTTGTTCAGTGGTTTGGCAACTAGGCAGCATATGTGATTGGAGTCTACGAGAGTTAATTCACCTCAAATCCCTTATAATTTCAAATATATTTTTGAATGGTTATATTATATTTCAGGATGGAGTTAGTATATAAATTTGTGTAAAAGTTACAAGTGCTTGAGTTACCTGTGCAGGTAGCAGGTAAGCTAATATTTATACATAAAGATCACATATTTGGGCTCTAACCTAGAACCCTATAAAAGCCTCTCTCCCAAGGTTCGGCCAGGAAGAAGGGACGACCTCCGATTATCCTTCCTGCTGTGCTACTAGAATCTTTGAAAACACAGTACAGAGTTCTCTTTCGCTCATTGTCATCCACTCATTATCACTCCCATGCCTGCTGAACATTTGGTGCCTCATGCTGATAGTGGATAGAGTGGCCACAGGTTTTTGGCACCAACTGTTATCTATGTATAGTCAAGCTCATCTACCCCTTGTACCAGCTAAGTATGTATACCTTAACTCCTTAAGTGAAAGAGCTGGAAGTGTTTCAACGTTTAATTTTGAGATATTTGAGTCGCAAAGTTGGAAGCATCGGCAGACAGGCATCAGTTTTTTTTTTGGTGTGTGTGTGTGCGCGCACGTGCACCAACTGTGGTTTGTGAGAAAGAACTGTTGGACACTATTTGCATGTCGAGAAATATCATCTTTATAACTAGCAATGCCCTTATCTTTTGTCGCAATCAATTGGTATGTTTGCTTACACGTATGGCATTCATGTGGTGCTCAGAAATCCTGAAGGGTTCACCACATATCACTTAATTTTGTTCTCTTGTAGTTTTGGTTGATAATGATGCATGGTGGTCAACAAAACTAGTTCAAGGCTATGGTTAGTCGGAGTGGAACTATCAGTGCATGTTCATATTATGAAGTATCTATGATCTTTGAACACATAACATGCAATTTTCATGGTTCTCAACAATCACAACCAGATTTTTCAATTTCTCCTAGTAGTGTGGGGTTCTCCTAGTGTTTTAGCATTCAAAATTTAGTATAAACTTTCCCTAGTAAATACCTCCTAGTGAGGATTCCCTAGTGTTTTGACTAGTGGTAGTGTTTTATTACTAACTAAAAACACTAGGAGAACTCCACCATTTTGGTAGTGAATGTTTTTGAGAATCACTTAATGTTTAGTTTAGTTATTCAACAGGCTTCGTAAGTACCAGTAATACTTTTCTTGTGCATGTATGAGGATTAACAGAAATTGAATTTCATGTAATGATTTATCTACACAAAGTTTAAAGTTTGAATTGACGATAAATGGTGATAACCTACTTCATCATAGCACATCTGTTATGTAAAAGATGAAATTAACTAGCTATAGTTTATTTTTTGCATTCATTTCCAAATAACTAGGTGTCATTTACCAAGAATGTCCCTGTCCTACGGCCGGTGTAGTTATAGCAACGTTGTTCCCTATAACAGACTCTAGAATTATTGCCTATATACATATTTCCTTTCATGAATGTCTATGCCATGTGAGCGATGTAGACACTGTCATCGATCCTGCATGATTAGTGAAGTCTTTGGTTATCACAACTGTCGACCACAGGAATAAAAACTAATGACAATCAGTGGCGATTTTCAAGCTAAACAAGTGACCTAACAGAAATGCTTATTCACACATCAAATAACTTATGGAGACAACAATTTTCTTACAACTGTATTTTTTATGCATCACCTCTATTATATTCTATACATGAATAAATCAGTTGCGTTTTTTATGCACTAGATATGTCAATAATCGATCCTTATCATCTGATGATCAACAGTTAAGTTCATACTAATTTATCTTCCTCCAACAATTTAAAACACTAGTATCACTAGTGTGGCATTTAAAAATCATCATCTGACCTTATAATAACATTACTATGTACTACTTCAAAATGTGTCTCCTAGGCCCATCACACATAATGTAATTAAACATGTGCATCAAACAAAAATTATGTAACGATCATGATCTATGTATATTTATGCATCAGTCTGAGAAAAACAGGATCTTGAATGACACCTTTAGTTGTACCATACTACTGATGGATAGGGACACAGTACTCTCCCTAGTCTTTTCCAGTGAGAAAATTTGAAAAATGATCCATTCCCTCCACCATGCTCATACTGTGTGATGTTACTTGCATGTATAAATAGATGCCTAAAGCTGCATATTCCTAGCACCTTCAGCTCCGAAGTCCAACTATTATAGCCACATATATTTGAGAAAGCATCAAATGAACATCCTTGAATCTTCCACTCATAGTGGGTGCCAAGTGGTGATCAACGAGATTGAACACCAAAGGGCTCTCATGACGGACCTACATGACCTTATCCTACCAACACTTGATCCCTGTAGTAGGCAGGATGCGCAGCAACTCTTTCAAGATATATTCAGTTCCTCAAGTAAGGTTATCTCCTTTCTCCAACTTGGTGATAACAGTAAGAAACCGGCCAATCTTATCAAATATAGAAGAAAAGGTGGTAAGAATAACGTGGAGAGTCACATGTTGGGGGACGAAGCTAAAGAAATTGGAAATAAGAGAAGGTATGTAGCAAAAGGAGCATATATATGTTTAGTTATATATCATTTACTAGGGCTTAACATATTTATCCCTACTCTTAGGAAGAATGCACAACACACAGGTTCAGTTATGACACAAGCACCACACTTTGATGGATATCAATGGAGGAAGTATGGGCAAAAGTGGATCTCCAAAGCAAAGCATTCTAGGTATGTAATAAAACATATGTGTTGATGTACTTCTTATATAATAATATTTTCTATACTGAATTCAGATTCTCATGTGTGTGGATGATTAGCTTTGTGCACATATACTGTAGCTCAAATTGCAGCCATACATATTCTCATCTATGTGAATGAATACTATTTTGCATATTTTGCCTTTTGTGTATAACAAAAAATATATATAATGAGGTCATGCTTTTTCAGGAGCTACTATAGATGTGCCAATAGTAAAGACCAAGGGTGTCTTGCAACCAAGACAGTGCAACAAAAGGAATCAGATGGCAGCACTGGAACAGTGAGGCTGTTCAATGTTGAGTATTACGGCCAGCACATTTGCAAGAAGGACGACATAATCCATCCATATGTTGTTGAGACAACAGATTATAGTGCACCAATTGCCAACTATAACCAAAGCAGTAGCAGCTCAATGTTTGTTCATAATGATGTCCTTGGAATTCACGATGAAAGCTTCGAAAACTTTTTCATGGTGCCAGGAATGCCAGAATATTTGACAGATTTCACAGATTTTGAAACGGCAGAGGCACTTGAGGTTACATCTATGATAATCTCCGAAGATATATGGGCGTAGTTAAAAGGAACTCCTTTGAAGGTGTACGTCAATCGGTTCACATGCAGACAGCCATTACTGCTTCATGAGTTGTGACAAGAAAGGGACACAAGTTTGTTACCTGTAGAGTACAGTATGTGTGATAAGCAAAGAAAGTGGATGTGCAGAGTGGACAGAAATTTATGTCTTAAAAGTTGTAAATGCTGTCCCACATGCAGAAAGTTGATGTACTAATATCTAGACTTTCCTTTGAGTGTAACTATTAACCATCCCATTCCTACACATCATGCAAAGTCGTCATAAGAGGTAAAGTGGTCCTAGAATAGTAGCTTATACTAACTTGTTAACGTTTGAGGGAGAGTACTAGAAACATGAGAAATAGTAATAATTAGCATGACAAATAATGGATGTCAGTCAAGAAAAACTCCATAGTTAGGCCCTGTTTGGTTCCCCTTGCTAAATTTTAGCTAGCTAAATTTTAGTCACTTTAGTAGCTAAAGTTCCAAACACATTGACTAAAAGAAGCTAAAATAGTTTAGTTTCATTAGTCATCCAAGAGTAGCTAAAATAATTTTAGCTAACTAAAATTTAGAAAGGGGAACCAAACAGACCCTTAGTCACAATTTCACACATTGATATGAGAACTGTCAAAGCTTTGCTACATTCTCTATGCATACAGGGTGCAGCCTAGTAGCTATCAGGATGGTTAATTATATTCTCCCATCCCATGCCTCGTTGACTTGACTTGATCCAGCATGTGTCTGTAGTTGAACTGAATAAATAACATTTGACTGAATATATATAATTTGTGGACCGGAGGAAACATAAACATCTGGTCGATTTGGAAGCTACTTAAAATTGGGTGGTTCTGTTATGTTCTAAAATTTGGTGGCTCTGCTTTGTGTCCCTAGGTAGTTGGTAGGTTGGCCATTGGTCACACTGAAAGTGAAAGGTGACCAAAGGTTCACACTTCACACCACACAGGAGTAGTGTGCTGATGCTATATGGCCGGTGGAATGCGGCGGTTTTGTTCGCCTCTGCTATGGGATATGTGGAACGGAGAAAACGATGACCAATCAGTGCGGTTTCAGAGGACAGCGCAGCGCCCCCGGATTTCGACACTTTGACAGGAAAGCCAAAAGGAGGAGATGGAGAGGGGTGACCTGACCTGGGGAGTTTAGTGGAGCTGCTGCTGCTGCCTCCGCCCCAGCTCGGTGATCGCCGAAGAAGGAAGCCACGGCCGCCGTCGCCGGAGCCGAAAAGCCCTCGATTTTTTCTTTTTTGAACATTGATTTTTCTTCTCTTTTTTTTTGGGGAAGATGGTCATGTCATTATTGGAACAGAGAGAGATACATAATAACTGGGCTGAAAAGTTAATCGGGCAGGCCCTATGCGTATTGTGCATCATACGTAAATGAGGCTCATTACAGCCTAGTGAGGCCCTAGCCTGACAAATGGGTTTCTTCCCTTCGGAACTGGCCCTACCCAGGGCCCAAGCCCAACAAATGAGGTTTGTTGTAACTCCAACTTTTCATCGATCAATTCACCATAGACAGGGATTAAAGATGGCAACGGGCATGCGAAATTTGACTACCCGATGGATTTTACCCGATGACAAGGTAAGAATGGGAAGAATTCTTCACCTACTGATATATTAATAAGTAAAAATCTCTACCATCAGGTACGCAGGTATGTGTATGGGAACATGCTTTCCACAGCCGAGTACCTACCTACGGAGAATTTATATCCACCTTGGCAACACATATTTATTCATTAATTACTATGAAATACACATATATCTGATATATCTATGACTATTATACTTATAATTAGTGTAGTTTTTGTTTCTATGTTATAATTGTTGATTTCTATTGACAAAGAATTGATGATATATGATTTATATTCATGTTGTTTTGGTGCGTGCACTGACAGTGACAGTGTGGGCGGCCGCATGTGCGGGTGTGCTCGATGGTGCGTGCACGAACAGATGCTGCAGTAGTGCCAGTGTGGTGTGTGGGCGGTTGAAACGACGTGGGCGACGGCCCCTAAGACCATCCGTCCCTCTCGGCGTCTTCAGCAATAGTATAGTATTGCACTTGCACGCATATATAAGATCTATTTGATCTCGCCTTTGCCTCCACGTTGTTTCACAACAAAACGTTTCCTTTTCTTTGTTTGATTTCTTTTTCCTTCTTTGTTTCTTTATTATCTCTTGCAAGCACGTACGTACTATCACTTTCTCGTCTCTATTTCTTGTTGTTTCACAGTTCACTCGTATCGTTTTCATTTTCTGGCTTATTTCGTTTTCCTTTTTGTTTCTATTTTATCTTTTAAATTTGGACTCGTAACGTGTTGTACTTGAACTCTATCTCATGTCTTTGCTTTCCATATCTAAAATGAATATTCACAATTAACTCATTATCTTTTTTTTTCTTATTATATTTTAGATTCGGACTCCATATCACACTAGGCAAAAGCTATTCTAACTTGTATAAACATGAATAATAAATCCGGCAGAAAAAACTCTGCATTGTCCGGTAGTTAGAGCGATACAAACCAAAAAAATGGATGGATGAAAAAAAGATCTAAAATTTTGCATCTTTATTATTATCAGGTATAGAAATGTAATTGCCGACGGTCTAAAGTTTTAAGCCATTCTAACTATTTTCCACACTCTTCATATTAGTGAGTGAGTCTTATTAGCATCAGAGGTACATCATACATAGCGCAACTATACGTCTCCATACACAGTGAGCCCTCGAATATGGACAAAATACCTTGCCATCATGGCCCACCATCGTGGCACCTCAAACTTCCAAAAGGAATCTCTTTTGCCTACTCCCCATGTCCCATAAAAAGAATCACTATAGGACTCGGTCAACTTTCTTGTGACTCCATTTGAGTGATATATCTAGTTAAAAATATTTTACTTCTCGAGAAGTGAAAATGACATTTTTTTATTGTAAGAAGTAGAAAATATTAATAGATATATACGACAATATTTTTTTTATATTCTCTCTCTTAATATACATTAAAATTATACTAGTATTTTTTGTTGTAATATGTTAGGGGGGCATGGCCCCTACTAGCACCCCTAGCTCTGCCCCTGCTCCACGGCACCTCTTACTCCCATGGGAGCGGTCTGTTCTAGAATGGACCTAACTGCCATCCATCATATCCTATTTACAACACATTACAAAGATGATGAAGGGAGCAATGTGGTAAAATAAATGAGTGCATTCTGGTTCCAATCTTTCTGTCTTGTATGATTTGTGAAATTGGCATCACATTCTCCATTCTGCAGCTATCTTTTCAAGAATGGACATAGTAGACGAGGAAAATGTTGGATGCTAAGGCAACAATCGATTGTTACATTCAAGTGGGCATGTGTTTCTTGTTCATGAAAAGCCCTTTATAGCCCTAAGATATATCACTCAAATATAGTTGTAGAGAGTGGGATAGTTTGGTTTATTCCATCTAGCTAAAACAAAAGGAACACTTCGATGTAGCTGATTCTTCTTGTTGATGTGGGGACTTCTTTCCTTGTGTTTGTTTCATAGTTTGTCGATGTAGGGACAATGGTTGCACCGACTGTATTCGCCAGAAGCTTGTGCTACCTTATGTGTGACCAAACCTGATGCTACCATCTATGATGCAATGCAAGCACAAATCATTTACCATGGGCATACTGAACGAGGCATCACAACTAGAAGCACAAATCCTCTACCATGGGCATACTGAACGAGGCATCACAACTAGAAGAGAAGAGACAAAAGGGCACAAAAGTTTCTTGAATGACATCATTAGCTAAGAGAAGGGGCAGATCCAATACACAAGGAGAGGGGGCACGTGCCCCCTTAAATTTTGGTTTCCAAATATGTATTTTTTAATATAGCTATAGAGGTCCATTAGTAACACTCAAAATTTGTGCTAGTTTCACCCCTATTTCCCACTCTAGAAAAAGTGCTTAGGGCCACTTTGGATTGTAGGATAGGTAAAGTATATGAATAGGAAAAACTCAAGAAATAAGATTACATACTTCTCTAGTCCTATGGGAATTAAAAAAAAAAAGAAAAGTGAATGAGATGTCCTTTGGTTGGAGCTCAGGTGAAACAAAGGAACTAGCTAATGTTTCAGGTTTTTTAAATCTAAACTGCTACACTCATGAGCATTTAAAGCAGATCGACGTCACCTGGCTGCATCTGGTGGCCGGTCCTATGACCCAAAACAACCCTTTAGTCCTCATCAGAAGAGACTCCAAAAAATCAACACGTGAACCAATGTGGCTGATGCATGCGCCATTTCTTTCATGCCATGAAAGTTTCCAAGAGCTCATCTCATACATTTTTCCTACGGAATTCAGCTATAGGACTCCAATCCTATGGAATACCTATTTTCTTGGCTTTTCCTATGAACCAAATACTAGGAAAGGAAAAATCCCTTAGGAATCTAAATCCTATGTAACCACTCAGCAACTTTATATGTCTGTTGTGATAGTCTTGTACTTAATTAACTACTTCTCCTCAATCTTATCTCTATTTGTCCTTGATGGACCACATATATAAAGAACATATATATGTACTTAATTTCCCTGTTAAATTCTACCAACATTGCTGGGAAATCATCAAAGAGGACCTTCTAAGACTCTTTTAGGATTTTCATGATTTGAAGTTAGAAATTGGTAGATTCAATTATAGAATCATCACCCTTCTCCCAAAGATTAAAAATGCCAATAAAATCTAATAGTACATACCTATTTGTCTGTTGAATGTGATTTAATAAGATCTTCACCAAACAAAAGTAAACTATCAATCACCTTGGACCTTGCTAGTAAAAATAAAGACACTATGAAAAATGTGTTGTCAAAATGCGTGAAGTCTCGTTTGTGAAGAAAAATGAAAATGTGTTGTCAAAATGCGTGAATCAGCCAGCTAACATCGCTTCCACGAGCACGATGAAGAGTGAAGAGGAGGCAAGGGCGATGTATACAATCTTAAATACAATCTTTGATACATTTACATGTAGTTTAGGCTCGAAGTAATTATACTGAATAGGAAGAAATACATTTAAAGTACCATTAAACTGTATTATTGCCTAAAAGTATAAAAATTTCATCTAAACAAATATATGAAGTAAAAAGGTTGCGTTTGATAATACATCCATGTATTCATGTATGATTTAATGGAAAAAACTTATTTACAATGATCATTGTAGTAATTAATTATTTTAAATGAGAAAACAAATAAAATCCCTCGTCATCCTTGTTCTAGCAAGTTGCGAAAACCTCATCCTGATTTAGGATATGAGATAGTATATTTGCTCTAGGAGGCTGCGAAATTAAAACCTCGTCCTGGTTTAGGAGAGGGAGAGATCTGTTTTTTTAGGAGAGGTGGCCGGGATAAAAGATGTGAATAGAAGATCTACGACAATTGTTACATTTCTTATTTATTATGGATAGGGGGAGTATAAGAGGTCTGGTGAAGTAGTGTGCATTAGAGCATCTCCTGGAGTTTGGTATAATTTACTTGTTAAACTAATAGATCTAGCAAGCTAATAAAAGAAATAGCAACTTTAAATTTTGGTCTTCTACAACAATAACCTATAATAGCTCTCTAAAATTTAAAAATTTATAGTAGGGTTCACATATATTTGTTAGTGTTTGGTTTACTAGAGCCGATCATATCTTTTGCTAGAGGGATAGGGAGTTCTCTCCACTTTTCAAACCTATGAGTTGAGGAGGATATTTGATAACTTTTTATTTTTAAGTATCTCTTTTACCAAACCGTTGGAGGAGATTTTATCTCTTTTTCTAAAAGATCAAGATAGGAAGTTGTTTTATCAAACTTCTAGAGATGCTCTTATAATTTGCGAACTCTTGTTTGGGTAGGTTCCTATCCACCAGGGTTCAAGTCATTGATTTGATGAAACTCGTACTTTTTTGTATTTATTTCATGATTTAAAAAATACACTATATTTTAGAAAATGAGTGATTAATAATGCACACTTCCCAAAAAAAGTACACTATAATTTAGAAAAGAAGTAATTATTAATACACACCACACCCTAACTATTTGGATGACTATGTTGTCCCGTGCTTCCTTGACTTGGACCAGTTTAATTGTGTGGTTAAACTGAACTCAGAAAAAAAAAGGTACAGAAAATAAATAAAACATCTGATTGAATAACTCTGGTGAATGGGAGGATCGGAAATGCTAGATGACTTGACCGATTTCGAAGGTAGCAAAATGGCCGGTCGTGATATGCTACATGTACCGTACGTAATATGAACTATAGTCCCTATCTAGGAAAATGAGGCGTTTTTGTTGGCGTCTGCTATGTCTATGTGTGCGGAAGGAAGAAAACTATGACCAACCGTTCAAGGGAAATCCCGCCCGAATCTATCTGAAAATTTCCCGATGATGGAGAGCCTGGCTCTAGATGCCGGACCATATTTCAAAGATGCATTTGGTGATGGCGAGGCACGGACTATGGCGGTACTACAAGACTTTAAATCTAGTCAGAATCTTTTGTTTTGCTCTCACAGCTATTAAGATATATAGAATGTTAGAAGTATATGATGTGTTTGATTCTCGTAATATATCTGGCTTGGCTGGCCAGCTAAGCCAGGACAATTCAAACCTATAGCTCCCACAATACAGGAGACAGTTTGTCTGAGCCTAATTTCTCTAGATCATGTTTGGTTGCATGGTTAATTGGAATATAGTCACCTCGTCCTTGAGAAGGTAAACTCATTCACTGGTGCACCCATGGCGAGGAAGGTTGATTGGTTGGTAGGGAAGCAAGCCCAATCCGTCTGGTGAAGGTCGATTCTGTTATAGTGGAAACCGATTCGACGATGGTGGTGGCGGTGGAAGACAATTCGGCACTACCGGCGGAAGCTAAATCGATGGAGGCGGTGAGGAAGGCCGATTCTGGTGTGGTGGAGCCTGATTTGTCGACGGTGGTGGCTGTGGAAGCCGATTCGGTGTCAAGGATCAGCGGTGTCAAGGACAGAAAGGCTCAACGGTGAAGATAGGCCGCCAGAGATGCAGAGACCATAGTCGAAGATGAGAACCGCCATCAAAGATGCGGGGAGCACCGCCGGAGGCATCGCGGCTCAGCGCAAGAGGGAGGTGATGGGATTCTTGTGGAAAGGCATTGACAGCTTGTAAGTGCATTCGCCTCCGATGTAGGTTTTGATAATTGATGACAATCAAATTAGGAACTAACATGTCTATCAAGTGTAATCTATAGGTGTTAGTTCATTGATGGAATCAAACAAACACATTTAGCTTAAAAATTAAAACAATCTATAATTAGAAAAAAAATTACGATTAAAAAGATGATGTAATTTGATTATTTTTATATTAAATGAGAAAAGCCAAAGAATAAGCAATATCACTACAAGTCATATATCAGATAATATCAAAATTTGCATCTGCAAATAAGTATATAATAAAAATATATTTTATGTTTAATTTAATGATATATATTACTCATAAAAATTAATATATTTTTATATTTATTTAGTTAAATTTAAAAAAAAATTAACTTCTCGAAACCAAACCGCACAAGGCGACAAAGACCCGGTCACACCTGAGCCCAGAGAGAGCCGCGTGGCCACCTGCGAGTGGGCCCTCGCCCATCTAGAGATTTCTACCACACTCTCCACTCCACTCCACTCTCACTCACTCCACCTGCACTCCTACTTGAGACCGGACCGTCACCGGCGTCCGGCGGCCCGCAGCAAGCAGGAGCAGCGTCCACCGGAGCAAGCGTGCACGCAACAGACGACGCGCCAGCCGCCAAACGGCAGCAGGTCCGGACGTCCGGTCACCTTCCGCGCTCTGCGCTCGCACCCTGACCCACCAACCACCCATGGCGTCCGCGCCTTCCGCCCCCGCCTCCGCCGCCGTCAAGGCCGCGGTCGTCCCCATCCCACCGGTCCACCCGCCATCCTCCGTGGCAGTACTGGCGCGGCGCGCGCCGACGCCGGTGCCGGCCGCCCTGCGCGCCCTGGGCCTGGGCGGCAACGCGCGGCATGGCGCGGCGCTGGTGGCGTCCGCCGCGCTGGATGACCTGCGCCCGGCCATCGACGAGTACCCCGAGGGCATCCTGTCCGGGGAGTGGCCCGGCAACTTCTCCCTCCTCAGCTACGCCGACCTCCGCGCCTACCTCGAGTCCCGGATCGTCACCTCCGACCAGGTACCCGCCGACTCCTCTCCCTTTTTTCTGTCTCTCTTGATCTGGGACGATTCGGTATGGATTGGTTGTTCTTGGCTGGCAGATGAGCCCGGCGGCAAAGCTCGGGGACGTGATGTCGCGCCCCGTGCAGGTGGCCACGCCGGGGCAGCGCCTCGCGGAGGTCGATGCCATCTTCGCCGCGGAGCAGTTCTCGGGCCTGCCTGTGGTCGACGAGGACGGCAGGTGCGTTGGGGTGATCTCCAAGAAGGACAAGGCCAAGGCGCCCAATGGGGTCGGTTCACTGACTGTTCCTCGTTGCCTGTCACTTCTTTTTATGCCTGTTAATTGCTTAATTGGGATGTTCCTACACATATAGAATTATCAAATCATGAAAAACGGGGATGGAGAACCTAATTGGAGGACCACAATGTTTTATTTTTTAAAAAAACCCAGGAAACTGTGTGGCCAGCATTTAGCAGAAATACTGTGGATCAATTTTGTAAAAGCATATCATCAATTGGCTCTCTGCAGTTTAGTTTGGCCACATTTTCATCTCGTTTGGTGTCATTCCCTTGCTCGATCGTTCATCGTACTCTTAGTTGTACTCGCTCCATTTTAAAATTGAAGTCGCTCAGACCTTTTTTTTTCAAGATACATAGCTTCTACTATGTATCTAGACATAATAATGTATATCTACTATGTATCTAGACATAATACTCCCTCCGTCTACGAAAGAGTCAATTTCTAGAGTTGTCCTAAGTCAAACTTTTTAAACTTTGACCAAATTTTTAGAAAAAAATGCTAAGATTTATAGTATCAAATTAGTATTATTAGATTCATCATAGAATATATTTTCATATAATGTGCATTTTATATTATAGATGTTGTTACTCTTTTCTATAAAGTTAGTCAAACTTTAAAAAGTTTGACTGGCACGGATCCTAGGAATTGATTCTTTCGTGGACGGAGGGAGTAATGTATATCTAAGTGTGTAACAAACTTATATATCCAAGAAATGCCAGAACGACTTACAATTTAGGATGGAGCGAGTAGTATGTAATGTAAGCATAACAGCTGAAATACAGCACTACTGTTAGGTTCTGAACTCCTGATTTAATTTCCACTCAGTTTGTTATATAAAACACTACTGAGTTATCTGTTATCTCAACTAACTTGGATGCTAGAGCTACTGTGCTACCTGTTGAGAGCATCTGGGCTGGACCAGAAACATGAATATGGAACCACAAAGTAATCCTTGGGGATATGATCAAAGTCAAGATCAAGGGTTGTCTTGTACATAAACTCTCTTCCTCTATCTTAATTGAAAGTCAGACCTCCTGCCATTGCGTTCAAAAAAAAGATCAAGGGTTGTAGCATGTCTGATGCTTGCTGTGTCAGACATGCTAAAGTGAGCAACATACAGAAAAGATAAACAAGTGATCCAATCCTAAAAATTAGAGCTTAGTGAAAATTTCTGGTCCCTAATAGAATTAACTCAAACGGGTAGATTGTTCCTCCAACATGCGATTTTGCAATGATTCGGTCAGTGGTTTTAATGATATATTTTACAAATTAGCTTACCTGCTTCAAAAGTTGCTCAGTCCTGAAACATTTAAAGTATTTTCTGAAAAGCATAAATATAAATTTAGATGTTAGCCTGTTTGCAGTCAGATGCTCAGAATCCAATTGAATTTTCTCTTATCAGAAATTTCTTTTTGTTAGTTTGTTTGATGCATTTTAGAGATGAGAGTTCCTCCCATTTGGAATAAATATTTTTTTGTGGGGTTTAGCGCACTCAGTTCTTTGACTGGTATCTTTAATTCTGTTACATTTATAAACAGCTCAGCCCCAGGCCTTGTATGGGCCTAGTAGTTGAGAAACATTTCCTAGTGGGATAAATAAATATTTTTCTTTAATGAAATCTGTGCTCAGAGCATGTTAATAAATAAAGATGCAGCCATTTCTGATATCTTCAGTTTGCAAGCTATTGACTAATTTTTCAACCTTGTTGTCAAGATGCAGATGGAGTCAACTGTAGTTGAAGTCATGTCATCTCCTGCGATAACCCTGACGCCCGAGAAGACAGTCTTGGGTAACCTTTACTCCCGTCTACCCTAACAACACTTGAAGTGGTTACAACAACTTGCTAACAGGTTGCTGCTGGATATGTGAGCAGAGGCTGCAGCACTAATGCTTAAGGAGAAGGTTCACAGGATACCGGTTGTGAATGAACAGCAACAAGTGATCGGTAAGGTTTTCCAGATCACTTACTGTTTTTTTGGACTAGGAGTACATCAATAATCGAGCAACTAAACTTTTCAGCAGTGCAGTTTTACTAGCTGCCCTGGAGAATATTGTTTTGCTTTGTTAAGAGCTCTGTTTTGGTTTTGGACTTGGTAAACTTTTTAAAACATGCCCTTGACAAGTTAACTGCAAACTGTGAGTCTGTGACAATAAGGTTTCACTAAAGCAATCACGATGCAATACAATGCTAATGGTCTAGCTAACTTTAGGTGGAAGCTAAACGTAGTTGATCTGGATTCAGGAACCTGTTACTGTTATCCAGATTTTTTTTTTTTGATTAACTGAAAATACCTAGTTGAAATTACCACATGAGGATACATTTGCGGTACATAAACTAAGTGCTAGTTTCTTACTCTGATTCTACAAGTGATGCCCACGTGATAACCTTTTTACCTTTTCATGATGGTAACAGGAATTGTGACTCGCTCGGACGTATTCCAGGCACTTGAGGCCAACAACAACAAAGCATGAGAGTGAGGTCCCCTCCCCTGTTAGGCTTGTTCTCGCCAGATGTTGCCCGTTGTAAATATCAGTTGAACTAGTCGGTACCCCGTGTTGCCCTAGGTGCAAGCGAGAATAACGGTGGGCATGTCTACTCTGCTGTGTGTATCATAGTTTGTGTGAGTGTCTGTAATTCAAAAAAAAAAAACTAAAGTTGCATGTCATCCCATATATATGGCACTTTCTCTGTCCTACAAATAATTATATTTCTTTGACTTCTATCACTCATGTTTGATCGTTCATCTTATTTAAAAATTTATTTTATCATGACTTATTTTATTGTTAGATATATTCTTATAATAATTTATTTATTTTATTATTTGTATAAAAAAATTAAATAAGACAAATGGTCAAACATTAATCGTAGCAGTCAAAGAAATGTATTTACTTGTGGGATGAAGGGAGTAGATAATAAGGAAAAAATATAGAGACATGTAAGATGATTTTTTTTTTTGGATGGGCTCGCGATCCCTGTTGGGACTGGGCTGGAAAACTAATCAGGCAGGGCGCAGGCCTCATGAGCATTGCCGCTGATCCATCACAGCCAAGCCTGGCCGTGAGTGCCAACTTCGTCTAGCAGCCCAATTGAGGCCTAAGCCCAACAAATGGTTGATGCCCATCCGGAAGCCGGCCCTAGCCAAGAACTGCATCTCGCATCCCGCCTCCTTCCCCAGCTCCGGCCAGCCAGTGGATCGGTCTCCGCCGGAACGGCCGACCAACTCGGGCTGCCGACGCGAGCGCGGCGCGATGGCGTATTGTGTGCGCGCGCCTTCTAGCTTTTCCCCTCCCGATCCGGCTGATGGCTTTCGAGATGCCTGCACCCGGCGACCGGTAATTTGGACTTGTTTTACTGCATAATTTGGCAACTTTTCCAAATTTCCATATGCACGCGTGTGCTTCGTTTCTGAGTCCTAATCTAGTAGTACAGTAGCATACTGGCATGTACATCTACCCAACACCGTTTCATTCGAATTAGCACGTTTCTGGATCGTTGCTTAAATGTATCTCGTTTGATTTGATGCTAACAATCCATCCCCATCCATTTCTCTTTTTCTCACCGACAACACCCAAGTCACTCTAGTACTATCCTATCCTATTGCAGCCACAAGTCTGCAAATATAATATTGTTGGACTGCCGCAGCAGCAGGCTCCAGGATACATTAGATTATTACTAGTACCTAATTATAATTAAGCTGCCTCTCTAGATGCTGCTTCTCCTTGCATAAACTAATTAACTAGGAATCCTCAACGAATTCAACATCTGATCTGACAGCTAAATTGTCTTCCCAACAAACACTACTTGACTCCTACACATGGGGGGTGGTGGTATATGTTATCAATCAAAGTAATATTATTCGAGTGCGGCGTTCATCGCCTTTGAGCACAAATTCTTTTCCTTACGCGGAGTCAGACGCGAGATACCATTTGCTAAAAAGGAAGGGTTAAATTCAGTGTGCGCGGTTAGAATTAGAACCCGCGATATTACATAGGCATCCAATTGTGATGTTTCCGGCGCTGATATATGGTACCAGACTACCAGGGGGGAGGAATGGTATAATATATTCCTTGGCCTGGCTTTATTTTTGTTATTTTAGCTTTATCCTGCTGTCAAAGAGATCAGAAAAGAAAGATTAGCTACACAGATCGATCAGCTGTCAAAAGATAGCACTGTTCAATTTCAATCCCAGGTAGTACACTTCTGAATTGATCTAAGCTTCCAGGAACCATCCCACCGCCCCAAGTATATATTACAGAAAACTGTTTACATAAACAGCGAGATTCTTCGCAAACAGTGCAACAGCACATGGGAGCACCCTGTACCAGCATCAATTTGCAGATATAGTGGATTAATTAGGTTGATATCGTCTTTGTTTTATGTCCCCCATTAATCTCTAATTATCCAATCAAGGGATGCTCAGTCCTTCCAGAGCATCCCTCCCTTTGTTTATGACCCTTTAGCAGCCAGGAGGATGTAGGCCAGTGTCATGTTTGGGTAAGGGCTGGTGCTTTAGCTTTGGGGCAGCTAACACATCAGTAGTCTCAGGTTAGGTTGTTCAGTCTTTGCAAAGGGCACGAATGTAATAAAAACATAAAAAATAAAAAAACAAACAAACACACAACAACAACAACAACAACAACCCGAGCCATGGAACTGGCTTTGTATTCGAACTGTTCTATCTTGTCCTAGTTTTGCCATTCAACCTTCATGGAGTACCCGTTCCTTAAATATGGCTCAAACATTACTTATGTAAACTGTTGGTCGTTTACCGCAATTTAGATGCAAAGGGTAATTTAACAACTTCTGAAGGCTTAGTGAAGAGCAGAGAATTATATTCCAAGAGTTCTCTGTTCTCTCGATTTTCAAATATATGTGACACTTCTGATGAAACCATGCATAGTCAGGGAACATTTCTTTTTTTAGGGACTGTCGTCCATTCTTTTGAACAGGCAGTATTTTTCGTTTTCTGAAGGAAGTATTTGGGGTTCAGAGTTTGCCCATTTGTACCTCCCGTCAGCTTGATTGAGGCTAGATATGTACTACTGCATTACAGATATAAATTTTTACAACGGTTTGGTACTAATAATACAAGAGGCCTCTTCTTTATAGCATAAGAGAAGAAAGGAAAAGTGTAGTTGGGTGAGCTGTTTCTCTGTGTATTATATTGCATGTGTTTGTAGCAAATAAACTAGGATTGACAGTTTGAACCTGGTGACCAGAAAGTCCACTTGGTCGGCTGATTCGGCAAAAAAATAATCTGCGAGATGATGCGGCTACTTCTATAGCCACTATCTCAACGACTAAAATATTAGCATCGTGTAATATATCGAAGTTGATCTATGCTCATCGATAATGTAATATCAAATTTAGTGCACAAAGTTGACCTGCTAGATGATGAAATAATGAGAAAAAAATTATGTTTCATAAGAGAGAGATACCATTTATTTATTTATTTATTTATTTACCTAAAAAACATAGGCACACTAGGGAGTCCGCACATTATTATATCACTAGTTTTATTTCCAATGCCATGTTCAAGCAAAGTTTATTCGCCCACAAAAAGGAAGGGACAATAATAAACTCATTATAGGTAATTATAATAAAAAGGGAAGCCCACAAGGTGATAATTACTATAAACTAATTACAAGTTACACTAAAAGGAAAGCCCTACTGAAAAGTGAAAATCGATCACTGCCCCACTAGCTGCGGTGTTGCTTTAGGATTTGTGTATTTAAGTTTTGGAAGAGCATAGAAGCACCTCACAACCAGCCAAGAGATTTAAAATTGTATCATTATTCGAAGTTGGAAAGAAATATGTAAAGCATGTCATTTTCAACATACCTCTAGCATTTGTTTTCTGTCCATGAGGTCATTAGCAATTTAGCATGATGACTAATACTACTTAATCAGGAGATGCTGACAGGGTTAATTATCTTCTTTCATTTTATGCTTCCCTCTTGCCTCTTGGGACTGCATTGAAAATGACTAGTTGGTGAAAGTTTGTTCAAAGGGATGTACTATTATAAGTTCTTTATTTCCTCTCTATGCTAGCCTGTGCCGGTGGGGATCAACCCACCAAACCCAAGATTTTGTAATAAAGTTGTGCCTCCTTTTTATTTAACAAGTAATATAAGACCAAGATGAGTCTTGAGAAATGTAAAGAAATGCAGAGTCAGGGCTTTGAGCTAGCTGTCCTCCTGCACATGGGTTTGTGTTGATAATGGCATTTACTTAGTCAGATGTGGCGGGCTCTTCTCCAATACTGCTTACTGATACTAACATTATTCCTGAAACTATTTGACTGACATCTAGCGATAAAAAAGGGGAATATGTAGAAACTCTTATTTTTCATGATATTCTCTCAATGTGTTTGCCCAATTTTATTGATCTCAGCCTGATTATTCTTCTGTTTTTTCTACTCATTATTGCTTTTGCATAGACAACGAAACAAAGCTTGACATATGCTCTTAGATACTCTGTATTTTGCTTTCAAGGATATTAATGCTTGTAAACTTTAATTGGTTGCAATTGCAATAATCCAATAAACAGGACGGCGCTTTGTTGTTGCCATTGAGAACAAAATGAAGGAAGAGGATGACAACCAAAAAAAAAACACTGCAGTGCCGTTAAGTGGAGTTCCAGCTAGACAGAGGCTGTGACGCGTGCTAACCTTGAAGAATGCTCCTGCACCGTCGTTGTTTAATGCTATAAATAAAGGTGGTCAGCTCTTCCAAGTCCCAGGCGCAAGCTGCCTAGTTCTGTTCTGCCAAGAAACGCCTCCTGCTCTCCTCCCTCCTCCATCATCCTCGCCATGGCTCTCGAGTCTGTTCCTACATATCTCAGCGATTTGGGATCCCACCAGGCTGCCAGAGCCCAGCAGCAAAGAATCAGGTACACTTCGTTGTAGCTTTGTTCCTAAATTCTGCTGTGAAATTTGTTCGGCTTCATCAGTTTCACTCTTGATGCCCTTTTCTTCAATTTCTGTTCTGTAAAAATAAAATTGGCAGGAAAGATGAGCGCATCTGGACCTCAGACACATATGCTCCCTACGACGACGGGCACCAGTGGAGGAAGTATGGCGAGAAGAAGCTCTCCAACTCCAACTTCCCAAGGTTTTTAGTCCCTCTTGGATTCTTCATCCCCTTGCCATAGAGTTTTATTCTCCAAATGAGTTTGTTGTTTCACTCCATGCATGCATCCCCTTTGTGTGCAAGAACCTCTCTTTACTACTACGAATTGTCAATTTGGTTATTACTATATTTGTAATGAGTTTGTAGGACCTGTTACTGGGTGAACTGCCTACTGACGGCAGTTACCACTAATCGTTGGAATTAATTTAGGAACAAGCTTTGCATGCCTTGTTTTACTGGAAGAATTCCTAGTTTTTAATACCCTTAATTTGTTCTATAATGGCTTCCAGTAGTATAATAAGTAAAGATGAACTACACATGCTTTTCCTATCTCTAACACTGTAATTTTCTTCTTAAATGAAGCATGTCATGGTGGTTTTGTAGGCACAATTCTTGACCATTCCACTGTTTTTGTTTACCTCTGATGGAGGATATATCGAATTGTGTGTTTGTCTACTAGTCACTCCTAAGTAGACAAGAAATCCTTTTCTTGTCATTATGGTTTTGCATAATCCTCTATCTGCCACTGTTAGTGGCACAGGTGGTCCCTGTATGCCATTGAGACATCAGTGGCACATAAAGAACTGCAAAATTTTACAATGGCAAATGATGAATTGCCCCTTTTTGTTACCATATATAGGTTGGTTGATTGACAGAATCAAATTGTTTTATGTAACGATTACTGGACTAGGAAAATAACCTTCACAGCAGCGATCATCCTTAATTATTGACAACTCAACTAGACAAATAAAAACTTGTAAAGTGTTACTTCCTATATGAATATAGTATAATATACGATCCACATGCCACCTTTATTACCTGCCATTTGCAACTTGTCAAATAATCAAATCTTATACTTTCACTAGCAACTAAAAGTTCCATCATTTGCTTAGCGCTGTTGTTCTCGAACTCATTTTTCAACTATTACTAGTGTGAATGCCGACAGTCTCCGCTACCCTTTCTTTTAACTTTCGTGGAGAGTGATTGGAATGCCGATGTCTTGTTAGCCCACGGTGTCTTGTTAACCCGTTAAGAGCATGTTGACAGATCAGAACTTTTGTATATTTTCCTAAAAGGCGGTGGAGGTAGAAGATGTCTCAAAGGTGTTTATCAATTTTGTTCCACCTAATTTAGGTAGACTAAGTGTTAATAGATTGGGAAAGGACATGACTAATATCAGTAGTGGAAGACTTAGAGGTACTTATTTTATCACAAAACCAAGAAGTGAAAAGTGGGTATAGACTATTTTGGTTAGTAAGCTGTAAATTATCCTATTGTAAGCACTAAGCAGTCGGTAAAAGTATTTAGATTGCCCTCAGCACTTTTGGCCAAATAATTCACCTCTTTCCCTTCGATGTGAGATTTCAGTACATGACATCCTGTTTTCAGGTTCTATTACAGATGCACCTACAAGAACGACATGAAGTGCCCGGCTACAAAGCAAGTCCAACAGAAGGACACAAGCGACCCACCGTTGTTCTCTGTCACTTACTTCAACCATCACACCTGCAGCAGCATCTCAAATCCCATAGGAAGCACGAGAGACGTTGCCGCACAATCGGCCTCGAGCAAAGCGGTGTCAATCTGCTTCAGCCCGCATTATTCTTTCAGAGATGAGCCACAGTCACCGATTGCACATTCTTTCAGAGGCAACCAGCAGCCAGCTGAGAGGAGCGCCTATGCAACAAGCCAGTTTCAGTGGACCGCCGCATCGTCTCCGTCTCCTACCAGTAATGACAGTCCGGTTAAGATGGAGGTTGACACTTTTTCAGGAGCAAGCGCTTCTTCATCCAGCTCCAGCAGCATGGGTTCTCTCCCGAGGACGAGGACGTTGCTACCGATCGGTCAGTCCAGATGCATCGAGTACTTCCATTTCTTGTGATGAGAAGAAGGTGGCCGTTTCTTTTTTTTTCTTTTTTTTTTTTTGAGCGCCAAGTGAAGTCATATGTGGGCGTTGGAGGCAAGTAACATTGCTGTGCCGTCCCGGGCATGAACCACAGGGACCCAACCTACAGGTCCCCATAGAGATGTTCGTTCACTGTTGGCTGTTGCTTACTTGTTTACTGTCAGATTGAAGCCACATTTTTGTGCTTGAATATGATGTGAAGAATGGCACTGGCACTGGAGTTTCTTTTATCTGGTAGACTGAAGCCACATTCGTGATTGAATATGACGTGAGGAATGGCATTGGAGTTTCTTTTATAGTGATAGACTGGTTTTTGAGGTAGCACCATTTGTTTGTTTAGGGATGATTGTAGTTTGTATGGAATTCCTGACAAAAGGTATTGCCTGGTGATTCTGCTAGCTCTACTACTGAAATAGTAGCGAATTTGAAATATGTCCTGCGCTATTGTAGTTCAATGTTGAAGTGGAGCTTGCGAGTTGAGACTACAGTGGCTTCAGTGAACTTACTGCCTCGATGGCCACCTGGGTTATCCTTATATTGATACATGTGAAGAATGCAGATTGAAGTTTCTCTACCAAAGTACTAGTAGTACATTATTGTAGTAAACAGTTCATTGCTTTAGCTCTCTGTCTCTAAATAAACAGTTTAAGTTTTGGAGACAAAAAATGACAATCTTAGCTCAATCGGATCTCTAGAGTTGGCACATGGACCAGAAGATTTCACTTTAATCATGCTTTTAATCATGTGGATTGGGACTGTTTCTCTACCAATATGTGAAAGTCTTTCGGTGTGTGGGGCCTGTTTGTGTGTTTGGGCTGTATTGTACCTCTGTGGGCTTGTAAAATGGAGAAACAAAGTCTATTTTTCCTCTCACAACTTTCACAAAAGTTTGTTTTTTTTCTTGACTCTAAAACCGGACAATCTCAACTTTTCAAACCGTGCATTTGAAATGGTTCCGAAGGTGGTTTGCTACAGTGAATGGTGATTTTGCTAGTGGTTTTGTTTTTTTGTTTTAATTATTTCGGCTGAATCTTTAAAAAATCATAATAAATTAAAGAAAAATCATAAAATGGAAAATTCAATTTTTTGGACTCAACATAAATAGATCTACACGGTAACATATATTATGGTATGCTTTCGTACACAGTTTTTGCTAGAAAGGTTCTGTCCTTTTTGTTTTTTTATTTATTTGACTAAATCTTTGAAAAATCATAGTAAACTATAGAAAACACATAAAATAGAAAATCTAGTTTCGGTAGACTCCACATGAGTATATATACACAATGAACATATAATATGTGTATGCTTTAGTTCGACGTAATAATTATAGAAGCTGCAACTATAAATTATTTCAATTAATTACAGAAAATCATAGATCTAAAGCTACAACAAAAAAACTATACTAAAGCATACATATTATATATTTACCGTGTAGATATGCTCATGTGGAGTCTAAAAAATTGAATTTTTTATTTTATGATTTTTCAAATATTTAGCCAAAATAAATAAAAAAGAAAAATACAAGACCTTTATAGCAAAAACTTTGCACTAAAACATACCATATTATATTTTATTGTGTAGATCTACTTATGAGGAGTCCAAGAAAACTAGATTTTCTATTTTATGATTTATCTATGATTTATTATGATTTTTAAAATATTCAGCTAAAATAATTAAAAAAGAAAAAAGACAAAATCACGTCACTGTAACAAAACCACTATTCAAAGTAGTAAAACCACCTTTGAAATATCTTTAGAGAGTTAAAATAAATGGTTTGAAAAGTTGAGGAATGTGGTTTACTAGATTTTTAGATTAGAGTTAAGAGTTAAGGGAGGAAAACCGGACTGGAGCAAGTTACCGTTAGTGGGGCTTCGCAGAGTTCTCTCGTGAACTCTGGGCACCCGTTGCTATAGTTGTTGCGGCTACTCACCTTTAATTACTAAAGTCAAAGGATATACTTTCTATTGTTAAATATATTTTACTTCCCATAATAATAATACTATAATTCACCTCTCTATCCTGTATACGGAGTATGTCCCAAACTCAAAATTTACGTTCATGCGAGTTAAGAACTGTGCATAACCTGATTCCAAGACATTAAAACAAATAACATAATTCTTGAATAAATCACCGAATCTCAAGTCATCTAGAGGACTCTAATGTATACTTCCTCCGTCTCAATATATCTATCGTTGGAACACTTAATCCAGTAACTAAGACAAGTGACAAAATACCCTGGCACCCCTATCTATGAATGATTTGTGATCTGTATCATTTGGTCCGCCTCGGGTGTGATTCTTCTTTTGGCTCACGATGCATGGTCGCTGCTGGACCAGGGATCGGAGGTTTAGACATGGCCAGTAGGACTCCAATGATTGTGTATGCTGTGATCAGGCGCCAGAAACGATGAATCATATCCTGCTGGGCTGTGTGTTTAGCCGGCAGGTATGGCATATTTGTCTATTAAAGCTTCAGCTGCAGGAGGTCGTCGTCGTGGCTCAAGAAAACGCAATGCAATGGTGGCTCAGGAGCAGAAAGCTGGTCCCAAAGCTACTTAGACGTGGCTTCGACTCGTTCTTCTTCTTAGTGGGTTGGTCGCTCTAGAAAGAGCGCAACGAGCGCAACGCCCGCACCTTCGATCGAAGAACTGCAGCGGCGCCTGACCTGGCTGCGTTCATCTTCAGTGAGGCTGCCTGCTGGCTAGCAGCTGGGAACAGGCACCTCGGTCCTCTGCTTGCTCGGGTTTAAGCTGCTCCATGGCTTTGTAGCAAATTTGGTTCGCTCTGTAATCGCTTTTCAAAACAAGTTACCTTAGCTGATGCTGGTGTTCTGCTTTGTAACTTGGTAACCCGTTTGTTATCGGGTTTTAACACTCTTTCTACTTAATGAAAAACACGCCTTCGCGTGGTCTAAAAAAAATCTGTATCATTTGGACATATATGCTATTAATGCATGAAGAAACACCATCCATTGAATCTTTTTATTACATTAAACAAATCGGAGTTCACATCCACTTTTCATAGCTAAACGTGCAGTACATGTTTTTAGCCTTAAACAAATCAAAGAGGACACCAAAAAGTGTATTTCACTTGGCGGCAAACACCACCTGGTGCCAAAATAAACCCCGCGCTCCATTTTTACACCGCAAAAGCAAACTAAAATTTCAAACTATTGCCCCCACGCATTTTCTCTAAACATGTGGAAATGAAAGCCTATCAACCGTTTCGTTGCCTTAATTTGATCCATTCACCTCTCATCCATCTTCTATGGCAATAGGCCTAAACACACTACTAGAGGAGGAAGAGGAGAGAAGGTGCCTGATCTCAACAAGAGCCTAGCTGAACATGAAGAGGATCAAAATCTCTTGGAAGATGTTGGGATTAGGGTGGCGATGGTGAGGTTGTTGATCGGCCAAATGCAGCCGCCAAGGTTGGGGATGAGGGCGACGAGATTAGGGAGGAGGTGGGATTTTGTTTAGAAAAAAAGAGCTATCTGTGGTGTGTGAGGCTATGAGTGGGAGGGGGAAGAGATAAGACTGCTTGGCCGACAACACGTGATGTGGTGCAATACAAACAACTACAACCTAGGACAGGGAATAGGCAACGACGTTTTTTTGGGACGTTCTATTGTCGTCTCGACAATAGATATATTGGGATAGAGGGAGTATGTTTTTGTTGCAACACAGAAAACAAAAATCTATCCACTCGTAAATTTTCTAATTAGTAGATCCTAAATGTATAATGACAGTGCAAGTACTTAGGACATCCACATTTCCTCCCTCTACTGTGTACAATACATATGGAGCGTGAGTTACATCAGCCTATACCTACACTGCATGTGTCCTCTATAGACCACCCCGCGATAGGACTGCCTTTGTTGCTAGTATATCATGAGCCTGTTTACTTGAGCTTATCTATCGAATCTGCTAACTATTCAACAGTGTTTTTATTTTACAATAAGTTAGTGAACAGTATTTTCAGCTATAACTTTTCTGCCAAGTGAACAGGCTCTGTGCCCATGACTTTTGTAAATAAATTGAGGAGCCATGATCTTTTACCAAGCAAAAAAAATGAAATAAAAAATGATTTTACTTGTAGGCAACAAGAACAATTTCTTTACCTACGCCCCACACACATAATGAAAGGCGCAAAACTCTGGAAAATACCTGTCCACTTGTAAATTCTCCATTGGATCCCTATAAATAGCGGTTGCTATGTTCTGACCCACCAAGAAGTAGCGCGTCAACATTTCGTAGAAACTCAGGGGAGAAACTGCAAAAGAACTCGGCGAAATGGCAGAAAAGGCAACGCCAGAAAAGAGCGAGACCCCGCACAAGTTGACGTACAAGCCCAGCGCGGGAAGCAGCGCAGGTGGCGGAGGCGGAGGCGGCGACGGCGACAGCGGAGCAGCACCGCGCCCCGCGCCGCAACCGGAACCCTCTTCTCAGCGGCCACCTTCACCGCCACCGCCCGACGACGACGACGACGACGACGACGACGAGGTTTGTGCTTGTTCCAGCTTCACGCGGGTCTCTTGGGGTTCGGGGCGTTGGCAGGTTCTTGATTTCTTGAGTCGCTGCGCCCAATTTCTTGGGGATTCTTTCTCCCGTTCTGATAGAAGGCGAGGGCTCCTCGATTGGGTCGGTCGTAGGCTGATTTTGGGTCGAACACGTTCCCGATTTGATTGATCATTGGCGAGTTCTTGATTTTGGGAGGAAAGCCAAGGGAGAGAGGGGAATCGGGAAAAAGCAATGCCGGTTACTGAATGTCCCGGAGTGGTGCCACGGAAATTTCGACTGGCCGTTTCTTGTGGTGTCTTTTGCGAAATGATTGTCACGTTCTGGCTGATTCCTGCCTTCTGAGGTTTTTGGTCGCTTTATTCAAAATCATCCGTTTAGATTACTGTGTGTCACAATTTGGGCTTCCTTAAGGGATTTGATCCAATTGCAGGCTGGTTTCCTTTGTTTTCTTTTTCTCTCTTGGTATTTCGTGAAAAGAAAACTCGGTATACGTTGAACACATTATTTGGATTTTTTCCCCCTTGGTATCTTGTTGTAAATGGACATCTCATGATACCAGAGATCATTCCGTGACTTGCATATTTTCTGGGAAGTTTTTTTTTTTTTTTAGATTATGCGTCCGTCATTTGACTAGTAGTAGAATAAAATAGGTGAATTTACTGGGATTATGTAATTGTGTTCTCCCTGCTTGACTGCTTCCATTTGGAAAACATGAATTACCTGATGCTTGTATCTCACCAGGATTATGAGGGCTTCGAAGACGATGAGCTGGAGGTACTTGAAAGAAGAAGTGGATGGGGTTCTCTGTACACGAGTGATCCTCAAGTTCTTTGCATGGACTCGAGTGATCCACAAAATCCTCCTGGTTATATTGGCCGGCAAAGTTGTGAGCCGCTCACCACACAGGAGTTTTTTTCACTGCGCCAGAATTGGCAACAGCTGCTAGATGGCAAGAAGACATACCTCCGCCCGCCAAAGAACAACCGTGTTGCCAAGGACAATTATGCCAACTGCCTCTTTGTAACCCCAGAACCTCTTGAGAAGGCAATACAATGCCAGGTATAAATATTGTAGCCTCATAAGCTACTTAACTGAATTTACTTGTTTGTTCCTTAATCATGAATTGTTTCTCCTTCACAGTGAAGTTTCTTTTTCATGCTCAATGAAATGGTCTGGCATCTGAAATTTCATACCATCATCAACTATCATTAAGTATCCAGAAGTTTTACCATTGTTCTCTATTGAAACATCTGTGTTCTGTGATGCCCTGACCATACCCTGTTCATTGTGTTTGTAGATAAGATTTGCTAATCAATGGAAATAAATATGTGATGATGATTTGCACTAAACATTTCCTGGACTGTTTTCAGATTCCTTGAGTGCGTCCTAAGTCTTGGCTTAGATATTCCAGTCATGATTTCTTAAATATATTAAAAATAAAGCTGATGCATCTCTCGGTCAGGCTGGATGTTTCTGTTCCATTATCGAGAAAATGTTACCCATAAAATAGATTTGGTCTTTCACACTAAAACAATTCTTGTTTTTGTAATTTGGTGTCCTGGAAAAAAAATGTAAATATTGCCATGAACAGATACAGTGTGCCCCTGCAGTATTTGTACAATGAAAATATCGTGAAAGTCAACCAGAAAGTTAAGTATGTCTTAAACAATGTTGAATACTTGGTTACCAGAGACTTCATGGGTTCATAATGTTTACTGCAAGCACTAGCTAGCTTGCAAGTCTTTTTACGCAAAGACATATTGCCGTGAATCTTATAGCATTTTTTGTAAAAAAAAAAGTAAACTCGTGTGCCCCATGCCTTGCCTCAGCATAACTTATCTGGATCATCTTAAGTGTCAATTATTATGCCTATGTGATGCTAACTCTCTTACAACCATAGGTGCCAGTGCCACTATCTGATTTTGTTCGTGCAGCTGCTGAAAATCCTACAGTTCAGCAAAAGTTTAAGGTTTGTTTTTACCTTACAAACTTGACTCTAGAAGCACTGTCATTATTAACTGCTTTCTGCATTCCTGAAAATCATTCTTTATGCAGATTCTTAGTGAGCATTATGTTTGCATCAGACAAATGCGAATAGATGGATCATCTTTTTACAGAGCTTTCCTTTTCTCTTACTTGGTAACTATCTCAGTTCTCTTGTTCATGATGATGTTGTTGCTTTCTTCTTCTGGACAAAATCTTAACATGCTAGGCTTGCAAACAGGAAAACCTTGGGAAAATGCAAGGTAGTCAAGATGAGGTCACTCGCTTAATGGAATGTGTGGCAAGGTCCAAAGAGAATTTCTGTCGTTTACATTGGGATAGTGCGTACTTCTCAAATCCTGAAGCATTTTTCTCAAGTGTTGTTTCTGTAAGTATTATCTCAACTTACAAAAGCATGATTTTGTATTGTCTGATTGTTTTATCCTAAATTTTTCCTAGTGATCAGTTCAACCAGTTATCCACAAAATAATCCTGTGGGACATCTATTAGTTGCCTAAATAGTTATTGTACCCCATGCCTTTTCTCTTACTTCAAAGGTTTCAAGTACTGCTGGGAATGTGGCTCTGATCTGTTTTATGGTTGGAGCTAGGGATTTGCTGCAGCTAGAGTTGGCTTCATCTTAGTTCTCTGCTATACATGCCTGGTCGTTCTCTTGTTCCTGTGGGGTGTATGTAACTTCATAAATGTGTTGCTCGAGAAAAAAAAAATCACAAATGTGTTAGGGTGTGTTTTACTTCAAATTTCTCTTCTTAATGCAATAAAACACAACTATCCTGCACATTCGAGAAAAAAAATGTAATTTGTATTTCTCTGGACTTTAAGACAACATTTTAAATAAACAATAGTAAGGCATAATTTATAATTTTATAGAAACCTGTGCTCTTATCCCCTACATGGGAAAAGTGGGAACTTTGTTTTAAAATAATAACAAGACGGAGTGCACAGACACATAGATAACATGGAGTACATGAACAAAGCCAACTTAAAAACTCATGAATAATCACATATATCTGGGTCTATATCATAATTATTCTTTTCTTTTGAACACTATATCGTATTTATACACAGCACTGAAAATGCACTTTACTATCTGGTATGCATTTTTTTTTCTTTTCCACTTCCCCTGCATTTTCACTATCTATTAAGATTATGTTTTATGTGGTACTTTTAGAAAATGGCATGTCATTATGCATTACTTAAGAGTATCTTTTCCTGAGATTATACTTTGAAGTGATTATATTAATCACCACAAATGTCTTTATTTTCTTTCAGGAGTTTGAGAACTTGGTCAATTCAGTTGCCAATGGGTATGTTTAGGTCATTACACCAGTGATCCAATTCTTTGAATAATATTTATGTTTACAGAACATTTATTTATTTTTCCTTTCTAGGCTAAATGCTGATGAGCTTTACAAGAGAAGCCTACAGGAGATTACGTCATCCAGGAGTGAGGATACGTTGTTTTTTGGGATGTGTTGTTTGTTTTTTTGTTCTCTATGTAACATTTTCTTTGGTTAGTTCTTTGTTTGCTTAGGTTGCTGACAGAGGTTCATATCCGAACACATCATGCAGACTACGTGCCAGCATTCGAGCAAACCCAAGCCCTTTTGGTTAGTGTTTCTGGCTGCTATACATTCATTTTCAGAAATTATGCTTGATTCATTTTTAGTAGATTATTTTCCTCTTATGCTGCTTTAACAATTATATTTTGTTAACGATATCCTCACTTTCCCAAGTTAGTCTTCTGTCAGCATAAATATGCAAACCCTAGAAATAAAATATGGTCACCTTTTTTTTTGGTAAATATGGAAGGACCAAGCTGACCAATACTATTTTTCCATTTACAAATACCTCTCACTATTCTGCATGTGTGTCTTTGTAACAGTTTTGCATAGCATCAGTGCGTCCCTTTGACGCTGAAGCCAACACGCTACAAATGAGTGCTCTATCAAATGCACTTGGCATCCCAACGCACCTGGCACTCGTGGACGGAACCATGGACAATGGGATTGCGCAAGTAAAGTGCTTTGACTTCTTTCCTCAATCAGAATCAAGAGTAAGCACAACATCAGGACCTCTCAATTTAATCACAAGTTACTGTCTCTCAAGTGCAACTGACAAACATCCAAAGCAAGGAAGGGATGATAGTAACTCAGCCATGCCGGCTGGAAACTTACTTTCATCTGATCACATGCCTTTAGTCTCCTTACTGAGTAGGCCATATCGATGTGACATTCTTTATCGCAAGTGAATTGCGAGTATGTGGCAGCCTATGGTGAACAGTTCTAACCGAAACTGTTTGGGTTATAACATGGAAACCTATTGATAACGTACTCTAGTATGGGTGTTTGATTGTGCATCTGCTTTCAAAATGTATCTGGTTACACTTTTGCCCAAGACAAAAAATACTCCATTTGCTGGGATGTGGTGATGCACTCAGTCTATGAAATAAATTTGGACTTGGCATAAAATCTGAGGCATTGTTTCTCATGTTGCTGGAGACTTAAGGGCACTAATACCAGTGGGAAGAACTCTTTACACTGGGAGCAGTGGGATACATCTGTTAGATTTTTTTTTTCTTATGGATGTTCTTCCTGTTGCTGAAGCATGGATCGAAGATTCATATTTGGTAAGAGCATATGAAGGACTAGTTGTTTTCTGATACAGAAAGATGTGGTTTGGATAATACCGGAATTTGCAGCATGAAGGCATTTTTTGAGAGGCCCAGTTACTGCAGGCTCTCCTTTGGCCAGTGATTGGTAACACTTGCTAAAAGTTGGATGTGTTCTAGAAAGAATTTTAAATTGATAATGATATGGAGTTTGTATTTTTCTTGTGAAAAATCTTTGAAGACACTTGTGGGAAACTAAGATTAGCATTGACAGACTTAATCAAATGAAAATGTAGTATGTGAGCGGTGATTCTTCTGGGAAAACTCATGTGGATGCCAATGGAGACTGGATCGATCTTGTGTATTGCTGCAGCTTGCATGGTACAAATAGTGTTGTTGAGTAGAAAATTTAAAGCCATCTCCGAGATTAAATTGGAAATACAGTTTTACTTCAAGTGGAAGGTTATGGACATACAGCGCCCCCTACTAGACATGATGCATGAATGGTTCATGACATTCAAACACATGCATAATAGTGGAAACTTCAGCCATTCAATTTGGCTGTTTTTGGTCAGTTGCTGAACTGCGGCATTTAATTCCAACAGCACAATTTGTCCATTATGTTCACTATAATGTTGGTGCTAGCTTCCCGGTCACTGGAGTTGAGTGATCTGCAGAGAACAGAGACAGCAGAGGGAGGGATAGACAAATAGGAAGGTAACTTATAGAAGATCAGATATGTAGAAACATAATTCTTGTTTCTTCACTTAGTTTAGGTTATCATCAGTTACTGTCTCCCTCACACTGATCAATATGGCCCTCACACAAACATGGAAAGAATTACAATCACAACATGTACCCCTGCAGTGCCTTGCATTCAGTTGTATGCCAGATATCCTACAGAGATGCCTTATGGCTATGCGCCTGCATGTTTTAGCTTTTGTGGCAGGCAAAAGCACTGCTTGACAACGTTGCAATCCTTCTTGGATCTGGCATTTGACAAGCACTTGAGCAGCAGCTGAAGCACTGCCGTCATTTACCAAACTCCTATCCAAGATGTATTCTGGCAAGAGTCGACATATTGCCCAGATCAGGCAGCTCAGGGATCTGAGGGAGCACTGATGTGCACTAAGTTGAGACATTAAGCACAAGGTGAATTTTGCATTTTTCTGATAGAGCTAAGTGGTATGCTGTTAAATTCCTTGCACTTTAGTACTGCAAATGGGCCAAAGTACTTTAAAGGGAGCTTCGCACATGGTTGACGATTTACCATAATCAACCTGAAATTGATTTGGAGAACGATGCTTATCAGTTTGTATCTTCATTTTGTTCTGAACTCAACTCAGTTCATTCTTGAGATCAAATTTACCTGCCCATCCTATAGCAGAGTATTAGCATCAGAACTATTGGAAAGCAGTGGAGGCATAGTCCTAAAGTTTTTTTTTTGTTTTTTCTTTGGGAAGAGAAACAGGAGGGTACTGAGCCCCTAGTGCATAGTCCTAAAGTTAGAACCAGAGACATATAACACGTTACAATGTGTGTGGCCCAATGAAGTTTGATATGATTGTGATAAATTCAGCTAGGTTCTATTTGATCCAAACAAGATGCATAGAGCATCGAGGAGTTTTTGGTTTCAATTACTAGACCAATTACTCCCCCATTAATTAGACAACAACCAAGTCCAAATGTGAAAGCCCAAGATACTGCAATACAACCTCCTCCACAGAGCAAAAGCAATAGGCTTGTTGAAAAAGCGAAAAGCAAAGTTGGCAAGAACTCCTTGTTAAGAAACTAGGAGCTTTATCCCCTAAGTCATAATCAAGCGCTACCGTGGAAAAGCCTGTGGATTTAAAGAGTTGCTTGTGTCGCGATGACCTTTAGTCATCGCCACCGCCAAGTGCTTCAGAGTCAGAGCGAAGCATTGCTTCAAGAGATGGGCTCGAGGTAGATGTTACCGCTGCTTCGCACGAGATCACCAAGTCAGCTCTTGCATAGATTCTTTTCGATGCATTAGATGTCGTCGCCCAGGACATAGGGAGCGGCACTGCCATCTTTGCTCCATCTCTTCTACTTCTTCGTGGATCAACTCCTCTTTGGTGCATCCTCACCATGCTCAATAGGCAAAGAGTTGGGCTGAGGTCGTGGCCATGCCTTTATCGAGCCCTGTGGCTCAGTCCACAGCCACACCTCTGACAAAGTCTTTGCGATCAGAGATCCAGCAGTTGATTGTAGATTGTTTGCGATCAGAGCTTCAGCAGTTGATTGTAGATCGTTTGGAGGAAATGTTGCGTCCCCTGAGGGAGGAGACTTCTACTATCAAGTTGTGGTTGGCATGTTTGGCCAACCATTTGGAGTTTGCAGAGTCACATGAAGAGCATACTTCTTTTCCCAACATGCTTGAGCTATTTGGCCCATGTTCTCCAGTTCATCACTTACGTACCAACATCGCCAATCCTCACTTCTCTTATGTTGGCACATACGCCTTCCAACTCCTTGGGGCCTGAGGAGACAATGAACACAACAATCCCTATCGCCAATGAGGTGGTGACAAGGAAGATTGACACAGGGATTCGTCAAAAGATGCCCATGGAGCAAGCCACCGAGGGCCTTTCAGTGACGTCGTCGACTCTTGCTTCTCTTGTGGAGGCTTGCACGGCCACTGCCTCCTTGGTGCTTAAGGACACATCTGTGATTAGTGCAGATTCTATTGGTGACGAGATGACCATTGAGAAGGCTGTTGCGGTGCCCTCGAGGACCTTGTTGCTACAGACCGTCACACCTATTGAGGATGTTGTTGTGGTGGAGGATGCGTCCGATGATGAGGAAGCTGTCTCACAAGTGATCATTGAGGACCCTATCGATCTCATCACCATTGAAGACAACCCTTTGCACTCTATGACCGAGGTCAAGGAAGAAGCCATTACCTTTGGAGACAACCCTTTGCATTCTACGACTGAAGTCAACGAAGAAGTGCCCAATTGTATAGAGGATCCATCAATTATTGCAGCACCTTCTTCAATGGCCATAGCTATGGAGGAGAATGATCTAATGTGTCCTCCTATACATGCACCTTCACCATTGGTCACAATTGCAAGACATCAACACATGCAAGTCCTATGATAGATCTTCGCTTTGTCGAAGTGGTCGCATTGCAAAACACAATGTATTAAAGGATTTGGGTGTTGTTGGGAAGGATGGAAAGATCAATGAGGATGCAATGCAAGACATTGTAGTTGGCCTAAAGGAGTTGTTGCCACCAGACCTCCTCAAGTCACTGATGAGTTTAAAAGGCCATGCCTTTTGGGACTTTGTGGCGGAGGCCTTCTTGCCACTTCGCTAGGGGTCTTGAACGACGATGCAAGTGTGACTTTGGTGTCTTGGCGATGACTTTTGTCCGAGTGATGCGTGTTTTCTTGGCTAGCTATTGCGGAGGAGTTTGTGGAGGATCGGTTCTTTGGGGTAAATTAGTGTTGTTTTACATGTTTCAGTTACTTTAGTTGTGTATGGTTGTTTTGTTAGGTTGTTTGTTGTACTACCCAGTCTGGAACTCTTCTTTTAATATAATCGGTAGCTCTCCTGCCTGATTCGTTTCAAAAAAAAATCTTCAAGTATAGATCTCTTTGAACAATTTGCCCAGCACTTTGATC
This sequence comes from Sorghum bicolor, assembly GCF_000003195.3. Classification (NCBI taxonomy): domain Eukaryota; kingdom Viridiplantae; phylum Streptophyta; class Magnoliopsida; order Poales; family Poaceae; genus Sorghum; species Sorghum bicolor. The sequence goes on from NC_012877.2 coordinate 2,644,163, forward strand.
AACCGCTCACCAAGGTATGGATGGAGGCCATCCAAGCATTGTTAGAGCACGAACAACACCTGTTATTGCTCTCTTACTAAGCAACATAGGGAAGCCAGATGGTCTGAACACATCTCTCTCACTTGGGAAACTATGGAAATCATCAAGTGTTGTGGGGAAGGAATGCTAACAATTCAACATCGTCCAAGGTTCTATCAGTCAGCAAGCAATCTGAACCTTTCTCATGCTCCAGCTGTGGGTGGGATGGAAGGCGTATATATAGGCGTTTTTTCAGACTTTTCAGTTTGTTTATTGACACTAGCTTAGGTAGTATGGATATGTCACATCACATGTGGGCCTCTCTATTATAGTAAGTGGCGCTCAATGCTAAAGCCCTTAGCAAGCCTTTGTTGTGGTTCTTAGATGGTGCTTTTCTAGCCTTGTTCAGTGTGTTTCTCCTAGGCAAGTTGAGTTTAGCTGGTTGGAGGTGAGGTAGTTGTGCTTCGTGTGTTTTGTTTTTTTTTTTTTTGTTCTTGAGCTAGATGTGGTAGTTAATGTCGGATATTACACCTCTAGTTGTAAGGTTTTTGGGCCTGGTTTTTTCCTTAAAAACTGGGCCATGACTCTCCTTTTCTCTTCTAATAAAATTAGCCGCAAAACTGTTGCCATCCTTTCGGGGAAAAAAACTCTGGTTTAGCCTACAATCTCAATAATTCTTGTGAGCAAGAACATGTGGAAATCTTGTTCCTATCAGACTTAATATTGTGAAGCAGAATAGGTAGCTTTAGATATGCTTTAGGAATACCTTAGCAATCAGTGTGGTGAAGGGATGCTGTAGAGTTAAGAGGTGAATCTGTCAACAATCTCTAGGATAGCATTGCATCCTTCACATTTTAGGAAAGGAATCTATGAGATCCATGGAGAGGTTTCATCAAGCACCATCACGAACTGCTAAATAAAGGCTAAAGTAAGCCAGGAGACTTGCAGTGTTCATGCTTGCCCTGCTGGCAAGCAGTGCATAAACATCCGATTGAGGGTTGTCCTAAAGTGCAATGTCTTAAGTCTTTTGTAAGTCGCCTAGATCTGAGAGTGTCCACCTATTGAAGAATCATGCAGCACTGATAACACTTTAGTTCCTTACAAGAGCGGAAACTAGATAATGCTGTTCATTCGGTGAGGGTACTGCTTGTTTATCAAGTAGTTCAGTAGTTTGAAGCATCGGTAGAATAAGAACTGAGGACTTGTAGCCATTCGGGCTGTCAAAATTGGGACACCATGGAATTGAAATATGATCAACTTGAGATAAGGCATCAGCAACCTATTGTCAGTATACTTGGTACCCTTTTTTTATGTTGAATGAAGTCATGACCTTTTGAAATTCAGTAGAGTTCTTTTTGTGTTAGACACAAACATATGCTTTTAAGATCAATCTTGATAAGGTTGTTTTTTCTTTTTGTAGAAGAAAGAATGCAATATCGTTCGAGGAGATGAGGCCTCCATTTTTCTATATAGCCATCGTTACTACAAATATGTTCCATAAATATGTAGCAGTTGTATGGACCCAAGTTTCTTTTTTAGAAAAGGAGGTTTCTGCCGAGGCCGAAATGATGATGGCTCCCCCGGGCTCCAATTCGCCCTTATTCACGTATACATCTGATTTGGCAGATGATTCGGCCAGTTCCGGGCGTAGTAGAAGTACCGCCTCGTCGGTCAATCAACCGCTTCCGGGGGAACAAGCTATGCCTCCCGCTCCTCCTGTTATGCAAGAAGCAGCTAATAGGGCTCCGCCAAAAAGGATGGACCCAAGTTTTCCTTGGCCAGAGTATGCCCTTAACCCCAGAGTGGAAGGGGACAAGAACCTGGGGGAGTGAGCGGAGCAGAGTTTTTATTCTTATTATTATTTTATTTTATTTTACATGTGGACCCTCCTCACCATGTGTCGCAGTGGTTGGCTTCTTATTGCTGTACATTCAACTGGACCATGGCAGTATGAGCATCGATGATGTTGCACACCCAAAATGCATTGGCCACTGTTCTTGAATTCCTTTTTCTCTTTTTGAGCAATCTTGATCAGTCCATTTGTTGATCTAGAATCCTGGATGAAGCAACCTTTCTGTCCATTTGTCAATCTAATCTAGAAGTGAGTTTTACAATTTTTTTGCCAACCTTGATCATCACGCGGAACCGTTGAACATGGTCATGACAATGTGTTCGACTAATGTCAAACTGTTCTTCCTTTTTTTCCCCCACAAAACATAGTATATATGAAATTGTTCGTTCTCACGAGCGAAAAATGTTCCATGATACCATAATGGAGCTGAGACTCCAATAATTGGAGCAGTGTACCTATATTTCTGAAATCTCTTGGCAAAAAATATATATTGGAAGCATTTGAAAGGATTTTGCTCCTAACGACAACTTAGGCCTTGTTTAGATCCAAAAAGTTTTTGGATTTTGACACTGTAGTACTTTTGTTTTTATTTGATAAATATTGTCCAATCATGGAGTAACTAGATTTAAAAGATTCGTCTCGCGGTTTAAAGGTTGTTTTTATCTATATTAATGCTCCATGCATGTGCCGCAAGATTCGATATGACGGAAAATCTTAAAAAGTTTTTGGTTTTCGGGGTGAACTAAACAAGAGACTAAGAACTTCAATTTGAAATGAGATGTGTTTTTTTTTGCTAGATAAATAGTTTGCACGAGGGCCTAATGAGACATGGGAAGCTTGGTCGAATTTTGGTGCGTCCCTCCCTCCCAAAACGAAATATCATTCTAGGTTAGACTAAGTCAAACTTTTTTAAACAACTTATTTTGTAAAATTCCCATTGGATCCCTCTGTCTATAAATAAACATTCCGTAGAAATCCAGGGGAGAAACTGCAAAAACAAACTTGCCCAATGGCAGAAAAGGCACCTCCAAAAAAGAGGCGGTTCAGGGAGTTCACGTCCCACCCCAGCGCGGGAAGAAGCGCAGGCGGCGACGGCGGCGACGGCGACGGCGACCGCGCAGCAGCACCGGCCTCCGCACCGCAAAAGGAGCCCCCTTCTTCGCCGCCGCGTTCACCGTCGCCACCCGAACCGTTCACGTACAACGACCCCGACGCGGGAAGCAGCGGAGGCGGCGGCGCAGCAGCAGCAGCACCGGGCCCCGCGCCGCAATGGAAGCCCTCTTCTTCGTTTCCACGTTCACCTTCGCCACCCAAACCGTTAACGTACAATCCCGGCGCGGGAAGCAGCGGAGGTGGCGGAGGCGGCGGCGCGGCGGGACCGAAACTCTCTTATTTGGTGCGTTGGCAGGTTCTTGAGTTGCCGCGCTTGATTTTCTTGGGGATCGATTCTTTCTCGCGTTCTGATACAGGGAGAGGGATTCCTCAATTGGGCTGGTTGTAGGCTAATTTTGGTTCGAACATGTTCCCAATTTGATTGATGGGTTCTTGATTTTGGGGGGAACACAGAAAAGAATGGAGGGAGGGATTAAAAAGCAAAATGCCGGTTCTTGAATTGTCGCCGAATCGTGTGCCATGGCAACATCAAATTTAGATCCAATTGGATTTGTTTCAGGGATTTGATTGAATTGCAGGCTGGCTTGGTTTTCCTTTTTCCCTTGCATTTCCTGAAAAGAGAACTCGTTCTATGTTAAGCACATTATTTGGATTTTTTTTTTGTGCGATCTTGGTAAATGGACATCTCGTGATTCCAAAAACCCTGCCGTGATGCGCATATCTGCTGGAAAGTATTTTTTTTTAGATTATATGGCCGTCATTTGACTAGAACAAAATAGGTGGATTTACTGGGATTATTATGTCATTGGGTTCTCCCTGCTTCCCTTTGGAAAAATATTAATTACCTGATGATTGTAACTCACTAGGATACTAAGGACTCCGATGTTGAAAAGCCGGACGAATTTAAAACAGAAAATGGATGGGGTTCTCTGTTCATGAGTGATCCTGAAGTTCTTTCTAAGGACTCGAGTAATCCACAAAATCTCCCTCATTATATTGGCCGGCAAGATTGTGAGCCGCTCAGCACACAAGAGTTTTTTTCACTGCGCCACAATTGGCAACAGCTGCTAGATGGCAAGAAGACATACCTCCGTCGTGCTGCAGAGTCCAATTATGCCGACTGTGTATTTGTAACCCCAGAATCTCTTGACGAGGCACTAGGATGTCAGGTACAAATATTGTAGCCTCATAAGCTACTTAACTGAATTTACTTGTTTATTTTCCTTAATCATGAATTGTTTCTTCTTCACAGTGAATTTGCTTTTTTTTATGCTCGATGAAATGGTCTGACATCTGAAATTTCATTCCATCAATAACTACAATTATCACCAAGTATTCAGAAGTGTTACCATGTAAAATGTTCTCCGCTGACACCTGTGATGCCCTGATCATACCATATTCATTGTGTTTCTAAATAATCTTTGGTAGTCAGTGGCAATATAATCTGGGATGATGATATGCACTAAACTTTCTTTGGATTGTTTGCAGATTGATGTATTTTGAAACTAATAAATAATGTTTGGCCTTTGTTAGCTTATATAATGCAGGATAGTTACCCCTTCAGTCATCCTAAGCCTTGGCTTAAATATTCCAGTAATGATTTCCTAAATATATGAAAAATACGGCTAAAGCAGGAAGCATCTCTCCATGTGGACGCTGGATCTTTCTATTTCGTTATTATCAAAATAATGTTACTCGTAAAATAGATTTGGCCATTCTCACTAAAACAATTCTTAATTTCGTGTCGTGGAAAAGATTGTAACTTAAATATTGCCATCAACAGATACAATGTGCCCTGCAGTATTTGTACAGTAAAAATATTATGAACGTCAACCAGAAAGTTCAGTGTCTTAATCGATGTAGAAAGTTTGGCTACCAGAGACCTTATGGATTTATAGTGTTTACTGCAAGCACTAGTTAGCTAGCCTTTACATGCAAAGGCATTTTGTCATATGGGTCTTTTAGCATTGTGGCTTCATAAGCTACTTAACTGAATTTACTTGTTTATTCCATAATCATAAATTGTTTTTGCTTCAGAGTGAAGTCTGTTTTTTTTTGTGCTCAATGCCAATTGTCTGACATCTGTAATTTCGTAGCATCATCAGCTATCTCTAAGTATTCATACCATTGTAAAATGTTCTCCATTGAACACCTGTGATACCCTGATCATACTCTGTCCATTGTGTTTCTAGATAAGCTTCACCCTTTAATGGCAACACAATATGTGATGATGATATACACTAAACTTTTTCACCAGTAGGGGTGCGCCCCTCCTGATTAACGTCAAAAAAAAAACACTAAACTTTTTTGAATTGTTTGAAGACTGATGTATTTTGAAACTGATAAATAATGACTGGGGTTTGTTAGCTTATATCATACAGAATCAACATGGATAGTTACCCATTCTTTGAGTGCATCCTAAGTCTGTTGGCTTTCCAGTTATGATTTCTCAAGTACATGAAAAATATGGTTGAAGCATCTCTTGATGTCCTGGATGTTTCTATTCCATTATCTAAAAAAAGTTACCCCAAAAACAGATTTAGTCTTTCCCACTAAAACAATTCTTATTTTCATGCCCTGGAAAAAAATGTAACTTAAATATTTCAATGAACAAATACAATGCACCATGCAGTAAACAGCAGTGTTTGTAAAGTAAAAAATATATCACAAACGTCAGTTCATTGTAGTTTAAAACATGTTGAAAGCTTGGCTACCAGAGATCTTCTTACAGATTCATGATTTTGCTGCAAGCAATAGCTAATTTTGCCATATGGGTCTCAAGCATTTCCTGTAAAAAGAAATGAACTCTTGTGAGCCTTGTCACAGCATGACTTATCTGGATAATTTTAAGTTTTATAATCTTATGAATTACAATGTATGCCTAGTGTGATTCTAACTCGTTCAATCATAGGAGCCACTATCACATTTGGTTCGTGGAGCTGCAGGAAAACCTAACAGGCAGCAAAAGTTCAAGGTTTATTTGTACATTGTAAACTCGACTGTAGAAGCACTGCCATTATTACGAACTTTGTGCTTACCTGAGAATCATTCTTTATGCAGATACTTAGTGAACATTATGTGTGCTTCAGACCAGTGCGAAGCGATGGGTCACAGTTTTACAGAGCTTTCCTTTTCTCTTACTTGGTAATGTGAACCTAATCAGTTATCTTGTTCATGATGATGTTGTTGCTTTCTTCTTCTGCATAAAATCTTAACATGCTAGGCTTGTAATCAGGAAAACCTCGGGAAAATGCAAGGTAGTCAAGCTGAGGTCACTCGTTTAATGGAATGCGTGGCAAGGTCCAGAGTGAATTTCCTTCGTTTAAAATGGAATAATGCATACTTCTCAAATCCAGAAGCATTTTTCTCTAGTGTTGTTTCAGTAAGTATTATCACAGCTTACAAAAGAATGAATTTGTATTGCCTGGTCGTTTTATCCTAATTTTTTCCTAGTGATTTGTTCAGCCGGTTATGCACAAAACATCATGTGAGTCATTTTTTTCCTTATGATTTTACGAAGAATCGTGTGGGACATCTATTAGTTGCCAAAATACTTATTTTGCCCCATGGCCTGAATCATAGAGATTAGTAATGTGTATCTGTTCAAGGAATTTTAAGAACATCTGGGGATGAGACTCTCTGTTTTATGGCTGGGCTAGGGGTTTGCTGCTGCTTGCTTTGGCTTTTAGTTTTTTGGTATTCATGCTTGGTTGTTCCTTTGCATGTAACTTCGTAGGGTTAAAAATTTCTCTTCTTAATGCAATGGTATGCTGACTCTCCTGCATATTCGAGGTTAAAAATGTAACGTCTACAGAAGTTACAGTTCTATAGACAATAATTTACAGTTTTATAGAAACCTGCACTCTCATTCCTTATACATGGGAAAAGGGGTAAATTTGTTTTACAAGATGGAGTGCACAGAAACATTTTTTTTCGAAATAGTGCCTTGCACGTGCTTCATTAAGAGGAGTTAGAAAGTTTTACAAGCTAGCGCTCTATCGGTGAGGTACCACAGAAGCGCTAGGTAACACTGAACAAGTGCACAGACACATACATGACATGGAGTATATTAACAAAACAACTTAAGAGCTCATGAGTAATCACATATATCTGAGTATGTATCATACATTCTGGTATGCTTTTTTTTTCATTTTCTTACATTTTCACGTCTAAGAGATAAAATTATGGTTTATAAAATGGTACTTATCTAAAAAAGAATGGCGCCGCAAGATCGCATTATGCATCACTTAGGAGTGTCTTTTCCTGAGATTATACTTCAAAGTAATTATATTAGTCACTGCAAATGTCTTTATGTTCTTTCAGGAGTTTGAGCATTTGGTCAATTCAGTTGCAAATGGGTATGCTTAGTTCCTTACTTCAGCGATCCAATTCTTTGCCATAATACTTATGTTTACAAAAGTTCTATTTAATTTTTTTTCCTTTCTAGGCTAAATGCTGTTGAGCTTTACAAGATAAGCCTAGAGGAGATTTCGTCATCCAGGAGTGAGGACACGATGCTTTTTGCGATGTGTTGTTTGTTTATTTGTTCTCTATCTAATATTTCTCTTTGGTTAGTCCTTTCTTTGCTTAGATTGCTGACAGAGGTTCATATCCGTACATATGAAGCAAACTACAACAGAGAAGTAGTGAGTCAGAATCAGAATGAAAAAATAAACGCCCTTTTGGTTAGTGTTTCTGGCTGCTATACCATCATCTCAGAACTTATGCTTGATTCATTTCAAGTAGTTGATTGTTTTTCTTTTATGCTTCTGTAACAATTTTATATCATTAACGATGTACTCGCTTTCCAAGTTAGCCTTCTCGTGATGGAAATATGCAAACCCTATAAATGAAAATATGGACAACTTTTTTTGGTTAATAAGGAAGAACCAAGCTAACCAATACTATGCCATTTACAATTTGCTCTCACTATTCTGCATTTGTGGCTTTGTAACAGTTTTGCAAAGAATCTGTGCGTCCCTTTGACGCTGATGTCTCCCTTTTACAAATGAAGGCTCTATCACAAGCTCTTGGCATCCCCTTGCACCTAGCAGCTGTGGACGGTGTCAAGATAGGTGGAACTGTGCAAGTAAAGTGCATTGACATCATTCCTCGATCAGGACCTCTCAGTTCAACCAGAAGGTACTATCTATCCAGTACAATTGATAAACAATCATTCTTGCCACCTGGAAACTTATTTTCGTCTGATCGCATGACTCTAGTGACCATATTAATCACTCCCAATGCTACTGCCATTCTTTATCGCAAGTGAGCAGATTCTGAGTATGCAGCAGCCTCTGGTTGATGGTTCTAACAGAAAATGTTTCGGTGATAACATGGATATCTATTGATAGTCTACTCTAGTATGGGTGTTTGATTTTGCATCTGCTTCCAAATTGTAAAAAATACTCCATTTGAAGGGACGTGCTGATGCACGCAGATTATGAAATAAATTTGGACTTGGCATAATATGTGAGGCACTATTTCTCTTGTTTGTGTCTACTTAAGGTCCCAGAGGGAAGAACACCTTAGGAGCTGTGGGTAGATCAGTTAGCTTTTTTTGGTTTACTTTTCTTATGGATGTTGTTCCCAGTTGCTTAAGCAGTTGGATGGATGATTCACATTTGGTATGAGCATATGAAGGACTAGTTTTCTGATACAGAAATATGTAACTGGATCATTCATCTTCAAGGAACAATAGTACCATAATTTGCACCATGAAGGAATTATTTTATGAGTTCCTGTTACTACAGGCTTTCCTTTGGTCAGTAATTGGTAATTCTTGCTAAAAGTTGGATGTGTTCTAGAAGATAAATCAATAATGATGTGGAGTTTGTAAAATTCTTTGAAGACACTTGTGGAGAACTAGGATTAACATTGACAGCAGACTTAATCAAATGAAAATGTACTATGCGAGCGGTCATTCTTTTTGGATAAGAATACCATGTGACTGAATGACGTACTCGGTCAGTCTTGTGTGTTGCTGCAGTTTGCATAATACAAATATGGTTGTTGAGTAGAAGTTTTAAAGCCTGGTTGTTAGACTAGAAACTTTACAGCCACCTGGGAGATTAAACTGGAAATACAGATTTTCTTCAAGTGGAAGGCTATGGACATACAGTGCCACCTATAACTGACATGATGAATGGTTCGTGACATTCCAACACAGACATAAAAACTGGAAATGTCTGCAATTAAATTTGACCTTTTTTTTACTCAGTGCTGAGTAGTGGCAACGAATCCCAATAGCACAACTTAAGTTGTCCATTATGTTCACTGTAATGTTTGGTTCTGGCTTCCCAGTCATTGGAGTTGTGATCTGCAGAGAACAGAGACAGCAGAGAGGAAGGGGTACACAAATAGGAAGGTAGCTTAGAGAACAAGCTCAGATAGGTAGGAGGATAATTCTCGTTTCTCCATTTAGCTTATGTTCTCATTAGTTATCCTCTCCCTCGTACTGACTTTGTTTCCTAGCCTCAAGTTGTATGCCTGTTGTACAGAGGTGCTTGATGACTTTGCACATGCCTGTTGTAGATTGTGTGGTAGGCAAAAGCACTGATTGACGACATTTGTAATCCTTCCTTATCTATTTCTGGCTGAAATGGAGTCCATTTGACAAGCACTTGAGCAGCAGAAGCACTGCCTTTTTACCATTCCTGCGTCCTAACCAAAATGGATTCAAGCAACAGTGGCATATTGTCCAGAATTCCAGATCAGGCAGCTGCAGCTCATGGAACTCAGGGAACACTGGTGTGTACAAAAGGGTACAATAAGGTCATTAATTGTGATACATTAAACACAAGATGAATCTTACATAGTTCTGGTAGAGCTAAGCAATATGCTGTTGGATCCTTGTGCTTTAGTACTCCAAATGAGGCAAAGTACTTTTGGAGGGAGCTTCTGACATGGTTGGCGCGTTTGAGCATAACAAACCTGAAATTGGTTTGGAAAATGATGCTTATAAGTTTGCATCTTCATTTTGTTCTAAACCCAACTTAGTTCATTCTTGAGATCAAATTTAGCTGCACTTCTTATAGCTCAGGGAATGATGCACTTGAGGCATATTCTGGAAGCATTGAACATGACCATGACAAAGCATTCGACTAATAGTAAATTTTGTTCAAAACATAGTATATCTATGAAATTATTCTTGAAAAGTTATTAGAGCGAAAAAATTGTTCCATGATATCATAATGTAGTGAGGCTCCAATGAATAGACTAATAATGTACCTACATTTTGTTAAATCTCTTGGAAAAAACATAGTGGAAGCATTTCAAAGGATTTTGCTCCTCCTAACTACAGATTATAGAATAAGCACTTCAATTTGAGAAGAAATGTTTATTTTTTGCTAGAAAAGTATTTTGAATGAGGGCCTATCCGAGCTTGTTCAAATTATGATGCCTTATTCCGTCTCAAAATGAATCTTAACTACAAATTATAGAGCAAGCACTTCAATTTGAGAAGAAATATTTATGTTTTGCTAGATAAATAGTTTGAATTAGGGCCTGGGAGAGCTTGGTCAAATTGTGGTGCCTCACTCCGTCAAAAAAGAAAATACTTCCTTTATTTCAAATATAAGTTGCTTTGGCTTTTTAGTGCTTAGCTTTTACTATGTATCTAGATATACCCTTTATACATAGCAAAAGTTATGAATATAAAAAAGCCAAAACAACTTATAATTTAAAATGTAGGGAGTATTATCCTAGGTTTGACTAAGTTAGGCTTATCAAGTAGGTTTATAAAGAACAATATCAACATTTGTATCTCCAAACATGGTTACTATTTTATCTAATACTTATTAGGCACCATAAATATTAGTACGATCCATGTTGTATATACATTGTCAACTTAATATTGATTGACTCCTCAAAAAATAAGAATGATATTTTTTTAGACAGATGAAGCAAGGCTTTGTACACTACATGTTGTTGCTAGAATTTAGAATTTATATTTTCTTTTTGAAAGGATTCTCTCCATTTAAAATTATATATAAGACATTTTCACTTTTTGGATAGTTTTAGTTGTACACTTAGATATATATTATATCTAAATACATAATAAAAAATAATATATTTAGGAAAACCAAAACTTCTTATAATTTGAAAACAAGGTAGTAGAAAATAGAAAATTTGACTTGAAAATTGCACTAGGAGCAGACAATTTCTTTACAATGCGTCGAAGCAGCACATAAACAATATAGGTGTAAAAGTTATAGAAAATACCTCTCCTCAGTTTGGAAGTATTGAACATGACCATGACAATGCATTCAACTAGTAGTGATTTTTTTAAAAAAAACATAGAGTATATATATATGATATTGTTCTTCTCAAAAGTTATTAGAGCGAAGAAATTGTTCCATGATACAAAAATGTATCTGAGGCTCCAATGAATAGGAAAATAACCTATATGTTAAATCTCTTGGGAAAAAACATATATTGGAAGCATTTCAAAGGATTTTGCTCCTCCTATCTACAAGTTATAGAATATAAGCACTTCAGTTTGAGATGATATGTTTATTTTTTTACTAGATAAATATTTTGAATGAGGGGCTGAGAGAGCTTTGTTCGAATTGTGGTGCCTCACTCTATCTTAAAATGAATCCTAACCATGAATTATAGAGTAAGCACTTCAATTTGAGATAGGCCTATGTTTATTTTTTGCTAGATAGATAGTTTGAATTAGAACTGGGAGAGCTTGGCCGAATTGTGGTGCCTCACTCCGCCTCAAAACAAAATACTCCTTTCATTTCAAATTATAAGTTATTTTGGCTTTTTTGTTCTTAACTTTTACTATGTATCTAGATATACCCTTTGTCTACATACATAGCAAAAGCTATGAATCTAAAAAAAAGCTAAAACGACTTAATAATTTGAAATGTAGAGAGTATCATCCTAGGTTAGACTAAGTTAAGCCTTTTTAAGCTTATAAACTAAGTTTATAAAGAACAATATCAACATTTGTATCTCCAAACATGGTTACTATTTCATCCGATATTTATTATGCATTATAAATATTAGTACATTGATATATATATATATATATTAAACTTAATATTGATTAACTCCTCTAAAAACAAGAATGATATATTTTTTGGATCGATGAAGTAAGGCTCTTTAGACTACATGTTGTTGATAGAACTTAGAATTTCTTTTTTTTAAAGCACTCTATTTTAAACTATAAGACGTTTCCACTTTATAGACAACTTTTGTTATACAACTAGATATATACTATATCTAAATACATAATAAAAATAATAATATATATAAACAACCAAAAACGTCTTATATTTTGAAAGCAAGGGAGCAAAAAAGAGATTTTTTTTTACTTGTAGGTCACTAGCAGCACACACAATCTCTCTTTACCACGCAGCACATAAACGATATAGGCTAAAACTTCCAGAAGATACCTCTCCTCTTGTAAATTTCCCATGAGACCCCTGTGGGCTATAAATAAATAGGGGCCTACATCTTCTGACCCATCAAGAAGTAGCGCGTCAAAAATCCGTAGAAACACAGGGGAGAAACTGCAAAAACATACTTGCCAAAATGGCAGAAAAGGTAGTCCTACCTCCAAAAAAGAGATTGCGGTTCAGGTTGACGTCCAACCCCAGCGCGGGAAGCAGCGCAGGTGGCGGAGGCCGAGGCGGCGACGGCGACAGCGCAGCAGCACCGGCCCCCGCACCGCGACGGGAGCCCTCTTCTTTGCCGCCACGTTCGCCGTCGCTACCCAAACCGCTCACGTACAAGCACGGCGCCGGAAGCAGAGGAGATGGCGGCGGAGGCGGCGACGGCGCAGCAGCACCGACCCCCGCGCCGCGACGGGTGCCCTCTTCTACGCCGCCACGTTCAACGTCGCCACGCAAACCGTTCACGTACAACCCCAGCGCGGGAAGCAGCGGAGGCGGCGGCGCGGCGGGACCGAAACTCTCTTATTCGGTGCGTTGGCTTGCTGCGCTTGATTTTCTTGGGGATTCTTTCTCGCGTTCTGATAGAGGGAGAGGGATTCCTCAATTCTGCTAGTTGTATGCTAAATTTGGTATGAACATGTTCCCAATTTGATTGGCGGGTTCTTGATTTTTTTTTTTTGGGTGGGGGTGGTGCTGGGAGGGAGGGATTAAAGAAAAAAAAAGCAATGCCGATTCTTGAATTATCACGGAATCGTGTGCCACGGCAACATGGAATGGGGGTTTCTTGCGAAATGCCTATCCTGTTTAGATGAATGTCTCGTAATTTGGGGTTCCTTTAGGGATTTGATCCAATTGCAGACAGGCTTGCTTTTCCTTTTTCCTGAAAAGAAAACTCGCTCTATGTTGATCACATTTTTTAGATTCTTTTTCGTGCGTTCTTGGGTGTAAGTGGACATCTCGTGATGCTGGAGAGCATGACGTGATATGCATATCTTCTGGAAAGTATTTTTTTACATTATGTGGCTGTCATTTGACCATAACAAAATAGGTGGATTTGTTGGGATTATGTCACTGGGTTCTCCCTGCTTCCATTTGGAAAGTATGAATTACCTGATGATTGTAACTCATTTAGGACCCTAAGGACTCCGATGATAAAAAGCCAGACGAATTTCAAACAAGAAATGGATGGGGTTCTCTGTTCATGAGTGATCCTTCTATGTACTCGAGTTATCCACGAAACCCCCCTCATTATATTGGCCGGCAAAATTGTGAGCCGCTCACCAGACAGAAGTTTCTTTCACTGCACCACAATTGGCAACAGCTGCTAGATGGCAAGAATACATACCTCCGTCCTCCAAAGAACAACCGTGTTGCCAAGGACAATGATGACGACAACATCTTTGTAACCCCAGAACCTCTTGAGTTGACACTACAATGTCAGGTATAAATATTGTAGCCTCATAAGCTACAACAGGTTCTGCCGGCGCCCCTTCTTCCTTGAAGGCGTCTCTTGATGTCCTGGATGTTTCTGTTTCATTGTCTAAAAAAACGTTTGCTCAAAAACATATTTAGTCTTTCGCAATAAAACAATTCTTATTTTCATATCCAGAAAATAATGTAACTTAAATATTTCCATGAACAGATACAATGCGCCATGCAGTAAACAGCACTATTTGTACAGTAAAAAATGTCACTAACGTCAACCATAAAGTTCATTGTATTTTAAATGATGTTTATCGAAATGGGATTTTTTAAATGATGTTCAAAGCTTGCCTACCAGAGATCTTACAGATTCATGATTTTGCTTCAAGCAATAGCTAGCTAGCCTTTACATGCAAAGGCATTTTGCCAAATGGGTCTCAAGCATTTCCTGTAAAAAGAAGTGAACTCTTGTGCTCAATGCCTTGCCTCAACATGACTTGTCTGGATGATTTTAAGTTTTATAATATTATGAATTAACTATTATGCCTAGTGGGATGCTAACTTTTACAATCATAGGAGCCACTATCGCATTTGGTTTGTGGAGCTGCAGGAAAACCTATCCCACAGTACAAGTTTAAGGTTTGTTTGTACATTGTGAACTTGACTCTAGAAGCACTGCCGTTATTAAGAACTTTGTGCATACCTGAAAATCATTCTTTGTGCAGATACTTAGTGAATATTATGCGTGCTTCAGACCAATGCGAAGGGATGGGTCACAGTTCTACAGAGCTTTCCTTTTCTCTTACTTGGTAACGACCTCAGTTATCTTGTTCATGATGTGGTTGTTGCTTTCTTCTTCTGCACAAAATCTTAACATGCTAATCTTGTAATCAGGAAAACCTTGGGAAAATGCAAGGTAGTCAAGCTGAGGTCACTCGTTTAATGGAATGTGTGGCAAGGTCCAGAGTGAATTTCCTTCGTTTAGAATGGAATAATGCATACTTCTCAAATCCAGAAGCATTTTTTTCAAGTGTTGTTTCTGTAAGTATTATCACAGCTTACAAAAGCATGAATTTTTATTTCCTGATCGTTTTATCCTAAATTTTTCCTAGTGATTTTTTCAGCCGGCTATGCACAAAACATCGTGCAGGACTTCTTTTTCCATACGAAGAATCATGCGGGACATCTATTAGTTGCCAAAATACTTATTGTGCCCCATGGCCTGAATCATAGAGATTATGTAGTGTGTATCTTTTCAAGGAATTCTAGGTACTTCTGGGGATGAGACTCTGTTTTATGGCCGGGGCTAGGAGTACGCTGCTGCTTGCTTTGGCTTCATCTTAGTTTTCTGGTATTCATGCTTGGTTGATCTTTTGTTCCGGTGGGGACGCGGGATGTATGTATTAATCTTCTACAGTATCTTTTGTTCCGGTGCGGGGTGTGTTTTACTTCAAATTTCTCTTCTTAATGCAATGGTACTCTGACTCTCCTGCATATTCAAGGTTAAAAATGTAATGTGTACAGAATTTACAGTTCTGTAGACAGTAAAAACAGTATTACAACGTAATTTACAGTAGTATGGTATAATTTACAGTTTTATAGAAACGTGCGCTCTCATTCCTTATACATGGGAAAAGAGGGGGGTTTTTTTTAAGAGTGCACAGACACATAGATGACATGGAGTATGTGAACAGAACAACTTGAGAGCTCATGAGTAATCACATATATATGAGTATGTATCATGTATTCTGATATCATTTTTTCATTTTCTTACATTTTCACATCTAAGAGATAAAATTATGGTTTATAAAATGGTACTTATCTAAAAAAAGAATGGCGCTGCAAGACCACATTATGCATCACTTAGGAGTGTCTTTTCCTGAGATTATACTTATATTATTCACTGCACATGTCTTTGTGTTCTTTCAGGAGTTTGAGCACTTGGTCAATTCAGTTGCAAATGGGTAGGCTTAGTTCCTTGCTTGATCCAATTCTCAGTAATCAATTGTTGCCATAATACTTATGTTTATGGAAAGTTCTATTTTTTTTCCTTTCTAGGCTAAATGCTGATGAACTTTACAAGATAAGCCTACAGGAGATTTCTTCATCCAGGAGTGAGGATACGATGCTTTTTGTGATGTGTTGTTTGTTTATTTGTTCTCTATCTATGTAACGTTTCTCTTTGGTTAGTTCTTTCTTTGCTTAGATTGCTGACAGAGGTTCAGATCCGTACATATGAAGCGCACTACAACAGAGAACAGAGTCAGAATCAGAATGAAAAGATAAATGCCCTTTTGGTTAGTGTTTCAGCTGCTATACCATCATCTCCGAATTTATGCTTGATTCATTTCGAGTAGTTGATTGTTTTCCTTTTATTCTTCTGTAACAATTATATATCATTAACAATGTGATCGCTTTCCAAGTTAGCCTTCTCGTGATGGAAATATGCAAACCCTATAAATGAAAATGTGGGCAACTTTTTTTGGTTAATAAGGAAGAACCAAGCTAACCATACTATGCCATTTACAAATTGCTCTCACTATTCTGCATTTGTGGCCTTGTAACAGTTTTGCAAAGAATCTGTGCGTCCCTTTGGCGCTGATGTCATCTCTTTACAAATGATGGCTCTACCACAAGCTCTTGGCATCCCCTTGCACCTAGCAGCTGTGGATGGTACCGTGAATGATGGACCTGTGCAAGTAAAGTGCATTGACATCATTCCTCGATCAGGACCTCTCAGTTCAAGCAGAAAATACTATCTATCCAGTGCAACTGATAAACCTCCAGTCTTGCCAGCTGGAAACTTATTTTTGTCTGATCGCATGCCTCTAGTGATCTTATTAAAATCTTCCAATGGTACTGCCATTCTTTATCGCAAGTGAACAGATTCTGAGTATGCAGCAGCCTGTTGATGGTTCTAACAGGAACTGTTTGGGTGATAACATGAATCTCTATTGATAGTCTACTCTAGTATGGGTGTTTGATTGTGCATCTGCTTCCAAATTGTATCTGGTTACACTTCTTTGCCCAAGACAAAAAAATACTCCATTTGCTGGGATGTGCTGATGCACACAGTTTATGAAATAAATTTGGACTTGGCATAATATGTGAGGCACTATTTCTCTTGTTGCTGGATACTTAAGGGCACTGGTACCAGTGGGAAGAACACCTTACACTAGGAGCAGTGGAATAGATCAGTTAGCATTTTTGGTTTACTTTTGTTATGGATGTTGTTCCCAGTTACTTAAGCAGTTGGATGAATGGTTAACATTTGGTAGGATCATATGAAGGATTACTTGTTTTCTGATACATCAATATGCGGTTTGGATCATCCATCTTCAAGGAACAATAATACCGTAATTTGCAGCATGAAGGAATTGTTTTGTGAGTCCCTGTTACTGCAGGCTTTCCTTTGGTTGGTAATGCTTGCTAAAAGTTGGATTTGTTCTAGAAGTAAGTTTAAATCGATAAAGATGTGGAGTTTGTAAGATTCTTTGAAGACACTTCTTTTTGAGAAGTAGGGTTAACATTGACAGCAGACTTAATCAAATGAAAATGCAGTATGCGAGCAGTCATTCTTTTTGGATAAGAATACCCAAGTGATTGTGAATGTCGTGCTTGATCAGTCTTGGGTATTGCTGCAGCTTGCATAGTACAAATAGGGTTGAGTAGAAGTTTTAAAGCCTGGATGTTGAGTAGAAATTTTGCAGCCATCTGGGAGATTAAACTGGGAATACAGATTTGCTTTAAGTGGAAGGATATGGACATACACCGCCACCTATACTTGACATGATGAGTGGTTCATGACATTCCAACACAGACATAAAAAATGGACACCTCTGCAATGTTTGGTGTTGGCTTCCCGGTCTTTTTTTTTAAGAATTCCAGTCATTGGAGTTGTGATCTGCAGAGAACAGACAGCAGAGAGGGAGGGACAGACAAATACGAAGGTAGCTAAGAGAACAAGATTCTAATCTATCCTCTCCCTCACACTGACCAACACGTAGTGTATGCTGACTTTGTTTCCCAGCCTCAAGTTGTATGCCAGATATGCTACAGAGGTGCCTGATGACTGCACGTGCCTGTTGTAGCTTGTGTGGTAGGGCAGGGGACTGCTTAACGACATGTGTAGTCCTTCCATATCTCTCTCTGGATGAAATGTAGTCCATTTGACAAGAACTTGAGCAGCAGCAGAAGAACTGCCTTTTTACCAGTCCTGTGTCCTAACCCAAAATGGATTCAGGCAACAGTACTGGCATATTGTCCAGAACTCCAGATCAGGCAGCTGCAGCTCATGGATCTCAGGGAACACTGGTGTGTACAAATGGGTACAATGTAAGGTCATTAGTTGTGAGACCTTAAACACAAGGTGAATCTTACACAGTTCTGGTAGAGCTAAGCAATATGTTGTTGATTCCTTGTGCTTTAGTACTCCAAATGAGGCAAAGTACTTTTGGAGGGAGCTTCTGGCATGGTTGGCGCGATTAAGCATAACCAACCTGAAATTGGTTTGGAAAATGATGCTTATCAGTTTGCATCTTCATTTTGTTCTAAACCCAACTCAGTTCATTCTTGAGATCAAATTTAGCTGCACTTCTTATAGCTCAGGGAACTATTGAAATGATGTACTTGAGGCATACTCTCTCCGTTCTAAAATCAGTGTCGTTTTTGCTTTCCAAGAAATAACTTTAATTAAATATATAGTAAAAAGTATTAATATTTATAGTACATAATTAATATCATTGGAAATATCTTTAAGTCTAGTTTTTTAACAAAATTATTTAGAGATACAAATATTGCATGTATTTTCTATAAATTGAGTCAAACTTGTGGCACGAAAACCTAAAACAACACTCTTTTTGGGACGGAGGGAGTAGTCTAGAAGCATTAAACATGACCATGACAATGTGTTTGACTAATAGTGATTTTTTTAAAACATAGTATATATGTGAAATATATAAGAAATTACTCTTCTCAAAAGTTATTAGAGAGAAAAATATTGTTTCATGATACCATAATGTAGCTGAGGCTCTAATGAATAGACCAATGTACCTACATTTGTTAAATCTCTTGGAAAAAACATATATTGGGAGCATTTCAAAGGATTTTGCTCCTCCTAACTATAAATTATAGAATAAGAACTTCAATTTGAGATGAGATGTTTATTTTTTGCTAGATAAATATATAGCTTGCATGAGGGCCTAGGAGAGCTTGTTCAAATTGTGGTGCCTCACTCCGTCTCAAAATGAATCCTAACTACAAATTATAGAATAAGCATTTCAGTTTGAGATAAGATGTTTATTTTTTGCTAGATAAATGGTTTGACTTCTGGGAGAGCTTGATCAAATTGTGGTGCCTCATTCCGTCCCAAAACAAAATATTCCCTTTATTTCAAATTATAAGCTATTTTGGTTTTTTAGTTCTTACCTTTTACTATGCATCTAAGTATAGCATATGTCTAAATACATAGCAAAAGTTATAAATCTAAAGAAAACCAAAATGACTTTTAATTTGAAATATAGGGAGTATCATCCTAGGTTAGGCTAAGTCAAGCTTTTTTAGCTTATAAACTGGGTTTACAAAGAACATTATCAACATTTGTATCTTCAAATATGGTTACTATTTCATCTAATACTGATTAGGCATCATAAATATTAGTATATATGTTGTCAAACTTAATATTGATTGACTCCTTAAAAAACAAGAATGGTATTTTTTTGAACAGATGAAGTAAGGCTATGTGGACTACATGTTGTTGCTATAACTTATTTTTTTAAAGTACTCTCTCTATTTTAAATTATAAGATATTTTAATCTTTTTGATACACTTATATATATATATAAATATATAATAAAAATGATATATCTAGAAAACCAAAACGTCTTGTAATTTGAAAGCATGTGAGTAGAAAAACTGAAAATTTTACTTGTAAATTTCACTAGCAGTAGACAATTTCTTTACTAAGAGCATCTCCAAGAGACTAGGTAAAATTATATTCTAAACTATAAGATTTAGCCATTGTGTAAAATAAAAAACTCACTCAATGTATAGAGTTCCACAACAGCCTTTGTATAGGATAGCTAGTGAGAACGACATGCTATATATGACAAGCGAAAGTTTAGGAATAGCAAACTTGCTATTTTAGCAAACCAGATAGCACATCTGTTGAACTTTAATTTTTGCTTTGAAAATGTAAAAATAGCCTAGATAACATGGATATTATATCTGTCTACGCAGCACATAAACGATACGAGGCGCAAAAGTTCCAGAAAATACCTCTCCTACTGTAAATTTTTTCCCATTGGATCCCTGTGGCTATAAATAAATAGGGGCTATATCTTCTGACCCACCCACCAAGAAGTAGCGTGTCAAAAAAAATTCCGTAGAAACCTAGGGGAGAAACTGCAAAAACAGTTTTGCCAGAATGGCAGAAAAGGGCCTACCTCCAAGAAAGAGAGTGCGGTTCAGGTTCACGTCCAACCCGAGCGCGGGAAGCAGCGCAGGTGGCGGAGGCGGAGGCGGCGACGGCGACGGCGACGGCGCAGCAGCACCGGCCCCCGCACTGCGACAGGAGCCCTCTTCTTCGGCGCCACGTTCACCGTCGCCACCCAAACCGCTCACGTGCAACCCCGGCGCGGGAAGCAGCGGAGGCGGCGGCGCGGCGGGACAGGAACTCTCTTATTCGCCGCCGCCGCTTTCACCGTCGTCCCCCGGTGACGAGGACCCCGGAGAGGCAGGACGGGAACTCTCTTATTCGCCGCCCTCGCTTTCATGGTCGTCCTCCGATGACGAGGTTAGGCTTCGTTCCAGCTTCATGCGGGTGTCTTGGGGAGTTGGGGTTTGGTGCGTTGGCATGTTCTTGAGTTGCTGCGCTTGATTTCTTGGGGATTCTTTCTCGGGTTCTGATAGAGGGAGAGGGATTCCTCAATTGTGCTGGTTGGTTGTAGGCTAATTTTGGTTTGAACTTTGAACATGTTCCCAATTTGATTGGCGGGTTCTTGATTTTGGGGGGAACACAGAAAAGAATGAAGTGACGGATAAAAAAAGCAATGCCGGTTCTTGAATTGTCGCTGAATCGTTTGCCACAGCAACATCGAATGGGGGTTTCTTGCGAAATGCTTATCCCGTTTAGATGACTGTGTCGTAAGTTGGGCCTCCTTCAGGGATTTGATCCAATTGCAGGCTGGCTTGCTTTTCCTCTTTCCCTTGGCATTTCCGGTAAAGAAAACTCGCTCTATGTTGAGAGAGCACATTGTTTAGATTCTTTTTCGTGCGTTCTTGGTGTTAATGGATATCTCGTGATGCCAGAGAGCATGATGTGATGTGCATATATATCTTCTGGAAAGTATTTCTTTTTAGATTATGTGGCCATCATTTGACCAGAACAGAATAGGTGGATTTAGATTTACTGGGATTATGTCACTGGGTTCTCCCTGCTTCCATTTGGAAAATATGAATTACCTGATTATTGTAACTCATTAGGATAAGCTGGACGAATTTCAAATAAGAAATGGATGGGGTTCTCTGTTCATGAGTGATCCTCAAGTTCTTTCTGCTATGTGCTCGAGTGATCCACAAAACCCCCCTTGTTATATTGGCCGGCAAAATTGTGAGCCGCTCACCAGACAGAAGTTTCTTTCACTGCACCACAATTGGCAACAGCTGCTAGATGGCAAGAATACATACCTCCGTCCTCCAAAGAACAACCGTGTTGCCAAGGACAATGATGACGACAGCATCTTTGTAACCCCAGAACCTCTTGAGTTGACACTACAATGTCAGGTATAAATATTGTAGCCTCATAAGCTACTTAACTGAATTTACTTGTTTATTCAGTCATGAATTGTTTCTCCTTCATAGGGAAGTTGCTTTTTTTTTGTGCTCAATGAAATGGTCTGACATCTGTAATTTCGTACCGTCATCAATTATCACTAAGTATTTATACCATTGTAAATTTTTCTCCACTCAATACCTGTGATGCTCTGATCATACCCTGTCCATTGTGTTTCTAGATAAACTTTGCTCTTTAATGGCAATAAAATATGTGATGATCATATACACTAAATTTTCTTTGAACTGTTTGAAGATTGATGTATTTTGAAACTGATAGATAATGTCTGGGCTTTGTTAGCTTATATCATAGAGAATCAACATGGGTAGTTTACCCATTCCTTGGGTGTTCTAAGTCTTTTGGCTTAAATAGTTAGTTATGATTTCTTAAATACATGAAGAATATGGCTGAAGCGTCTCTCGATGTCCTGGACTTTTCTGTTCTATTATCTAAAAAAAATGTTACCCCCAAAACAGATTTAGTCTTTCCCCCTAAAACAATTCTTATTTTCATGTCCTGGAAAAAATTTAATGTAAATATTTCCATCAACAGATACAATGCGCCATGCAGTAAACAGAAGTGTTTGTACAGTAAAAGTATCACGAATGTCAACCATAAGTTCAGTGTGTTTTAAACGATGTCGAAAGCTTGGCTAGTTGGCTACCAGAGATCTTACAGATTCATAATTTTGCTGCAAGCAATAGCTAGCTAGCCTTTACGTGCAAAGGCATTTTGCCATATGGTTCTCAAGCATTTCCTGTAAAAAGAAGTGAACTCTTGTGCTCCAAGCATTGCCTCAGCATGACTTATCTGGATAATTCTAAGTTTTATAATCTTATGAATTAACTATTATGCCTAATGTGATGCTAACTTTTACAATCATAGATGCCACTATCGTATTTGGTTAATTCAGCTGGAGGAATACCTACCATCCAGCAGAAGTACAAGGTTTGTTTGTACATTGTAAATTTGACTCTAGAAGCACTGCCATTATTAAGAGCTTTGTGCATACCTGAAAGTCATTCTTTGTGCAGATACTTAGTGAACATTATGTGTGCTTCAGACCAGTGCGAAGCGATGGGTCACAGTTTTACAGAGCTTTCTTTTTCTCTTACTTGGTAACGACCTCAGTTATCTTGTTCATGATGATGTTGTTGCTTTCTTCTTCTGCACAAAATCTTAACATGCTAGTCTTGTAATCAGGAAAACCTTGGGAAAATGCAATGTAGTCAAGCTGAGGTCGCTCGTTTAATGGATTGCGTGGCAAGGTCCAGAGTGAATTTCCGTCGTTTAAAATGGAATAATGCATACTTCTCAAATCCAGAAGCATTTTTCTCAAGTGTTGTTTCTGTAAGTATTATTCCAGCTTACAAAAGCATGAATTTGTATTGCCTGATCGTTTTATCCTAATTTTTTCCTAGTGATTTGTTAAGTCGGCTATGCACAAAACAATCATGCAGGACTTCTTTTTCCTTGTGAAGAATCATGCGGGACATCTATTAGTTGCCAAAATACTTATTGTGCCCCATGGCCTCAATCATAGAGATTATGTAATGTGTATCTGTTCAAGGAATTTTAAGTACTTCTGGGGATAAGTGACTCTCTGTTTTATGGCCAGGGCTAGGGGTTTTCTGCTGCTTGCTTTGGCTTCCTCGTAATTTTCTGGTATTCGTTTTTTATTGTTCTTTTGTTCCAGTGGGGGGATGTATGTAAGTTCATAGGGTGTGTTTTTTAATACAAAATTCTCTTTTTAATGCAATGATAATGTGTACATAATTTACAGTTGTATAGAGAGTAAAAACAGTAGTACTGCATAATTTACAGTAGTAAGGTATAATTTACATTTTGCAGTTATAGAAACATGTGCTCACATTCCCTATACATGGGAAATGAGGTAACTTTGTTTTAAAACAATAACAAGATGGAGTGCACAGAGAAATACATGACAAGGACTACATGAACAAAACAAATTAAGAGCTCATGAGTAATCACATATATCTGGGTCTGTATCATACATTCATACTTCTGCACTGAAAAGTCCACTTTACTATCTGGTATGCAGTTTTTTTTTCCAATTTTCTTGCATTTTCACATCTAAGAGATAAAATTATGGTTTATCAAATGTACTTCTTTTTTATAAAAAAAATGGCACTGCAATACCTCATTATGCATCATTTAGGAGTGTCTTTTTCCTGAGATTATACTTCAAAGTAATTATATTAATCACTACAAATGTCTTTATGTTCTTTCAGGAGTTTGAGCACTTGGTCAATTTAGTTGCAAATGGGTATGTTTAGTTCCTTACTTCAGTGATCCATTTCTTTCAGTAATCAATTCTTTCCATTACACTTATGTTTATGGAAAATTTTATTTTATTCCTTTTCCTTTCTAGGCTAAATTCTGATGACCTTTACGAGATAAGCCTACAGGAGATTTCGTCATCTAGGAGTGAGGATACAATGCTTTTTGGGATGTGTTGTTTGTTTATTTATTCTCTATTTAACATTTTTCTTTGGTTAGTTCTTTCTTTGCTCAGATTGCTGACAGAGGTTCATATCCGTACACATGAAGCGGACTACAGCAGAGTATTGAGTCAGAAAAATGCCCATTTGGTTAGTGTTTCTGGCTGCTATACCAGCATTTCAAGTAATTGATTGTTTTCCTTTTATGCTTCTGTAACAATTATTTATCATTAACGGTGTGCTTGCTTTCCAAGTTAGCCTTTTCTCATTGGAAATATGCAAACCGTAGAAATGAAATGCGGGCAACTTTTGTTGGTTAATAAGGAAGAACCAAGCTAACCAATACTATGCCATTTACAAATTGCTCTTACCATTCTGCATTTGTGGCTTTGTAACAGTTTTGCATAGAATCTGTGCGTCCATTTGGCGCTGGCATCGAAATTCTACAAATAAGGGCTATATCACAGGCTCTTGGCATTCCAGTGCACGTAGCAGTTGTGGACGGTGCTATGAAAGATGGAACTGTGCAAGTGCTGTGCCTTGACTTCGTTCCTCAATCAGAATCAGGAGCAAGCAGAACATCAGGATCTCTCAGTTCAATCAGACAGTACTCTCTATCCAGTGCAACTGATCAACATCCAGTCTTGCCAGCTGGAAACTTATTTTTGTCTGATCGCATGCCCCTAGTGACCATATTCATGACGACTGCCAACACTACTGCCATTATGTATCGTAAGTGAACAGATTCTGAGTATGCAGCAGCCTCTGGTTGATGGTTCCAACAGGAACTGTTTGGGTGATAACATGGATCTCTATTGATAGTCTACTCTAGTATTGGTGTTTGATTGTGTATCTGCTTCCAAATTGTATCTGGTTACACTTCGTTGCCCAAGACAAAAAATAACCCATTTGCTGGTATGTGCTCATGCACACAGTTTATGAAATAAATTTAGACTTGGCCTAACATGCGAGGCACTGTTTCTCTTGTTGCTGGATACTTAAGCGCACTGGAACCAGTGGGAAGAACACCTTACACTAGGAGCAATGGAATAGATCAGTTAGCTTTTTTGGTTTACTTTTGTTATGGATGTTCCCAGTTGCTTAAGCAGTTGGATGGATGATTCACATTTGGTAAGAGCATATGAAGGAATAGTTGTTTTCTGATACAACAATATGTGGATTGCCATCATGCATCTTCAAGGAACAACAATACTTTAATTTGCAGCATGAAGGAATTGTTTTGTGAGTCCCTGTTGCTGCAGGCTTTCCTTTGGTGACTGATTGGTAATGCTTGCTAAAAGTTGGATGTGTTCTAGAAGTAACTTTAAATCGATAATGATGTGGAGTTTGTAAAATTCTTCGAAGCGACTTCTTGTGGAGAACTAGGATTAACATTTACAGCAGACTTAATCAAATGAAAATGTAGTACACGAGCAGTCATTCTTTTGAAATAAGAATACCCATGTGACTGAATGGCGTACTCGATCAGTCTTGTGTATTGCTGCAGCTTGCATAGTACAAATAGGGTTGTTGAGTAGAAGTTTTAAAGCCTGGATATTGAGTAGAAATTTTACAGCCATCGGGGAGATTAAACTGGGAATACAGATCTGCTTCAAATGGAAGGCTATGGACATACAGTGCCACCTATACTTGACATGATGAATGGTTCATGACATTCCAACACAGACATAAATGGAAACCTCTGCAATTCAATTTGGCTATTTTTGGCTCATTGCTGAACAGCAGAAGTTAATCCCAGCAGCACACGTTAATTTGTCCATTATGTTCACTATAATGTTTGATTCTGGCTTCCTGGTCATTGGAGTTGTGATCTGCAGAGAACAGAGACAGCAGAGAGGGAGGGATAGACAAATAGGAAGGTAGCTTAGAGAACAAGATCAGATAGGTAGGAGAGTAATGCTCATTCTCCACTTGGCTTAGATTCTAATCAGTTATCCAGTTATCCTCTCCTTCACACTGACCAACACGCAAGTTGTATGCCAGATATGCTACAGAGGTGCCTGATGACTGTGCACGTGCCTGTTGTAGCTTGTGTGGTAGGGCACTGCTTAGCGACATTTGTAGTCCTTCCATATCTATCTCTGGCTGAAATGGAGTCCATCTGACAAGCATTTGAGCAGCAGCAGAAGCAATGCCTTTTTACCAGTCCTGTGTCCTAACCAAAATGGATTCTGGGAACAATGGCATATTGTCCAGAACTCGAGATCTCAGGGAACACTGGTGTGTACAAATGGGTATAATGTAAGGTCATTAGTTGTGACTTGTGAGGCATTAAACACAAGGTGAATCTTACATTGTTCTGGTAGAGCTAAGCAATATGCTGTTGAATCCTTGCACTTTAGTACTCCAAATGAGCCAAAGTACTTTTGGAGGGTTTTTCGGGCATGGTTGATGATTGAGCATAACCAACCTGAAATTTGTTGGAGAATGATGCTTAGACTAGTCACAATGGATCTGAAATGCCGATGCTGAAACCCTCTTTTTCATCTCAGCCTCGATGCTTACTCATTGCAGCAACAAATTCAAGCATCGAAAATTGAAGCATCGAGGAAAGAACATGCTTCGGTGCTCGAAAATTGCCTGCTGTAATATAGGCCCACAACTAGAGTTCACCACTGCAGCTCAAGTGGAAGCATCGACTACACTGTGGCTAGTCTTATAAGTTTGCATCTTCATCTGTTCTGAACCCAACTCAGTTCATTCTTGAGATAAAGATTTAGCTGCCCTTCCTAGAGCAGAGTGTTAACATCAGAACTATTGGACTAATGCAGTTGAGGCATAGTCCTAACGTTAGAATCAGTGTCATATAGCATGTTAAATGGTATGTGGCCTGATGAAGTTTGATATGTGATAAACTCAGCTAGGTTCCGCTTGAGCCAAACAAGCATGCAAAATTCAAGAAGAAACTTCTCCAGACAGTGATTCAGCCTAGGATTAATAAGCTGGATTTAGATGCAATCTAATATCCAACAATCTGAATAATTCTTGCACGAAAGAGCGTGTGAAAAATCTTGTCTACATCAGACTTTTAAATATTGTGATGTGAATCACACAATGTGGCTTGACATAGCAGTCAGTGGTGCAGTGAAGGGATGCTGTAGAGCTAAGAGAAGAGCATACTTTGTGAATCTGTTCAACAATCTCTAGAAATAGCATTGCATCCATCATATTTAGAAAAGCACCCTGTGAAATCCATGGGGAGGTTTCGTCAAGCACCATGCATCAGGTACTGGCAAATAAAGGCTGAAGCAACGCAGGAGATTTGCAGTTTTCCTGCTTGGCGTGGTGGCAAGTGGTGCAGAAACATCAGATGTTGAGGTAGGCTAGTCTTCGCTAAGTATCCCAGATCCAAATGGTCTTGTATGGGAGAACCTTGTAACACTGATAAAACTTTAGCTACAGGGACTGGTTGTTCAGCAAGTGTGCTGATTAGTTTGAACTTTTGAAGCATTAGTGGAATAAGAATATAATTGAGGACTTATTGAAGCCATTTGGGCTGTCAAAATTGAGACAGCGTGTAGTACAGTAGTCAACTTTTTTTCTTCTTCTTTTTTTTTTTTTTTGAGTTCTAGGGACATACATCACAGTCCATTCTAGTATTACACAGGAACAAAGATTAACATTTACAAGTTCCAAGATTTCTCAAGCCGAAAGTAAAACTAATAAGAAAGCCAAAGTCAGACACAGCTACTAGTTCAAAGATGTTCCCACAGCACAGACAACTAACATACTGAAGGATATGGATAGCTAGACTCGCAAAGCCATATCCTTTGTTCTGGCCTAGGTGCAGCTGAGAGCACCAGTTTCAGTGGTTTCCGGTCCCCAGATCAGGAGTATCCGGAGGCTCTCTATTGCAGGATCAATACACCCTTACTCTAATGTACCTTCCAGACTGCAGTCATAGTCAGCAAGGTTTGTTCATCATCAATTTTCAGACAATGTGTCAGGATTGACAGCCACTGTACCCCAAGCTTCATTAGAGCATCTCTAATAGTTTGGTAAAATTCACTTGCCACATCTTGTGATTTGGCAAGTTGCTAAAGCATATGGCAAGTGAGATTTTCTTCTGTCCCCAACAGTTTGCCAATTGGGCTTGATAAATTTAAAAAGAAGACCCACAACCAACAACCAAATCAATAGCAAGTTAACAAATATGGGCGCGCGGTGCTGCTGGATAGCAAGTTGCCAAAAGATGGCAACACATTTACCAAACTGTTGGAGTGACTATTTTCCAGTTTTGCCAAATAAACAAGAAATAGCAAGTTCATTTAGGAACCTGTTGGAGATGCTCTTACCAGTGTACCATTTTGTAACCTACTAATCTGACTTCAGATGTTTCTTCAATTTGTTGTGGCCACATGCCTTGTAAGTGGTAACCTGGTCAGCTGGTTTTTGTAAATAAATTTGATCTGGTTATTCTGCTAATCGCAGCCCATAGGTTATTTACTCTTTGTCAGTACATTCTATCTACTACATGGTTATAATCAGAGTTTGAGAAATGAGCTACAAAATTCTGAACACAATTTTCCTTTTATCTGGAAGCCAAAGATGTACATGGCTATAATCAGAGTTTGAGATCAGAGTGAGGATTCACATGCAGAGGAAATGTAAATTTCCTGGGGCCAAAGACGCAGAGCATTCGTACAAGTGAATGGGACTAAAATGGTCAAACAAAAAACCAGTACTCCTCAAATCTGAAATCCTCTTCAATTCGCTATGCTCGATTCATATACTGCCCAGTTCTTGAATCAACCAGAATATCATCACCTACGTTCACAAAAGAGGGCACAGTGACAACAGCTCCAGTTTCCAGGGTTGCAGGCTTTGTTCCTCCTACAAAATACAGTAACAGTATGATCCCAGTACAAGTGATTAATTTGTTTAGGAAGATGCATGTTTAACCAATTGCAGGTACTTACAACAGAAGCATACTATATTTTAAGAGAGCTTTGTACCTTGTGCACTATCACTTGCCCCTGGGTCAGTATCAGTTACAGTCAGCCTCACAGTGATTGGGAGCTCAAAATCAATGATCTACACAATTATCACAATCAGTGTCCAGTAATTATTTGCTGTGCAAGAAAACTATTCACTCTGAGTTTATAGAATTTTAATTCATTAAAAAATGAATAGCAAAGAATCTGAAACAAAACTAGGAAATACCTTCCCATTCCAGTACAACAAATTGCAGTCCATCCCCTCTTTCAGCCATTTTTGCTTGTCACCGACATCTGCTTCATTTAACCGACTTTCTTCAAATGTTGTCTAGAAGGAGAAATTAAGAAGAGCATTGTAAGACAGAAAAATAACATGGAATTGTTTACCTATATCAGTATCCTAAGTTCAAATTTCTCCACGGATTCCGAAAGTGGCTAGTTTATGTCCAGATATCAAGCTTTCTGGGAAGACAAAAACAGAATATATTTTTTTTTCTGAAAAAGGAAGTTGAAAGTGACTACTGCAGAGGTGGTCGAAACTGAAAGTTTTGTGGTTCTTTTCCTTCATTAAAAATTTCTTACATTACAACTCTGAGTTGCTTTTGATAAAACAAATGATGCTGAATTCCTTCAACAATTCCTATAGAAGCCAATTTGCACTGTGTTTTCAAGCAAGAATGCTACAAAAGGTGATCTAAGAAACGGGTGCCTCAGGGTGTTGAAGTGAGACCATGGTAAAATTAAAAAACATAAAATATGATTGTTTATATTGACAATAATTTTGACTAATTACCAGATCCATGAACACGAACTGGGCACCATCCTTGTATGTAAATTGCTTGGTCTCCTTTGAAAGGGATGGTTCCTGGAGCTGAAAGTTTCAATGAAGAAGTGACTATTAGTCGTTGCATAACTGAAAGGGGATATACAGTGAACATAACACATGTATTGGTGAAGCAAGGGCAATCCACCATAGGCCAATGATAAGTCATATATAATTCATCAGACAAAATAACAAGAAAAAGCAAGAGTTCTAGCTAACTAAGCTACATCATGTACAAGTAATTTGTTCCAAGGAAAAAACAAACAAACATGTACTTACAAGCACAGTCACAGAGTGGGGAAAAGGAAAAAGAAACAAGTGCTGAATATTGTCAGATTCGGAAGATGTGAGTTAGAGGTGTGATTACCGTACTTCCAGCCCGGAAGGTTTTCTCAACCGTGTTGCCGGTTACATAGTTACGCATTTTTGTCCTGACAAAAGCAGCACCTTTTCCAGGCTTGACATGGAGGAACTCTGTTGTTGGATGGAGAGGAGAAATTTACTGTCATGTTTTTTGCATAAAAATGATGCAAATTTTGTTTTCAATACAGAGTAGAGTATTTTCTTCCCAAAAAGGTGCTACCTTAAGCAAATAAATCAGTAATCGTTGAGAAGACAGGTACATGGACTTGGTAAGTAGCCTCCACAACTTATTCTAGTATAGTGTGGCATTCTTTTGTAGATAAAAGAATAGTCTTTGGATAAAAGAATGAAGGGAAATACAAAGGGTAAGAGATGCTTGTCAGTCACCTAGAACTTTCCATGGCGCGCCGTCGACCTCGACGTTGGTGCCGACCCTGATGTCATTGCTGGAGATCGCATAAACCCCTGCAACGCAAGCAAAAGGAATCAGCCGCCGGCCACCACCAAAGACACACACTGAAGCAAGACATTGGTCTCTCACACTCAACCTGTACCGGAAGAAATTGGGAGCGGAAGGAAGAAGAACGAGAAGGAGAGGAGTTACTACTTACTGGTGAAAGAGCGGGAGCGGAGGGGGCGGCAGGAGGGAAGGGGAAGGAGAAGGGGAAGGCGGTGGAGCTGGAGGGAGGCGGTGGCTGCGGCGACGCCGTGGTGGTGGTGGTGGTGGTGGTAGGTGGGGCCTGCGCCGGCGAGGTGGCGGAGAGCGGCCATTCCTTCCTCGCGGCGTCCTCCGCAAGCCCGGGCGTGAGCTGCTGCTGCTGCTTGCGTTGCGATAAGGAGGTGAGCCTGAACAGAGGAGAGAGACAAGTGTTCGCAGGCAGCTGGAGGGTTGATTGGGCTGGGCCGGCCTGTGACGAGCCCGTTATGCTTGTAGCCCATCGTCATAGAGGCCCAAAGTTGTGTTAGTGGTCATTTGGAATTTTGGATGGTGGGTTAGGAAAATTTTGAAAAAAAAAGGGTCCAATTTACTCCCAGGTATATGAATAGTGTTCGGACTAATACTAATCTTATTAAGGCTAGATGAAAAACTCGAAGCTCGTTAGTTCGCTTGGCTCGTGGCTGGCTCGGCTCGTTAGGATAACGAGCCAAGCCGAGCCAAGATTTTAGCTCGTTAGCTATAACGAGCCAACTTGAGCCAGCTCGCGAGCCGCTCGGAAGCCAAACAAAGCTATATTATTAGAGAAAAAATCATCATAACTTATACTAGTTTTGTATTACTTCATGTCTTACACTTTATAAATGGTTGATATGTTAGCTCATATGAATATTTTATTAGACTTAAGACAGTTGGATATATTATTATTATATTATTACTATTTTTAAACTTTAGATAAATATAAATATTATATTTTATATATTTTTATACCTGGCTCGCGAGCTTAACGAGCCAGCTCGAGCTTTTAACGAGCCGAGCCTGAGCTGGCTCGTTATCTTAATGAGTCAAAACAAGCCGAGCTGGCTCGGTTATCCAGCCTTAAATCTGATGTTCGACTTATTTTTTTCAGTTAGGCCAATCCTTCTGTTGACAGGATTTTGTAATTTTTTTAGTTTTTGTGTATAACAAGCAAACTTGTCCGTACGTTGCAACGGGGTCGTATATATTTGAAAAGCTCCTTTACTCACGTAATCTCGCGGCGAGGGTGACTGCGTAGGCGCGACGAGTGAAAGGGCAACTATATTAACTCCAAAGGTACAAGAAACACCCCTATCATTCTCACCCCACCTAGCATTGTCTTTATCAGGGTCCCATAGTAGCAAAATCACAAAAGTGACCAATGTTAGGATTCAGGAACATCCACATGATTTGAAAACTGATTTACTGCACCCGTGCTAGCGTTTGGATGGACTCCGTGCTCTTTCTCGTGCTGGCGTTCACGTACCTTGTAGTACTACCATGCCCGTCTTGTTAGGCCCTGTTTAGTTTCCCACCCAAAAATTTTTCATCCATCCTATCGAGACACATGCATGAAACATTAAATGTACATAAAAAAATAAACTAATTACACAGTTTGGTTGAAAATCACGAGACGAATCTTTTAAGCCTAGTTACTCTATGATTAGCCTTAAGTGCTACAGTACCGACATGTGCTAATGACAGATTAATTATGCTTTATAGATTTTTCTTGCAGTTTCTTGATGAGCTATGTAATTTGTTTTTTATTAGTTTCTAAAAACCTCTTCCGACATCCTTCCGACATATTCAATGTGACATCTAAAAAGTTTTCATCTCCAATCTAAACAGAGGCCACTGTCAAGAAGCAGAGACAGGGAGCGAGAGAACCATCAAATTTGTGTGCCTAGCCCGGGTGGTGGTGCCTGCGGATGGTGGATTGAGAGAGTAGGAGCGGTGCTGCGCGTTTGGGGCAAGTGACAATGTGAACGGATTAGAGAGAAGTCATTGGGCCGTACACGAGTCCAGATAGGTTTGGGCCAAATGTGAGTCCGAGCAGATTTAGACTAAAAAATTATTGGTGATATGGAGAGGGCCGGACCAAAATCAGAGGGTGAGAAATTTGACTATTTATTATTAGGTATAGAGATATAGATAAAAACATATATTTATAATTAATCTAATGATACTTATTTGGTATCAATTTTTTATTTAAATTTGGTTAATTTTTTTTATTTTTTTAATTACCGAAATAGTTTTTTTTTATTAGAATGGAGGCAATAAAACATGATACGACTTCTCGTCGCTGAGGCAAGGCAAGAGAGCATCGAGCAGGGAAAGAATGGTAAATACTCCCTCCGTCTCTTTTTAATTGTCGCTTGCGCTTCCAAAAAACAACTTCCGGCAATTATATATTAAAAAATACTGATATTTATAATACATAATTAGTATCATTAGAAAGATCTTTGAATCTAGTTTTTTAACAAATTTATTTGGAGATACAAATGTTGCATGTATTTTCTACAAATCGAGTCAAACTTGTGGCACGCACACCAACGACGACAATTAAAAAGGGACAGAGAGAGTATATCGACGAAGGACGGTGTATGCCCATGGCAAGGTAACCGTGACGCGTAAACGGTGCCAACTCCCGACCGGACTTAAATATATTGGTTAGTCTTATATGGACTGAGCGGACAGAAAAAAAAAAGTGGTAGACTGAAATTTCATGATTAAATATTAGGGAAAGATAAGCTGGGTTTTAAATTTTATAGGGTGGTAGAGAATATCATACATAATAACTTGGGCTAGAAAAATACATTGTGGTTTTTGCTATTGTTTTTATAGTTTAGGCTTTTAATAATAAAGTAACACTAATATATATATATATATATATATATATATATATATATATATATATATATATATATATATATATATATATATATATATATATATATATATATATATATATATATATATATATATATATATATATATATATATATATATATATATATATATATATATATATATATATATATATGCAAAATAATGACAAAAAGTTCATAATGTATTTTCTAATATAATTTATGTTTTTTCGTTGGGTGACAACAAATCATAAATTATATTAGAAATAAATTATGAACTTTTCATCAAGTCTTAAACCTCAACTTGTGGTTTTCCCCTATAATAAATCTCAGGCGGCTCACGCTCACATGGATGTACCACCACTGTCATACTTTTCAGACATGTACTTGTAGTCTAAGATATATGTTGTAGGTCTTGCTTACACACTGAGGATGTGAGGGTGTTAGGGCATGTGTGTATGGTGTGAGTTGGTGTGTGAGTTCAGATACTATATCTTATAATCAAAGGGTGAGGTAATAAAAAACCTTGTACATAGAGAAGAAGAAGAAGAAGAAGAAGAAGAAGAAGAAGAAGAAGAAGAAGAAGAAGAAAGGAAAATTCTTATTAGGGGGTGGATTGGGTTGGACTAACTAAGAATCCAACACTAAATAAACTACAATTAGTACAACATAGGCAACGATCGGCTGCGACACCAAACTGATGCGCCACCCAGATCAGATAGGTACAAATGGCTAACCAAATGGGATATCTTAGAATGGGGAACCAATTAATACAAAGGAGCAGCAGTATGAACTAAACCCTAGTCAGTTTTAGGATTGGCTGCGACAGAACATGCTGCGCCACCCAGATCCATTACCAAATCATTGACCAGTTCTCCAAAGCTCAGCAAAGATTCGACATTTGGTCACACACAATGCAACCCTAATCCATGATGCACATAGATCGAAAGCTCGCACAATGAAAATCGAGAACTAGAGCAATAGAAACTGACCAAACCAGTAAACACAACAATCAATCGCAGCATCCACAACAAGATCATGGCCAATCAGAACAAGAGAGGAAAGAAAGGAGTCCATGCGACGGAGAGGGGCAGCACGCCGCGTACCAGTGACCCAAATCGCTTACCAGAGGGGAGGAGGAGGTGCGCCGCCACCGGCTGGGGCGTGACGAGGACGGAGGAGGACGGGGGCCGAGAGCACGAGCGAGAGAGAGGACTGGCGCCGCGGCCGAGCGTGTGAACAGTGCTAGGGAAACCTAGCGGGGCGGTGAGCAGCCGGTTTTATACGATGGCCAGTGAGAGCCACCGAGGACCACTGCAGGCGCCCCAGCCAGGCCCCAGAAAAACGGCCGCCCCCTCCGTTTTCTGGGAGCTAGGCTAGCCCATGTACGGAGGCCTTGGATGGCCTGGCTTAGGAGACAAAAATAACAACCAAACATGGTTTGGAGTTAGGCAGGCTACCAAACACACCTAAAATAACTACATGGTTATTTGAACAACTCTTTTGATTGATACTTTTAGTGTTTTTTTGTTTTTGGAATTTACTTATCACTAATTTAATTTAAGAAAGCTAATCCGTATACTTAAATACTATGGACTTATTAGGGGGGTTTTTGGATTAACTTCTCGAAAATTTAGAGTTCTAAAACCTCTCACTTTTAAGCTCTAAAGCTTAAGTATGAGATAGGCACTAGAGCTACTTTAGATGTTTGGAGACTTTAATGTTTAGGCCTTGTTTGAATGTATATATTCACTTTAATAAATATGTATTGGAGTGGATTAGAATAAAATTTAGTTTAATTCCTCGTTAATCTACTTTAATACATGTAAATTAAGATTAAATAAAATATTCGTTCAAACAAAGCCGATCCGACCTTGAAGCCGCCGTCTCGCGGCCGACGCGATTCCACGTCCATGGCCCACCCCACGATCAGGCTAGGCCCAGGCACGGTGCCGTGGTGGGCATTTCCTTCTTTGCCTTTGGCTTTGGCTGCTCATCTTGCTCCAGCTACAGCTCCAGTCCATGGTTTTCATAATAATAATAATAATAAGAAGAAGAAGAAGAAGAAGAAGCTCTAGTCCAGAAATTTCACCACGTGTGCGATCGGCCATTTGATTTTGATTTTGATTTGACGAAGAAAAAAAAGATAAAAAGTCCATCACTTTCTTTCACGTGGATGGACTGGCGGGAAATGAAACCCTGGTACGTCCAGAAATTCCACACACGTGTACCCGTGCCAATTGAATTGTTGACGACGACGACGACGACGACGACGACTCCCCGGCCGTGTGTGTTTGTGCATGGCCATGGAGCTCCTCCTGTCCTAGGCTAGTATGATGATGATCTCTTTATTTCTCCCTGGGAATGAATCCTTGACAATTCCCGGGCGAACTTGAGACGACCAAGGAGTGCTCCCATCCGGTGACGCAACTAGCAACTTTTACCAGTTGCTGGTCTGGTCTGGTCTTGCCGGCCAATAAATTAACCATCTTAGAAACTGCTTAGATTAACTAGTCACTGGTGCAAATAGTTAGCAGCTCAAGTTATTCTTCAACACTACATTACCAGTATTTTTTCAGCGAACGAATAGTGTTTTTTTCTTTCACAATAAATCAGTATAAGCCTTAACATAAGCCAAATTTCAGTGAAACAAACATATTGTTAACTATTGATGGAGACGGCTAACTATATTGGTTCCACTGCTAACTATGGGTTGCTAATATGTGCCAACTTAACCACCTACTATTAACAATATATTATTAGATGGGTCCAATAATCTCTATAAATAAGTATCTGAATAATAGTTACTACTCTCTTCGTTCACAGGGATAAGTCGTTCTGAGTTTTTTTGAGATATATAAGTTTAGTTTACTATATACCTAGATATAATATAAATATATAATATACGTGTATCCGGTAGGTGCAAAAAAAAACTATGTATACCTAAAAGTTAGAACATCAATTTGTAATTTAGAATAGAGAGAGTAGCCATTCTACTAGCTAATTATATATTAGTACCGATCATTGTTCTAACACCTTCATTTGACATTTCTCGTCTTCGGATGAGGACAGATGATACC
Source organism: Sorghum bicolor (assembly GCF_000003195.3). Taxonomy (NCBI): domain Eukaryota; kingdom Viridiplantae; phylum Streptophyta; class Magnoliopsida; order Poales; family Poaceae; genus Sorghum; species Sorghum bicolor. Next base: position 2,680,813 of record NC_012877.2, read on the forward strand.
CTTATACTAAGGTATATACTATATACTAATGTTGATGCAGGCCAGTACACAACCGGGCAAGATATACATATATATCAACCGCACAACATCTATATTCCATCCATACAATGATACAAAAAAAAAGTGCAGGCCATGCTATGCAGTTGTGTTACACTATTTTATTTATTATTCCAGCTAACTCTGTAGGATCATTTTTTTTGGCAGAAATAACAAATATTTGTTTGTTTTATTTTCCCGACGGCTTTTAAATACAAATGAAAATTAGAGAGTGCCCGCTTCAGCCTTCAGGTAGAGAAGAGGGTCGAAGACGACGCTGTTTTTTATAGCAGTCAATCACGCACTGGGACTGGGGTGATTAGGACAGGCCGGCGTTTCAGTTTCAGTTTCGATTCAACAAAGGGGACCTGCTGACGATACCTGCACGGCATGCTTTTATACATACCACTATGTTTAACTTGTATGTATGTATGTATGTATGTATGTATGTATGTATGTATGTATGTATGTATGTATGTATGTATGTATGTATGTATGTATGTATGTATGTATGTATGTATGTATGTATGTATGTATGTATGTATGTATGTATGTATGTATGTATGTATGTATGTATGTATGTATGTATGTATGTATGTATGTATGTATGTATGTATGTATGTATGTATATTCGTGGTATGCTGGTGCAGCTACATACCAGTTAACATATATCTACATAATTGTCTTAGGCCTTGTTTAGTTTCTTAAAATTTTTGAGATTTTCTGTCAGACACATGCATAAAGTATTAAATATAGATAAAAATAATTAATTTATGAGATAAATTTTTTGAGCTTAACTAGTCTATAGTTGAATAATAATTACTAAATATAAACGAAAATGCTACATTAGTCGAATCAAAAAAAATCGTGAACTAAACAAGGCATTAATAATTTCTCTTCACCTGAATATGTTAGCCCGTTCCATCGTACTACCAACCAAGGGAATCTACATATCTGTTGCCCTGTTCCATCTCAGACTCTCAAGTAACGTCATCATCTGTCCATCACTTGCCATTGGTTCTCTTGTCTCCGCTGCTCCACCACTCCTCCCAAAAGTCTACGGTTCTAGAGCAGCGTGATTATTAGTGAAAGAATTTGAAATTTTGATTAAATTTGTGCAAAAAAGGTATTGTTTATCAACCTACATAGATTACTATCATTAGATTCACGTGTGGAGCAAAAAATTTGATTAGGGGGGGGGACAGTGGCGGAGCCAGAAAATTTTAGGAGCCCGAACGATTTTCATTGTGCATAAATATTTATCTAGAAATATATAATATTTTTCTATAATACAAAAAATTTCCTTTGTATTGTATGGGCGAGCCTGGCCAGCCGCCCAGGGTCGTCGGCCGGTGGGGGGAAGGGGGGGGGGGGGACAACAAATTTTTTTTTTGAGAATTGTATGCACACATATAAGCTCCACCTTAGCGAAAATAACAATACTTGTAACATTATATTAATTGAACTTAAATATGTTTTGCACTAAAAAATAAGATCATTCCACTTCAATACACTGATTTGTTTAGCAATTACGGAGTATATATATGAAGGAAAAAAAACTGACCTTAGGGTGTCCCCCCCCCCCCCCCCTCTCCTCTCTTTCCTCAGCCACTGATTAGATGATCCATCATTGAAATATATTTCTGTAGTATATTTTATTCATAGTAATATTGAGTTATATTGAGTTTAAGTTTGACCTGACCTGAAATTACTTTTTTTTTGTGGTGGGGGGGTGGGGTGTGCTGGGCGGAGGTTTGCTAAAAAAAAGGTCCCAACTCCCATACATGCACCTTCCAGTCAAATAAATAGTCACTTATTTCAACAAACGTGTACGCATGCGTGTGTGTGTACAACTGTATATACATATGAGAGCTTGACTTGTAATTGTTGGTTGTTTGGAAGAAGAAAAATTTTAAAAAAAAAGGTTAGTCGTCGTCGCTGCAACTGCAAAGTTGAAGAGTTGTTGTTGGCTGTCCGCAGCATACACCTACCCCGCCCGCCGGCCCGTCTGACCTCTCCTATCCATCCCAATTAACCAGAGAGTTTCGTTGTCAATGGCTGGAATTTAGGTCCCAGCAGCAGCCACGCACCTTCTTCCCTTCCCTGCCTCTCCTCCTACCTAACCCTCTCTCTCTCGACCTTCTTGCAGCAGCAGCAGCAACAGCAGCAGCAACAACAACAACGCTTGGAAACGAGCACTACTAGTAGCTCCATCTCCCACACTCTTTTTATTGCATCCATCATCCCCCTCTTCCTTCCTCCACACCACACTAGCCAGCTAGTAGCTAACCTTCCTCTTCCTCCCTTCCTCATCTCCTCGATCGGAGCAGCACCTCGACGTCGTCACCACAAGCTCAACAAGCTTCTTCCACCTCTCAGTTCCTCTCACTCGATCTCATCCCTGCTTGCAGTTGCAGTATACGTCGTCCTCGATCATCAACCCAAAAGTAAGTACATACATCCATCCATCCTCCCGTGTTCTTGTTTAATTTCGTCGTCATTCTCTAGTTCAATTCACCGCCGGCCCTAGCTATGTATATGCCCATCGTGACCCATCGACATGCATGCTCATATCTGCAGTGGGCTCGGAGACCAAGACCATCACCTTTGAAGGCATCCCGTTCCCCGCAGAGATCACCGCCGCCGGCAACCCTCTCTCCCTCCTAGCCACCGGTACGCACCGCACGCACGGTCATCTTCTCCATCGTCGTTTAGTTGCTGATAGCTAGTGTCTCACCAACCTGATCCTAATACAATTGCAGGCATCACGGACATCGAGATCCACTTCTTGCAGATCAAGTACAACGCGATCGGAGTCTACCTCCACAGCAACGACGACTCCGACCTCCTAACAACCCACCTGGGCGCATGGAAGGGCAAGACGGCAGAGGACCTCCTCGCCGACGCGGCCTTCTGGTCGGCGCTCGTCTCATCCCCAGTCGAGAAGCTGCTCCGCGTGGTGGTCATCAAGGAGATCAAGGGCTCGCAGTACGGCGTGCAGCTGGAGAGCTCCGTCCGGGACCGCCTCGCCGCCGTCGACCTCTACGAGGACGACGAGGAAGAGGCGCTCGAGAAGGTCGCCGAGTTCTTCCAGGCCAAGTACTTCAAGCCTGGCTCCGTCATCACTTTCCATTTTCCGGCGACGCCGGGCCCCGCCGACATCACCTTCGTCACGGAGGGGAAAGCGGATGCGAAGATCACGGTGGAGAACGAGCACGTCGCCGGGATGATCCAGAAGTGGTACCTTGGCGGCGACAACGCCGTGTCTCCCACCACCGTCCGTAGCCTCGCCGACCGTTTCGCCGCGCTCCTCGCCGCGTGATATGCTCTGCCCCTTTTCCGATCCGGCTGATGGAATCGCAGTGCGTTGAGTTCTTGAATGTGGCCGTACGTCCTGTAGTACGTGGTGTCTCTGTCTCGTGTGTCGTTTGATTTGCAGCAAATTTGCAAGTAATAATAACTAAGGCTGGTTTTGATTCATTTTGAACGAACTCATGCTCTACACTCCTGAATAAACGCTTTTCATCACTTTGCCTCTATATATGCAATTTTAGCTTTCTTCTGTACATAGTCTTCACGCATTTTTTTTCTGGGTTTGAGAAAAGTCTTCAGGCATCAAATGAGCAAGGTTAGAATTAATCTCAAGAGTACGGCAGTAGGCTGTATATAGTACAACTGTACAAGACAAAGACATGAGGAAGTCTGGCCCAACCCAGGCCAAGCCCAACCCATATGGCTGCAATAGGGCCAGGCTTGGACATAGGTATCCAAGCCCAATTTCTTCTGTCCGGTGTGAAACTATTGTTTCCATGCAATAATAAGATGGAGCCGGGCAGCCCAACCAAAACTAGGCCTGACAAGGAAAAGTAGGCCCAAACTTGACCAATGGGTATGTCTAGCTGTTATAGTTTCTAGCTCAAAGCATGGCAACACACATATCGCTGAAATATAACTTTGGATGCTTTGATAAGGGCCATTTGCAAAAAAAAAAAAACCAATTGTTTGCAAGAATGCCACTGGAAATTCAGTTTTGATTACGTTTTGTAATTCTCTAAAAGCAAGATTATCGCAATGATGTTTATTGAAAGCGGTAGCAAATTTTGCAAGAACTCCCTTTAATAAAGAGTGAAAGATGGGAAATGTACATGGCAATTCCTATGAAAGCAACGCAATCAAACATAGGTGATGGATTGTACGGTGTTATTATATTTTCTTATTCCTCAACTGTAAAACCGTCAACGGAGTCTTTATCAACGAAACCTGTACTCCCTCCGTATAGAATTTAGAAGTCATGAAAAAGGCAAAAGAAACTACAAATAACCAGACAAAGACACTGCACTTATGCGGTACACAGCCGTACGTGTTTATTTTAAAATCTGAAACATAATTTACTCTTTTTTGTTTCTAAAATATAACAAAGATTTTGTAACTTGGAACCTTGGCAGTAGGCAACTAGGCACCACCTATTTCGCACTGGAACACCTTACTATTACTCCCATGCAAGAATTAACACGCCAGCAGTGACCGAAGGAGACACCCACGCCGCCGTCTCCTCGCCGGCGGCGGCAGTGGCACTGGCATGGCACCCTCGTCGTCGAGGAGCGAGTCCCGGCATATCGGGCAGGACGAGTGCGCGGACAGCCACGTGTCGATGCAGTGGACGTGGAAGCCATGGCGGCACCTGGGGAGCAAGCGCACGGCGTCCCCGTCCGCGAACTCGCCGAGGCAGATGGCGCACTCGGCGCCGTACACCGCCACGGGCATCTTCCTGAGCACACTCTTCTTCAGCCCGGCTCCTCCGGCGGGCGGGTGCGGGTCGGCGCCGCCGAGGCCGAGGGCGCTGCTGCGGCGGCCGCAGTAGTGGAGCTCGCACCTGAGCAGGGGGTGGAGACTGAGCACGCCGACGAGCACGCAGAGCACCGCGGCCAGGATGATGCCGGTGTGTGCGCGTCGACGACGAGGCCGGCCGTGTGGTAGTACTGCTGATCCTTCCATCGTTATCGGGCGTCAGCTGGCCCTGGCTCGCCGCCACGGTCAACCCCGACGACAATGCCGTGTCCAGCTCCAGCAGCGGCGGCGCCGTGTCCGGTGCGGCGGACGATCCTTGGTCGACGCCGCCGGCGAGGCTGTCGTCGATGAGCATGCGCATGCCGACGAGATCAAGCTCAAAATCGCTCTGCAGTCTGCAGTGCACCGTACCTGAGGTGGTTGTTGCACGGATGATTGATTGTATAGTGTGGTTGTGAGGAAGGAGGAACGAGATGTCGTGTGTAATCGTGCTTGGCATCCATCCATCCATCCATCGATCTGTTTGTTGATATATTTGTGTTTGATCATGCGTGTATTGGCATGGGATCGATCGAAATCGAAGCGATTGCCACGAGGGTACGAGGTATCGGGCTTCAAAGGGCCGCACTCAAAAAAAAAAAAAATCCAATCACATACATTTTCTCTTCATTCGCTACCAATTATATTCCTTTATATCTTGATTCTCGTGGAGATATGGTAGTTTCTGTGATTCTTACTCTCTCTTCCTCTTAAGTAACTATCTGTCTATCTTACTACATTAGTAAAACGATTAGATGATACTATAATGAGACCTTTTACAATGGTTGGAATCGCTTTCAATCGCCTCCGCTAAAAAACTTTTTTTTCTTTGATTTAGTGTAGAAGGGTAATGAGACCTTTTACAATGGTTGGAGCCATTTTTTATTGGAAAAAGGAGGAGCAAAATGCTGTTTTGGAGGAACCATAAATTGTGCCTCCTCTTAAGTGGCTCTAGCTCTTCCAGAGGAGCCCTTCCAAAGAAGACCTAAATATACAACCAAATATGTTTTTTGCAATGGAAGGTTAACCAGGTGGACTGAGACTTTTTTTGGTGAGACTTGGCTACGTAGGCCCAAAACTAGATATAATAAAGAAAAAGGCAAAAAGAATGATGGTCTTCCAAAGAGGACAGATGGGTCCTAAGTGGGCCTAGAGTGCAGTGACCCGTTATCCTTCCACCGTTGGAAGCGAGTGGTATTCGCAGCCGCAATACCCACCACTTTAGGTGGAACGGGCAGGCCACAAATTGTGCCACTAGACCCAGGCCCATCCGCAACACTTGGCATCCACACCACCTTATTGCCTCCGCTCGGGTTACAAGCAATCGCTACTTGCTCGGCGAGTGAGGGGTTGAGGACTGCCTATTTAAGGTTGGGTTATGTTTGTGAACATGCAGTGTGGTACTAAACAATAATAAATAGTGTCATGCATACCAGATGCCAATTTGGGAAAGCTTGTTGTTGAGTTTGCTCTGGGCTGTGGCTGAAGGAGAGTGGGCCTTTTCTATGATTTTATCACCGCGGGCCTTTGTTGGCTTGTGTGTTGATGAGTGTGCTTTCTAAAGAATTTTCGTTAGTGTTGCCTGAGAAGTGAAAAGTGAAAGCATCTGAGGAGAAAGGAAGGACATCAGCTAGATGAGCTGAGGAGCTCACATCCATTAAGAGTGGAATATGGGTCAAGGTTGGAAGAAAGTGGCCTATATATACGAGCACGGCAGGTAGTTGTGTCCCAAATACGGATGAAACCCAAATGCATGCTTGCTCTCTAAACCTCAAATAATTATGAACCATGAAGAAGTGCTTCACGATATGGCAGGCAAAAATCTTGGTAGGGAAATCCCGAGCTAATTGCGAAGTTAATCAGCTCCAAGATCTAGCTATACAGAAATATGGATACCGGTGGAAATCAATTAAAATGTTCATTGTTGACACATTGTTTTGTTGCAAACTGATCCCTGAATAAATGAACTGTGGATTACAACAGAACTACACTTGTATATAGTATTAGCTTTCGAATACGGAGAAGACGGAAGACAACTCAGTCGTATTACTCATCAATTATATAATTATTAAATTAATCAATACTTTAGAGTGTCAAGTTGGTGGGAAAACCGCTCAACTAGGATATTTCATGATACATAATTTAGAAATAGTTAAATACACTGGAGGCCCTTTAACTTGTGCACCTATGCCACTTAGGTCCATAAACTTGCAAACTCAAAATTTGCCTCTCTAAACTTGTTTAGTTGTGCACTGGAGGTCCATATCCTTTTAAAGGATGTTGAATAGGATAAAATTTTATAAAAACTACCATGTGTGGTATCTTACTACCTCCGGCACTCCTTCTCCACCCACGCCCGGTGTCCTCACGTTGCTCCAAGGCTGGCCTACTGTGCTGCTGCCTTTTCTCATTCTTCTTTTTCAAGTTGAGCACTTGATCATCTTGTGATCATCACCATCATCATCTCTTGCTCCATCACCTAAGAAGTAAAGGCTTTCGTCAAAGCACCCACAACCCACTACACAACTTGGAATGGGCGGGTCACTCAGCGTGACAACAAACCCGGGCCTATATACCACAATTGGCATCTGCATCACCTTGTTGCCTCCGATCTGGTTACAAGCAATCGCTACTTGCTCGATGAGTGAGAGGTTGAGGACTGGCAATTTAAGTCGGGGTAGTTGTAACACCCAAAATTTGAATTTCAATTAATAGGATTTAATTTGAATTATTTAAGAATTTTAGTGAGCATTTAATGTAGCAAATAAACAATTTTTGTGGAAATTAAAAATTATCATAAGCTTAGTAACATGATTTTGTGCATTCATGCTGAGACATATTTTCCTTTGTGTTGATTTCTGTTGGTTAGAAATAATTTGTGCGTTCAAAATTCTATTTGGAAAGGATTTGGAAAAAGAAACAGAAAAGAAAAAAAAAAGGAAGAGAAAGCTCCTGGAATCCAAGCCGAGGCCCAACTCCCCGGCCCAACTGCGCGCGGCCCAGGAAACCTCCCGAGGCCCAGCAACCCCGCGGCCCGCGTCCCTCCCCTCTTTTCTCTCTTTGCACCGCTGACAACCGGGGCCCGCATGGCAGTGCCCACTCCTTCCCCTACATCCTGCCGTGGCCGGGTAGGAATAGGTTGGAAGCAACCGATCCCGAGCCAACTCCCAAATCCCAAAGATTCCGGGATTTCTTGCTCCTTTGCGCCCTATAAGACCCCCAAGCACCGCAGCGAACTCTCCTTTGCATCTATTTAGTGAAACCAAGCCCTAAACCGTGTGTTCCGGATCTCGTCGGAAAAATTTCCGCCGCCGCGCGTGGCCACACCTCTCCCTTGCTCCTCGTCCCGAGCAACGACCCCAGACGTGTTCGCGGTGAGTTTCTCCGTCTCCCGGTGCTTTTCCTTCAAGCAGTGGCGCTCGGAATCGGCCAGGCAGCGAGCTCCGACGAGCTCGGCCTCCCCGGCCATGGCGCCACCGCGCCGGAGGCCAGAGAGCCGGCCGGCCCGCCGCCTGGGGACCTCTGGAGTAATCTCGGCCGTCGGATCGTTCACGGACGGTCGAGATTAGAAGATACCCTTTCGCTGCGAGAATTGCTAAAGAGCCCCTGGGGTTTTCCCTTATCAACCCGCGGTCCTTGGCGTATTCCACTGAATACGTTTTCTCAACTTAAAAGCGTATTTTTGTCGGTTTAAAAGAAAAATACGTTTTATGCTATTTACAAGATTGCCACTGATTTTGTTTTGCTCATAAAATATTCATTATAACTCCGTTTTTGTTCATTCAAATTCCGTTGGATTCGTATTTACGATCTCTACATGTTAGAAGTAATATTCCACTGTTTTGAAACTTTTATTTCTGCAGTAGCATTTAATTAATTATTTCTCTATAGGAAATCTTAGAAAATTCATATCTTACTCGTTTTAATTCCGATTTTCGTGAACTTTACGTTTGTGTGATCGTAGCACTGCGTAGAATATTTTGATAAACTTTTATATTTGTTTTACCACTGTTTGGTGTAATGTTCTAATTATACCTTGTTTGCTTTGTGTATGATTGTCTCCATTGGATTGCGTGTTGTTGATTGATGTTTGGGAATAGACGGTGAGCTGTACGTTGGTGATCAAGACCAAGCTTTTGAAGACCAGCGGGCTCAGGAGAGCTTTGGTCAAGGCAAGTATAACTTGGGATCATCCTTGTTACCTATTCACTTATAAATACATATATATCATATGCATGCTATCACCTTGTCGACCTTAGCAAAATCATAGATGATTGTTACCTGTATTCCTTGCTACCTACTTGATATGCATTTGGTGTAGATGTGCTAGTGCTTGATATAATCCATGATCTTGTAAGATGATTAATAGCTATGCAATGAACATAAAAGAATGACATATAACTGTATGAGATCTTGTCTGTACGTGATCACCCGGGATAACAGTGCAACCATGAGGGCTATTATGGCTCTGGCTTTAGCTCAGTATGAAGCACTTTTCTAGCTTGTTAGAGGTTACCCGAAAGGGCGGAGGGGCTGAACCGTTTTGGGTATAGTGTGGCCTCTGTCTGTATGAGTATAGGCTGCGAGTCATTGTGCCATCGGAAGGGGGGCTCTATATCTGCGCGCAAAGGAAACCTTGCGGCCCTAACTTGTTAGACGAACTTTTGAAAGGCTTCATAGTGATCCCTGCCGACCTCCCTAGGAAGGGGGTTAAGAGATTAGCTACCTCGGGCGAAAGGGTAAATCATGACTCATGGGTAAAGATGTACAACCTCTGCAGAGTGTAAAACTGGTATACTAGCCGAGCTCACGGTCAGGAGCGGCCTTGGGGACATCTACATTAAGATGATGAGCTTGTTATGTTGTTATGTTCATTCGATTATCGTTTATGCTATGAGTTAATTATGCTTACATTTGATCATGGGATTAATGGATTATATATGTTTCCTTGACAATTGCTATTTAATTATGAACATGCTATCCACTATTAAAAGCTAAATGCAGTCAAATCAATGTCAGCTATTTGAGCCTCATGAACCCCTGGTTATACTTGTCGAGTACGATATGTGCTCACTCTTGCAATTTCCCAACACCTCAGGATATGATAATGAAGATGACTGGAATGAAGATTATCGTTATGAGTACTAGGTTTGGAGTCAACCAGTCAACAGTGTCCCTGTGTGGAGCTTCCGTCGAGAGCGTTGTTTACTTTATGCTATCATTTTTGTATGAGACTATGTGATTCAATATATAATTCGCTATGTAATAAACACTGCAATGGTACATTTGAGATTTGTCTACTTATGTGTGCGACTATTCCTGGGGCACATATGAGTCTTTTATGCATCCTATTTTGTTCTTAAAATATGGGTGTGACAAATTGGTATCAAAGCTTTGTTGACTGTCGGACGCAAGCCTAGTTAGAAATTGGCCGTCATAAGGTTTTGAAATTGCTATAAAATTCTTGTTCTATAAACCTTGATATTTTCTTCTACACTATATCCTATTCATCTTCACCTTGTTGCTTATCTTAAAGACTTGTTCTCATCCCCACTCCTTGCTTTGAAGATGCTTTTAGAACCTTCTCTTACCACCTGCTTACATAGTTGAAAGAGAATTTTAGGAATCTTTGCCCTTAATAGGAAGAGAACGATAGTACCGCAAGTTGAGTTAATGCTTGAAATGTGAACCTTTGATGCTTGGATTGGTTTGTTATTATGCTTATGCTTGATTTGGATCTTTGTAATGAGTGCAATGATCTTGTGGATTTCCTCTACAATTTCATTTAGTTTATAGGATTAAGGCATAAGGATTAATGAACTAAATAGTTGGGGTTGGTTAAAATTCTGTTTCTGTCCTTTGCTGTTTTATGGAGCAGTCTGCAATGAATCTGGTGCATCTCAAATCTGTTCATGCAATGTCTATCAAATTTTTCTGGGAACAAGTAGACTTCCATATCTTTCCAATGCCGCAAGAATGACCATATCATCGATTATGAGCTGAGAGTTATGACTGTTTCAAGTTGAGGTTTCTGCGCAGTCTGGAATTCTGGAACAGTTTCGGTTGTACCCAGTTTTTGGTTAATCTCACGTTGGAATCTGGTAATATGATCTAAATGAAAGTTGTAGACAATTTCTTTATCTTTCCAACGGTGTACAGCATGTATCCTTTTGAATTCTGGAACTCGAGATATGACTGATGTTCTGATCTGCTGATGTTGGATGTTACCCAGAAAATTTCAGATTCCGTTAACTCTTGTAATTGTCATGTTGGACGTTACTAAGATGTGTTTATATACCTTGGAATGCAGATGGCAGCAAGGGGAAGAGGCAGAGGTAGAGGCCGTGGCAATGGTGACAATGCCCCAATTACTGTGGAGGAACTTATGCAAACTCAGAATCAGATGATGCACGTCTTCATGCAACACCTACAACAACAACCTCCACCAACACCACCACCTGTTCATGTGAGAGATAAGCGGGGGGAATTCATGAAGGGAAGACCTCCGGTATTTACACACTCAGCGGATCCCATGGAGGCGGATGATTGGTTACGTGCTGTGGAGAGGCAACTAAACATAGCACAGTGCAATGACTTAGAGAAGGTGTTGTATGCTTCTGGACAACTTCAGGGAGCAGCTCAGACCTGGTGGGAGTCCTATCAAGCTGCTCGTCCCAACAATGCTCCTCCTGTCACTTGGTTAGAATTTTGCAGAGACTTCCGAGCACGACACATCAATGAAGGAATGATGGAGCTCAAGCAGGAAGAATTCAGATCTCTTAGGATGGATTCTATGTCTGTGGCTGAGTATCATGACATGTTTGAGCAGTTGGCTCGCTATGCTCCAAACGAAGTCAGAGAAGATGCTGACAAACAACGTCTCTTCATGAAAGGTCTTTACTATGAACTCAGATTGCAACTGGCTGGAAATACCTACCCTACATTCCAGGCTCTGGTGAACCGTGCTATTGTGTTGGATAACATGCGTAAAGGTCAAGATAAGAAGAGAAGAATGTTAGCCCAAGGTTCTGGAGGCAACAACCGCCAACGTTTCAATTCTCAGCAAAGCAATCAACAGAGGGACCAGGGACCGGTTAGTCAATGGGATCGCAACCAACAATCTCAGCGTAATTCTAATCATCAACAGAGTGGACAGCAGACTTCCCGCTCCGGAGATTCAAATGCCACCTCTATGAAGAGAAGTGCTCCCAATACCCCTACTAGGTGTTTTCGCTGTGGGAAAGAAGGTCATATGTCATATGATTGCCCGGAGAGATTCAACCAGCGGAACAACAATCAAAAGTCTAATTCTCATGGAGCAAAGGTGAACCATGTGGCTGCAGAGACAGTACAAGAGGGACCGGAGATTATGATGGGTACGTTCAGTATCAACTCTATTCCCGCTACAGTTTTATTTGATTCTGGAGCTTCGCATACATTCATATCACAAGCATTTGTTAGAGTTCATAGCATACCACTAGTTGCCATGAAAACCCATATGCTAGTAAACTCACCGGGAGGGACTATACCAGTTTCATATTGTTGCCCCTCAGCAAGTCTTTCTTTAAGGGGGGTAGATTTCCCGGTTAGTCCCATGGTTATGAGAACCTCAGGCATAGATGTGATATTGGGTTTGGATTGGATGAAGAAATATGCTACGGAAATTAAGTGCAAAGAAAAAGTAGTAGTCGTGACAACACCCAAGGGAGAGAGAATCAGTGTGGATGTAGCAGTGCAGGCTCCACCCACAGCCACAGTGAATCAGCTGGATGATGGTGTTGATCTTCAGGACTGGGTAGGGAATAAATTTTCAGATAAGTTATCAGGTATGTTACTTGACTAGAGACATTGAATCTGCTAGTGCAATGGGATTGGCATTCACAAGGAGAAACAACTTGGGAAAGAGAAGAGGATTGGAGAGAATCGTATCCACAGTGGTTGTTTATGCACTGCTCAATCTCGAGGACGAGATTCTTTTAAGGGGGGTAGAGTTTGTAACACCCAAAATTTGAATTTCAATTAATAGGATTTAATTTGAATTATTTAAGAATTTTAGTGAGCATTTAATGTAGCAAATAAACAATTTTTGTGGAAATTAAAAATTATCATAAGCTTAGTAACATGATTTTGTGCATTCATGCTGAGACATATTTTCCTTTGTGTTGATTTCTGTTGGTTAGAAATAATTTGTGCGTTCAAAATTCTATTTGGAAAGGATTTGGAAAAAGAAACAGAAAAGAAAAAAAAAGGAAGAGAAAGCTCCTGGAATCCAAGCCGAGGCCCAACTCCCCGGCCCAACTGCGCGCGGCCCAGGAAACCTCCCGAGGCCCAGCAACCCCGCGGCCCGCGTCCCTCCCCTCTTTTCTCTCTTTGCACCGCTGACAACCGGGGCCCGCATGGCAGTGCCCACTCCTTCCCCTACATCCTGCCGTGGCCGGGTAGGAATAGGTTGGAAGCAACCGATCCCGAGCCAACTCCCAAATCCCAAAGATTCCGGGATTTCTTGCTCCTTTGCGCCCTATAAGACCCCCAAGCACCGCAGCGAACTCTCCTTTGCATCTATTTAGTGAAACCAAGCCCTAAACCGTGTGTTCCGGATCTCGTCGGAAAAATTTCCGCCGCCGCGCGTGGCCACACCTCTCCCTTGCTCCTCGTCCCGAGCAACGACCCCAGACGTGTTCGCGGTGAGTTTCTCCGTCTCCCGGTGCTTTTCCTTCAAGCAGCGGCGCTCGGAATCGGCCAGGCAGCGAGCTCCGACGAGCTCGGCCTCCCCGGCCATGGCGCCACCGCGCCGGAGGCCAGAGAGCCGGCCGGCCCGCCGCCTGGGGACCTCTGGAGTAATCTCGGCCGTCGGATCGTTCACGGACGGTCGAGATTAGAAGATACCCTTTCGCTGCGAGAATTGCTAAAGAGCCCCTGGGGTTTTCCCTTATCAACCCGCGGTCCTTGGCGTATTCCACTGAATACGTTTTCTCAACTTAAAAGCGTATTTTTGTCGGTTTAAAAGAAAAATACGTTTTCTGCTATTTACAAGATTGCCACTGATTTTGTTTTGCTCATAAAATATTCATTATAACTCCGTTTTTGTTCATTCAAATTCCGTTGGATTCGTATTTACGATCTCTACATGTTAGAAGTAATATTCCACTGTTTTGAAACTTTTATTTCTGCAGTAGCATTTAATTAATTATTTCTCTATAGGAAATCTTAGAAAATTCATATCTTACTCGTTTTAATTCCGATTTTCGTGAACTTTACGTTTGTGTGATCGTAGCACTGCGTAGAATATTTTGATAAACTTTTATATTTGTTTTACCACTGTTTGGTGTAATGTTCTAATTATACCTTGTTTGCTTTGTGTATGATTGTCTCCATTGGATTGCGTGTTGTTGATTGATGTTTGGGAATAGACGGTGAGCTGTACGTTGGTGATCAAGACCAAGCTTTTGAAGACCAGCGGGCTCAGGAGAGCTTTGGTCAAGGCAAGTATAACTTGGGATCATCCTTGTTACCTATTCACTTATAAATACATATATATCATATGCATGCTATCACCTTGTCGACCTTAGCAAAATCATAGATGATTGTTACCTGTATTCCTTGCTACCTACTTGATATGCATTTGGTGTAGATGTGCTAGTGCTTGATATAATCCATGATCTTGTAAGATGATTAATAGCTATGCAATGAACATAAAAGAATGACATATAACTGTATGAGATCTTGTCTGTACGTGATCACCCGGGATAACAGTGCAACCATGAGGGCTATTATGGCTCTGGCTTTAGCTCAGTATGAAGCACTTTTCTAGCTTGTTAGAGGTTACCCGAAAGGGCGGAGGGGCTGAACCGTTTTGGGTATAGTGTGGCCTCTGTCTGTATGAGTATAGGCTGCGAGTCATTGTGCCATCGGAAGGGGGGCTCTATATCTGCGCGCAAAGGAAACCTTGCGGCCCTAACTTGTTAGACGAACTTTTGAAAGGCTTCATAGTGATCCCTGCCGACCTCCCTAGGAAGGGGGTTAAGAGATTAGCTACCTCGGGCGAAAGGGTAAATCATGACTCATGGGTAAAGATGTACAACCTCTGCAGAGTGTAAAACTGGTATACTAGCCGAGCTCACGGTCAGGAGCGGCCTTGGGGACATCTACATTAAGATGATGAGCTTGTTATGTTGTTATGTTCATTCGATTATCGTTTATGCTATGAGTTAATTATGCTTACATTTGATCATGGGATTAATGGATTATATATGTTTCCTTGACAATTGCTATTTAATTATGAACATGCTATCCACTATTAAAAGCTAAATGCAGTCAAATCAATGTCAGCTATTTGAGCCTCATGAACCCCTGGTTATACTTGTCGAGTACGATATGTGCTCACTCTTGCAATTTCCCAACACCTCAGGATATGATAATGAAGATGACTGGAATGAAGATTATCGTTATGAGTACTAGGTTTGGAGTCAACCAGTCAACAGTGTCCCTGTGTGGAGCTTCCGTCGAGAGCGTTGTTTACTTTATGCTATCATTTTTGTATGAGACTATGTGATTCAATATATAATTCGCTATGTAATAAACACTGCAATGGTACATTTGAGATTTGTCTACTTATGTGTGCGACTATTCCTGGGGCACATATGAGTCTTTTATGCATCCTATTTTGTTCTTAAAATATGGGTGTGACAGTAGTGCTTATGAATAGGCAGGTGGTGTCATGCAGCAGCGAGTTGGCAAAACTTCTTGTTGAGCTAGCAGTAGAGCAGTGGCTCAAGGCCGTGAGGAGAGAGTTGGTCCTTTTTGTGTTTTTTTATCGCCTTGGGCCAGGTGAAAGTCTTGTCTCCCGCAGCTCAATTTTAATTACATTCAATTTATACTAGAATTTACGCTCAACTTGTACTATAGAGAGAGTTATGTTGATTATTTTGGCATAGTTTTATAGCAGAGTTGGTGTTAACAAAATTTGGATATATGAGAAAGGAATATGTTATCCGATTTATACATCTTTAATCTGAACGTGGAACTCCTCTAAACCACCTGAATTTTTCTTCTAATAACACGCTCATGAAAATCAGGTTTATGATGGACCTTTTTTTTGGTGGTGGTGGTGTGTGTGTGTGCAGTGTGTGGGGTGGGGGTGGGGGGAGGGGGAGATTGACGTAGCAAAACTATTTAGAATATCTTGCTAACTTAGACAATTTCAATTTCTAAACTAGGGTCTACTGGTATAGGGAAAGAGGTGGAACTAAGTTAAAGAATCAAAACTACTAGCCCATGCTGATCCTGGCAAGAGAAGGGATATCGATTAAGCGCCCGTTTGTTTGCAGCCCGAAATAGCCTGGTTCTGGGTCTGGAACCATTCGATAAATTGTATTGGGCTGGAATTGTTCCGGGCCGTTCCAGGCCGGGAACGCTTAACCGAACTGGCTCTAATGTAGAATTCTGTGCCGAGGAATGGCCATCATATAGGTAAGGGGAAGAAATCTGCAAAGTCAAGGAAACAAACAAATAACTAATCGAAGTGACAAAGACGTTGGCACATTGCACGCCCAGCTCCTTGCTGTTCACAAAAAATGTCGATCCTATATCTTACATGTGTACAACACTTGAAATAACATAGCAAAAAACATTTTAGGAAGGAAAAAGTCCAAACTACTCCCTCCAAGTTAATTTGACGTATATCCACATAACCTCCTAAACTAACATCTGATTCATTATTTTTGTTTCTCCATGTATAAGTGAGTTTCAATACAAAATTCTATGAGGTGATAGAGGACATTATAAGTTACTGTAGAAAAATGTATCTTGATTTTTACCACTATTTTGATAGCTTAGGAAATTTAGTAATAAATTAACAATAGATATACAATGTCATAGAAAAAACACAATGATGAAAAAATCATAATGTATTTTTATAACACAAAATATGATGTCCTCTATCACCTCACAAAATTTTAAATGAAAACCTTCACAAAAAAAAATAAATGAAAACCCATGTTTTAAATAGCGAGCTAATGCCAAGGTGCTTAGCGTTTTATAAACCGTAATTAGCGTACTTTAGCGGCAAAATTGTGCATGAACGCAAATAGCGGCATAATTTTTTTCAAGCTATTTCGGGCTATAGCGGCAAAAATAGCGGTCTATTTTTTTCCATGATGAAAACACAATTTGTACATATAGAGAAACAAAAATGAAAAAAAATCTTTTGAAGGTGTAAATTGGACAAATTGAAATAGTTGGAGGGAGTAAATTAAACCAAAATGTTAGTTCAGAGGTTATTTTGACATAGACTAAACTTAGCATATGTAAAGGACTTTTTCCGTCTAGAACAAAGTGACGGGTTTTGCACTGTAGCCCCTATGAAAATACAAGAAACTGCAAAACCATCAACGACCCTTGCGCGCGGCACTATTATGTCTCTTCCCCTGCCGCCGTTGCCGTCGCCTCGCCGTCGCCGTCGCCGTCGCCGTCGCCGTCGCCGGCCTGACCGCCCTGCTGCTGGATCAGGAGCGAGTTCCGGCACGTCGGGCAAGACGGGTGCGCGGCCAGCCACATATCGATGCACTGCACGTGGAAGCCATGGTGGCACCCCGGGAGCACGCGCACCTTCTCGCCGTCGTCGAACTCGCCGAGGCAGATGACACAGTCGTCGGTCGCCGACGCGCCGGGCTTGGCCTCGTACACCACCACGGGTATCCTCCTCAGCTCCCTCTTCTTCAGCCCGGTACCACTACCAGTGGCTGCATCACCGGCAGCCGTAGCGGCGGCGGCAGGTGGAGCCACGGCGAGGGCGGCGCGGCCGAAGTCGAGCACGAGGCAGTAATGGATGAGGGAGTTGAGGCCGAGCGCGCAGACGAGGACGCAGAGCAGCGCGGCGAGGATGATGACCATGTCGGAGTCGAAGCCTGCAGCGTCGCTCCCAGTCCCAGCTGCTGCTCCGGCCGCCGCCGCCGCGGCCGCCGCTGGCGTGATGAGCAGCGGCGGCGCCGACGACGACGATGCCTCGGCGACGACGACGGTGGCGCGGCTGTCGTCGTTCAGCACGCGCATGGCGACGATGGCGCGCGCGCCTCTGTGTGATGCACGGTGTGGTCTGGCTCGGCACCTGAGGTTGCACGGATCATATTGGATCGTATTTGTGAGGAGGAACAGGAGCAGAGATGGTGTTTTCATTCTTTTTTTTTTCTTTTTTGACGTTGCAGGCGTCGTCTGTCTTCTTTTGCAGCAGGGTCCATCCGTGTGCGTGTCACGTCGTTTTGCCTTGGCATCGCATGCAGCCGCGAAAATGACATCGAAAGCGTCTCTGGAGTACGTTGCATATCTCTATCTCGTATTTAGGAGGAGCTTTGTGCCTTCCGTGTAAGCAACACTAAGCTAGTGGGGTCAGCAGGCACACCACTGCATACTGTCGTTGGTTGTACTACTTGCCCAACAAGCTTATTGAATCGACCCTTCGTGCTGCTGAAAGAGAGGGCACCTCTTCCCCAAAACACTCAACAAAACAGGGAAGCAGTTGCAAACACTTTCCTACTACTCATACTGTCATACAATTACACCATCTTCCTCTCTTAATCTTTTGATGCACTTCCAGCAATATATTAATTATATGTATGCAGGTACAAATGTCATACAATTACACCATCTTCCTCTCTTAATCTTTTGATGCACTTCCAGCAATATATCTATGCAGGTACAAATGATGGGCCAGGCCTAACGGATGGCACGGCGTGACCTGATTCAGCACGGCCTGCTGGGTAGTGCCGTGCTTAATTGGGTTGCAACAACGGCCCATAGTGCCGGGATGAGCATGTCCCGTTTTATTTGGCAGAGACCAATAAGAGCTCATCAAATAGAAACCCTAGACATATAAGAATTACTCTCCATCCTAGCCATTTCATTGTTTCTTCCCCTTTCCATTCCCTCAGCTGCCACCATCCAGGAAACATGCAGCTCGCATGGCGGCTACCTCGCCTAGAGGTGGTGACGCGGTGTTCTAGCTAGCTTCGTCGAAGGTGGAGGCCGACCTCTCCCTTCGTCCATTCTCTGATTTGTGATTTGTGGCATACTCATGAATTTCATGATAGATCTATGAATATGTAAAGGATTTTGTATTCTTATGCATGTTTTAAATTGATTCTA
Source organism: Sorghum bicolor (assembly GCF_000003195.3). Lineage (NCBI taxonomy): Eukaryota > Viridiplantae > Streptophyta > Magnoliopsida > Poales > Poaceae > Sorghum > Sorghum bicolor. Next base: position 2,699,815 of record NC_012877.2, read on the forward strand.
TCAGACATGTTAGGATTTAACGGGTTAGCACGATCCAGTGGGCTTAATGGGCCAACACAGCACGCCTAATCGCACCTAGTGTCGTGCTTCGTCCCCATGTTGAGTCTGTCAGGCGGCGTGACACTTGCATTGCTCATTAAGTCATCCATGCCTATTCGGCTCATGCCTAAATGGGCCCGGGCCATGTTGAGCCCTGTTGCTCATTTCTCCATCTATATACACGCATGCATGACGTGCTGCATTCTATTCCCTCATAGTTTGACAACATGTTTGCCTCTTGTGCCTAATAGTGTTTCTGTCCTACACACAAGAGTTTATTTGTAACCTAGCTCCAATCCTACACTAGCATAACAATTCTAGTGGTGTAAAGACATGAATGTCATTGCACAAATGTAAATGCTTAACATAAAGAGAAGGATAGGCATGTCAATGTTTTCACAAGGTATCAGAGAGTTGGCAGTCCCCACTAGTCCTTGTTGGAGCACCCATGCAAGGGTATAGCTCCCCTATGATCCATGCAAGGACCAAGTGCTCTCTATAGTTGATTCTTCGTCACTCTGGCCTGGTGAATCACCAACAATCAACCGCTCACAACATCACTTGGGCCTCCCACAATCACCATTGAGAGATCACCTAGCTTAAAATCACTACCAAGGTGTCTAGGTGATGCCGATCACTAGGAGTAACAAGCACAAACTCCTACTTAACCAAGCCTAATGAGAAGAGTGGATGCATGCAAACTTGCTACTCTCCAAGCATTCATGGACTCCTTAATCTTGAATTAGCAAATCCAAATCACTCCAATAGACGAAGCCTCTCTAGGACACATAAGGGTGTAGGTGAAACTTCATAATGCTAAGAGAGCCACCTCAATGCACAAAATGCAGGGGTATTTATAGCCCCAAGCCAAGGAACGAGCCATTTCCCATCCACTCATACAAACTGCGAGTACCAGACTTGTCTGCTGCATTCATGGTCTCAACACTGAAGAGTATGGTGAGGCTCTAATGGCTAGTTGTCAGAACTAGCCGTTAACAGTATGGCATGCCTAGTGCACCCATCTGGTAGACACCAGATAGCATCGGTGGGTGTTGCCGCTAAGTCCCACTTGAAACCCTCTCTAGAGAATGGTGTTGCGTGCTAGTCTTCTGCACTTCTGGACATGACTAGTGAGTGCAACTACACTTTGCCCGGACACACCCATTCCTAGAGCAGGCTATTTACTACACCGTGTTCGCTGAACACCAAATGCTAATGTGTCAGTGCCAATTTTCCTGCCTAAAGCACTTTTGAAGATGCTCAAAGGTGTACCGAACACCAATGTTCACTGGACTAGTTTGATAGGTTGACATCACCAAATAAAGGTAGAGGAACCCAATAATCTGTTCAAATGCATAATAATACATTTGAAGCAAATCTTTAAAAGAACTCATTAATTAGAGCAATGTGACAACCACAATCATTATTACCACAACATTAAGAACCACCAAGTCCACACCCCATACAAGAACATAAAAAAATTACAACATATAGGAAACTAAGCTTAAACACTACAAGTGATCCTAGTATTGAACCAAATAGACCATGTCCAATACCAATTCCTACCATGCTTCAAGATGAAGCACAACGTCCAAAAAACCATCCGCATGAGCATCCCTAGGGGGCAGGACCTCTAGCATGCTAGACTCCCCTTTACATACTCTAGTCATGTTTCTCATTATTGCTAAAGCCAATAAGACAGGGCTGCTTGCACTTGATGCAGGTGGGGAACTCCTTCTTGCTTACCATGCAATAGCTCTGGCACCATCTACAGCCACCAAGCACCAACACCAAGCTTTCTTCCGATGAAATCTCTGATGATACACATGAGCTAGATGATGAAAATTCGCTATCATTGCCACGATCAACCTTTATCTTCCCTGTGGGTAGTGCTAGGCGCAGTTGTAGATCCAACAATGTGCTCTTTGCAGTACTGCCATCGGATCCACCATTGTTATCGTTCCTCCACCAGCTCATCACTGAGCAAACACAACAAGACCAAGATTGATAGTTGCCATCAGATATATATCATGTTTGGTGAAACAAGACATGCAACTATGCAAGAGAAAGAACACAAATATACTTTTAACACAAAAGGCTATGGAAAATCATATGTTAATTGATTACCTGAAGATTGAAAGATGAAAGATTTGTGCCTTACCCCTTTGATAATTTTTTTGTTGTGGGGCTTTGAGGGGTGCCGGGGCATCTTATATAGGCGATCAAGGAGGAGGACATCAACGAAGCTATTCAATAGCATTTAATGTGCTCATCATCAAAATCAATGCCTACATGGGGGTGGTTGCATCTCTTGGTTGGAAGTTTGGTAAGGTACCAGCTTAACTTTAGTCAAACAAATATTTTTTATTATTAGCCTTCAGTAGACATTGTAGGCCACCATTATTATTTTTAGTTGAAGTTAGACAAGTTTAGCTGCACAACTTTTGGGATCCCAATACATTTTGTTGTACATAGCTACTCCATTTGAATTAGTAGACAGAAAAATCTTGACTGTAAAGAAACCAATGGCTAATAAGATCTTTTTACGAATGAAAACTCTTCTTTTATATAGAGCAACACAAAACATTAAGTTTGCTAGGGGTTGGATGCCAGCTTACAGGTAATCACCAACTACTACCCAATAACTCCCACTACGCAAGCCAGAAAGATCCTACTAAATCCAACCACACTTGCAAGACAAAACTGCCAGTGAGAGAAAACAAGCAGCTCCCAACTAAAAACATAAAGAGCTGAGCTAACAACAGTAAGCTAGCAAAGATAACTGATGGAGTCTACAACTCTAAGCCAAGATAAACCTATGCTTCTAGTCAAATGAGTCCTTAAACTTCTAAATTCCCTTGATTCCCAAAGGGATGAATTTCTAGGCTGGGTTATTAAAAAACAAAAATGGGTAAGGGGCTTATCTACTGATGGTTCAAAAACTTTTAAATTCTCAGTTTGGCGCTAGAAGTCCTATAGCCATGTTTTCATTCTCATGAGCATGTCTTCTATGAACTTGGCATCGTCCCCTTCAAAAGTACACACCATTTCTATAATAGAGCAAAAAAACTTGTCTAATGCTTCATTCAATGACACCAAAAAGACATTCTATATGCACATTTTATTTTGGCTACTCTGTAATAGAAAGATGATACTTATGAGAATGCAAAGCAATCAATTAAAGACTTCCTAAATATGTGTTAGGCATTTATCAGAACCCAAAGCCTCTCTGAAGCACATTCAAATAGTTTGAACATTATGTGTTCATTAGTTTCTGGTACCCCACATAGACAACAATTTCTATCACCTGTCCACTTCTTTTCTTCAGATAGTTTGCATCTTATATTGAAAGAGCATCCATATGAAAACTCATATTCTCATTGGACCTTTGTTTCTCTAGAGTTTGATCATCCTATTGTTCATAACACCTCTAAACATTTTATTTCTATACATAGATTTGGTTCAGTATGGCCTAGACTTCTCATAGATCCCTTCTAGACTTGTGACCCATTGCAAAGCTCAAACTATGAGAAATGTTTCCTTATAAGATACTTCCTCTTGAAAAGGTCATATAGGTCATAACAAGATTCATTATGCCTAGCTTGTGACAACCTCCACACCCTTGCAGTCTCATGCACTACTAGACATGTCTGGTCCAGTGACTACAGGAAACCCACAAAATATTCCATATCAAACACCTTTGAGTTTAGTTTAGATATCAATCATCTTTGGGCTTCATCTGATCTACCAACACTAGTTTTCACAACTGTGTACCATATCTACTCACTATACTCAACTAGGTTAAGCTAGTCTTTCATACCCCTGTATAGTATAGCCAAAGGAAAAACAAAGATCCTATCACTACTTTAAGTGTCCCTCAGCACCATTGACACTTAGAACTATAGTTGATCCTTTATCTTTGCGCTCATCCTTTGAAAACCAAAATGAATAGCATTAATAAGGGGCATGAAAACCATGATTGGCCATCAACCAATCATCATTGTGACATCACTAAAGTAATATCTCTGCAAAACACATGCTAATCACAAAGATTGTGTCATCATTAATCACCAAATTTGAATTAGGGGCCTAGATGCTTTCAGTGTTCTCCATTTGAGAGCCATCGATCCGGAGTGGAGAAGGGGTACTCAATAAAGTGGGTACCTAAGTCTTGATCACTCAAGGGAAGAAAACTGGGTCTTAGTGACTCTTCAGTGCTCCAACATGGATGAGAGGGTAATAAACAACACGGTGTTCTCTCTCTTTGCATTTCTTTCATTCTTAAATTACTCTCTTTTCCTAACTTAGCACTATACTTTGCTCCTATTTGTGTGCATGAATTTATGTGTCAACCAGGTTTTCTTCTCCTTGCTAGAGTGTACTTGACTATAGGTATCTTAGTGTAAACTTTCATAAGGACATTAGCTTATGTGTGGTTGAAACTAGCAATTATGTGCATTAACAAATGCTCTGGTTGAGCAGTCAGACAATCATACAGATGCTTTGTTACTCAGTCAAAGTCATGCTTTCGTAAGGACACCAACACCTTTAGTTTTGTAAGGTGTCCACCTATCTCACACCTTGGGCCCATTTGCCAGGGCATGTGGCACACTGACACCACCAGCACACAACTCCAGTATACATGACAAGCACTTGTTCTCTCTCACTCCCTGTCTTACATACCCATACCAACACACCTCTATCTCTTTCTCGGGAAGAGAGGAGAAAGAGGGGTGGAGGCCAAGGAGGAGATCCCAAGACGTGCAACAACCTCTCCTTGATAGGTTGGAGCTAGGAGAGATCCGACATCGAGAGTTGGTTGAAGAAAAGGATAATGGGGAAATAGAGAGAGGGGAGATAAATAAATGCACGAAGAAAAAAAAGAAGAGAGACAAAGATATTATAGTTATTTCATTCTTGCTATCCATTATTAGGAGAAGCCGTTTAGACAAACATTTAACTAAAAATAGATTTAGCTTCACCAGTAGAACTACTCGTTAAGCCAAAGGAAAAAAACTGCTCCTTCAGTCAAACAGAGTGGTGCAAATGGAGGCGGAAGCCAATTTTTGTAAACTTGATCGCCTATTCGCCTCTGTTCATTTTTCTAATGCGGTAGAGAACAACAGAAGCCCACTGCCCAATGCGAAAGCACTTCCAAATGAGCCTTGGTGCGTTCTATACGGGAGAGGAGATTATTGATCTGCCTACGGTGAGCCAGCTAGCGTGGCAAAAGGTGTGATGCCATTTTGGACTGTGGCACTGTGCGCATAGATTAAACTAAGCCCGGCTGCGCCGCAGGTTCCTATTGAGCATGCATTTTGCTACTCATCGAGTCCTGTTTATCATAGCTTAACTTACCCAAATGAGGTTGATTTTTAAGATTTTAGAGCAGCTTTTTGGGTAGATCAAAAACAATAAAATGCATAAATTGTTTTTATTTTCTTCCCTATCTCCTCACGGGCAGCTCTTTCTTCCTCCGCTCTTCATCCCAACTTTAGGTCTTGTTTAGTTCGCAAATTTTTTTTGGATTTGGCTGTTGTAGTACTTTCGTTTGTATTTGATAATTACTGTCCAACCATAGACTAACTAGGCTCAAAAGATTTGTCTTACAAATTACAGACCAACTATACAATTAATTATTTTTTTATCTATATTTAATGCTTCATGCATGTGTCCAAAGATTCGATGTAATAGAAAATCTTGAATTTTTTTTAAAACTAAACAAAGCCTCAATCTTTTGTGAGAAGTGAAAAAAAAACAGTTTGAAAAGAAAAGGTATTTAGCAAAATAATAATAATTTACATCAGTCCTGAGACGGTGTTTTTAACTAAACTGCCTCTGAAAATGGACGTGAATCAAAAAAAGTTTTTTTAATAGAACTGCCTCTGCATATGAATCTTCAAAGGCGATCACGAAGTTATAGTGCCTCCTAACGCTATACAAGTGGTGTGCTATGTAAATCTCCTCCGATATAAATTGAAGGGTGGCGTCCCTAAAGCAATTATATGTACTAGTGGAAGCTATGCCAAACGGGCCTATATTGTGGACCTATGGGGGCTTTCTTCTTCACAGAGCATGCATGCAAGACAGCAATAGATAGCAACCATCTAGCATCCTCATCAACTTCCTCTTCATTCCTCCTTGCACGAGCTCGAGCTCGCTTCTCCTGTGCTCTGCTTTGCTCTGCTCACCATGTCGAGTCGCCGAGGTCGACAACCCATCACGCATTATGCACATGGCAGCGCTTTCTTGATCATAGTGGCCGCCATCATCGCCCCAGCCTGCTCTGCCACTGCCACCGCTATCACTCTGGCGGCGAGGTTCTGGGAAGAGGCCCTCTGAGGCACGTCCATGAACCGACCATCGTGGAACTCGCCTAGAAAGGTACTTCCTCCATTCTAAATTATAAGTCATTTTAAGAACCTTTGAGCTATCAAAGCATCTCAAGTTTAACCAAATTTATAGAATAAGATAATAACATTTATCACACCAAAGTATTAAATTCTTTATTAATTATTTTTTTCATAATATATCTATTTGGTGCCATAAATCTTTGTATTTTTTCTATAATATTAGTCAAATTTAAGACATTTTAACTATATAAGATTTTTAAAATAACTTATAATTTAAGATTGAGTGAGTAGGTACCTGCATGTACTGCAGCAGTGCTCCCACGGTAGCTAGACTCTCCCTCCCTCCCCCTCGACTCATATATATTTCTCTCCTCGACGTGTGTTAGGTGACCCTCTGACGTCCTGATCGTGTAAGCGATACGTGCAAGCCGGCCATCCTCCCGCGCGCTGAGGCCTTGAAGGCCGCAAGAATCAAATTCGCGCACGACTATAAGCGCGTGCCAGGCGCCGCCGCTCGCCGGCGAGCGCAAGGCCTGCGCCACTTCCTTGAAGGACGCCGTGCGCGCACGCCGCCGCTCACTCTCCGAGATCTCCAGCAGCATGGGAGCAGTGTTGGTCCTAAGATTTTGAGGGCGCTCTAGTGAATTCGACATAATAACTCTGTAGACTACAAAATTTTATACTTTGTTTGTCTCACTGCTGAAAAGTTGATAGATTCAATATATAAGTTCAAGCGGACAGACTCATAGACTAATTTTCTAAGAAAAACATAACTATATGAGTACAAAGTACTAGACGAAATTAAACAAGAAAAAAACCTAGAACCTATTTAATTTAGACATAAAATTAATTTAGAACCAAGATTCACAAATCACAAAAGGGCAAAAGGCTTTGCCTCAGCTAATCACCGCCGTCGTCTAGAACGTCGTCGTTTGGATTCTGCAACTCGGACGTCAGAACGTTGGTGATCGGCGCTAGTGATGCGGATCGTGTGGTGATCTGATCGATGTTGTATGTCTACGTCTCGTTGTCTCACCAAGTGCCGAAGTGCGAAACGAAGAAGTTGCGATCGCTATGTGTGTGTGGGGGGGCACGAACATTGACGGCTCGGCTCCTCGCCTTCTAGAAAGAAGAGACCAAAAACTCCTTTTGCTAATGAACCGTTGTATCTTCTTGTTAATCCTAAATTCTAATGGACTATAATTAAAAAGTATAGGATCTTATATACTTCGACGGGCCGGCACTGCATGCATGGGAGCAGCGGCTCGGCGGTGGTGGACATGGTGGCCGTCTGCTAGCTCGACACCTCCAGCAACTGGAGCCCGTGGCTCACCCGGCGTTCGAGACGCTGATCAAACAACCTCCGGCCTGGCGGCGCCCTAGTGTGCCACTTCATGCCGTACGCCGGCTGATCTGTTGTTCAGTGAGAAGGCGGACAACGCCTAAAGGCATGTACAACGGGAGTGCTGGCCGTCGTCTCCGGATGGCCATTTTGCAAGACCCACCCCGTCCACTACAGTAAATGAGGAAAGAGAGCGAAGTCATCGCGTCGCGAGACGACCTCCCCCACAAAGTCGACGGCTGGTTTCGCACCATCGACATGCCATCTACTGTTTACAAATTTTCTAATCCAAGTACTCTATGTTTTAACAATTATTAATGGACGCCGAAATAAGTAAGAAATGGTGGTGGTGTATCGCTCATATGTAAGTTATTAGAGGTTTGTGTGGCTCCCCTATATATCTAGCACAACTAAAAATGTTAATGTGTCGTTCTTGTGTAGCCTTGATTGAATAATGTGTAACGTGTTGAACATGCATGTTTAGATAAAACCGATCCTTAACTTCAGTCCCTACGTACTCACTCCTAACCCCAAACCAACCTGCAACAGTCTTCTCTATTAGTTAAGAGAAGCTCCACTATTGTTCAAATCAAACTGTGGGCAGGTCCAAAAGGAACTATAAACACTAGAGCATCCGTTCCATCAAAAGAGCATCCGATTATCCGAACCGTCGGTGTCAGTTCAGCAATCAAACTCCATAGGTGAGTCGAACCGAGGGACGTAAAATAATGATCGAATACCGTACATGGCATGAGGAGAGAGAGAGAGAGAGAGAGAGAGAGAGAGAGAGAGAGAGGAAAGGATGAATGCGAACTCTTCAACCTCGCTACGAGACCGAGAGAGAGAGAGAGAGATCTCTATGACATGTAGACCTCACGGATCGATGTATACGTTGTAGCTGTCAAACTCTTGCTTTCTCTGATTTCACGGTTCGATTTTTAGCACTACAGATGCTCTAGTACATGCATCCTGGTATACTTCCTGCCCGTCTCTAAAATTAAGAACCACAAGAGATCAACCCTCAAGCCTGGTATATATCCCATCTAATGGAGCACCAACCACCACCTTTTTGTAAATGGAAGTATTATAGGCGAGCTCCCCAATCAAGTGTGTGGCTCTTCAGTTGGAGCACCATTAGATATGTGTTAGTCTCCCCAATCAAGTATCCTCACATGATATATGTGTAGCCTCCCGTACCCCTATCTGCTTGGTTAAAGTCATGTAGGTAGGGGCTTAATCTTCTTCATAAATCGTGCTCGTGGTACAAGTATTCATCGATGCTTGAAAGGAAATACGTGGGAGTTTGAGTTTAATACAAAGACCAAACTCTCACAAAAGTGTGTTTGAATTCATCCAGAGATCCGAGTCGACCGCCCGGCCGCCCCTGCCCCGGCCGCCCCGGCTCCCCGGCCCCGGCCCCGGCCACCCCGGCGCCCCGGCCTCGACTGCCTCGGCACCGGCCGCTCCGGCAGCCGCGCCCCCAGCAGCAGCAGTCCAAGTGAACAGAAGGGTGCCAACTTGGAATTATGCTGGCGGCGAGCCGGATTCGGAGCAGGAGGCCAAGGATCTGAGCAAGAGCGGTGGCTTGCGGTCGTCGTCGTCGTTGCTGATGCCGACAATGCCGCGGCGGCACCACCTCCTTCCTCGGCGCGCCCGGTTCTAGTCCTGCTTCCGTCGTCGTCTTCACTGCCACGCGCCCTTTCTCGATTTCGGCGGCGGCGTGGTGGTCCTGAACATGCCATGGCTAGTCCGGCATTCTCAGACCTCCTTGGTCTGAACCCCCGTCCTGGCGCTGGTGTTCAAGCGGTGATCAAGGCAAAGTTTGGCTCCTCGGTGTCGCCCGTCTCTCGCGGGAAAGCCTTTCTTCTTGTCGCCTCCTTTGGCCATTGTAAGTTCAAGCTCACTCCTGCTTCTGTGGGTGCTATCCTTCAGGCCACTCTGGGTGGCGTCGCTGCTGATTTTGATGTGTTTCCTCTTGCGGATCGCGTCTTTCGTTTTGCTGTTTCTTCGAGCCTTGTTGGTTTTCACATTATTAAATTGCTTTCCTTTGAGTGTTCCTCCTACAAATTATTCTTCCATCTTTGGAGCAATGGTGGTCCAAACTGGATAAGGGAGTGGAGATTGTTTTGTGCTGAAGAAGCTGCCTCCTGGACTGTAGTTCGTAAAGGAAATAACTTGATCAAACCTTCAGTTTCTTTTGTGGATGCTGTCAAGAACTCTCCTTTGACAGGTGCTAACAGAGTGCCGATCAAAGTTCGTCAGGCGAAGAGAAGTGTGTTTGATCGGTTGTTCTTCCCTTCTCGTTCCGACGTTGCACTCGAAAGAGATATCACGTCAGCTGTTCAGAGCAGATTGACAGGGACAGAACGCAAGGGGACTGGCTGGTCAAATGTGGCAAGATCGGAGCAGCCGGTCATTGGGCCAAATCAGATACCTGGTTCGATCTTGGGTCAAGGGCCTGCTGCAAAAAATCCTTTGGGTGCTCTGCCGCCCGGGATTTGCTTCCGTTGTCTTAGGCCTGGACATCCTAGGAGCATGTGCAAATCCCCCATTAGATGTTATGCTTGTGGACGTGGGGGACATATTGCAACAAATTGCCTGAGCAGCAGGCATTGGAAAGGCAAAGCCTTGGCAGTAAACAGTAATGATGGGGTGGAGCCAATTTCTGTATTGGAACCTGATTCGGTCTCTGGGCCTCTGCCTCGTAGTCCAGCTGACCTCAGGGGCTTCACAACTTGGGCCGAGTTGCAGGCGTCTACCTCTAAGGCAGCACCTCCATCGCGACCAATCAACTTACAGTGGCTGCCCAAGAAGCTGAGCTTGAATGGTGGAGCAAGCAACTTGGTGGCCCACCCTCCAGAGACTGCTCTATGCCTGGGGAGATCTATTACAGTGATCGGTGTCCCTCCGTCTTCCTTTAACTCACCAGCTAGCAACGAGAGGAGCTCTAAAGCCCCCAAAAAACCCCAGTCGGCCGGAGAACCCCAAACTCAAGCCCAAGCTCCAGTTTCTTCCTCCTTAGGCGCTGAGTCGGTCACGATGATGGCCTATCAACGTGTCGACCCCAACCCCTTCAAGCCGTGGGGGACTCACATTCTGAACATCCCCAACAGGCCGATGATGGTGAGGACGATTGCTCTAAGAAGGCCGCAGCTAAGAAATGAAAATCTGGCAATCGTCACCATTTCGCCGTTGCCGGGTAATCCTCTATATTTCCCTGCAGTGGAAGAAGTAGTCCGTGAGTTCTGCATTAACAGAAGGGTTAGAATTAGTGAAGTACAGCCATGTCCACTGGGTCAAGCTTTTGTTCGTTTTGAGCGGGATATTGATAGAGATCGCTTGGTTTTAGAAAGTCCACACTCATTCGATGGGGTGGATTTTTCTTTTGTGCGCCACAATCAGGCAAGAAATTGGAGGAGAGTTTATTTTAACCATGAATGTTGGCTGATGTTGATGGGGCTACCGCAAGATTACTGGGATCAAGACTTCATTGAAACTGTGTTGGGTCCTTGTGCGAAGGTACTTGATTGGGGCAATGACCCTGGAAATCTGGCTAGAATGCTTGTTAGAGCTCGGGTGACTGACTTGGAGGCCTTACCCCATTTTTCTATTTTTTCTGATGGGATTGGACATGAGAGCAACTCTTGGACTGTGCAGATTGAAATCCTTCAGAATGAGAATCTGGGGTTAGGACCCCAGGAAGAAGAACATGTACCTGCTCCTCCGGATGATGGGCCTCCTTTGTTTGACTTCTTTGGCCTAGGCCAGCAGGTTTTGGCCCCTGTCGCCCAGCATGATGAAGAACAAGCTAATGTGCTAGAACAAGAGCAGCAACAGCAGTGGCCTGCTTGGCCAGAAGTGCTTCCGGTCCAACAAATTGATCTGAATCTTGCTCAACCAGAGGGACTAGTGGACCTTAATGAAGCTCCTGTTGTTGATGACCCTCAGGAAGTTATCATCCATCCAACTCAGTTTCAACAGCAGGAAGATGCCCTTGAGATTATGCCCCAACCTGAATTACAGCCGGAAATACAGCCTGCACATCAAGTGGTTATACCTGATGTGCAAATCCCTGTGCAGGTCCTGATCCCCGCTCTTTAGTTCCCTGGGCAGAATTTCTTACATCATGAGACTAATGAGGAAGAACTAATGGACCTGGATCTAGAGGGTCAGCATGGGGAGGATGCAGTCCAGCCGCCAGAGGTGCAGATGCATGAAGACCAGGAAGACTTTCAGGTGGATCTTGGTCAGGGAGATCGGGACATCATGGACATGGCAGTGGAACAAGTTGAGATAGGGGAGAATCTGACAGCAACCAATTATCAGTTATTCCAAGCTAACACAAGTAACCCAACAACAGAGCAGTCCTCAATTGCTCCTTCTTCTGCACAGATTCCATTGGCACAGATTGCTTGCACTGACATTTCAGGGGCACAAAGTTACAATGCTACTCAGCCTGAAACTGGGAATATTCTTCAGCCTTCTGGACGAGAACCGACAGTTTCTGAGGACAATGTGTCAGAGCACAAGGTGATCCAGTTAGGGATGGTTAGAACTTTCTTTGCTAACCCCTTAGAAAGTTCTGTTGACATAACTCTGGCGCCAAAGCTTTTGGGAGGGCAGGAAAAGCATGAGAAGGCCCTGCTAGAAATTCCATCCAAGTGGGTGGGCTTCTTCCAAGCTCTCCTCCAGGCCCCAGCCCAGCAAAAATGGGCTAAACAACTTTTGGACCTTGGGCTCCCACAGCTGCTGAATGATGGATTCAAGCCAAATCATTCTTGGCCTGTGCAGCCAAATCATTCTTGGCCTGCGCAGCCTACAGAACTGGCAATGCCCCCTTGCAGGCTCCTCGAGTGCGAACCAATGATTGCCAAGGAAATTGAGGAAGCTATCCCTGAGGATGACATTGATGATTCACCTCCTGGCAAGAAGAGAGGAAGGAAGGCTAAAATAGCAACCCCTATTATTGACTCAGCTGTCAGGAGAAGCACTAGAATGAAAGGCATTTCTAATGGCTTCAAACATGACACATGTGTTTCTAAAGATTGTCTGGGTTGTGCTGCCAAGGCACCTTCTATCTCCACAAAAGCCTTGAAGAATATAGGTATCTCCCTCTGTCAGCTTAAGGAGGACCAGCTTAGTGAGGAAGTCCTGATGAAAAAGAAGAAGTTGGATCCAGTTGGGAAGAAAATGAAAAAAGTCAAGAAAATCAAGAATGACAACAAGGTCTTTAAGGGCACTGAGAAAAAGGATGATGAGGACAAGGAAGATGGGGAATTCAATGGCAATAAAAACGAGGATGGTGGGGACAAGGCAGATTGCTAGACTTCAGATTGCCTGCCAGAAAGTTTTACTCTCTGCTCAGTTTCACTCCTTTTCTCCTTTTGTTTAATATGAGTCACAACAAGGCCTGGATTGTTCTTAATTGGAATGTGAGAGGGCTTAACTCTAGTAAAAAGTGGAATTCCATCAGAGATAAAATTGTTGAGAGCAAATGTCAGATTCTTTGCTTGCAAGAAACAAAGAAAGAGAACTTTGAGAGTAGTTTCATTAGAAATTTTTGCCCCCCTACCTTTGATAATTTTGTCTCCCTTCCCTCTGAGGGAGCATCTGGGGGTATTTTAGTAGCCTGGAAAAGTGCCGACTTCTGGGGTAATCTAATCTTCAGTAATAGATTTGCCTTATCAGTAGAATTTACTTCAAGGCTAAATAATGACACTTGGATTCTCACTACCATTTATGCGCCGTGCACTAGTGTTGGTAAAAGGGAGTTCCTGAATTGGTTTGGGGGGATCAACATGCCAGCTGATATTGATTGGTTAATTGTGGGTGACTTTAACCTTATGAGAAGGCCAGAAGATAGAAACAGAGAAGGAGCAGATCCCCAGGAAATGTTCATGTTTAATGAAGCAATCAGTAGGCTGGGGCTTATTGAACTACCCCTGCATGGAAGGCATTTCACTTGGACAAACAAGCAGTTTCCTCCACTGCTGGAAAGACTCGATTGGTTTTTCACCTCTACCTCCTGGACTGCGAAGTTCCCTAATACACTGGTCAAGACCTTAGTAATGGAAACATCCGACCATTGGCCTTGTGTAGTGGAAATCAACACACCCATTCCCCAAAGTAGAATATTTAGGTTTGAAAACTTTTGGCTAAGCTTGGAAGACTTTTTGCCAACTGTAATTAGTGGATGGAACTGCCCAGGCAGCATCCTTGACTCAGCCAGAATGCTCTCAGCAAAATTCAAAAACCTGAGGAAGGTGATTAGAGAATGGAGAAAGAGCCTGCCCAACCTCAGTTTGGCAATTGAGAAGATCAAGCTGGTGCTAAACTTCCTAGAGACTATTGAATTATTCAGAGACTTATCTTTGCCTGAGTGGAATTTCAGAAATCTAGTGACTGAAAAGCTCATATATCTTTTGAAACAGCAGAGAACTTATTGGAAACAAAGAGGGAAAATCAGATGGGTGAAAGAGGGTGATGCAGGCACTAGGTTCTTCCACTCCCATGCAACAATCAGACATAGGAAGAATAATATCACTTCCCTCTTGGATCCCCTAGGAAACCATCTTGTGGGTCATGGTTGCAAAGCGGAACTGTTGTGGAACTCTTACAAGGACAGGATGGGTCAGTCTGAATTTAACCGAATGATTCTCAACCTCGAACAGTTGCTACAGCCTGCTGAGGGCCTAGATGTTCTAGAAACTCCACTTACTAGAAGTGAGATTGATGGTGTGGTAAGCAATCTTCCCAATAACAAATCCCCTGGTCCAGATGGGTTTAGTAATGAATTCATCAAAGAATGCTGGCCCCTAGTGGCATCTGACTTCTATAAGCTATGTGAAGATTTCCAAAGTGCAAATATTTGCCTAAGAAGCATCAACAATTCTTACATAGTGTTGATCCCAAAAAAAGATGGCCCTCAATCAGTGTCTGACTATAGGCCAATCTCTTTGCTCAATTCCTCAGTCAAGCTCCTAACCAAGCTATTGGCGAATAGGTTGCAGTCAAAAATCAAGAAGATTGTTCACCAAAATCAATACGGATTCATCAAGTCTAGGACCATACAGGACTGTTTGGCTTGGGCATTGGAGTATCTGCATATTTGTCACACCTCAAAAAAGGGGTTGATTATCCTCAAGCTTGATTTTGAAAAAGCTTTTGATAAAATTGAGCATGGTGCAATTTTAGAGATTCTCAAGGCTAAAGGCTTTGGTCAAAAATGGGTTGAATGGATAAGTTCCGTTCTCTGTTCTGGAACTTCTTCTATTTTGTTAAATGGAGTGCCTGGCAAAGTTTTTCACTGCAAAAGGGGGGTCAGGCAGGGGGACCCTCTATCCCCTTTACTCTTTGTGCTTGCAGCAGACCTCCTTCAATCTTGCATCAACAAGGCTAAGGACTTAGGGATTCTAAAATTACCAATACCTCTGGGATACACAAGTGACTTCCCCATCATCCAATATGCAGATGACACTTTGTTAGTAATGGAGGCAAACAGTAGACAACTGCTAGCTCTAAAAAGTCTCCTGTACACCTTTGGTGAGTCCACTGGCTTGAAAGTTAATTATTCTAAATCTTTCATGGTTCCTATAAATCTGAACCAGGAAAGACTCCATCATCTGGCAAGGACGTTTGGCTGTGATATTGGTTCTTTACCTTTCACTTACCTGGGCCTTCCTTTAGGTCTCACTAAGCCAAGAATTGTTGATTTCTCTCCCTTGGTTAGCAAGTGCGAACGTAGACTTGCAGCAACATCAATCTTTCTTAACCAGGCAGGGAGGCTTGAAGTGACCAATTCCATCCTAACTGCAATGCCTACTTTCTGTATGAGTACGTTCCTTCTTCAGCAAACAGTTATTGAGCAAATCGACAAATTCAGAAAGTTATGCCTGTGGAGGGGAGCCGACATAAACGCAAAGCAAAGGCCAAAAGCAGCATGGTCTTCGGTTTGTAAAGAAAAGAATGAAGGTGGACTAGGTGTACTGTGCCTCAAAACTCAAAATGAAGCCCTACTGTTAAAACATTTGCACAAGTTTTTCAACAGAGATAACCTACCCTGGGTAGCTCAGATCTGGGAGAAATACTATAGCAATGGTAGGCTACCGGGTAGCACAAGAAAAGGTTCATTTTGGTGGAGAGATATATTAAAGTTATTGCATAAATTTAAAGGAATGGCAAGGTTTGAAAGTGGCAGTGGAAATTCTTGCTTTATGTGGCATGACCTGTGGGGTGACGCAATTCTGGCTCAAAGTTTCCCTGAACTTTATTCATTTGCGAAGAAGAAGAACATCACTCTAGCTGAAGGGACATCCCAGTTGCCCCTTCACACTCTCTTTCATCTTCCGATGTCAACACACGGCCATTCTCAGATGCTGCAACTTCAGACCCTAATAGAGCATACAAATCTTGGAGAAACCCCTGATAAATGGACCTATATTTGGAATTCGAGCAACTTCACAGTCAAGCAGGCATATAGCCACCTGAGTGGACAGATCATTGCTCACCCTTTCTTCAAATGGCTTTGGGCTTCCCCTTGTCAAAGCAAGCACAAAGTCTTCTTTTGGTTGGTTCTCAAAGATCGCTTAAGCACAAGAGAACTGCTTAGAAGAAAAAGAATGTTTCTGCCAGACTACACCTGCGTCCTTTGCAATGGAAGTGAAGACGAGTCACTTTTTCATTTGCTTCTTGACTGCCCTTTTGCAAGGGATTGTTGGGCAATGGTGAATATTACGGTAAACAATCAGCTTGATCCCTTTCAAATCCTGATGGATTTCAAAGATCAGCTTGGGATACCTTTCTTCATGGAAGTCTTGATTTTGATGAGCTGGGCTATTTGGAAAGCAAGAAACGACTTCATCTTTCGACAGATCTTGCCAAATCTGCAAAGTACCAGATCGTTCTTCAGAGATGAGCTTAAGCTCCTAATGCTTAGGATGAAAAGAAGTGTTATCCCCCGCTTTGAACAATGGATTGCCAGCTTAGTTTAGCCAGGCCCGTACTGGTGTTGTCTTTGATTTTCTTCCTAACGTTCTTTGTTTCTTGAGCGGGTCATGTCTTTGACTCTGCTTTTTTTGGTTTCTTGTATTTACTGAACCTCTACTTTTTATATTATTCCATTTTCTGTAGGGGTGCAAACCCCTCCAGTCCCTTCAAAAAAAAAATTCTTTTTGTCTTCCTAGTGAACAAATAAAAAGGATGAAAATACTAATAGTTTCCACAATTGTTTGGTACTCCCTCTTTTGAAATTAATAGTTCATCACTTTAATTTATCCTTAGTCAAATCTCTTTAACTTTGAATACATCAACATCTAAAACATCAAATTAGTTTATTGCATTATTCTTTATGGAAAATGTTTTTTGACTGAGAAGTTGTTTGAACTTGTAGATATTATTCATAAAAACTGAATCAAATTTAGAAAATTTTGATTTAAAGTCAACCACATAAGACTGTGTTCAACTAGATTTAATTAAGGTGCAACTTTTAAGACCGATTATATTGAAATAGAATAGCTATATATTTGTGGCGTTGTCTTCTTGGCCTCTAGTACTCAACATCTGGTTATTTATTATTCTCAGAAAAGAATATATTCATTGAGCTCTTTTACAGTGGTTGGGGGTACTTCTAGGTTCCTAAGTAATTTATTAGCTCTAATTAATTTTATGAGTGGAAGGTTAGTACGGTAATTGTAACCCGCAACCCCTTGCAACACCCTACGCACTCGTCTAAAAAAAACAGAAGGATGCGAGGCCCGTCCTGCCCTCGCACTCTCGTCACCGCCGCCTCGCCCTCGCCAAGTCGCCATCGCGCGTTGTGCCCTCACCCTCCTGCGGCGGCGCTACTGCCGACGGCCTGCGCTCGCCCTTGGACGGTGCCGCAGCCGCCTCGCCCTCGGTATCGCGCGTCGTGCCCTCGCCCTCCTGCGGCGGCGCTGCTGCCGACGGCCTGCCCTCGCCGTCGCCCTTGCACGGTGCCGCAGCCGCCTCGCCCTCGCTATCGCGCGTCGTGCCCTCGCCCTCGCACGGCACCACCGCTGGCCTACCCCAAACCTTGTGCGTAGTGCCGCCACCAGCCTGCCTCGGCAGATCGCCGCCGCCGGTCTGCCCTCGGCCTTGTGCGGTGCCAGCCCTCCTTCCAGCAGTAGTCGTTGGCGCAGTGGCCGGGGTCACAACAGGGAGGAGGGTACGCCGCGCCGTACCCAGCCCCGGCGTAGCAGCCCATCGCCGCGGCAGCTGGACCGGCGGTACTCGCGGATTCCCGACGACTACGACTTAGTGGACAAGGTATGCGTGCGATTGCTATGTCATTTGTAATTCGTAGCGAGGTCTTGGATCTTAGTTACAATGGAAGCAGTGAATCGACTCAATTTGAACTTCCCGTTGCTGCAGTGCTCGAGAGGTACGCCAGGGAGGGGAGAAGCCCGTGACTGAACCCGGCTGCAGCAGAGAGCTTCCAGCTTCACCACTCTCATTTCAGCTGTCAGAGTAAGCCATCAGTATGCTTTATTTTGTTGTAACAAAACATTTTGGTGGTTTGTTTGTGCTTGTATTTTGAATGTTAGTATGCAATTGTAGTATGGATGCTGTGGAATTCAGATTAAGGTTTTTTATTTAGTTTCTGGGACATAATGAAAATAGGGATTACCCTGTTTTTGAAGAGAAATTGAACTGCCGAGTAAGGCAACCTTAGCTTACTGATCTTGTCATCCACATTTCTAGGTTTCCTCCAAATTGTTTGAACTCAGAGATCATTCCTAAAAGGCCAAAATGAAATGTTTAGTTGTCCACTAGATCGATTTCTATTTAATTGTCTGGCTGAGTATTTCTTAGACAACTGTAGTTTCATTTATATTATTTATTTCATTTTTTTTGTGAAAAATTATTTCACGATTGACAAATATGATTCCTTTTGTTTAAAGCATGTTTTTGTTTCAATGACACGGCAAAACTTGAGATCATGGACATCTAGTTTTATTTTATTGGTACCTGCCAAATTATACAAAAAGACATACAGCAAGCAGGAAAACTTTCTGGATGTCGTTCTTCTGATTTGGTCCATTGTATACAACTAGGCCCGATGCTTTTGGTCGTCTGGATAATAACATATCTCGTATAACTTAGGAGTGCACATATATGTGTTAGTTGTTGCTTTATTTGCCAATCTGCACACTCAGTTGAATTATTTCTCACAGAATTAGTTTACTGCATTATTTTTATTGAATTATGTGTTACCTAGATATTTCTCGGAGCCCAATCACTTTTCACCTTTCTTACACTACCAATTGATGGATATAGGAGGAAATGCCGGATCTTGAGTCATTGCTAGAGTACAATGAAATTGTTAGGAAGATGTTTGCTAATGAAGAAGAAGGATTTCAGTTCTATAACAACTACGGTTCAGAGAAAGGTTTTAGTGTGAGGAGAAGCTATTGTGAGTGGGACAATGGCCATAATGAGATGACCCTTCGGAAGTTCGTTTGCAGTCGTCAAGGTTTCCGTGAAGAGAAGCAGCTGAAGAGGGCGATTAAGAAGCGGAAGCCGCGGAATATTACCCGTGTTGGGTGTCTTGCTAAATTTGTGATTGCACGAGATCAGATCACAGGGCAGTGGTATGTGAAGGATTTCATCGATGAACATAACCATCCGATGGCGCCAGCAGATCTCACTTATCTATTGCGTTCACATAGAAGAATCAGCGACGAGCTCAAAGCTGAGATTGTGGAGATGGAGAGTTCTGGGGTGCGCAAACACAAGATAATGGATATTTTGGAAATGCGGTATGGTGGGTATGATAAGGTTGGGTGTACAACAAGGGACTTGTATAATTTCTGCCACCGCTATAAGGCGAAGACAATTGCTGCCGGTGACACTCAAACGGTCATTAGCTACTTGACGGAACTTCAGCGCAGAGATCCTGATTTCTTTTTTGAGTACATGGTTGATGGGGAAGGACACCTAAAGGGCCTATTCTGGTGTGACAGTCAATGTCTGCTTGATTATGAAGCTTTTGGTGATGTCGTTGTATTTGATAGCACCTACAAAACTAATCGGTACAACCTACCCCTTGTTCCTTTTGTTGGGGTGAATCACCATCGAAGCACAGTTATTTTTGGGTGTGGAATTATTTCTCATGAGAATATTGAGTCATATGTGTGGATGCTACGTACATTTTCTGAGGCCATGATTCAGAAGCATCCGGTCTCCGTGATCACTGATGGGGACCTTGCTATGCAGAGAGCAATCAGGTTGGTGTGGCCGAATTCATCGCATAGGCTCTGCATATGGCATATTGAGCAGAACATTGTGCGCAATGTTAAAGATGATGTTGTGAAAGATGAATTCAGGAGTTTCCTTTATGATTGTTGGCCCATAGAAGAGACTGAGACAAAATGGTTGCAATTTTTGGATAAGCATAAGGTTACAAATAAGGAGTCATGGTTGTATCAGATGTATGATACGAGGGAAATCTGGTGTGCTTCGTATCATGCTGGTAAGTGCTACTTAGGACTGAGGAGCAACCAAAGGAGTGAGAGCCTAAACTCTAGGATTCATATGCGTCTAGATCGTAAAATGACACTGCTTGACATGGTACGTCATGTGGACCATTGCCTTTCAGGGCGGCGCGCAAATGAGGCAAAGCTGGACACCGATGCATTGCAATCTGAGGTATGCACAGATCCAGATGCTTCAATTATTGAGCTAGAAGCCGTGAAATCGTTCACTCCAACAGTTTTCGCCATGGTGCAGTTCAGCATAAAAGCAGCCAAGAAGTGTTTTTTGATTGAGATTGAGGATGGTGATAATATGAGTGAGTATATTGTCGGCAGGAAGGATAAAGGAGACATGATGTACTTCGTCAAATGTGAATTTTGTGATGAAGGCAATCTGAAGAAAATTTCTTGTTCTTGTCGTAAGTTACAATCGATTGGAACCCCCTGCTCACACATCTTCTTTGTGTTGGGCCATCGACATGAAGACAAGCTTCCAGACTGTTGTGTTTTGAAAAGGTGGACAATGGGCGCAAAGAATGCATTTCCTCCAAATAGGAACAGCACCATGTACGACTATTCCGATAGCCTACAGAGGTACCGTGAGCTACGCAATATCAGTCACGCTGCATCCTTCGCAGCATCTCGCTCATCTGAATCATATGAGCGGTTGAAGCGCGTTCTAGAGGATGAAGCTGCTATGAACTTGCCAAATGGAGGAGATAACGGAAGCAAGAGGTATGGTCCGGTGCTGCCACAAGCCCCGGATGTTGATTCTATAGCGTTCAGTAATGTGTTGGACCCCTTGCGTGTGCCTGGAAGAGGGGCCCCGAAGAAAAATTTAAAGTCAATTTCAAATAATAAAAAAACTAAGGTCAAATGTAGCCTGTGCAAGGGTGAGGGTCACAATCGGCGAACATGCTCCATGAGAAAAGAGGTAGTTCATCTTAGCTGAAAATAGGCCGTCTGTGAGGCATGTGTAGTTATGACTAATGTTTGTCCTCTTCATTTGTAGGAATCAAAGCTCCCTGAAGATGTGCTGGATATATGATCACCTTATGATTTGTTGCTCCCTGAAGTCAAATCAATATTGGTAAGTTGGTATGCCCGTTGCGAACTCCTAGATATATGAAGTTGCTGGCAAGCACATTTTAATCACTGAAAATTTTCAATCTAGCACTACACTACAGCTAATACTGTTATTGAACTGGTTAGCATATCAGTAGTTCCAGAAAACTTGGTTTCTCCTATGTTGCTCCCATTTGAGCTGTTCAGACAATTCAGTACCTCTATATAAGTTGTTGTGAAACAGTTGTCAGTTGAAGCCTCATGTTAACCTTCTTTCTCTGCAGCATTACTGTTTCAGGACCTGCTGTTTCAAAGTATTGTGCGAGACACTTACACATGACATGAAAGTTTTCGTGATAATCTCCAAACTGCAGTTGAGAGAACGTTCTTAAGGTTTTCAGACTTTTTTAGTTCCTGAATTCATGAATTATATATTTTTATATGGCATAAGTTATTTTCCTCCATTACTAGAGTGTCCATGACAAAGCACCAACATTACAAGAGCTGCTGCGGAACAGGCTGCTGCCACTCGAGCTGCTAGTACTTCCGCACCGTCCAGCCCCAGCTTCCTAGCCAGACCCAAGACCGAGAGACCCAAAAGGTCCAAGAGCTCAGAGCTTTGAGTTTGTTTTCTCAGGAAAAGATGAGCTTGGTTACCCTGGTTCTTTCATGTGGTGCATCTTATCCCCCACAGTTTGGATTCGTTTTATCAGGACAAGATGAACTTGATTTTGTTTTTGTGTAGGATGATTGCCAATGAGAGTAGCTTGTCGGTCTAGGCATTGACGATGGAATTTTTGCCTGTGAACCATATATGTTTAGTTTATCACAGCGATATTCTTGTTTTCTACGGCCTGGAGGATGCTTAATGTCCTAGTACTGTTTTTTTTGAATGGATATTACGAACAGAACTTGTACATGCATTTTGTGTGTCTTTGAGCTTTCATGCCTGGATTTAAGCTTGTATGCTTTTCTTCTAAGGTCAAGCCGAACCCAACAGTCACTCATATTTTTTGCTTCCATGCTTTTCTTCTGTATCTTTCATGTTAACCCCAAGTTCCATATATATATATAGTGCTGCTTAGGTAGTTAAGTTGTTCTTTTTTCAAGATTCTGGTGTGGAAGCCGCCCATTATAAACTACAGTACATATGTCAGTGCATCTCATGATGGCATACATACATATTGCATACATACACGTCTAAAACTTTCAGAGAAGAAATTTCTCACGGCATGTGCTTGATCTGAAAATGTAACTCATGGTGATTCTGCCAGCTACCAAGCAACACATAACCATGACCAACACATAACCATGACACAATAACACCAAGCTGTAGCATTGCATAGCTCATTAGCTTCCGCAAGATTGCAACACATGCAGAGTTGTAATACATGCATCTTAAAATAATATAATCAGACTTCAAACCTAACTTTTTTAAAAGATGTGACACACTTAATCTAACTTCAAACTGAAACATAATGCAACCTAAAAATAATGAAGCGCAGAGGGACTGTCGCCTTGTTCTTCTTCCTCAGCATATGGAGAGCATGTTTCTTCACGACACGGGACTGTTGCCTTCATCTTCTTCATCTAGTATCCTTGTTCTTATTCCTCATAGTAGTCTGTTTCCATGTCCGACATGCCCTGCAAGTTCATTTCATCTTATAATATATATGGTTGTATGAAGTAGTGTTTTTTTTTGTGAAGAGGAACCAATACTCACAGCGTGGAAATCGTCGTTAGATCCTGTCACTAGGTATAGATGACAAGTTTTAATCCTCTCTTTTTCATGAGCAAGCATCAATTGATCTACCTCTTCTTGTCCGTCAATCTGTACTAACCCGTCCATCTGTACTAACCCAGTTGATGGCTGACTCCCAGGAGCAGGATTGAGGTAGTATAGCTGTCCGCCTCCTCTATATCCAAAAGGTTTCAAAGCCTCCAACATCGTGACAAACTTAACAGTAGTAGGCGACTCTGTAAATGCAAACTCGCCTAATTCTTCTCGACTGTCGTAGTACTCCCTCAGATCCGAATAAAGTTCCTTCACTGAGTGTAAGATAAATCGCATTACAACATTCTGCACGTATAAATTAGACGAATAAGGACAATTTGGCCACATAGAGTTCTTATAAGAAAACTATACAAAAATTTCATATACCGGGCGGCACTTGTTGTACAGTAATATATGCATGTATTTCTGTGGTATGTAGATCCCATCTTGTGCCTAAAATATTGAAGACGTTCAAATGGTTATCTATATAATTGAAAATATGAAATACTAGTGTACTGTAGTTACCATTACATTCATGTTGGCGTTCCTATTGACACGGAGCTCCTCTTCTCGGATCAAGGACTCAATTAACATCTTCAATTTTGTGCGCTCATTATCCAACTCCTTATCCATTTGTTCCCCTGCTTGCTTAATCATGGAGTCAACGTTGGCTCGCTCTTTCTTTATGTTGGCATCATTTTCTTCAAGAACCTTTGATAAGGATTCATTTAAGACGTCGCGTTCCTGCTTCATCTTCTCGGCAAAGGCAGCACGCTGATCACATAATGCTTGCATCAGCATCTGACGCAGTGCGACCTGCATACTCATAGCAGCGTCATTCTGCTCAATGGTAGACCCTTCATCCAACAGTTTTCGCTGAGATATTATGTACCGGTCATTTTGTTGACGCTTTTGTTTTGTTCCGATGTCAGCGATGGAACGGTCAAGCTCTAACTTCAATTTCATATCCTCGAAGTCTGCCTTAAGTTTGATAGTCATCTCGTCCAACTCCTTCAGGTGGTTTGTAAGATGCATGATACCTGTAGTTTGACGTAACAGTTTTATAAATCATAAACAAATAAAAATGCCTTAAGTTTTGAGCAGGAATCATTGGCAGTAGTAGATAGTTGCGATCCAAAAGCTTACAATACAACAATAAATGACAGAAACTTCATATAAGAGGTACTCCATGACAGTTGCAGATAGTTGTAACCATTGTTCACCATGATTAATTGCTACATCTCAGGTTGTTAATCCGGCCTATTATGGATTGCCGACTCGTAACAAGAGCCACCACATAAATCAAGAGAGGGTTCACATGTACAACTGATAAAAGTAGACAGCAAGTGGCATACCAAGGCGGCATGGAGGCGGCTGCGCGTTCGGCAGCATCTAGCCCGTCCGAGGTCGTTGTCGAGGTCCCAAGGAGCAGGCGACAACGGCGAAGTAGACCTGGGTTGCCTCCTGCTCGCCGATTTGATGTTGAGGCGCCTACTGGATGCACGGAGCAGGGGCACCAGGCTGCAATTGGAAGGGGCCGAGATCCAGCTATGGAGAGGGACCGGATGCGGCGACGATTATGGGATGTGAACTGCTCCGCCTGCGCCGATTGAAATCAATCGGGGTTCTTAGGTTATGCGACGGCGGTCTGTTAGCTTTTCAGTGGCGGCGGCCAATAGCTTCTCAGCAGCTTGGACCTAGCATGGGCTTTACGGTTTGCAATTGATGGTCATCCGGCCCAATTTAAAAGAGACTGATAAAAATGTAGAATGGGCTTTAGGGTTAGCAATTGATGCTCATCCAACGGCCCAATTCAAAAAAATACTGCAAAAAATTGACATGCAGGGAATCGAACACAGCATGTTCGAAATGAATCCTAACATGCATCAACTAACCACCACGTCCAATGTTCGGATATGATAATGTTGTACGTGTTTTGGTTCTTGAAGGAACAAACCAGCTGGGTTTTGCTAGCCCAAACCCATGACCCAGGTTTAATTTGGTGGCCAGTAAAGTAGTTTATATCTACCCACCTAATCTATATATCATAAGCACTTTGTATAAATAATATTTAGATAATAAGGTATGGAACAATCTTTAGTTAGTATTACAAAAGGTAGAGAAAAGAACAAAACACAAGTATCCATACATGACACATTTGCTTGAGGTGGTGTTGTCTACCTATGTCTTAACAAGAAAAACGAGGCCACATGTGTTTATTTTTAGTTATTAGTCACAACATGATGTTTTTAGTCTCATATCGCCAACCAGAGGAGAGTGGTGGAATCTATACTATTTAGTGATACCTAGGCAAGCAGTTAAAATCTATAATATTTTTCTCTTCTTAGATTAGAAAGACAAAAAGATTGAAATACATGACATATTTATATCTAATAAATATCTACGAAATAAGTTTAAATTCTATTGATATCATGGGTGACCCGTGGGTACCTTGACCCGATGGTCATGAGTTTGGGCACAAAACTAAACCCGTGATGGATCATGGGTTTTTAACGGGTAGATTTTTTTCCAGCTCGGCTCGGCTTGTTAGGATATATTATTATTTATTATTATTATTTTAAAGCTTTAGATAAATATACATATCATATTTTATTTACTTTTTATATCTGGCTCGGCTTGTTAGCTGAGTTAGCTTGTTATCCTAACTAGCCAAAACGAGACGAGCCGAGCTGGCTCGTTATGTAGCCTTACATGTCTTACAATTCGAGCCGAGTTATGATTTTAGCTTGTTAGTTATAATGCAGTTGGAATGTTTAATCATATACTCTTATAAAGTTAAACCCGACTATATGAATTATCTCTTCATGCAAGATATCCACATTATTTCTCAATGAGTGACCCATTAAATGTTCTATCTCTTCATGCAAGGTGTCCACATCATTCTCCACTAAATTTATGTCATCTTATATTAATTACAAAAAATATCCATGTCATCTATATCATGTGAAATACTTTAAATATTTAATCTATTAACATACAAGTCATCTACATATGCTATTTGTTTGATCACATATGTCTCTATAATGTAATCTAATATTCTATTGTTTTCACTTTTTCTTCTGTTAGCTTAGCAAGTCAAATTCATATACATGTATATACAATATACTGAATACTATGTATATATATAATGATTTATTTTTAAGAAACTTTCACAGCAACGCGGGGGGAATTCATCTAGTTTAAAAAAATTAAAACATAAATTATAAAAAAAACTTAAAAATGTATTTTTTATGGGCCTGTTAAGGAATAGTGGCCTCAACTTGCTGAAGCTGCCCAAGTAGGCAACGTAGATTGACATATGTAGCCAACGTGAACTAGCTAATGGGCTGGCCCACTTATTTTCTTATAAACCTCCACCGGCCTTTGTTGTCCCATAACCTAGGCATTCCCCTGACTTCCCCAATACACCACACGTGACTCCCCCGGCGGCGGCGAAATCTAGGGCGGATTGAATCCTCATTGCGGCGAGCCGGCGACCAGCATGTCAAGCGGCAATCGCAGCCAGGTCACCCCCGCGGGCACGGCTCCAATAGCAAAGGGCGACAAAGTTGCAGCGTCGACCAGAGGAAAGAAAAAGGCTCAGGTCAACCGTGCCAAGGGGAGCAAATGGGAGCAGTCCACCTCGTCGAAGAGGAAGGTAATTGAAATTTCAAGGCCCTACTTTGATGTTACCCACGGCTTTGCGTTGTCCGTTGTCCTATAATATGGCTAAATAATTTTGCTCTAGACTGTATGCATTCACAAGCATAATCTCTCTGTTTGATTGTTTGTAAGTCATATCTCTTTCATTAATGACCATTTTAATTTGTAATTGAAGGTTCCTGATGACACTGACGATGAAGAATCGTCGGATGCCTCTTTTGACATTCAACCAGTCCAGCGAAATGATGAACGTGAACGCATGTTACTGCTCGAAAAAACAATTGAGGGAGCTAAGAAAGCTGCCAAGTTTACCATCTATCGCTATGCGGACAAGGCCTACAATAAAGTTGAGGAGTCGTTGGACTTCGTCTATTTCGCATAAATCAGAGCCAATTGCCATTGCCACCACCAAAGAAGAAGTCAAAGCTGAACAAACGGCCGTCCGGGAAAAATTGAAGTGCATGATAATGTGGCAGATTTATTTTGGTCATGTACTAATGAAGTAGTGCATGCTAGTTTGTTTGTTTTTTTACAGCAAACAAATTTTATTTCAACAGCATAAATGGGCTGTAAAATGGCTGTTATGCTGTAAGGTGTGGTCATAGTTACATTTGTATTAGTTTGGATAGACAAATAAGCTTATAGCTTGAAATCAGTGGACTTAAAACTTTAACTGGAAGTTATATTGTTAAGCATTGCTACTTTTTGATCTTTATTATCAGTACTATTACATGTCTCCCGCCCGTCAGCAGACGCATCGCCCGCTCCTTGCCCACGTGTCATCCTCTCGAAGCATCAAGCGATTTAAAAATTCTCAAAATAATAAAATAAAGTAAACCAATGCGCGAAGAGCTTGCTGGGGGTAATTAATATGGATATTTTATTTTGTCAATCAGCTGGCTCGTTGTTGGGCCAGGCCTGTCAACAACCCAGAGTCCCTCTCTCCATTTCAGTTCCACTCCGTGGCCATCTTATCCTAATTTATAGGATCTCAACAACCCAGCGTCCCTCTCTCCATTTCAGTTCCACTTCCTAATTTATAGGATCTCAACAACCAGCGTCGCTCTCTCCATTCAGTTCCTATCGGTGGCACAGTTTCTCTCGACGGCAATGGCTACACCACTCGGCACCATGGATAGCACAGGAGAAAGAATACAACACAGCAATTCTTCCACTGCAAATGGCACCAGGGTTGAAGGTAACTGACATACATCTCTACTTCATATTAATTTGATGTAGTGGTCGATCCATCCTATGAACTCGTCATGCATCATGTAGAGAGCAGCTCTTCTTTTGGTAGTTGATTTGAATATCCTCAAGGCGTCCATGCCCTTGATCTTAACAAGTGTTTCATGCGAAGTACTATAATCTGATTCCTCAATATCCGCACCTACAATGCCTTTGCCATGCTCTGCAAGCAAAGCTTCAGTAGCGAACAGAAAATCCCTTCCAGTAGCTGCATCTCTTCCCAAAGATCCTCCAAGGTCCTGTGTGTTGAGCTGGAAATTAACAATACGTGCAAGATAATGAGAAGGGAAGCCATGATCCTCTAAAGAGTATGCTGTCCAAATAATCATTATGCCTGGTAAACACAAAGTCATGTTGCTTCCTAGATAAATTCCAATGAATTGTGCCTTTATGCTTAAGGACCATTTCAGGTTGGCAAAGGTGATACAAATAACAAAAGAATGGGGCCTTTATATACTTTTAGAATCCACATTTTGCAAAGTTGTTTGACTTACATACCATGGCAAAGTGCAATAGTGTATATAAACTTGTATTTTCAGTGAACATATGTGGTTAGATTTTATAGAAGTATTTGATATGGGTTATACTGGGTAGTTTGACATTGATCTTAGCGTTGTCATGTATGAACAACTGAATGAACCCTGAAAGCACAAACACTTGATGTAAAAAAGGCACAATCACTTACCAAAGAGCAGGTAGCGAACGAAATAATTGTTGCCTTGCTTCACAAAACCCTGCTGGGAACCAGTGGCATTATCTCTATTTCAACCATGTCTTCGAAGACATACTTTGATGTCTATATAATCCCTCCCTGAAAACACCACCTAAAATAGCATTATAAGCACACACTCAAGGTCTGACATGCCTAGCATAGCAATCTGATAAATATACAAGTGCAGATTTCAGTTTCATTTTTCTACAGCTGTGAAAAATGAACATTCGAAAAGTTCTACCAGATTACAACTGTAGCTTTCAATATTAATGTTTCTTATTCACATCATTTGAAGCAGTTCACAGTGGTACCAGGGTTCATACTGAAAAGGAGCAGGGAGGGACGAAGCAGGTAATCTCCATATCCAACATCCAATTCTCATTTTTGTGCAAATTAACTGTGCATTGTTAGCAACTTATCATCGACCAATTGGTTGCTGCAGAAATATATGCATTTAATAAACTCAACTGTGAGTTTTGTAAATGCTACAAAAGACTTATCAACTGACCACAAGGATGCTATTAAGTCTTTGGGATTTGGGGGGCTGCTTCGTATGCCAGGGACGTGTCTCAGAAGACAAATGGTTACGGATATTGCAAAGAGATACCAAATCAGCAACCAATGCTTCTCTCTATGTGGTCAGAATGTCCCTATTTATCTAGAGGATGTTAGGGACATAATGGGACTCCAGATTGAAGGAATAGATGTTTATGAACATATAAACCAAGAGGAGGTCAAAGACGAAGACAAAAAAGTGGACACTGAATTGATGAAGAGGTATGAAGATGCAGACCACGAAATCAAGATAAACAAGTTGAAACAAATGATGAGGTCATCAGCCACTCCGGATGATGACTTCAAAAGAATATTTGTCTTGTTCACAATTGGTGTTATTCTAGCACCAACTGTGAAGCCCTATGTTAAAGCTATGTATCTACCCTTGGTTAGAAAAGTATCAGACATTCACAAATTCAATTGGGGCCGCTTCACTCTGTCCCATTTATTAACCTCATGTACTAATTACATGGTCAAGAAAGGAGCCAACGTACAGGGCAATCTGACATTGCTGCAGGTCAGTTCTATATGCTATAACCATCTATAAACAATGTTTACTTTTATTCTTATGTATTTTTTCTTTGTGCTCTTAGTTTTGGTACTGGGAGCGTGTCATTGCGTACACCAAGTATGGGATCAATTACGAGACAATCCAACCACCACTGATGGCGAGGTGGACTGAAGACAATGCTCGTCTTCGATGGTATGCTTTTAACAAGGAACAACTAGATGGTGGAACTGTAAGTTTTCGAACATGTCGTCAATACGCTGCTGTTCATAAGCATACAACCTAAATATCTTATTAATTGTTTCCAGCTTATGACGCGCCCTACTGGTCAGACCACCCAGCAGCAGACCACACAACCAAAAAAAGTAACAACAGAAACATCAATGTCAGAACCAGCGATATCACGCGAGGAGGGTCTAAGCAACGAACAAGTATGTATGACATCTATTTATGTGCACAACCTTGTTTGTGTGCCTAATACATTCTTTCGTATTTATGCAGAAACAATTCCTTGAAGAATGGGCGAACCACAGTCTCAAACCAGACATTGCACTAGCAATGGACAAAAGAACTATGGACATAGACCACAAATATGATAGGAAAATATTATCACAAAATGAGGAGATAGCTAAGATTCGAAAGGAGAAAATATTAGACACACGACTAGAAGCTAGGGTGAGGAAGATAGAAGACGATACCGCAGAAATGAAAATGGAAATCAAGGTAACCAGCGTGAGTACTCATTTTAGGTTCATCTGTGCTTCATTGTCTAACACAATTTCTCAAAAAAAAGCAAACGAAAGAGACACAAGAACAAATCCTACAGCTACTGCAAAGTATTGTTGACCCATCTACGCCTTTGTGTGCACAACGCCAGCCATCTACGGCTACATCTTCGCAAGTTCGGGTATCTATGCCTCCATCTTCACATATTCAGGTATGCAAATGTGGCTTCATTTCTTTTTTGATATGTTGGATTCAATATTTTGGAATTTAACAAACAATACAACTATAGGAATCACCACACATACAAGTTAAGAGGTCACAACCAGGTGGAGCACTTCATTTCTCCGATATACTGGCAAGAATCAATGCTGAAGCACACACTGAAACAAAAGTTAAGATGAAAAAGAACACGCAGCAACACAATAACCCCTCTTCTCAACACCAAGGTGACACCTCAACACACATCACGCCAAGAAAGCCAATTATCGAGAACGATTACAAAGTTAGTCCAATAGACACAGAAGTTGGATCCTTCGTAGTAATGAGTTATGACCACGCTAAGGTTGTACAAATAGGTGATCATGTTCTTACAGCCAAACAGCTACGCCCTACTATCACAGATGGCTTCATATTCGATGAGGTAAACTGATTTCATATCCTTTTCTGTCCATAATAGCATGCAAACACCTACCATATAATAATAAATCTATCATTTGCAGGTCATAAATGCGTATGTTGATTTCTCCAATGTGGAGACTGAAGAGTCATCATTTATAACAACTTTCCAAGCCTGGAAGTTGGCTACAAATAATCTGGGTGACGAACGCTTCAAGAAGATAATTGCCGACAAATGTGTTCAAAGACATTTGGTATGTAATATTGATTTTGTTTGAAGACTTTTATTTGACATTTGCATTCAGGGTAATATCTGTGTTTATTTACTCAATCTAGTTTTTTCCAAAGTTTTATCAACTAGGATGGTCCACTGTATTTCTAGTAATCTATATTGCAATTATTATTTTCAGGTCTTTGTGCCAATGAATATAAATAACAACCACTGGGCTCTCCTAGTGCTAAATTTTATAAAGAAAGAGGTACAGATACTTAACTCCTTATCCGAAATGCGAGATGAAAGCAAAGAGAAGGCATTGGTAAGTGTACCATAACATGTACCACCTATTCACCTATTTGACAACAATTATAGTTCCATAAAATTTAACATCTATCTCACCATCCATTAGGTGCAAAGCATACAGACATGCATAGAATCTTCGAGAAACGATGGCTTGGTTAACTTGCGCGTCTAGAAAAGAATACCTTATCATAACATACCGCAGCAAAAAGACGGGTACTCCTTTTCCCTTTGACTATATCAACGTTCTACATCAATTACTAATTCTTATGTTCTGTTGCAGTCATTCATGCGGGGTGTTCATAATATATTATATGATGGCATGGGATGGAGAAAAAATGGCCTATCATTTCACAAATGTGAGTCTTACATTCCTTGTTGATTCCAAATATCTGTACACTTATTCAATAATTATTATATGACAGTCCACTATTTTCGCTTGTATAGACACAAATGCAAGGATTCAAACGGAGAATATGCACGAGGTTGCTCCTTTCTGATCGCAACATGAGACGCCAACAATCATACCAAAATCCTATCACGGTCTGAACTTTTTATTCATATTAAAAATGTTCTAGTTTGAACAGCTCATACCGGTTCTAACATTTTTCTTGATGATTCTTAGGAAGAAGACTACTATGCCAAAAATCCAAACGAACAACGCCAGCACGAAAATGCTGAAAATGAAAGCGACGTGCAGATAGTAGAGATTGAAACTCCAAGCCCTGAAGCCAGAATGAAAGGAGAGGAAGGAACTAAAGGAGGAAAAGGAACCAAAGGAACAGGATCTCAAAAAGAAACAGGAGCTCAAAATAGGAAAAGAGGACGACCCCCAAAGAGAACTGTTGTCAATACTCCTAGTGTCGCGGATGAATTTAGCAGCGAAACTATCGTTAAACGAGTTCAACGGACCAAGATTCCAGGAAAACAACAGACCAGCCCTTATAGGCCTTTTTAGAGCTATGTTGTCTATTTAGTAGGCTAAATTTAATCTTTAGTTTGTCTATATTGCTACAACAACGATGGGTGTTAATACCAAAATGAGTGAAATTAGTAGCAAGTAAAGAGTTCAAACTTACATTGCGTTTGGTTGTCTGATAATTTTGATAACGAGTCCTAAAAGGTACCTGGACTCTCCTTGTCAATGCAGTATGGGTAAGTTCACTATAAATATGGGTTACTAATTTGGCTATTAGACATATACAGTAGCCCAGTGGGAGGGTTCAAATTACTAAATGGCACACCTACATTGCGATCCAAAAGCTTACAATATAACAATAAATGACAGAAACTTCATATAAGAGGTACTCCATGACAGTTGCAGATAGTAATCCGCAGATGCTTCTATATGAAGGCCCAATTTATTGTAGCACTAATGGACTACACTTAAGCACAGGGAGGGATCCACCTAACCAGCAATGAGTTGATATGCAAGTAAAAAAACATGCATTAACAATAGTAGTCGGGCACTAGGATTACCATGCAGGAAAGCATCCAGAAGCCCTAATTGAATCTTCTATTTTAAGAAATAACTGCTCCAGTATGTTTGCCTGCCAACAGGATTTAGAATTCACATATGAAGTGGCTTGCTGACTTACAATATGACCAATAAATGAAACAAAGCACAAAATAGTTTTACCTTGACAGGATGATCATACAGTGGGCTCAAATGAGAAAAGAGTGAGAGGGCACACCCTGAGAAAAAATATGGGATGCATTACAATTGATTATACCAACCTAATGCTGAATGATAAGGAAACAAAAATAAAAATAACCACAGATGAAGTATCTGAGTGGGAACAATAAGAATCAGCAGAATATTGACAATTATCAGAGTATAGGCCAAGGCACTTTTGCACATGAATAAAGTATCTGAGTGGAAACAGTAATAATCCATTCATTCATAAGAGTACCAAAAGGTAGGTTATAAATATAATGCCAGTACAAATAACGTTATGAAAGGTACACAGATGCATGTACTTTCATAGCACACAAGAAATCCACTCATATTTTCATAGCACACGGAGGATCCACATATTATGATACTGATAAGGAAGGTCAATCAAAACTCAAAAGTCAGCATCATTTATTGGGAGTTCACAAAAGCTAGCATGGCAATCTAAAGCAAACATTCTTGCAAAAAGGAAGACTATGCTTAGCAAGTCATCATATCTCATTAATAGACAATTAATGCTAGATATTTAAAATTTCACAAGAGAGCTTTTTACATCCTCAGAGATAAAAATTTCAGAAGAGAGCTATTTACATCCTAAGAGAAAAACTATGTTCTAGTCATTCAGGCGATGGGAAGTGTTTTTTAGACTAAATACACTTCAACTGGGGAAGGGTCCCATGCTCTCGTGAATCACATAGGTGCTTTTATTTTCCTGGTAAATGATAGTGTATTCAATCACAAATGCTTTCTCCAACTTCCATACTGATAGTGCTTGCATTGTGATGTCAAATAATTCTAATGAGTTCAATCAACCAAATAGAGGTTAACACATTCATGCCAATACAATACCGATTGTTGAATCAACCATGCAATGAAGTCAGAAATTGCTTTTTCGACCTGTAGCAGTAACTACAGCCACACTCAATGAACTACACGAATCGTTGTATGTACCTGGATCAGAGAGAGGTTGCTGTTGACGAACTGGGCGACCGTCTTCTTCCTGGCCGCGAGCTTCTGGCAGACCTCGTCGTCCTGGAGCGAGCTGTGGATCTTGGCCCAGATCTGCGAGTCCTCGACCCTACTCTGCAGCCAGATGAAGTACCCCGAGGTGGTACTCCTTGTACGCCCTGCCGGAGACGACCCGCCCGGCCGCACCCTCCTAGCAGCTGGGACGGCCGCCGACGCCGCAAACAGGAGCACAAACGCCTCCTCGCCTGAATGTCACCTCCTCCACCCCCTTCGCCGGATCTATCGCGCACTGCCGCAGCCCTACCTCGCCCTCTCCCTCGCCTCCTCCACCTCAGACGGCCATGTCCGCGAGCGCACCTTGCCGCCGCGCGCCAACTGGAGCACGGACGCCGTCGGGCCCATTCTCGCCTCCAACGCTATGCCGCGGTTCGCAGGGATCTGATGACGGATTGCGTGCCCTGGCCGCCGCAGCGCCAACCTTGCGCCGGCCCTCGCTCTGGCGGCCGGCGCCGTCGGAGCACAGACTTGGTGAGGACGGAGAAGAGAGACGAGAGTGGCTGATGATGTGGTCACGATCTGAGAAATATCTATACTACTTTAGTCGTCCTTATACTAATCATACATTGTTTTTCTATTATACATTTACTATTCTATCCTTCATTATATAAAAAAAATTCAAAAATAGAATTATCTCATCTTTTTTTTAAGGACTGATCCCACCAATTTTAGTAAGCACTCAGTGCATATGGTCCCACCATTTACTATGCACTTAGTGCCTCTTCAATTGGTTCCTCTTGGTTCCTCTACCTTTTTAGCCGTCGGATCGGTGCTTATGAGCCGTCTATTTTTCGACAACCATCGTAAAAATTCTCATATTCCTTAATCA
This sequence comes from Sorghum bicolor, assembly GCF_000003195.3. Classification (NCBI taxonomy): domain Eukaryota; kingdom Viridiplantae; phylum Streptophyta; class Magnoliopsida; order Poales; family Poaceae; genus Sorghum; species Sorghum bicolor. The sequence goes on from NC_012877.2 coordinate 2,734,953, forward strand.
GAAGAACGATAAGTTTTCGGTGGTTGTGGGTCAGCATCCACGGTGTATACTATTGTTTGGGCACCTCTAGCTAGTAGAGCAAGAGGGTGAGGTATCGAGCCTTAATAAATATCATATCATCATGTATGTTTTATATTGAGGATTTTTTTTATTCATTCATATATTAATATCGTCTCTTCTGTCAAAGCTAAGAGAGAGAGTGGAGTTTAGCTCTTCTCTCCCCGGCCGCCAGTTCAAAGGTGACAACTCTGGTGGTATATTTCTCTGCGTAACCACACTTTCCCTTCACTGATCACTCAGAGAAAAGCCGGCGTCCAAGAAAAGTGATCTTACAGCTGATGACCACTGGAAGAGTACGTGGCCTTATGTTCATGTGGGAGAAATTTATGTACTGTACGTGTAGACCCTTGCCACTTGGTTTCCCTTTTTCTACAGTAACACAGTTTTCAAGTTCTGTCGTCTTATTTGTAATTACATTATCTGAAGTACATAGACAGTACTGTACGGGTTATAGTATATTTGAAGATGCATGCACGGGCATTTAAGGAGAGAGAGGCATATTGATTAACAAGCACCGCTATATAGCAAACCATTAACTATCCGAACAAGTAGGTCGATCCAAGCCACTGAACAGTCAACAGTGTAGTAGCTGTTCACACACACACATCATCCGCATACATGCATGAGCACATGATCGAGAAGCTAGCTAGGTCGCACTGCAAGCCACACATACATATATATATATCCATGTATATGTGCACAGTGCATGATGCACACGGTTACATAATACTATATAGATACAGCATGCTATTAATCCTCCTGTATGTTACCACACAACTTTATTTTATTTTTCCTGGCTTGCTAGCTTCATCACGTGCACTGGTATGTACTTACGTGGTAGATTTCATCATTTAGCTGACCCTGCATGCGCCAAAGAATATAGTTGAGAAAGATATATATATATATATATATATATATATATATATATATATATATATATATATATATATATATATATATATATATATATATATATATATATATATATATATATACATGATGTGCAAGAGATGATGGCAGAGATGGACCAGAGATAATAACTATATATACGTACTTGTTGCAGTCGGTGGACATGCTGATGGGGAAAGGCACGGAGACGCCGCACTTGCCGGGGATGGTGGCGACGGTGCCCATGTTGACGCTCTTGACGCTGTTGGCGAGGCTCTTGAGGCACCGGCACGCCGCCTGCCGGTCCGAGCTGCTGCGCGCCTGCCCGTTCAGGCTCCGCACGCCGCTGCAGCACGACGACGGCAGCGCGCTCGCCCTCCCCGTCGCGTACGGGATGCACGGCGCCAGCGCCGTCCCCACCTGACCGCAGGTGATCGCCGCCGACGCAGACGACGCCGACGCCAGCAGCAGCGCCACCACCACGGCCACTGCTGCCACCATCGTCGACGTCTTCCTGTTCACCACAGCCATCGTCGCCGTCAGTTTGAGACGTGTGTGAGTGTGTGTGGTTGATGACTGTGCTGTGCTTGCTTGCTGCGGAATGAGCATGGTTTGGACGGGTTTAAATAGAGCGAGCGCGCGAGGGACCTATGGCTATAGGCATGTTTAGTTCACTTCAAAATCCGACGAATAATCTTTTAAATTTAGTTAGTCTATATTGTATAATAATTGTTAAATACAAACGAAAATATTACCGTAACCAAATTAAAAAACTTCAACAACTAAATTAAACAAGGCCTGTGACGATGGCAAACACACAGTAGTACTGCTAGCTCCATCTCGCATGAATGTATATGCATTGAATGAGGAATTCAAGAACGTCGCTGCTAGGTCGTTGGCAGTTGGACTAGCTGTGGACCTGTCTTATTAGTGCTGTGATTTTCATTTCATTATTATACTCGATCCTAGTATATGTTTACCCAGCTGATCATCTCGACTGGTCTCCGTCAAGCAAAGTCCAATTGCAAGTCCAACTCTGTGGAAAATGTTTATATCAGACAAAATTCGTTAACCAACTACAGTTGCGTTTCAGAGCATGCAAACACAAACAGCTAGCTAGTAAATAGCTAAGAGAATTTCTTTCTTGAGATTGATTTCCCCTCTCTTCAAGGCAAATATACTGTGTCTCCGGAATGATCACGTACGACGGCAACTGAGCTTTCTTGCTGTTGGGACTTGATTGCTAGCTAGCTATACGTGTGGCGTGTTCTGCGGTTCCCTGACGAAGCGGGCACCTCAACAGTACTAAGGCAGCTCCAACAATAATTAAAATAGCTACCTGAGAGCATCTGTGAGAATTTTTAAGAATTTCTTCCCAAAAATTGTAGAGTTTTCGAACTCGCTAAAAAGTACTGGAAGGAATAAATAAGATCATCTTCAACGGTTTCCAATAGTTCACTTCTGAAATAGAAAAGAGAATTTTACATCAATAATCCTATACTATATATATCTAAATTATTCTATCAACTTTTGTATATTCTCTCTTGTATATGTACATTAAGAACCCTGTTTTTACTCTTTATTCTTTTCCTACCCTTCTACTTTTAGATTGGTCGAAGCATACGGATGTTTGGATGAAGATACATGTGACCTGGAGTCTATGCATCGTTACACGTAAAGAGAGGTTTTTTTCTCAAGTGCCAAAAGATTAGGAGATGACTTGAGAGTTGTTGGAGATAGATTTTTTTTATTCTTCCAAAAAAACATGGGTTGGGAAAGATTATAGATACTTTTAGGGATACTCTGATATTGTATTTAGTCCATAGAAAAGAGAGAATAATAAAAAACAACTAGATATCCCTTTATGAAAAGCTAAGCTCGTATAGCTTTCTATGATTAATATGTCTTGCTAAGTTGCTCACATGTTTTCTATATGAAGAGCAAGGCTAACAATATAGTCGGCTAGTGGCCTTGGTTTTTTACAGCATTTCTACACATATAGTAGTTAGCTCTCAATATTAATACATAGTCCATCTGTCTCTCTCATAAAATTTCTTAGATCTTGTGTCTAACCTAGTTGTAACCTAGTTGTAAGCTTACAACCCACTACTCTTCTCTCTCGCGCTCGTCGATCTCCTGTCCTCCACGTCAGCATTTACCCAGCTTACAGCCTGCTATTATACTTGCGCTAAGTATATATTCTAAGTTCTATTTTTATATACCTCTTATCTCTCTCGCCTTTCCTCTCCCAGGATCTCTCACTTTCGTTCTCCCACCCAAGCTCGGATCTCCTTATTGTTGCCCTAGTGCTCTCTCTCGTCCACTCTCTCCCCATATGTAGAGGGATACTACTCGTGCTCGTGTTAAGGAGCAGAGTGGGGTGAGTAATGGCGGTAGCCAAAGGGGCGAGAATCAGCAGTGGCAGCCTCCAAGCAGACCGGGGAGTACAGATCAGAATTTAAAAAATAACTTCTCAAAATGTGAGAATAACATCCTTTCGGAACGGAAGATGTGTACATGTGTGGCATGTTCTGCGATACCTGAAGAAGCGGTACCTCAACAGTGAGTGAAGATTCAAGGATATATACAGATGATATATACGTAGTAAATAACTAGTACTTGCCACTATAAAGCGATTTCCTACAGTACTATTTAACATTGAATTATTGTCAGCGGATGTACACATTACATAGGATATTTATTTCACTACTTTTTCTCTAAAAAATAGCGGCCATCGTGAGTCGTCGATCGATGATACATGTCCTACTACAATACGCAATGCAAACTGAAGTTGAGGCAATACTAAATTACAAGTAGTTTTCAACCGTTTCATGTGCACATTACGAAGTAAATTTTTTTTATGGATTTTGCTACAGGACACTATTCTTTCGTGAGATTAAAAAAATTTTTTGACGGGTTCTAAAATTTTGCTACAAGACACTATTCTTTCGTGAAATTACGGTGTCCTATAGCAAAGAAAAATTAGTGTCCCAGAAAAAATATTCCAGTGTCCTATAGCCAATTAATTTCGCATAAACAGAGTGTCCCACAGCAAAAAATTTCAAAATGTTATTTCCTTGGTGGTAGTAGAAGAAATAGTGAAACTACCTTCTTATTGGATCTAACATACATAGTACATAATATAACATTCCTATTCAATGTAACGTCACATGCGGATAAAATCAAAAGTGTCTTTCTTCTAACATAAAAAAAAATCTAGAGATGTAGCATTTTTTATCAAAACGGAACGTGATCCATAACATTTTCAAACGATGACCTGCAACGAATTTTTTACGTGAAAGAAAAACTTCCATCAGTGTGACAACTTTGGAAAAAAATGTATTTAACTGCTCTATCATATATACTTGACAAACTTTCTACGTACATAAATAAGATGCCTAGAATCCTATCATGCATGAAAGTTGTTTAGATGTAACGAAAGGATGGAAGCAGTGTAGTTCTTGTTCTTCACAGTTCTTTTTTTTTTGCGAAGGAAGATGGTTATATTAAAACTCGGTATAAAACATCCCCAAATTACACATAAAAAATACATAATATTCTATCCAAATTCTTCCATCGTCTTCTTCCCCTTCACAAACGTTGGAACCAAAGTGCAGTCCTTATCCTGAATCCAATGACCAACCCAAAATATTGGACACATGCCACAAAATCCACGCTTCGGAACCAATCCAAAGTGCATCTCAATCGATAAAAAAAATATTGGCAGTTGAATCGTCAGGTACAAGGTGCATCCGGTACAAGGTGCAGATTCATCATCTCAAAATCTTGGCTTTCTCTCCGTGACCATTGACGATGAAATCGACGTCCCAATAGTCCCTGTTGGGAACGCCCAAAAGTACCCCCTCCCTTTTGCAGATGAAATCGACGCCTGCAATGGCGATCTCTTCTCATCATAGGCAACATGATCTCGACTAAAAATCATTTGATTTTGCTAAAAAATATTTTGACTAAACCTTAAGCAACTAGAAATAAAACTGCATGAAAAAAATGGTCCACTCCCATCTTATCTCTGACAAACGCATTGGAGAGAAAGAAAGAGAGAGACCCTAGGCAGGAAGGAGGTGGCGGCGGTAGCGAGAAGGAGGCATTTTCAGGCGGCGCTTGTTGTTCCCATTTCTTATCCTCGATTCGGCGTTAGGAATGAATTTGGCTTTATAGTTTTATTATGCTCTTGCTTTACTGCTCAAACTTACTCATGAAAACAGAAATAGAAAAAAAAAAGAAAAAAAAAACGTGTGTGCATGTGCGTTCTTGTTGACCACAAGGAAGAAGCCGGATTTCTTCTGTCTACTTGATCATCATGTCGGTGCAAACCCGGAAGGAGGGGACAAAGATATTCATTGCGTTAGTGATGCTGAGATTTTTTATATTTAGATTATTTTATTTATATTTTATTTAAAAAAATCAAGGGCTGTGATTTCTTTAAGGTATTTACCTCCTAAAAGATAAGGGAGTACCACACAGCAATAATGTCCTATATATACATACATGCAAACTAGCTCATTGTCCTCTATGAACACAGCGCAACATTTTATTCTTAGGGGACACTTTCGAAAGATAAATTATAGAAGAGTAAAATGCACCATTAATTAGTCCAACAACTTGTCCGTTTGTGTCACTATGATCCATTAACTTTGAAAATGTATTTTTGAGTCTAAACCATGGCCCCAGCCTCGGCCGCCACAGGCAAGCATGAGCCTTGGCCCTAGCCTAACCATGAAGCTTCTCACCATGCCCAGGTCATTTGGGTGCTTCCCTCTTCCTCTTCTTGCTTGATCTAGATTCACCTTGATGCCATGGACCTTATCAGCTTCTCTGTTTTGTCAGTGGATCATCGGAGCCACCATGACGCCAGTTCAAGCCACCACGCTCATCTTCAATGCCAGCAGCGGCAACGGTGATGCCTTCTTCCCCGCGCACACGCGGTGGTGGGGGCTTGCATACACGCTCTCATGGCTGCGGCGGCGGCTCTCCCGCATGCCTGCCTGTGCCCGCCTATTCGTGCACCTGCATGCTGTGGTGGCAGTGGGTTGTCCACGCTTTCCTGCAAGCCATAGTGGGTTGAAGTGGGAAAGGGAGAGAAAGATAGGGGGTATCGGTAAAAAAATATGGGCCACTTTGCTCTCACATGACATAGATGCCATGCTAGCTGATGACATGGTTTACCACGTTAGATCTATTTGTGAAACCAAGGGGCATAGACTATTTATGCACCACTTAAAAACGTCTTGGACCAAGAAAATACACTTTCAAAGTTGACAGACCTGACATAGACGAACAAGTTGGTGGACTAATAGTGCATTTTACTCGTTATAGAATATTTTAAAAAATGCAACAAGTGAAAGAATCTAGCTACATGAGTTACACACAATTTACTATGGAGCAACTAACATAGGTACTAATTACTTGTTCGCTGGTCTAAAAAAGTCATGACTGAAAATACTATTCGTTGATTTATTATAAGAGAAAAAAATACTATTTACTTGCAGAAAAAATACGGCTTATATAAAACAAACGAACAAGCTGCGAGGTTGCTAGACAGAAGAGGTCAAGCAAGTGTCGTCTTCTCGATGGCCGATCAATTCATTTATCGTCAATAGTACGGCTCTGTAGATGGCAGAGACTATAGTCTATAGCCAGGTTACCCCCGCGAGATCACGATCGATCCATCATTCCGATGCTACCAAATCATCATGGCTCTCTCCGATACGTAACCCGTGGATGCTTCTCAGCCACGACCTTCATCATCTCTTCCATCACATCCAACCAACTTGACATCATGTGCATATATATGATCGATGCTAGTGTGTCTGGCGCCGTATAATTGGTTGGCCCGTTATTAATTAATCTTCAAATTAGTTTAGCCATGTGACGAAATTAAAACAGCTCATCAAGAATTAAATCTTCGTGTTGGTGATTGAAAAATAATAGAAAGACTCTCCTACAAATTACCAGCAGGCTAATTGGCCGGTACTAGGAGTTAAAAAAAAATACATGGGTCATGCTCATCTGCTGCAGCTAGCACAGTGCTTGTGTGAGACACTAACAGCCGCAGCTGAACAGCTGTGCCGAACAGGGCCAACACCCATGTGCGTAGGCCGTCATTTTTCATCAACAATATAAGTCACGAGTTCCATGATTCTAAATAGTCTGCACAGGGCACAGCACTGTCTCACTAGCATAGATGAGATTAAAAGAGATGGTCCAAATAGGTTTCTAAAGTGGCAGTGGTATACATGTTAATCAGAGACGGGCACACATGCCCACCTATATATATAATAAAAAAAAGAAAAAGGGGCACCATCGAGCCTGTCTTGCAAGTCCGTTGCCGAGCCCGCAATACGACACATGTGGATATATAGGACATCATATGCCCACATGTTGATGCTATTAGACACCGCTAGATTGGAGACTGGTGTCATGACTTTGTGCTACTGCTGGAAAGGAACCCCCATGTTGTGCGGGAAGGAGAGTTCGCCAGATCCAATATGCGCCAAAGCATGGACCTCACTGGGCTTGATGCCTCTATGAGGTGCCTCAACCCTATTGCGAAATGTGAGAATAGAAGACATATGGAGGGAGTTGAGGAAGAGGAGAGAAATGATAGGGTGCGTCTTTGTGGGAGCAAATAGAGGAGCAGTTGTGCGGCTAAGATAGTGATGGGCGACTTTAGGGTTGTGCATTGCAGCCTACCATGGAGTAGAGTTTTCTTATCGAGCCTTAGCCTTATTAATACAACCAAGTCTTTTAGTAGATTCACCTCTAAAATATATTTGTTAATAGATTTATAGAGACAACACTATTTCCTAAAATATGTCACACACCTCTAAATTTGTTTAGCTATTTTTGGAGACGCCAATGTTTTAAGATAGCCCCTATAAACAACATGAGTTGTCTTCTAGAACCGTTTTTGTGATATTGTGTTCTGGCTTTTCAAAGAACAAGTTATAATATCGCGAATTGTTCAGCTATTGCAGCTATAAGGACATTTTAACTTTGTTAAGAATAGCTTGGCTTAGCTATGATTTTTTAGTGCCACTAATCCTGATTATTAGGCAAATATTCATTCTTTACTCTAGCTAATTATATTATATGCCTCGCCCTTGTGTTATTTACTTAATATAATAAATATTGTAATAAAAAATTGAAAAACTATTGAGTTGTTTATTATTGAATGTTGAATGTCTATTAGTGTTGATTATAGAGTAGATGCATCTCTGTGTTTTTTTTTTTTGTAATTGATGATTTTTTTTACCACACATGTAGTTCATATTTCTAGTTATTCTGAATAAAGTTAAACACCCTAGTGGGCCACGGCAAAAGAAGAGCTCACAACTCAGAAGTGTGAAGACTTGGTCTAATCTGTAATCACAGGTAACAGTTTCAAAAAAAGAAGTAATCACAGGTAACTTGGGCTCACTGATCACTTGGCCCATATGTTAGTTGTGAATACGACCAGGCCTCACGGCTCAGGTGGCACCAGTCCAGAAGCTTGGTCCACGAACGGCCTAGCAGATCAGTCACCGGAAATCTCGACTTGGGCCACGTTCACATCAGCTAGCCAAGCAATGACGGCCCGTCATGTTAAAATTCATTACACTTTGTAAAATCAATACCTCTAGTATTCGAATATTCACTTTGCGAGAAGCTGCTAAAGCTAGAGTGAGGTTAAAGATGGCAGGGCTAGTCGCGATCTTGTGATAACCAATCCAATTTGAGACAATAAAACTAAACACTAAGTAGTACCGCTTGGCAACCTAAGGCCCAATTAAGGTTCCAGTCTCTCCGTTCTGCTCAGCCTCACCCTGTTCGCTTGAGCTTATCTATTAAATCTGTCAACTATTTAGGAATATTTTTCTTTCATAAGAAATAAGCGAACAATACTTTTAGACATGACCTTTCAGCCAAGCAAACAGGGTAGCTTGCATTAGACGGAGGGGGCGGTGGGGTCGCAGCTCGCGAGTGCACGATGAGCAAGCAACCACATCTTCACTTCCATAGATTCAAACTAAACATGTAGAAATCATTCAATGAGAGTTTCATTCAAGACTATGCAGACCGCTTAGAAGAATTGTTACTCCAAGAACTTCTCAAGCCTTTGATGGGGTTAAAAGGTTAGGTCCACTAGGACTCTTCGGCAAAGGTTTCTTTGTCTCTTCTTTAAAAATTTTCCTGTTTGGTTGTTGGCATTGTTATCTTGTGGCTGTGCTGATTTGCAAGTTGGGTGGTGTTGTTAGAGTTTGTCCTAGTCGTCATAGTTCTTTGTTTCCTATTGTAACCTCCTTTGAGGACGCCATTTGCTCACTTTGGGTCTTCTTCTTTATCAACATAATTGGTAATGCCTCTGTCCGGTCCATTTAAAAAAAAATCATTCAATAGTCAAAGTTTCAAAAGGATTGACGTAAGACTAACTGAAAATGCATGGTATTTAATTAATTATTTGTAGTCAATGATGTCTTTGAAATGATTGACCTACGACAACTTCAAAATGTCACTTAGTTGGAGTATATACTTTTGGCAAGTTTCCCTCCATCCGAAAATATTAAACACATTTTTGTAGGACAGCAATGAGTTGAACAAGTAGCTTCTCCACTAATATGTATAAATCATATATAGGTACATTTGAATACAAATCTTTTTTTGTGAAATCTTTTGAATACAAATCTAGCTAGTTACACCAATTTTGTACCACAAAATTTTAAGTATAGGTCAAAGCCAAGTCTAACAAAACATGAGTTTTGGCATGGAGGAAATATTCACAGGTGCGTTTAGTATTAACTATAGATCTCTTCTGAAACTATAGATCCCCCTACTGTTTTCTAGTTTTGTTTTGTATTTGTTCAGATGAATTTTGAATTGTTTAAAGACTATAGCATGTCGTCATATATCAGGGCATAGTTGTTCTCGTTTCCACCGTGCGAGTATTTTTTTTCAAGTGGCGAGTTGATTAAAACCATTTTATCATTATTTCTTAAATCTCAGTCCCATCTTCAAGTCCTCGAGTCTGCAGTCCAGTTGCATTACTGACCAAGTGTTTGGGAGAGGTATAGTCTTGACCAAGAGTTGTTTGGGTAGTAAGCACTTAAAACAAAATTGGTAAAACTAATGATAGTTTTGTGATAGTCCCATCTTCGAATCCTCGAGTCTACAACCCAGTTTTTCGTTAGGTACATACTACTTCCTCTATTTTACAAATTTATAAAAACTTTATAGCATTTTAGTTCAGTTTTGATATCTAAATCTTTAATGTGAAACGAGCTAAGGTTTAGAGCTAACATTAGATCACCTATTTGGAGACTTTAGCTCTATAGTTTAGATGAGTGAATTCAAAATAGATCCTTATAAAATTGGTAAAACGCATGTTGCAGATATATAGTGAACGAAGCATAGAAAGTCATGGAGGAACACACATAAGTCACATCATGCATATGGCGCATGCATGCATAACACAATTTGCAAACAAAAAGATGTGTGTATCATAAGGTAGCAACAGTGAACATAGTACAAACCGGGATCTCCTCCAAAATCGTACGAAGACGGATCGGAGGAGCAAAGGACATGAACGGTTCCTCTCTCTCTCACGTACACACACACATGTTGACGTACACGCTACACAGGCGTATCACAGCGTAGTACACGACGACACGTACGGACGGAGAGATTTTATTCAGTATAGTACGTAACAGTAGGCAACTCATCATCATCATCCATGCGTAGATATAGATCGATACTCATGGAGTCATGATCGATGCTCCGGCGCCGATCGACGACGGCGGAAATGGATCATCGATCGATCAGGCGGCCGCCGCCGCCGTCGTCGTCTAGCTAGGTTTAGTTCACCCTGCATGATCATTCATGGAAATGGGAAAAAAAAAAACACACAAATTAGACGACGTGCGTGCGTACTTGTTGATCGAGTCAGTACATGCATGCAAAAGTAGTAAAATATACTGTTACGTACTATACTGAATAAAAAAGCCAATTCATTCAGATGATCGATGACTTGGCTTAGATCTTACGGTAGGGTCGGTCGTACTCGTACGTACCTGGAGCAGTCGATGGAGGCGCTGATGGTGTAGGGGATGTTGACGCCGCACTTGGAGGGGATGCTGGCGGCGTTGCCGGCGTTGAGGCCGCTGACACGTCCGGCGGCGCTCTTGAGGCAGTTGCAGGCGGTGCGCTTGTCGGCGGTGCTGCTGGCGGCGGAGTTGAGGCTCCTGACGCCGCTGCAGCAGGCCGCGGAGGGTGCGGTGCCGGTGCCGCGGGCGTAGGCGAGGCAGGGGCTAATCGCGGAGTTCACCTGCCCGCAGGTGACGGCGGCCTCCGACGTCGTCGTCGCCGCTGCCAGCAGCACCGCGGCCACGACGACGGCGATCATCGCCACAGCAAACTGCATGCTGCGTGCCATGTCGATCGATCGAGCTATTCGTGTGTGCTGAGTGATCTGAGTGCCTGACTGTGTGCTAGTATGCTAGCTTTGGAATGCAGTGAGAGCAAGTGCTAGCTGGTGAGGAGAATATGCAGTGAAATGTTGGTCCTTAAATAGGCTTGAGATCGATCTGAGAGCTACAATGGCTGATGACAGATGTCATGCATGGTGTGTGCATGCTGTTTCTTTCGGTAGAACATCATCATCGTACAGTTAAGAGCCGGGCAGGAGGAGGTGGTTGGGTGTTGGGGGCAGGAGGCAGATGGAGGATGTGGATGGAAATACACATATGCAGTGGTTAGTGGATGCAGAGTGAATTCATCATCAGCAGCAGCAGCAGCAGCAAACTTAATAAATAGCAGCCGCCTAACACGACTTAATAATAAATTAAACAGTTAAGCGTCATTTAATCTCATCACCCGCCTCACTGATTAATCGAATGAGGCCTTGTTTAGTTCACCCCAAAATCCAAAAATTTTTCAAGATTCACTGTCACATCGAATCTTGGGGCACATGCATGGAGCACTAAATATAAACAAAAATAAAAACTAATTGCACAGTTTATCTGTAAATCACGAGATGAATCTTTTAAGCCTAGTTACTCTATAATTGGACAATGTTTGTCAAATAAAAACGAAAATGCTACAGTTCCAAAAACCAAAATGTTTTCGGAACTAAACAATATATAGCCTCCCACAGGCTCACAAAATCTGAGAACTCACCTATATGTGGCCAATTCATCTAACATAGCCTTTTGGACCGTGTATTTTTTCCTTCGAGTCTTTTGATGTAACAGCGGTTCAATTGCCTTGACCGATGTTCCATTGATCCAATTCGATGTCACGAAAGAGGCTATATTTTTTACATTGCCTGTGGTGACTATATATAGTTAATGAATTGAAGAGCTTGTGATCAGATTTGTCACAAGGAATCTCCGTATTGCTCCACGCTCTTTCCTTTTGTTTCTACTTAAACCATAGCCGTCATCTCAATTGGACAATCCCTTCGCCTTGGGAAGGGCGTGGTGGTGGACTAGTTGATCAACGAATGTCCTCCAATGATGTTCTCAAGTGGTATTTCTCCTCGCCAAAGAAAATTACGCCACATCCTGTCTATTCTTTTGAGCCTGGAACACTATCAAATGGTATATTATTGGCAGCGTCATTAGAATCATTTCTGTACTGGTGTTTCTCTATTAGATGTTGGCAGGAATTTTCCTTTCCACCCCGGGAGCCTGGCACCAAAATCTTTTCTATCAGTGGCTAGACCTCCCTCCTTTCTTAATTTCCGGGTATATGTAATTGAAGCCCTAAATATTTTCCCTGGGAAGTTGTGGATGAGCGAAGGGACCATGTTAGGTTGGAGCCATATTGGAAAAAAAAAATAGTCTTGGACATGTTAATTTTTAGCCCTGAACAATTTCCAAAGAAATGTAGGAATTTTGTAAGCTGCTCAACTGCTCTGAAGATGGGTTTGCAAACAAACCCACATTTTATTTGTGTAGAGAGAGCACCACAAGTTTGCTGCTTCCGGTACAACCAGTTGTAGGATATCCTGTTGTGCCGCTCATATTCAATGATTTGTTGGTAGCGGGTCTACTGCTAACATGCATGAAAAGTAGGGGCCGGGAAAGCGGATTGCTTTGCCTCAATCCTCTTGCATGTTTGATGTTTTGACTCGATCATCTATTTATGAGAATTTTGGATGAGAAGGACCCTAAGTTTCTTTGATATCCAATTAGGTCATTTTGTGCTAAAACCAAGCGCAGTTAGAAATTCCAGAAGGTGTGCCATTCTATGGAGTCGAAAGCTTTGGAGATGTCCAGTTTTATAAATAGATCGAGTGAGCTGATTTTTTTCTGTAGAAGTTGAATACTCTTTGTACATAAAGAAAATTGCCCCTTTTATTGATGAATGCATTTTGAGCATGTGAAACCAACTCATTCATATATGGAGCTAGTCTATTTGCAAAGATTTTCGTAATGATTTTTATGAGGCTGTTAATTAGGCTAATCAGTCTCTATACTCAAACATTGTTTGTGCTTCCTACTTCTTAGGGAGTAGAACTATACTTGCTTCATTAAACAACTGCATTTTTGCAGTCCTATGGTTGTCGTTCTTGATTATATCCCAACTCTTCTTATAGAAGATCCCGATAAGACCAACTAGTCCTGGGGCTTTCTACGACGGAAGCTCCTTGATTATGGTAAGTAGCTCCTGCTCTGTAAATGGCATGTCTAGTTCATCAAGGTTATGTGGAGAGTAACCCAACGTCTCCCAATTGATTGACTATATGTTCTTGTAGCTCTTGTTCCCTGGCTTTGGCGAAGAACTCAACAGGGGACCTCTGTTCCCACGTTGGGAAATTGCGACCCTCTCCTCAATGTGAATTGTGCTTATATATTTTTCCTTCGTCTAGCGTTTGCATGTAGTTGGGAAAAATGAGTATTAGTATCATCATTCCATATTTAGCTAGGTCAGTCAAAAGTGTTGTCTCGCCTTTGCTTTCTGTATTGCGATTAGACCCATTGATTTTGCCTTAAGATATTTCTTGAATTCCACTTCTTCTATTGTCAGGGGACGTCTTTTCTGTGCCTTCTCTAGCTCTCTATAGGATGATGTGAAGGACGTCATTCCCTAGTTTCCATTCAGTAAACAGTGTATGCTTCCATACTTTTAACGCTCTTGCCATGCGGAGGAGCTTGGTGTTTACTGTCTGTTCCCATGTTGAACCATCTATATAAACCCCAGCATATTTACCCAATAGTAAAAATGGAAACCATGGCAAAATTCAAAAGTAATATCCTCTACAAGAGCAAAAGACCATGGTCCCATTATTTTGCTATGTGAGCCCACTCCTCTTATTTTTCACCTTTATTTTGATTATGCTACTCAAGTGTTGTATCTGACTTTTATTTTTTGACTTGGCTTACTCCTCTTAAGATGTCATTTGTTCCAAATCCTTAATGTTGGAAGTGGTTAGAATTCCTCTAGTAGCGGAGGTCAGTCGAGCCTACTCGCTCGCTGCAGCGAGAGGCTTGAGTGTGCTAACAATCAAGGAAGAGAGAGCTCGAAACCCTAGAACAGTAGTGTTTCAGTAAATTGGTTTCAACTAACTCTTGAAAGAGCATTTATAACCCCTTTATATAGGGTGCGGATCCCAACCGAGATCCGTTACAGCAATGCCCCATGACGGTGGCGGGATATTCCAGCATATTTCGCCACTACAATCTATAACCCACAGGGCTACTTGAGTAATTTCGAACTGCAAGCTCTTTGCAGGCTGTCGCGTCGGAGTCCTGGTCCTATCGTAGCTCGATCCTTCTCCTATCCTTCGTCGAGGCTCATAGATCCTCCGCCTTGCGGCCGACGAGGGATCTTTGTCCGCCACTCAGAGGTTCTTCGGCTTGGTCGGGGTCAGCACGTCCTTCATCACGCAAGGGCTGAAGGATGGGCCCTTACCCCCTGTGATTCTCCGCTCCAGGTTGGTTCCTGCACACATGTCTCACCAAACCGATCTGCATCAGCATTAAATTTTTCCGAACCTTCGTCCCTTATCGTCCGAAGGTTGGGGGCATGAAGGTTCGGTCATCGCGATCGAGTTACATCTTTTCTCTCCGATGCAGCTAGGGGGTGAAGGCGTGGTTGAGTTCTCAATACTTAAATATATAATTTGTCCATACACAAATTTCAAGTCGTTTTGGACATGATTTAGGATGCCAAGAAGTGATTAATCAGATGTATTTTTTCTTATCAGCACCTATTATTAAATAGAGTTCGGGTTTCTCCATAGATCAACCACTCGTCGCTATACTGGCAAGCAGTGTGAAGCCCAAGGTGTTAGGTCTTAGGTTTAATCCCTTGCTTTCAGTTCTTTTTTAATTGGTGGTCGTTTTTTTCCATAGCCTGCATGGCTAAGCGATACAATTGGCTCTTCGACGTTCGAGTGTGTGTGAAGTGAGAGGAGCCATGATTTACTTATGAATGCACATGGCGTGAGAGGAGGCACGAGTTACTTTCCTCTTCAAGACTGAGACTGAGCGACTGGACACGGGAGACGAAGGACCGGGGGGTGATTAACTTTGTTCAAAATGTTGTTAAAGATGCAAAAAGACTTCAATTGTGAACACCCCACTCACCATCCAAAACTACTTTAATTTGAAATATGAAGGGAGTCTTCACAAAGTTGTGAATATAAGTTATGTTCCGTAAAATATTATGATAAAAGTTGTGTGTGTAACTTGGTACGTTTGATTGAGTGCAGCGTGATCTATTTTTCTCTTCGAGAGTGGTTGACTCGACATGGGAGACGAAGGACAACCAGGGTGGATTCATGCAAAATGACTTCAATTGTGAACACCCCAATCACCCTCCAAAACAACTTCAGTTTTGAGTACGGAGGGAGTATCATTATTCCTGTTATGTAAGCCCACTTTTAGGTCCAGATTAATTAGCTTTACTGCATATATGTAAATATGTCAAATATATACTTTTTGAAATAAACTATATTCAAAACAAATCTACCCACATCATCACTTCCATACATTCAAACTAAACATGTAAACATCATTCAATAGTCAAGAGGTTTCGAGATGATTGACGTAAGACAACCTGAAAATGTCGATTTAATAAAAAAATCAAAGCATTTGTCGTCAAAGTAATTTTTGAAATGATTGACCCACATCATCACTTTAATACATTCAAACTAAACATGTAGTGTTAATAATTATACATCTTCTGCTACCTACCAATAAGCCCCTCACGCAGCACACGGCTCCGTTTTCTAGTTTTTGTCTTGTATTCGTTCATCAGATGAATTCTGTATTTGAAGAGCAGTGCGTGTCGCCACCTCATGAAAAAAGCGTGCCAGCTAGGTACTTGTTTTAATTTCCACCGTGTGAGTATTTTTTTTGAAGTGGTGAGTTAATTAAATGAAACCATTTAATTTTTCGAATCACAAAGTCTGCAACCCAGTTTTGCAACCATATAGCGAATGAAGCATAATCGAAAAGTCATGGAACACAGTCACATCACATGCATGGCCCACATGCATGCATAACGACAATTTGTAAACAAAAAGATGTGAGTGCATCATAAGGTAGCAGTGATCGAACAAAATACGTGTCCTCCAAAACCGTACGGAGAACGGATCGGAGGAAGTATGTTTTTGACGATGGTAAAGTTTATTTTGCGTATATGCTTTCACTTTTTCATCCATTAGAAGTGTGCAAACACACATCTCAATGTGTGAAACTGCTTTAAGATATGTGTTTACACACTTCTCAAAGCGAGTCCAATAGATGGGAGAGTGAGAGTATATGCCCTCAAGGACAAAAAAAAACAAAAAAAACTTTTGACGATAAGATGTAGTGCCCGTTTTTCATTAAGTGGAAATGATCGTAGAAAGTACACGGAAACAACAAGCCAAAGGACATCTCTCTCACACACACGTACGACACGGACGTACATACGGAGAGATTTTTTATTCAGTATACGACGTAGCAGTATATATAGTAGACAACTCATCATCACCCGTAGATAGATAGAGACTCAAGCATGGTCGTCGTCGATGCTCCGGCGCCGACGACGGCGGCGGAATGGATCATCGATCGACGATCATCAGGTCGTCGTTTCGGTTTAGCTCACCCTGGAGCAGTCGGTGGAGGTGCTGATGGTGTAGGGGATGCTGACGCCGCACTTGGAGGGGATGCTGGCGGCCTTGCCGACGTTGAGGCCGCGGATGCCACGGGCGGCGTTCTTGAGGCAGTTGCAGGCGGCGCGCCTGTCGGCGGTGGTGCGGGCGGCGGAGTTGAGGCTCCTGACGCCGCTGCAGCAGCCTGCGGAGGGTCCAGAGCCCTGGCCGCGGGCGTAGGACAGGCAGGGCCCGATGGCGGAGCTCACCTGACCGCATGTCACGGCGGCCTCCGAGGTCGTCGCCGCCAGCACCACCGCCGCCACGACGGCGATCGCCACAGCAAGCTTCATGCTGCGAGCCATGTCGATCTCGATCGACCTCCTGTGATATATGTGCTGATGCTCGTAGGTGACTGATAGCTTTTGGGATGCAGTGAGTGAGCAAGTGCTAGCTGGTGAGGAGATTGCAATGGAATGTTGCTCCTTAAATAGGCAGGCTTTGTGATCGATGTGTGAGCTAGCTAGCGATTGCTGATGAGTGATGTGCATGCATGGGATGGGTGTGCATGCTGTTTCAGTCGGTGGATGCATGCATATGCGTATATGTCCATGGATCGATGGTATCTCTCGCCATGCATCGAAGTTAACTGCTGGGGAGGAGGTGGTTGGGTGTTGAGGGAGGAGGGCAGATGCTTGTTTAGTTGTTGTAATACCCGATTTTAAGGACAAAACCAGATATGCACCATATGTGAGTTTTAAAAGCCAAATCTCACATATAGCTACAAATAAGGGGTAATATCAAAAGACAATGCAAAAATTATATAACGTACATAATATAAAAGAGATAACCTTTGATAGCAAACAACGGATAGACAACTCCAAACTCCGGGTATTAACTTCTCTCTACAGGATCCAACTGACTGGTTGATCACAAGCCTAAACTTCTCCTGAGGTTTGGGGGAAATAGCAAGAGTGAGTCCATGTCAAACTCCACAAGTATAGCAACTAGATTGTATAGCTCCCACAATCTCATGATCAATGTGACATAAATAATGTAAAGCATTAAACAATAAGCAATGAGCATATTTAACACACAAGATTCATCACCCTTAATGTAGATGTCCCCAAGGCCGTTCCTGACCGTGAGCTCGGCTAGTATACTAGTTTTAACACTCTGCAGAGGTTGCACATCTTTACCCATGAGTCATGATTTACCCTTTCGCCCGAGGTGATCAGCCTCTTAACCCACTTCCAAGGAAGGTCGGCAGGGATCACTATGAAGCCTTTCAAAAGTTCGTCTAACATGTTAGGGCCGCAAGGTTTCCTTTGCGAGCAGATATAGATACCCCCCTTCCGAATGGCACAATGACGCGCAGCCTATACACATAGGGACAGGGGCTCGCACTATACCCGTGTCGGTTCAGCCCCTCCGCCCTTTCGGGTAACCTCTAACAAGCTAGAAAAGGTCTTCATACTGAGCTAAAGCCAGAGCCATTATAGCCCTCATGGTTGCACTGTTATCCCGGGTGATCACGTACAGACAAATCATCAAGTTGTTAAAAAGTCATTTTTACCATTTATTACTTAACATTAATCTAGTCACAGGATCATGGTCACAGAAATAAAATCCAAATGCTATACTTGCCTCAATCCAATTGCTCTTGCTTATCCTTTTGGTCCTGCTGGTCTCACTTGTTGCCAAAGCTTTGATCTTGATCACCGAAACTGCTCTCCGTCTAAACTCGATCATCGATCATCAACACACAAACAATCGGACACAACATACACGTAGCAAACAAGGCTATAATTAGAACAGTACACCAATCATATAAAAACAATATGAAAAATTTGTAAAATAATTCTACGCATCGCTACGATCTCACAGACGTAAAGATGACGAAAATCGGAGTTAAAACGGAAAAGATATGGATTTTCTAAGATTTTATATAGAAAAGTAATTAATTAATTAAGGTCACGAAATTAAAAGGTTTCAAACTGAGTGAACAATATTACTAACATGTAGTGCTCGTGATTACGAACCTAACACAATTTCAATGGACAAAACGGAGTTAAAACAGAGATGATATGGCCTAAATAAACTAGCGTATTTTCTTTGTATTTTTAGGTTTGTTTTTCTAAAGGAAAACGGCAATAAAACATGTCTATGTTATAACGACGTCATCAAGCTAGCCAGCAACGTTTATTCGCAGATATATGTTAGACATGTACATCCCTAGATCGATTGCTGCGCAGATAGAAACATCGCCGGGCGAAACAAATCAGTGCATGCACTTGTAGAGGCTTTGTGAAATTTCTCACACAGGAATCGACATATTAAAGATGCAAAGTTACCTCTTATGGTGATTATAAGATTCAATAGGACATGCTTGCCGAACGATGGGTCAGTGGCCACGTCGTCAAGAACAGGTTGATCTACGGCAACACCTTCTACTCCCGTGCTCTGTTGCTTGCTACTCTTCACGTGGCCAGCGATTTGGTCTTCTGCTTCTTTGGTCCACAATCACGATGGTTCACCGGAACATGGCAAGCAGCTCTGGCAAGCAGGACGTGGCAAGAGCAGAGCGGCGGCCGTAACATGGCAAGGGCAGCATCTATCTAGGCATGGCCGACGGCGGCGGCTCTCAAGGGTTTTAAGGACGTAAACACTCTAGACGAATATGACGTGTATATATACGTGCGGTCTAGATCAAGTTTGATTAGGGTTAGAACTTATTATTTTTGGAATTAATTATTTTCATGGATAAAATAATTATAGAAAAGTCCAGAATTATTATTTAAACTATGAAAAATATTCTAAAAGCTCTGAAAATTCGGAGAAAATTCTCAGAGACATTATGGAATATGAGGAACTCAAATAACGTATTTGGACCTCATGATAAGATAATTTGGAGCATCTAAAAATTAGATTTATGCTCATAGAAAAGTGAGAATAGAAGATGGAAAAATTCCCGAAAAGTTTGTAGAGATTGCTTGATGGACGAGGAACTAAAAGAAGTGCTTTGAGTGACAAAGAAAAGATTTTAGGAAGCTCCTAATAAAAAATTGAGCTGAGAAACCAAAGAATTTGGTTATAGATAAAGATAAAGACGTACTGGTCAAGGAAGATCTACTAAACGCATTTTAAAACTTTGCTCACTCAACACATAAAGGAGCAACAAGTCAACATCACATCAAAACATATGCACCAGCATGTATGCACAACAATATTGCTAAGGCTTATGATAAATTTTAATTTAATGAAAATTATTATTTTCCTTATATTTTCGTGAGCACAAAATACAAAACTGAATAAATTTTCATCTATTTTGAAAAGAGCAAAATTTAGGGTGTTACAGTTGTCAAAATTTTTTAAAATTCTCAATCAAATTAAATCTTGGGACACAATGTATCAAATATTAAATATAGATAAAAATTAATTAATTATATAGTTTGTATATAATTTGCGAGATAAATTTTGTAAACCTAGTTAATCTATAATTAAACAAAAATTATTAAATATAAACGGTGCTATAGTAACTAGATCCAAAAATTTTCACCAACTAAGGGCTTGTACAACGATGGGCGCTTATGATCAGGTATTGGCCGTTAAATAGTTTTTTTGCCACACGGTGGAGTCCTGAGCGGGCGCTTAAAAATAGATTTGCCGCTCCGTAAAGCATCGACGCCTAGACCGGCTCCTTGCTTGATACTGGTGTTTGCATGCGACGTAACGGTCACAACTTAAGCGCCTTCAAATACGTGTTGTGTTGTAGATTAAGGTTATAAAGAGACGCTTAGTTACAAAAGTATTTTCTCTTTCCATCTAAGCGCCTTTTGCATTGTACGTGCTCTAAACAAGGCCACAGATACAGACATACAGTGGTTAGCTGAGGCAGAGTGAAATCATTAGCAGCAAACATATAATAAATAGCAGCCGCCTAGCACGACTTAGCGCCACTTAAGTTTTGTTTAGTTACGCTCGAAATCCAAAAACTTTTCAAGGTTCTCTTCACGTCGAATTTAGAGACACATACATGTAGCACGACTTAGCGCCACTTAAGTTTTGTTTAGTTACACTCGAAATCCAAAAACTTTTCAAAGTTCCCTTCACGTCGAATTTAGAGACACATACATGAAGCATTAAATATAAATAAAAAAATAACTAATTACATAATTTATCTGTAATTTGAGAGACGAAGCTTTTGAGTCTAGTTAGTCTATAGTTGAACAATAATTATCAAATATAAAAAAAAATGTTATAGTACCAAAAAAATCTTTTCACTCACGAACTAAATAAAGGCCCTAATCTCATCATCCGCCTCACTGTTTAATCGAATGTCCTTGATGGCCACCCACAGGCTCACAAAACCTGAGACGGTGAGACCTTGCCTGGGGTAGTATATGGGGCCAATGGCCAATCCATTTATCAGTTTGCCCAAGGCAGGTGGTGGGCCACTCTGTTCAATTTTGAGTCTAATATATGCAATATCTTCTCTTTTGTGCAATTTTTGTCCGTGGGTTCAAACAATCCTGCCACCGTGTCACCGGTGGCTGATCGTGTCAACCCTTCGCCGCAGTCCGCTCCACCACAGTACGGGGGGCCCAGTTGCAGTCTCTGCCACCGCAGTAGGGATGTTGAACTTGTAATAATAAATATGTGAGTGCTTTTAATATATAATGCATGTTGGTGATATAGATGTGATAATTGGCGTGTGTGTATATATATTGTCTGTTACAATGGAATGTAAAAAATAAAACAAATACAATTCTCGGGGTCTTCGCCGAGTGCGGTGCCAGGGTCACTTGGCAAAGCAATTTAAAAAAACAATTTTGCCGAGTGTCGGGGCCACGACCACTCGGCAAAGAATTTTTCTTTAAAAAAGAAAAGACACTTTGCCGAGTGCTGATGCTAGGGGCACTAGGCAAAGTATTTTTAAAAAAAACAAATATGCGGAGTGCCGCGGCAAGGGACACTCAGCAAATATTTTTTTTTTAAAAAAAAAGAAAGAAAATCTTTGTCGAGTGCCTGAGGCCAGAGGCACTTGGCAAAGCAATTTTTTTTAAAAAAACTTTGCCGAGTGTTAAGGGGCCAGGGGCACACGGTAAAATATTTTTTAAAAAACAAAAACTTTGTCGAGTGTCGTGTCGGGCAACTCGGCAAAATAACTGTTAACGGCAGATGCTGTGACGGCCAAAAATGTTGCCGAGTGCTGTCGTAAGCACTCAGTAAAATGTTTTTAATATTTTGCTAAGTGCCTCGGTAAAAAGCACTCAGCAAAGTCTCTTTGTCGAAAATTTTTTTGCCGAGCGAACTTTGCTGAGTGCTACGTTCGGCAAAGCCTTTGCCGAGTGCAAAGGGCTCTTTGTCGAATGTAAAAACACTCGGCAAAGTCCTAATTTCCAGTGGTGGGTGTGCTGGGACAATTTAGAAAGCAAGCAACGATTTCATTTTGCGTTAGATCACTCCCATCCTCGAAGCCTCAGTTTTTTTTTTCAGAAATAAGTTCCAGCTGTTGCTGCTGAGAACTAAAAGAAGCTTTTCACCCTTGATTGATCAATGGATTGGCTCTCTAGTTTAACAGGCTTCTTTGTTGTACTCTTTTTGCTCTTTTTTCCTTAGTTTTTTTGTTCCTTAGTTAAGACTCCACCCTACTGCCTCCTTAACTGTTGTGCTTTTTTTTTTGTAAAAGACCTTTTTTATTATAATTTTTGCATTGTTGTAGGGGTGCAAACCCCTCCAATCTCCTTCAAAAAATTCAAAAGTAATATAACCTTGCAGAACAAAGGACGGTAATCCCACCATTTTGCTATGTGAGCCCACTCCTCTTATTTTTTTTACTTTTATTTTGATTATGCCCACTCCTGTTAAGCAGTCATTTGTTCCATTCCCTAAATATATTTCTATTTTTTAGAATATTCAATAAGGCGTATATACATTATATTTTAAGAAATAAACTATATTCAAGACAAATCTACCCACATCAATATTACTTGTATACATTCAAATAAACATGTAGACATAATAATTCGATAGTTAAGGTTTCAAAATGATTGAAATAAGACAACTTGAAATATGTCACAATAAAAAATTATTTGTGGTCAAAGTTTCTGAAATTATTGACTTACGACAACGTACATCCAAGTGTCACTTAATTGCTTTGTGAGCAGAGGGAGTATATATTTTGGCAAGTTACCCTCCATCTAAAAATATAAAACACATGTTTTTAGGACAGTAAGATTTGACCAATAGGTGCTTGTGCCATTAATATGCATAAATCATAGATACTTTTGAATACAAATATCTAGTTACATCAATTTGCTACCACAAAATTGCAAGTATCTTGGTTAAAGCCATGTCTAACAAAACATGAGCTTTGGGATGGATATATATCATATTGGTGTGTACGTTTAGTAGTCTCTCTTCGTTTCAATTTATTAGATGTTGTTTTGGCTTTTGTAGATACAAAAATTTTTTTATGTATCTAGATAACGTTTATTATGATATAGATATATCGTATATCTATATGCCTAAAAAACTGAATATCTAGAAAAACTAAAATAACCTATAATTTAGGATAGAGGGTGGTAATAATTATACATCTTCTGCTACCAAGTCCCTTAATTACAGCACACAGCTCTGTTTTCTAGTTGCCTTGATCGTTCATCAGATGAATTATGTATTTGAAGAGTAGCGCGTGTGTGGTCATGTCATGAAAACGTGCTAGCTAGGTACTTGTTTTAATTTCCACCGTGTGAGTATTTTTTTTTTTCAAGTGGCGAGAGTTCATTAATTAAATAAAACCATTCAATTTTTCAAATCACAATACGTTGTCTGCAAATCCTCTGAGTCAGCCAGTTTTTCGTTACGTGCTATACTCCGTCCATTCTAAATTATGTTTTTTAAACTTTTTGGTATATTCATTTTGCTACATACTAAAAAAATTAAAAATAACTTATAATTTAGAACAGAAGAGGTATATATATAGTTGCATATATGCTGACAAGTGTTTGGGGGAGAATAGAGCAGTAACTCTCTTGACCAAGCGTTTGGGAGTCATGGAACACAGTCACATGGCGCATGCATGCGTAACAACAATTTGGAAACAAAGAGATGTGTGTGTGCATGTAGCAGTGATCGAACTAGTACAAACCACAGGAGCGAGAGGAAACGTACACGGACATAAATAATAAACACCGCACATAGTGCATGCACTCAAAAATAAACCCAACAAGCAAAAGTACATCTCTCACACACACATGTACACACGCACGTACGTACATACGCTAAGATGCAAGCGTATCACAGCGTACACGACGACACGTACGTACATACGGAGAGATTTTTATTCAGTAGTACGACGTAGCAGTAGTAGACAACTCATCATCTCATCATATCAGGCGTAGATAGATACTCATCCATGGTCGATGCTCCGGCGCCGATCGACGACGACGGCGGCGGCGGCGGAATGGATCATCGATCGATCGATCATCGTTTAGGTTTAGTTCACCCTGCATGATCATGCATGCATGGAAGACGAAGCACAAGTTAATTAAACGACTTGATATTCAAGTTGAATCAGACCATGCATGCATGCAAAGTTGCAAACAACTTGTAGTGATTGGATCATTCATTCAGATCATCACTTAATTACCTGGAGCAGTCGGTGGAGGTGCTGATGGTGTAGGGGACGCTGACGCCGCACTTGGAGGGGATGCTGGCGGCGTTGCCGGCGTTGAGGCCGCTGATGCCACGGGCGGCGTTCTTGAGGCAGTTGCAGGCGGCGCGCCTGTCGGCGGTGGTGCGGGCGGCGGAGTTGAGGCTCCTGACGCCGCTGCAGCAGCCTGCTGAGGGTGCGGAGCCCTGGCCCCGGGCGTAGGACAGGCAGGGCGCGATGGCCGAGCTCACCTGCCCGCAGGAGATGGCCGCCTCCGAGGTCGTCGCCGCCAGCACCACCACCGCCGCCGCCGCCACCACGGCGATCGCCACAGCAAGCCGAGCCATGTCGTCGATGTTCTGGGGGTGTCTGAGACTTGCTTGTACTAGCTTTGGAATGCAAGTGAGCAAGTGCTAGCCGCTGGTGAGGAGAGTGAGATGGAGTGTGGCTCCTTAAATAGGCAGGCTTGCGATCGATCTGATCTGATCTGATCTGGGAGCTAGCTACAGTAGCTTGTCATTGCTGATGACAGATGTGCATGCATGCACGGTGTTGTTGCATTGCATGCAGTTTCAGGCAGGCAGTCGGTGGAATGGTGGATGCATGCATATGAATGAATGAATATGGTGGATGTTCCAACATCATCTTCCATGGACGACGGACGGTATCGTCGCCATCCGTCGAAGTTAATTGCTGGGCAGGAGGTGGTTGGGTGTTGGGAGCAGGAGGCAGATAGATACAGATAATACTACAGCGGTTAGTTGATGAGGGCATGATCGAGGCAGAGTGAATTCATTTGCAGCAGCAATAGCAACTTATTAGGGTATGTTATACTATAACACTTTCGTTTATATTTAGCAATAAATATTTAATTATAGACTAACTAGACTCAACAAGTACTTTATCTCGCGATTTACATATACAAACTATGTAGTTAATTATTTTTTTTTTATTTATATATATTTTATGTTTCGTACATGCGTCTAAAGATTCGATGCGACGAGAAATCTTATAAACATTTAGAATTTTAAAGACATTTAAACACGCCCTTAAATAGCAGCCGCCTAACACGACTTAGCAGGCAGGGTGATGGCGGCAGTCGGCAGGGACGGACGTACGTGGCTCTCATCTGATGAAGTTGGAGGCGTATTCACTCTCTCTCACTAGTGTGTCAGTGTGAGGTAGTTTGCAGTTGGATCCGAGTGCTTATCGCACAATAAACACATACTCTTCCTGCATTAAGACGTCAATTATATATGGATCGTCCATCATCCATGAATCCTTCCAGTAGTCTTCGTTAATTCCTCCCGGCCGCAACCAGAAACAGAGATATCAGTACAGTGCAGGAGGTTACATGCACATTCACAAATTGAAGTTGCAGCAGTGGTAGCGATTAAGTTGTCCAGCAAGTATGGGAGCCCACATGTCGCTGTCTCGATCGGAAGCTCCGCCACGTATTACATACATGCATCCCGTCCCCAACCTAGCTAGCTACCTCTGTGTGCACAGGCAGGTACCACCGACGGTTTCCCAAAACTCGTATGTGTCCGACCCTCAAAAACAAATCTCTCAATTTTTGTTCAAAACAAACAAATTTTTTAAAATTTTAGATTCAAAAACAAACAACTTTTGACCATCAAAGAAAAATACTGCTCTACCTCGATCCGTTCTAAAAAGAACTTGGGATTATATTCTAGAAAGTAACAGATAGATTCGTGTGTAATGTTTAGAGATGAGATCTTGTATGAAAAGATTGGTTGATGCGTATAGAGCAACTTCAACCAAACTTCTAAATGAACCTCTACCTTTTTATATAAAGGGGCTAAAACTCAAATATACTCTCGAACTGATCCGGTCCCGACGGAGAGGGGCTCCCATTTATCTTTCCTCTAGATGTATGAGGCGGTGTTTCGGATGGTTTGATTCAATTCCTTGCAGCTGCTATTCAATGATGTCTTAACTGTAGCTCATTTCTACCACTCTTAATTATGTATGGCGAAGAGAAGATTAAGCTCCCAATCGAGTCCGAGTTGGAGGATTTCGGTGCAACGTGGAGTTTGATCTCTGCATGGATCGTTAAATCTAAGTTGAGGTCAATGTTTGTACTACAGATCATAGTACATTGTGGTTGCCCTTGTTTGTATGAGATCTAGTGTAGAATTTGTTGATACTTTGTTGGCTACACATTTGATGGTTCCTTTCACTTAGGTTTCTTGGATGAGCAGTTGTAAATGCCATTGCTTTCATTAGTCGGCAGTTTGGTGCGCATAGTGGTGTTCACATGTGCTAGTTGCTCATTTAGTGATTGTGGTTCCTGAATTATGTGTTTGAGGTGGAGCACATTTAGAAAGTATGGATTTGCATTCTTCACTATCTGTTCAATTAATGCCTTAGGTGATTTCTTCGCATACCCTTTCGTGATCGAGCAATTTGTTCAGACTTGGGTTAGAAGGCAGTAGCACATGCTCAAACATTTGCTGCGGTTAGAATTTGTCGAAGACTCAGTTTTGTTCATCTGAATTTGGTGAGACACGATTTGAACTTCCTAGTTATTCTTGCTTGCTCGATTTGGTAGCTTCTTGTGAAGCATTTGTTGGTGGTTTTGTTAGTGTATTTGACTTGGTGTTGGAGATTTGAGCATTTTGCATCATGATCATTGGTGTGTTGGCCATGTTGTTCACTCATTGGAGTTCACTCATGAATTTGTTTCTAGCTTCATCATTTGCCAAGTCAAAACAAGCTACCTTCATGTTGGAGGCGATAAATTTGTCTTTTTTATTATTTATTTGAAGATGAAGGATTTGAAGATTGGACTTCCCTCATCAAGAATCTTGATGTGTTCGCTCTATGGTTCAATCGTCGCCGAGGTATAGAATTGTGATGTTGCAGCTTCTAATAACACCATTTGAGGCTTTACATTATGCAGAATGTTACCTATATGTTTGGTTAGGTGTCTAGGAACTTATTTGTGGTAATCTGTAACTTTGAGAGCCTTTTAATGAAATGCCCAAACCAGCCCAAAAAGGGCATCCCAAGCTCCCTGCTTCTGTAGGTGCATGCTCTTCCCCTTTGGGGGGTTGAGAGAGGCCGGGAGAGGAGATTTGAGGGTGGGGCTTTGTTTTACCAAATCTGAACATTATAGAGTGAAATCGGAGGGGATTTAGAGCCTTCGCCAACCTTGTTAGTTCACGCCTCTTGTATCATCATCTTCACAGTGGATTGCTTGCTCGTCGCCGCCTGTGGTTTTTCCTACAAGGGGTTTCCACATAAATCTTAGTCTCTACCTATGATTCAGTATTTATCTTGCCATACTTGTTGATTCATACCAATCTTGCTTACATGGTGTCATTTCTCCAAGTTCATGGTGTATGATTGATATTGACGTATGATGCATACATGCATTCTCTTATATGTTAATGATGGGGATTGATGTGTTAGTGAGTTCATATTTACAAGTATACTCATTATTGTGAAGTTTGCATAGCACCATGTCTGAAGAATTGATAATATGGGTCTGATTTGTATTTTGCACATAAGGTGTTAGTTGAAATATTCATGAGTAACTAGCTTGCTAATTTTGATGTTTCCTCTGCCTCTATGCGCTTACAATAAGTTTATGGAATAAATTTTAGATCCTTAATTGATATTTATCTTTGGAAATAGAGGAAGTAATAAATGGTCCCAATTTGCTAGCCACTTGTACATAGTTATACTATATACAAGCTTATGCAAGTCAAAATGTAAAAAACAAGAAGAACCAAGAAACATGAACAAAATACATACATACACTTATGCAAGATGTAGTATATAACTTTTAGGACAATATTTATTTTGGCTCTGTTTCACTAGTGGAGTAGCTTTTTCCACTGGTAAAGGTAAAATTGTTTTAGTTGTTTGGTCAAACAACTTCTCTAATTCTTAAAAACAAAAAATGACTATAATACTCTTTTTTGGCTGGCCGAGCTTTAAAATTTTTATCTTCTTTTTTATGAATTCTTCTTTATGTGGCTACCATCTGTTTGTCCTCCCCGCTTATCCCCTGGTGCCCCGACCCGTCCACCTCCGCCTCAGCTTTGCCACCTTCATCCTCATCCAGCCACCAGATGTTTCTCCTCAGTGTTCATCCCATGGTCCCCGCCCATCTCCCACCGGTGACTCCACCCCTCACACCTCAATGACTCCACCCCGCCCTTGTTACATCATTCTTCGTTGTAGTTTTGTTTGCATCCAATGACTTCAGTCACCCCCACAACTCTAGCCCCATGCCACACTTGTCATGGTGCATGTATTTGCCGCACCATGCCTATACAAAGATGGCCCTCATGACTTGATGGAAGAGCTAAGCAAAGCCATTTTTAGCTTCCCTAGATGTGAGCGCGTGTAAGATCGTGTTTTCCGAAGTTAGCACGAGGAGTAGCAACAGCTTTCAAGATGGCAACGGGCCCCGATCCCCGATGGGGATTTCATCCATTAGGGGACGAGAACGGGAAAATTTTGATCCCCGTAGGGGGACTTCATGAGAAAGAAGGATCCTCCATCAGGTGAAGCGGGGATGCAAACATTCTAGGCTTCATCCTTTAGCCTGACCCAACAAATGAAATAGGTCCAGTTTCTAACACCTAAAAAAATCATATAAAAGCAAGAGCATTTGTAACCCTAGTGATCCACCATTGCTTCTAGGCTTCTAGCTGAGTTGTCACTTCCACCGGTCCTCCTCCACTCCTCCTGTATGCCTCTAAAGTCCAAGCTCATCCTATCTCCCTCTCTCCCCTCTACCCTCTGTCTCGCACCAACGACGTTGTGGTGGCGGTGATGCTTGCGGGCTGTGGCCACATGCTCTGGTAAGCAAGCACTGCTCTAGGGTTGAACCTGACAACAGCGGAGCCACGGATGAGGTGTTCAAGGGAAGACGTGAAGGGCAACACCAAGGGGTTTATCGGGGATAGAGACCCCGCCGAGTGTGTAATCTCGGGGACAGGGATGGGGAAATCTGGTACCCAGGTGCAGGGATAGGAACAGGGACGGGGAGCGGGGTGTTTTTCTTTTCTCATGGTCAAAACGTTCAAGCAAAACCTGACGGGGATAGCCCCGTTGCCATCTTTAAACGGCTCTCCTTCACCTGTTCGGTAGACGAACACGTAGACCAACTCTAGGAGCAGTTTGATTTACATTTCCTGACGGTTGACGGAGTTAGTAATTAATTACGTAAGAGTAGTTGAAGGAGCTTCCCGGCACCATATACTTGCGAGTGATATGCAGGGGTTACAATAATTACAGTTTACAATGCTCGTCTCTTTAATTATGCGACGGGACGTGACGATGGCCCAGCGGCTCAGCTGCATGCATGGATCAATCGATCGATCGCCAATTATCAAAAAAACCAATCGATCGACAGCTAGGTAAACTACCAGCTGCGGATTATAAATTATTCACGCTCATCATATACATATATAATTATATATACACGTACGTACGCTTCTGAGTACGAGCGACGAAAGTGTGGTGCAAGTGCAGCGTACATGCCGGTACAGCGGCCATCATATCAAGATATGTATCCATCTCCTACTACTGTACACATTTGTATCCTTACGGAGATACAGTATATCAAGATCATCCTCTGACTCACTGCATAGTCTGCACCGCATCACGTACGTGCCGAATACGTACAAGACTGATTCATGCTACATAGTACGTGCGCCACACTCCTCGATCGATCGGTACATCTTCACGTGTCCATGTTCCTCATCAACGAATTAATGCATTTGTTTTCACATGCCGCATGCATGAGAGTCGTCGGTCGTGGTGCCACTGTGCACACATGCTTGAGTCCTTTGCTTTTCCTGTGCTCCAATTCTTTTTTTCCATATACTCTACTCCCCGTCCCAAAAAAAGTGTCGTTTTAGAATTTCAAACATCTTATTTGATCATCCATTTTATTCAAAATTTTTACATAAGTATTATAAATTTTGTTAAGACCTATTTATCATTAGAGATACTTTACTAATGATTTATTTATTTTATAATTTACACAAAATTTTTGAATAAGACGAACGATCAAACACGATTTCTAAAAATAAAAAACGTCACTTTTTTTAGAATGGAGGGAGTACATTATTTTCAGATGCCCATCCTAGAGTATGTAGTACCATTCCATGTAACAGCTAGTACCTTGTACCTAGGATGGAGTACGTACTACTCGTGCTTGCAGTAGCGCGCGAAAGTGGACGACAGCACGCCCATACGGCCATCCGCTCACCATTGTCTACATCCTAGCTTTCTACGTACGTGTGTACCTGTACATATAGTCATAAACCTATATCTACATTTTTTAATAATAATTTATATCCATACCCTAATAATTTTAATAATAATGAATAATAAAAGAAGCAAAAAATTTCCCATCCCTCCTATTACTGCTTTAAGTAAAAAAAAAGACCTTCACGGACGCGGCAACACTTGTGTTAGGATGAAAGATAGAAATGAGGCACAGCCAATCTGTCGTCTTGTGATGAATTACGAAAAGAATATTTGTCATCAGATCAGTAGTAGAATTAACAATCACACGTAGAACAGACACAATGATTTATGTGAAAGACCTTTTCAAGGCAAGAAGTAAAAACTATGGAACCAAACGCTCTACTCCAAGCTTCCACTATAAGTACAATGAGTGTAGAAGGAGTTTTATCTAGG
Organism: Sorghum bicolor; assembly: GCF_000003195.3. NCBI lineage: Eukaryota > Viridiplantae > Streptophyta > Magnoliopsida > Poales > Poaceae > Sorghum > Sorghum bicolor. Next base: position 2,766,329 of record NC_012877.2, read on the forward strand.
GAATCTAGAGTTAACCAGCGATAACACATTCATCAAATTACAAACTTGCCATCAGTTAGAACCACAACCTTCTAACAATAAGAGGAATGACAACAACGAAGTAAAGAACTCATATATTTTGTTCCCCTTTGGTATCAATTTATATCTCAAACTATAGCTTTATTGTGCATTAATTTTGAAATGCATATAGATCCACAAGTCCCCTAGCCACTGATCAAGTTTTAGCTCAATTGGACACCATTTCACCATCCAAAACAATCATCTACCAAAATTTCTCTCTGTCTTGAAACTTAGTAACCAGAGCTGACAAAACATACCCTTTCAAATCTGGTGCTCTAATCAACCGATCCTCAAACCAACTGAACATATCAAACTAACCTAATTGAGGAATGAGCTAACCAAGTTTGGTCCCAATCCATCTATGTTTGAGCCTACAATCACTGGCTTTAAGATGGCTGGTTAGAGCCACCAAATCTCGATAGATTTGGTTCTTCTTATTGTTCCTCCTCTTTGTCTATCACGTTGTGGTGTTCTTGTGTTTCTCAACACCCCTCTCTTAGCTCCAACAACTAAAGGAATAAAAGCTAGGGTTTTTATTTTTAGTTTCCAATTAAGATTGATCTTCACCGTTGGTTCCAACTAAAATCAACAACTCACAAGAACTAGCCTCAGAGTTATATTTTCAGCTGCTTTGCGGAGCTCAAGATCATCCTCTATATGAAGGGACAGACTAGCACTTGTGTCATAGCTTGGTCGACTGAGCTTGAGATCCAACGGTGGGGTGGTGGGGCTCTAGAGCCCCCTCCTACGGCTACTGGACCTATGGAGTCTCCATAGGAATTTTTTATCATGGATGCACTTGAGGAGAGGCTGAAGCTATCTAAAGGTTTAAAGAAATCTCCCTAGACATTTTTGCTAGATCCGTTCCTATATGTGATACAACCAGTGCATTCAATAGCCAGTAGCCACCAAATCACTAGAATTTATTTGATTTAATTAAAGTAAAGTTTGGTTCCAACTAAATTAATAAATTTAATAAAATGATTAGTTTATTATCATCTACTTTGGTAGATCCAGACAATCGCACGAGAAGTTGTAGGTGTGTACTTGTGTTACAGCACAGCAGCATATATGAGCATATTCGTTATGCCAATATTATACACAAAGAAAAAGAGTCATGGACGAGGCGGCAATTGCTGTCGGTGGATGGCTACCTTTCGGAAGCTAGCCACCGTACACACTCTTTTGGCCGGCCGGCGTCGGCGTGCTGCCAAGTGCAACCTCCCCAACGCTAAGCAGGTAGTGATATTAATGCCGCTGCCGGTGAGGCTCGTCGTCGTCGTCGTCGTCGTCGTCGTGTGACACAAACAAGTCTACCATCACCCAGAGTGGTCCCGGACACTGTAGGACACGCGTAGTGTATGTACGCAATGTCGTCGTCTGCTGCCCTGCTCAACGATGTGTTCTAACTTTATTACACGGTACCTGTACGAGGGTAGCAGCAGCTGCTCGGCTGCTGCAGGTGGATCATGCACACGCGCGCAACTCCAACACTACCCTAAACTTCACTTGGCAAATCTTGAATTTTGCAAAGTGTAAAACTCAAATGCCAAGTGAAAAAAAGAGGCTTCTGTTAGCTATTTCTTTTGACAAATTTGGACTATCTTGTGATTCCTGAAAAAATCAGAGAGACTTTTATACAAAAGTTGCAATCTATTTAAGGCATGCGTGCATGCTGAATGTGTGGGTCCCACCGCGTAGGCAGGATGCCAAGCGCTCCCAACGCTCTTAAATTTGAGCCAGTTGGCCCTCTTTTTGCCAAGCATCCTATTTTGCCAAGTGCATATAGAGTAGTGTTGGAGGAGCTTTTCCATGTTTTGCCAAAAATTAGGATTTGCCAAGTGCATATAGGGTAGTGTTGGAGTTGCTCTAAGGACGTCCAGAACAGCCATCTAAGGTCTCTTTGGTTGGACTTTTGAACCTGCTTTTGCTTTTGTAAAAGCCAAAATCCAACCAAAGGGCCCAAAAGCCACAAGTGCTTTTGCCCAAAAGCAGCTTTTCTCGTAGTACAAATCCAAAAGCACCTCACCCCCTGCTTTCACTGACTTCTGGGATCCGTTCAGTTTTTTTTTCCAAAAGCCACGAGTGACCAACCAAATGACTTTTGGGTTTCTCAAAGCCCACATCCCACAGTAGCTTTTCAAAAGCTCAAAGCTCACAGTAGCTTTTCCAAAAGTCACATCCCAATCAAACACACCCTAAGGCCTTGTTTAGATCCAAATAATAGATCTACAGGATCTACTAGCAATAGAAAGAACAGGGATTCGGGATACATAAGTAACATAGACAGTAACATAAATATGCACACTAGATCTATTACATAGGGAATAGAAACAGGTAGATCTAGAGTATAGGGATTCGACCGTCGTTGGCGGCGGGTGTAGATCCAGTGGGGTCCATGGCGAGGGCGTTGACGCGGTGACGGAGTAGATCCCGTCGTCCTTCGGGCCTCCACCGGCACTGACCGACGACGGCGGGGTAGGAGTAGAAGGGTGACGGCGCGGTGGTGCTTCCCGACGCCACTGCGCACTGTCGATCGGCGACCTAGGGTTGTGAGTAGGGTTTGGCGGCGCACGACGAACTTCGTGTTGTGTGCCAGTAGCCCCCTACTCCTATATTTATAGCGCAGCGCGTCGGGGGCCCACCAACGATAGATCGATTGGACGCCCCCGATCAGGGCGCGATCCAGGGGGAAAGGCCCCAGCCGTTGGGCTGGGCCTGAGATCAATATAACATTCTCCCTCTTGATCTCATCTGTGCTTTCTCGCTTTGTCAACTCACCCCGTCACAAATCAGTGTATTGAGCATGCTTCATCTTAGCAGTTATCACTGCTAGATTAGACAGCCACAAACACTTTTCTGTTTAGAGATGAATTCTCGCCTTGGGCCCCTTGCTATCCAGGAATCACAGGCTTTCCCTTAAACCCATGTCGGCTACATGTTCTCTGAACATACTGGGCGGTAAGCCTTTCGTAAGCGGATCCGCTAGCATCTTTTCTGTGCTTATATGTTCAAGACTTATGATGTGATCTCGGATTTTATCCTTGACAACATAATATTTTATGTCAATGTGCTTGGCGGCATTGCTTGACTTATTGTTGTGAGCATACAACACTGCTGGCTCGTTGTCACAATACAACTTTAGTGGTTTATCGATGCTGTCGACCACCTTTAAACTGGGTATAAATTTCTTAAGCCAATTCACCTGTCCTGATGCCTCATAACAAGCAATAAACTCAGCATACATTGTGGACGATGCAGTGATTATTATTTGTTTTGAGCTCTTCCATGATATGGCTCCTTGCACGAGAGTGAATATATACCCTGAGGTAGACTTTCTATCATCTTCCGCGTAATCAGAATCTGAATACCCTACTATTTGTAGGTCATCAGATCTTCTATAGGTTAACATATGAGCCCCTTCGTGCCTTGCAAGTATCTTAAGAATTTCTTTACTAGATTCCAGTGTTCCATACCAGGATTACTTTGATATCTACCAAGTAGCCCGGTCACAAAAGCCAGGTCCGGGCGTGTGCACACTTGAGCATACTGTAAGCTTCCGACAGCTGAAGCGTATGGAACGGCTTGCATGCAATCGCGCTCGAACTTGCTCTTGGGACATTGATGTTCCCCATACTTGTCACCTTTTACAATAGGAGCAGGTGAAGGTCTACACTTATGCATATTGAATTTCTTCAATATTTTCTCTATATATGCCTCTTGGGACAATCCCAATACCCCTCGACTTCTATCTCGGTGAATCTTTATGCCCAAGACAAAAGAAGCTTCACCTAAATCTTTCATATCGAAATTTGAGGACAAAAATCTCTTGGTTTCCTGTAGTAGAGTGACACCACTACTGGCTAGTAGAATGTCATCTACATACAGTACTAGGAAAATGTATTTCCCATTCTTAAACTTTGCATATACGCAATTGTCCTCAACATTCTCTTTAAACCCAAACTTTCTGATTGTCTTATCAAACTTTAAATACCACTGCCTGGATGCTTGCTTTAATCCATAAATGGATTTCTTCAGGCGACAACCCATTCTTTCTTTGCTTGTCACAACAAAACCTTTCGGTTGTGCCATGTATACTCTTTCTTCTAGATCCCCATTGAGGAAAGCTGTCTTCACATCCATTTGATGCAATTCTAGATCAAAATGTGCCACTAGGGCCATTATGATTCTAAAAGAGTCCTTGCTCAAGACGGGAGAGAATGTTTCATTATAATCTATCCCTTCTCGCTGAGTAAAACCCTTGGCTACCAGTCTTGCTTTGTACCTTTCTATGTTCCCTTTGGAGTCACGTTTCACCTTGTAGACCCATTTGGAGCCTACTGTTTTGGCTCCTTCAAGAATTTCCTCTAGGTCCCAAACTTTATTGGTACTCATAGACTTTAATTCATCTTCCATGGCTTCTTGCCACTTAGATACTTCGGTGCTCCTCATGGCTTCTTCAAATGAAGTGGGTTCATCCTCCATCTGAACTTCTTTGCATTCATAGACTATATAGTCATCTGGAATAGGAGACTTTCTCGCTCTTTGAGGTCTACCAGAAGTTTCTGGTACTGGCATTTCTTCTTGAGGTTGCTCTTGTTGGGGCTGCTGTTCTTCAACTATGGGTTCATTCGGCTCCTGAAGGACAAGTTCCGAATTAGCCATAGGCGAAAAAGCAGCAGGTGTTGTCACTACTAGTGTAGATCCAACAACAACAGGCAGCGTAAAGTAGGGTTCTTGCACCATGGGAATGGGCACGAACACCCGCTTCTCTGCAAGGGTAATTTCTCGCGCTGCCTTGCTCCCCCTGATCATCTGATCTTCTAGAAAACTAGCGTGTCTCGGTTCCACAAACTTGGTATGTCTACCAGGGCAGTAGAAACGATAACCTTTTGACTTTTCTGGATAGCCAATAAAATGACAACTTACTGTTTTGGGGTCTAGCTTTCCTATGTTTGGGTTAAATACTTTTGCTTCAGCAGGGCTCCCCCAGACACGCAAATGGTTGACTGAGGGTTTCCTGCCGGTCCACAACTCATACGGTGTTTTAAGTACTGACTTGCTTGGAACTCTGTTGAGAATATGAATGGCGGTTTTTAAGGCCTCCATCCACAAACTCAATGCAGAGTGGAATAGCTCATCATGCTGCGCACCATATCCATTAGAGTACGGTGACGCCTTTCTGCTACTCCATTCTGCTGTGGGTCCCCTGGCATTGAATACTGGGCTACTATGCCATTTTCCTGTAAGAACCTCGCAAAAGGTCCAGGAACTTGTCCATAAGGGGTATGTCGACCGTAGTACTCCCCCCCCCCCCACGGTCAGATCTTACTACTTTGATTTTTCTGTCTAGTTGGTTTTGAACCTCAGCCTTGAATATCTTAAATTTGTCTAAAGCTTCTGAGCGTTCTTTGATTGGATAGATATATCCAAAACGAGAGTAGTCATCTGTGAATGTGATGAAGGAATCAAAACCATCCACAGATGTCACTGGAAAAGGTCCACAGATGTCTGTGTGGATCAATTCTAGTACTCCTGTGCTTCGCTTAGTGCCTTTCTTTATGTTCTTTACTAACTTGCCTTTAATGCAATCGACGCATTGCTCTAACTCTGAGAGTTCTAGTGGTGGGAGGATTGATTCTTTAACTAAGCGTTCTATTCTCCCCCTCGAAATGTGGCCTAAGCGACAGTGCCATAATTTCGATGAGGAATCAATTCTCTTTCTTTTCTTGCTAGCATCTGCGGGTATTGCATTCTCAGCATTATTACATTCAGCATTCACATTCTCAGACATAGATAATAAATAAAGTTTGTCTTGTCGGAAGGCAAGACCCACACATTTATTATTTAACTGTAGCTTACAATCATTCTTGCTGAAATGGCAATCAAAACCATAGTCTGACAAACATGAAACTAAAATTAAATTTCTAGCTAAAGAGGGGACATAAAGAACATCATGCAACTCAAGTGTGAAGCCACTAGCTAAATCTAGAGATAAATTTCCTATAGCTTGAACTTCAGCAGCAACACCAGTGGCCACCTTAATCTGTCTTTCTCATCTTTGAAGGGTTCTCCCTCCACTGAATCCCTGCAAAGAGTTTGCAACATGAACAGTTGCACCTGAGTCAATCCACCATGTGGATCTAGCATAACTTAGATATAAGGATTCATCAACAAAAGTTATAATGTCCTCACCTTTCACTAGGCAATGTTTCATGAACTTAGGGTATTCATGCTTCCAATGCCCTGTCTCATTACACCATCTACAGCGATCCGGGTCCTCCTGCCTGTGCTGGTTGTCTTGCTTTGGCTGTGCTTTTGGCTGTGAAGAGCTTCCTCCCTTGTTCTCGGAGGTGGAGGCATCTAGAGCTTTCTTGTTGTAGAATGGTTTCTTGTTCTTTCCTTTCACAAAGTTCACAGAACCACCATTTGCATTCTTGAGCCTTTCTTCCTCTTGCACACACATAGCAATCACCTTCTCTAAATCCCACTCCTCTGGCTGTGTGTTGTAGTTAACAACAAATGTCTCATACTCTTTAGGAAGTGAGTTTAGAGCTAGGTGAATGATGAAACCATCAGCGAGGGGCATCTTTAGCTTCTCTAACTTGGCTGCCATGGTGCTCATGCTCAGAATGTGCTCTCTCACACTCCCCCCTGTGAACCTCATGTTAGTGAGTTTCTGGATCAGGGTGGAAGCATGAGCTTTGGTGGAACCAGTAAACTGATTCTTCACTTTCTCAAGGTATTCTTTTGCTGTCTCACATTCTGGGATGGCACCTCTTAGGCCCTCTGTGATGGTTTTCTTGATGACAATCTTGCATTTGCGGTTTGACTTTTCCCACTTGTACTTCTCAAGATCATACTTTGCTATGATGGGAGCAAAGTCTCGCTTCCGATTAGCAAAAGCTTCATCGCTCTCATTCTGAGCCCTTTCGGGCTCCTCTGGCTCAGTGGGCTTTGGCTCCTGAAGAGCCAAATCTATCTCAGCAAGTGCTAGAGCTGCATCAAGTTCCTCGCGCCACAGAACATAGTTCTGCCCCGTCAGCTTTGGGATTGCACTGATGAAGTGCATCGCATTCTGCGCTTGGTCTGAAATTAAATATGAGAAAATAGTGAGAACATCAACATTAAATCTAGGAAAAATAATTGCATATCTTAATTTAACGTTGGTCAAAATCAAGATATACAAAAATTAACTCTCTACATAAATTCTAATCACTGTTGGGCAGAATAGAATAAATACATAAAATTAGAACTTGGAATTTGTAATATTGCTATTATTAACGTTGGTCAAAAAATAACAATATCACAAAAATACTAGGCTTTAAAACTCGTGTCTCAAATTAAATATCCCGTTGGTTCAATTTAATATGAGAACGAAAAAATAACTTGCGCAGCGGAAAACATTAATTTATTTACTATTTTTAGAAGCATAACTAGCTAACTGTGCTTTCTAATTAATATACACGTTGGTGCAAATTAAATAGAATTTAAAACTGAGCAAAACAAATATTTAAATGCTTCTGAAAATTAAATAGAATATAAAAAAGGAGTTACATTGCTTAAACGGGCCGTGGCCAACCATTCGGCCCACGACCTCTTGCGGTCCAGCTCGGACGCTGGCCCAGCAGCGCACGGGTGCTTCTGAGTTTTTTTTATTCTTGGCTGGTGGCACGCGGCCCAGCTATCGGTTTTCGGCCCAGCCCAACGGCATGCGTGCACGCGGGCGCTTGGCGGGCCGCAACCTGGGCCGGTGGCGCGCATTCGGCCCAGCGCCGAAACCCGCCTGGGCTCATTCTAGCCCAGCAGCCGCTGGTCGTCCGATTTGCGGCCGTCGCGATCGGACGGTAGAGTGCGCAGGTCGGAGGCATAAAAGCCGCCGGCGCCAGGCTCTCTCTCCCAAACCCTAGTTTCTTTCTCCTTTGCTTCCTTCCTGACTCAGCAGCCGACGGCGCCGGCGCAGGAGCCAGACAGCCGCGGCAAGGGCCTCGCCGGCGCCGGTGAAGACGCCGTCGTTTCGGCCGCTCCCTTTCTCCTTTCTGTGCTTTCTTTTGCTTTTTCTCTCTCCAGTCCACTTGCGCCCAGCTGTAGAGAAGGACGCAGTGCTTTGCCGGCCGGAAAGAGTGGCGCCGCCGCGGTTCCTATCGCCGGAGCGCGCGCTTCCCGTGGTGGGTGAGCGCGCCGCCGTCGATAAGAGTCGCGATGGTGCCCTGCGCTTGGCCCCCATGCGGGATTCCTCCCTGGTTTTGACCACCCCGGCCGCTATGGTCGTGAGGCCGGGATGGGCTAGCGCCCAGGTAGGGTGTTCCTTTATTCTTTGTTGTTTGATCTATGCTTTTAGGGTTAGGAAATCCCTTTTCTCGATCTTTCGCGTTTGGATCTGGGCGCTAGGTTTAGGGTTTGGGAAAAAAAATAAATCCTCTCCTTCTACTTGCTGGGCTTGTTGGGTAAATCCCGAAAACCCCGATCTATTACTAGATCGGCTGATACCATTGATAGATCTACAGGATCTACTAGCAATAGAAAGAACAGGGATTCGGGATACATAAGTAACATAGACAGTAACGTAAATATGCACACTAGATCTATTACATAGGGAATAGAAATAGGTAGATCTAGAGTATAGGGTTTTGACCGTCGTTGGTGGCGGGTGCAGATCCAGTGGGGCCCATGGCGAGGGCGTTGACGCGGTGACGGATTAGATCCCGTCGTCCTTCGGGCCTCCATCGGCACTGACCGACGACGGCGGGGTAGGAGTAGAAGGGTGACGGCGCGGTGGTGCTTCCCGACGCCACTGCACACTGTCGATCGGCGACCTAGGGTTGTGAGTAGGGTTTGGCGGCGCACGACGAACTTCGTGTTGTGTGCCAGTAGCCCCCTACTCCTATATTTATAGCGCAGCGCGTCGGGGGCCCACCAACCATAGATCGATTGGGCGCCCCCGATCAGGGCGCGATCCAGGGGGAAAGGCCCCAGCCGTTGGGCTGGGCCTGAGATCAATCTAACACCAAAAAGTTTTTGGATTTTGAGATTATAGCATTTTTATTTTTATTTGACAAATATTGTTCAATCATAAAGTAACTAAGTTTAAAAGATTTGTCTAGCGACTTACAGACAAACTGTACAATTAGTTTTTGTTTTCATCTATATTTAATGCTCCATGCATGTGCCACCAGATTCAATGTAACGGAGAATCTTGAAAAGTTTTTGGTTTTTAGGGTGAACTAAACAAGGCCTAAATAACTAGTAGATACATAGTATTTTATTTCACATGGAGGAAAGAGAACGTGAAAACTGAGGCCTTGTTTAGTTTCAATTTTTTTTGCAAAATAGATACTGTGGCACATTCGTTTGTATTTGACAAATATTATCCGATCATGAACTAATTAGGATCAAAAGATTTGTCTCGCAAATTACAATTAGGGTTTTATAAATGCATTCCCCCCATCAACCTTTATACTCACTTTGGCTTCCCCTTTTATAGGACACTATTACTTGGGGAAACCAGTTTACACTCCTATCCTACGACACAGCGGCTATGGTACATTAATGGAATACGCTTAGCCACAAACATAATTTTAGGGTTACTTTGGGGCATTCCACCTTGGCAACCGCCTTAATTCATGGGCCTTTTCTAGTGCCCACAGAGGCCCATCTATCACCTCAAGTTCTAGGCACCGTAGGGGCCTTCTCGTCAGCCTTCACTAGAAAAGCCCCGCCTTCCGCCGCGATCTGGGCTCATGCTACTCTGGACCTTCACTGCTACACTACCACCTTCGCCTTGTGCTCCATCCAAGGAGGGTTCCGTGATGCCTTTGCCCCTCAGAGCGGGACCTTCGCCAATGTCGAGGGTGCGGGCGAAGGCTCCTGTCTTTGTTCCTGCCAATCAATGATCATGTTTCGTGCATTGTTAGTCTTTTTTCGCTGGTGTATCCCCTAGCTGCCATAGCTCATAGTTCCATGTCCCAACAATGTCTAAGAGCAATTTCACTAGGAACCCTTAAATTAGGGTTCCCACTTTTGATTCGAGGGTTATTCAACTTTTAAGTTTTTTTTGCATCTATTGTAACAACTCTCAAATCCATTTCAGTAGTCACGGAGACACAAACACATGAGATTCACTCGCCATTCTCTTCCTATGACCATAACTACCTTCGCTCCAATCAACTAAGCTATGACTGACACGGGGTGGAGCAGCAGTAACCTCATTAGGGAGGGGTTTGTGCCAAGGGCAGAGGAGCCGATGATGAGAGAGTAGCCACGTTGGGGACTGACCTTGTAAGAATAGGGAAGGACCTCACTAGGGGATGGGACAAGCACTAGGGAGAGGAGTCACGCTAGGGGATCGAGGATGGGGTAATAAGGGTCTCGTTGGGACGGGGAAGGACCTCACTAGGGGACAAGACAGGAGCTAGGGAGAGGAGCCACAACGGGGAAGGATCTCACACATAGGCGGACAAACCTCACTGTGAGAGCCACGCTACAAGGAGGGAGACCCCTTAGGAAGGGGCACGCCGCTATAGGGAGGGGAGTCACACCACTAAGGTGAGGGGCCTCATCAGGGAGAGCCGCACCAAGGGAAGGACCTCCTAGGGACGGTGGAGCATGCAAGCAACATCGGATGTGGATAGATGGACACTATCCTCTTGCATGCTAGGAGGAAAACGATAACAAGTGTCAGTTGAGGGCCTAGAGTAGGGTCCCAAGAAAATGAGGACTAGGAGGAAAATTTGAGGGGCCTATGAGTTTTTTTTTCTAGTCATCAAATTTGGTTTTGAGGGGTCAAGTAGGTGTCCTGCTAGAGAAGGCACCTCTAATAATAGTGAGAGTTAGATATCGACTCTTAGATCCATCTCATTCATATGTTTTATTTATATATTCTCTCGTGTCAAGAGAGAGAGATAATTCAAGTCTCTCATACATTTTAGTACGTGCAAAGAGCTCGGCTTTTCTCAACTTCTCTCCACGCTAGTTCCACGCTAGTTCAAAGGTTTTTGGCCTCTCTCCCCTTTGTGTGGTATCTGATACTAGCTTAGAGCAAGTCCAAGAGAAGAGCTATCCATATCATGTATTCTATATTTGGCTATTTTGGGAGAGAAAAGAGAGTCCAACAGCTATTGTATTTGGTTTGCTAAAATAGCAAGTCATCTATCCCGGAGTTCTCGTATGGTAAATATAGCTTGCATGTCCTGCTAGCCATATGATTTGCCGTATAGAAAGACCGTTGGAGATTTTTATTTTTTTACATGATTTTCTATTTTAGAGGTTGGCTAAATTTTGAATTTAGCCATCTATTTTTATCAACTCTCTTAGAGTTGCTCTTAGAGTTGTCCAATAGAGATGCCCTTAGCTAGCTCCCAATTTAGAATATACCTAGACTAGATCGATATCAGGCTTGAGAACGCATAATAGTTAGATATTTATACCTAGTAGATCGTTGGGTTTTAAACAATACCATACCTTTTTTTTGAGGGGAAAACGATACCATACGTGAAATGGCTCACATGAATATTAGGCCCGAAAACGGTTATTGGCTAAACAGAATTGGGCCTTAAATGGGCGATTAAAACAGCAATGATGCCTCCGTAGACTAGGAATCGCATAGACAAAAAGCTGTGACATGCATATGCCTCGGGTGGGCTATAAACAGGCCTGCGATGCAGGCCTATACACAGCCCAATTTTTTTTGTGAACAATACACAGCCCAATTTGTGTACGTACAAGTGCCGGTTGCTTTTTCAGTTTCTTGCCCCATGGGAAGCATTCCCCAATCGAATCATCACGTACGTACTTGACTCTGATCCATCATAACACTTGGTGTCCACTATGCACGCTCGTAGGCATTGTTTACTTCCACCCAAAATCTAAAATTTTTTCAAGATTTCGCGTCACATCGAATCTTTAGACGTATGCATGGAGTATTAAATATAAACGAAATTAAAAACTAATTGCACAGTTTGATCGAAATTTACGAGACGAATCATTTGAGCCTAGTTAGTCCATAATTAAACAATAATTATCATAAACAAACAAAAGTGCTACAGTGTACCGAAAAAATTTCGGCAAGGAACTAAACAAGGCCGTAGTATGCTGTTATATGATGGAATCTAAAGAGCCCCATTTTCTCTTTTATCTTACCCTCCAGATCGAGGCCACAAAATCCTAGGTACAGAACATCGTCTGTCAGATGCATCTGGTTGCAGCAAAGATCCACACACATTACATAGAATACGTGCACAGCACCAAATGCATGCAACGGCAACATATGCATGCAGCACAATTAGTTGTACAGTTTCCATGATTTACAAGCAAGTCCGGATTCTTTTACTTCAGTAAACCATCCTCATATTGCAATGATGGCATGATGCATATATAGAGCGGGAGTGGTTAAGGTCGATGAATAATGAATCACTGATGAAGCAGGGCAGACAAGGACACGGCAGCGGCGGCAGAGGCACACTGAGCCCACACAGATGAAATGAGCAAATATATAGTACGTCGCGTGTATATGTTACTATATCTTATTACTTGAACACATCACTCTCATGACTCATGGATGGAAAACATCATGCATACAGTACAATATATAATGGACACAAAAGCTAGTAGTATTCATTATTCAGGAAACCTGTGTGCTAAAGCAACAAGGTTAAAGGCAAGCAAACCCCCAAGGACGACGTTGAGTGCTGCTTTGCTAGCCTGCTACACACACACACACGTACGATCGAGGTACACGACGACAGCCACAGCGACGACAGAGTTGGTGTAAACTCAAGGTAGTAAACAGTAAATACTAATTAAACGGAGTGATCACTAACAGGTACGGTGCATGCATGATCTACTCCTTAATTTATGTATCTATCTCATTGCATGCATCATCCATGGAGGGAGTCATGGACGACATCTGGTAAAACAACGACGACTGCATGCTGATCGCCATCCAACGAGCATGCCTCATGCATGTCCTTATGATCGATCATCAGTTGATCCTGCACGTACATAACATGAAAGATATCAAATCATGGTTATCACACTCGATCATTAGCAGAAAATCACTCATAATCACTGTGCATTCATGCATGCATGGACGACATATTTAATCAATTGGACAGGGTGAAAAACTCAGCCTAGGAGGCGTCGTACTTGGAGCAGTCGACGTTGGGACTAATGGGCACGCCGACGGAGACGCCGCACTTGGAGGGGATGCTGGCGGCGTTACCCATGCTGACGCCGCCGCCGCCGCCGAGCCTGCTCGTCATGCTCTTGAGGCAGGCGCAGGTGGCCTGGCGGTCGGCCGTCGACGACGCGCGGCTGTTGAGCGAGCGCACCCCGGTGCAGCACGCCGGGGAGGGGAACGCCGTGGTGCCCATCGCGTACCCGAGGCACGGCGCCACCGAGGATGTCACGTCGCTGCAGCTCACCGCCGCCGATGCCGGCTCCGAGGACGCCAGCAGCAGCGCCGCCAGGACCGCCACCGTCGTCGCGACCACCAGGGCGAGGCGTGGAGCAGCCATTGCAGGACAGAAGAGCAGTGGGGGGTGGTGAGCTGTTGATGGTGTAGTGGTGTTAAGTGAAGCTGTGATGGATGGAGCAATGGTGGTGCCAGGGGTAGGGTATAAATAGGGAGCTTTTTACCTATATGTCATTATGAAAGATTGACCAAACCAGGAAGCCACTAAAAAGTGGTTTCGCACCGCTGTGCCCAACTTCATCTTCGGCTATACCTGTATGCCATTCCGTCCATTTTGAAGTCTAACGGCAGTTAAGTGGTCTGACATTTGACTTGAATGCCCCTGGGCCAATTGGTCTAGACAACAAAATCTTCTTGTCCCCAGTGCCACTGACTACCAATTCACTGACTACCAATTTCTACGGTGAGCGCCAAAAGGGCTGGACAGAACTGCAAAAGTGGCATCTTTCAGAAGTTCTAAATTCCCATATTACTTGAAAAATTCTTTCATGGTTTTTAGCATCATCCAACAGTAAATCCCGTAGATGAACAGATTGAAGAACCCGATTAAAGCCATGCCACAAGCGAAAGAAATGGAACATGTTTCACAACAATCTATGAACTATGAAAATAAGGAACATAAAAAAAAACCGCCAATGTTTATCTCAGCTACCTCTCATTCATTAGGTAACATAAACAAATACATAGGCTTCCGTTCCATTAATGGTCCTTTGTTCCAAGAACACCACGCCATACATACTACGGGCGAACGCGACGAGGACCTGGAACTGGACGAGCTTCTGTCCGAGCACCGGATGGACGAGGCGCTCCAGCTCCTGGAGCTGCGAGGCCAAGCGCTGCAGACGATGCAGGAGCAGGCCGACGACGACGACGACGGAGCGATCGCGTTCGCGTCGAGCGTGCGCGCGCTGTCCGCCACGAAGGCGAGGGTCGCCGCCCGCTTGGCCTCCCTGGCGGAGAACCCGCGGACGCCGCGGCCCGAGCTCCTAAAGGCGCTCTCGGGCCTCTGCAGGCTCGGCGACTCGGAGCAGGCGAACCACCTGCTCTTCCAGGTGCACCGCGCGAGCGTCGTCCGCGCGTGGAGGAGCTGCGCGCGTCGCGAGGCCACCACCAGAGCATCGCCGGCGCCGGCGGCAACTACATCAAGGACCTGGCGCCAGCGGACGCCGATGCTGGCGGAGCCACCGAGAGCGCCGGGCCGGCCCTGGCGACCCCGCTTCCTCCTCGTCCCCTCTCCGCCTCATGCTGCTGCTGCGGAGGCGGCGCGAGGGAGCCGGTGAGGAGCTGCGTGAAGGTCGTCGCGGCCCCGGAGGAGGAGTTGGCGCCTCCGCCTCCGCCGTCGTCGCTGTCAGAGGAGGGGAAGAGCGCTGAGGCGAGCGTGAGCGGGCCCGGGCTGGCGTCACCGGCGCCCGTAAAGAGCGACTCCGCCGCCGAGCGCGGTGGCAGCGCCAGGCGCCGGCGTTGACTTTGGTTTTGGAAGAGGCCGAGCGCGGCCTCGAACGCGGGCTGGAGGACCGCGTGAGGGGCGATGGACTGGAAGGGCAAGAAGGACATTTTCCTACCAAGGACCCACGTGCCAGACCACTTAAACGTCACAAAACAAACGGAATGGGGACGGAATGGCATACGGGTATAGTTGAAGATGAAGTTGGGCACAGCGGTGCGAAACAATTTTTTAGTGGCTTCCTGGTTTGGTCAATATTTTATAATGGCATACAGGTAAAAAGCTCATAAATAGGACCTTGGTAACTCATCACTTATTCACTTTTTTTTTTGGAATTCATCACGTAATTATTTTTTTTTGAGACTGGAACTTCACCCGTTTTTCATTAATTAAGAGGGAATTCAATCACGTATTCACTTGGAGAGTGTACGTGTGTGTGTGTGTTAGCTGGAAATCTGATGATGTGGGGCGCGCGGCCCGGCTGGGGAGCTGATGAGTGAGGCTTTTTGATATTGTATCATTTTCATTTTTATTTAACACATAGTGTTCAATCATAAAGTAATTAGATCTAAAAGATTCGTTTCACGATTTATAGATGATAATCTGTACAATTAGTTTTTGTTTTTATCTATAATTAATGCTTCGTGTATGTGCCGTAAGATTCGATATGATAAAAAAATTTGAAAAGTTTTTAGATTTTTGGGTGAATAAACAAGGCCCGAGTGAGTGCAGGTGAAGTGTTACTGCAGTGGTGGTTGAGCACGCACCAACCAGGGGGATCGTACGTTTGATGAGATGTGAGATGAGATGCGATGCGACGAGGAGATGAATGCATGCACGTGAACCTGCTTCTCGTTTGTATTCGGACTTTTGGTACGTACAAACAAAGCCTGTGCAAACGTTCATCATTGTGCTGCTTGTGCATATTGATATACACGACATATGCACGCTGCATATACCCTGTGTACTGTGGTGCCCGTGACTGCCGCCGGGCACATAACATAGGAGTAGTATGAAGTCTTCAAAGTCACGACTGAAAGTCTTTTTTTTGCTAATATGTTGTAAAAAAACATTTCTAAATAATTATTAGTAGATTCGGTAGATGATCTTAATTAATAAGTGAACAAGCTAATGGTTTTAATTTGTGCTGTGGACACAGCTACATAGTACGATGGGATGGACAGTGTTTCCCACCAGCCTTACCGAGTTTACCGTGCAACGAATACGCGCCCGTGACACACACACGCTGCATATGCATGAGCCTTGGGCTATATATACCAGTACGCGTACGTACGTACGTAAACGTACGGTCGTATATTGTACTCGCGCGCCTACATATATCATTCTCGGAATCGTAACATCCTCCCTCGCTCGGTCTGTCACGATCATGAACGTAAGACGTGTTCATCAACTTTGGAACTGGTGCACATAGTACTGCTAGGCTAGCTGAACGTACGTCCCAGCAAACACGTACGGATAGATAGATGATCCAGGACTATTAGCAATTAACTGCCTTCAATTCTTATGTCGCCGGCCGATCGTACTGCAGCGCATGCATGCAAATGCAATAGTAGTAGATAGATAGAATTGCAGTTGTTGATAGAGCTAAGCAAAAGCACGCAATTAAGTTCACCTTTAGCTTTTCTTTGCATTGAACGTGTAACATGCATGTTCACATCTTGATGATGGTAGCCTGAAAATTCTGGTGAGGTAGTTGCCACCTAGCCAAGCATTGCATGAACCAACTACTACTGTACGTCCTCTCCGTTCTACAAAGAGAAAGGAGTACATTTTTAACATTCTAAACTTGTCTATAAACCTGTTCTCTCTCTCTCTCTCTCTCTCTCTCTCTTCCACACCACCCAATCCCTTGACCTCCCTCCCTCCCACAACCACTTTTAGCGTCTTGCATTTGATGGCATAGGTTACGAGGACTCATAGCATTTTCAACATTTTGTTCTAAACTTAGGATACATTCTAACAGGAAATCAGCTCTAAGTATTTCTCTTCTTCAACAGTTACCATATATATCATCTTAAATAATATATAGGATGGACAATATATAGTCCACCATCAATATATCCATCCACCCACATAACCCCTCTCTCTCTCTCTCTCCCCCACACCACCCAATCCCTTGACCAACCTTCATCCCCACAACCGCATTAGCATATTGCATTGATTGCCTCGGTTACATTCTAAATCCTTATATAGGATACATTCTAATAAAAAAACGTCTCTTCATATTTATTTTTTCTTCAATGGCTACTGCGTGTCAAATACTCCATACAACATCTTGAATTTGTAAAGAAGAGAGGATAATTTAGGATACCACTAAATATCTGATATTGAATAAGAGGGCCACTGAAGGATGATTTTTGTAACATAAATCTTTATTTAAGCTCTAGGGAGACAAATAACAGGAACTCTTCTAGATATCCTTAGTTACCGAGAGCAGTGAGGTTATTTCTCTTTATAATTATTATATTTATTGAAATAAGCTACAAATCGTGTCTTTGCGTGGGACAGGGATAACATTAAAGATATTAAAAAGTTTTGTCATTCCATCATATATATATATATATATATATATATATATATATATATATATATATATATATATATATATATATATATCCCCACTTTCTTGGTGTGGTGGTACACAAGGGAGGATACCATGTTACCTACTAGTACTAGGTTTAATTAATTTAAATTCTGGCACGTGCTAACGGCGTTTAAGAGCATCCCCAAAGAGTCTTTTTAGAATTTACTCCATAGATTATCATTTAGAAAGTCATTTAAGTGGAACATCGTTTTCTATATATTTGCATCCTTCAACAGTTTTTACTATATCTTGCGCGCATTTAGAGACTCATTCTTGCTTTAATTTTCATCTTTGGCTAGTGAGAAATCTAGAGTAGAGGATGTCTATATTGAAGATCTAGTTAATTGAAGAGGTTTGGAGAGTTTTTTTTACCAAAATCTCTATTCCTACAAAGTATAAAAGATATAAAAATTCTTTTGGAGTTGTTCTAACCAGTTTTGTATGTGTGGGTCATCTTGAAATTAAAAAAAATACAGGCTTCGAAACTAGGGTGTCATTTGAGAGGCAGCATACAAAACAATTATAATAAAAAATCATTTATTTTCAGCCATTATTTCTTTTTACATTTTTGAGAAATATTAATTCTTGTACTGTACATTTTATGGGAATTAATTATTTTTACATTTTGTTTTGAGCAACATTAATTATTTTTACATTGAATTTGGTATAAACAGTGTCGAGTTGAGCGATGAAGGCCTCAGTTGGGCTGTTGTTGTCCATGGAGTTATTGGAGTAGTGGGCCTAGCTGGTCCTACTTTTTTTTTCCTGTGTGTGTTGCTGCTTACCCGTTACCACGTTTACTATTGGGCCTCCATTAAACTAATTCCGGAATGATCCATCAGCTTCGCGCCGTGCACACGTGTGTATACATGTACACGGCAGCGCTATTTTATATCCTACTGTTAAGTTGACCAGAAAAAAAATACTTCCCTCCGTTTGTGTTTACTTGTCACCAACTTTTTACTGTAGCAAATTTGACTATCTATTTTTTTTCTTCTAAAAAATCTTAGATACTTCAATATATATAACACTAATGAAGTATATTCAATAAAGAATCATATATGTGAAAACTTGATGTATCTAAAAATCTTTTGCAGAAAAAAACATATAGTCAAAATTGCTACAGTAAAAGTTTGGTGACAAGTAAACGCAAACGGAGGTAGTACTAAGCAGTACTCAGTTTCACGAGTACGAACGATATTGAATTTTGTTTAGGCCGTGTTTAGTTCCTACAGCGAAAAAAATCACGACACTGTAGCATTTTTGTTTGTTTGTGGTAATTATTGTCCAACTATGGACTAACTAGGCTCAAAAGATTCGACTCATAAATTTCAACAAAACTGTACAGTTAGTTTTTATTTTCCTCTATATTTAATACTCCATGCATACGTCTAAAGATGCATGCGTCTAAAGATTCGATGTGATGGGGAATCTTGAAAAATTTTGGATTTTGAGGTGGAAGTAAACAAGGCCTTAGTATAACAGTTCGGTGTAGAATAGCACTATACACTCTAAGAGTAAAATACTATTCTACACCAAACTATGTGTGAATTATGGTAAAAGATCTGTACTTCTACACCAAACTAGAGTGGCCGGCCGGGGTGCTTCTGATCGATGATGAGTGAGCTAAGTAGGGTTTATATAGGGAGAAGTGGAAGGCCTTTAATTTTTCCATATCTTTTCCTTAACTTCGGATCGAAAGAAAAGAACGCATCCTTAATATCATGCATGTCATCATCATTTCTTTAGCAACAAAACCCTTAATCTCATGCGTAACGTCGGCATATGATTAGAGAGCGTTTTATTTGTAACTTGTGATCTCCCTTTTTACCGGCCTCTGCCTTGGACTGAGGATGGAAATCTGCCATGGCGGCCAAGGTCGATTCATCTGATCAGCACGCAGTAGATATGTGAGTTGGGAGAGAGTAGTACTGTAGTGGTGGTGGGTTTCGTGTGGGATTCTGCTTATGCTGAGTGAGGTTATTAAGGCAGTGATTGCTGATTAGTGAGGCGCGCCATAAGTTAACAACGAAAACCTACTTAGGACCTTGGATCCACAGAGCTAATATTTAGTTGCTAAAGATAAAAATATTCAGATGCTAATAATTAGCTTGTTTGGATCCAAACGGGCCGGTCTAGCTAATTATATTAGACAACTACCTCACTACTTGATCAAAACTAGCTAATAATTAACTATAGCTAATATTAGCTATGAGCTATTAGCTAGCTAACTATTAGCAGCTAATGAATCCAAATAGGGATTTAATTTATCACTAAGCCCCAATTTTCTGTGAAACCTTTGGATGATTCAAGTAGTGTGAGATTAGAGGGAGCGTTTCAGAACTAAAGTTGGTGGCCATGGCTTAGGATCTGAGTGGTTTTTTTTCCTTGCCTTTTTTCTAAAATAAAAGAAAAACAGGCAGGAGTTCTGCCCTGGATTAAGGATGGATCCAGTTTCAGTTTCAGTCAGGTTACGCGAGACTGTGAGAGTTAGTCCATGGTGCATGGTAACAGCTTGATGCTAAACTCATCCACGTTTCATTTCATCTCTGCTGATCATCATCATTCATCCACTAACTAGCTAGCTACCACGATAAATAAACTGAAGAAGAATATTGCACCAACATTTTATTGCGGGTTTTCATCATGGCCTGGATGATCTGCAAATTTCAGGGCCATGCTTCTCCATTGCTTCAGATTCGACGGTGCTACAAGCCGGAGTGCAACCTCCGATCCGTCAGTCAGTGTAGGACATGCACGTCCATACATGTCCTGTCCATCAGCAAGAGAATGCCACAGGCCGCGGTAGCAAAAGCCAGTGGCTGGACGCTGCTTGTTTTGGTTGAGTTGGTGCCTGACATTTCAGACCTCCCTAGCTAGCTTAAATACATGGAAGGGTACCACGTACACCACACATGCATATAGTATAGTATATGCACGAACTAGTAGCACGTATCTTCATAGCTTTCGGAGTATGTTCTCAGGACAAACCTTTCTGTACATGGCTCCAACAAGCAGATGTTTCTTTCGCTCGTCCTCTCTTTGCGTGCAGATGTGCAGTAACAATACGCATCTATCTATTACTTTCATACAAAAATGCAGCCTACTTCACTGAATTATTGAGCACTTTTCTTTTCTTTTTTTTTTACAACGATGAACTGTGATTTTCGATCAGTATGGGAACCGTCGACGGCCAATGACTTCTGTTGCTTGACTTGTTTGTTGCACTTTCAAGTTCCAAGCGAGGCTACTCTTGATCTGATAGCAAGCAGAACAGAGGGATAAAAATGTATATGACATTGTGGTGTCTGGTGGGAGCAGAATTTGCCCTGTTTTGAGCACTTTCATTTCAGAGATAGACACAGAGTTTGCTCTACAGACTACAGAGAATAATCCAACGATAACTAAGTACACATTGAGTGCAAGAGATTGCATCACTAGAGCTAATGTATAGGGTAGCCTTTGGGCAATCTGTTGCAGCCGAATTTGTTGAGGATAATCCAAAAAGAAACACTTACCACATTGTCTTGTAAAACAGTGCTGCCAGATCAATAAAGTTTCAGGACTTCAGACAATCCTTTGGGAATAGAAACGATCTGTCATCAATCACTACCTTTTGAATCACAGATAGGAGTATGAAACAAGTATGCACTCCATAGTGGCCTACAACATAAAAGAAAGTTTGCTTTAGAACATTTTCTCAAACTCGAGTTTGCTTTTGAACATAAAAAGTATTATTCTGATCTGCAACAAAGTTGAGTAAGGAATGGAGAATTACCAACAACACGGCCAATGGAGCTACGATCCCTCAGCGATAAGACCCAGCACACAAGAGGGGCTCCTGCAGTTCAGACCGTTCATTGCTCCATGCAGTTTGTGACAACTGTATTTGGTTCTCTATTTTACATGAACTTGACTGTGCGCAGCATGCTTTGAACCGCTGCATCCAATCACCTTTGTTCTCAGATGTTCAACATCATCCCACCGTTCTGCTTCTGCATACGCATTTGATACTGTGATAACATCCCCATCATCCATTGGCATCAACTCATGCATTCTATGAACAGCTCTGTCAGCAATGTCAAAATGCCCATGCACTCTGCATGCAGCCATAACCATCTTCCACAGCACAGAGTTTGCCTTGACGGGCATATCATTGATCATTTGATAAGCCTCGTGAACTTTACCATAGCGGCAGAGCATGTTGATTATACAGCCATAGTGCTTCATGCTTGGCACAATTTTGTAGTCTTCGATCATGCTCTTGAAATACACTCTCCCCTCATTCAATAGGCCGCTGTGGCTGCAAGCAGTCAAAACACCCAAAAACGTGACATGATCAGGCTCAATATTCATAAGATCAAACAGCTTAAGGGCATCATGCGAGTGGCCATGGACTGACAACCCAACAATCATCGTGTTCCAGCATGTAACATCCTTGATTGACATGCTGTCGAAGACTTGTCTGGCGAGCTTCAAGTTACCACATTTTGCATACATATCAACCAGAGCGTTGCCAACATACCCATCAGCTTCAATTCCTTTGCTCTTAAGGTAATCATGGATTCCCCTCCCCAGCTCTAGCTCACCCACCTCCGCACAAGCCCCAAGAGCCGACACGACTGTTAGCTCCGTGGGTTCGATGTCATTCTTCCACATATCTCGGAAAACGTCTAGTGCTCGGCTATACATCCCGAGCTTTGCATATCCACTAATCAATGAGTTCCAAGATATGACATCCCTCTCAGGCATGTCTCTGAAAATTCTCGCTGCCTCGACCAAATCCCCGAGCCTCACATTTCGCATGATCTCAGAGTTCCACCATGATATGTTCCTTTCTGGAGTTGCCTGAGAGACACGCTCTGCACCCTGCAAGTCTCCAGAGACACCATGAGCCACGACAAGTGCATTCCAGGAGACGGCATTCTTCACAGGCATTTCATCGAACGCCTTCCTCGCCTCCCCCAGACGACCGAACTGGCCGTACATGGACACGAGCGCGTTCTGCACGTACCGATCCTGCCCGCATCCCAGCTTCAAGACGCGGCAATGCAGCTCGGCGCCCTTGGCAGCAAACACGGCGGCGCGAGCGCGACGGCTGAGCCTGAACGCGCGGGCACAGGATTTGAGGAGGGCCGGGAAGGCGGGGAGCGGGGTGGGGATGGAGAGGGAGGAGACGTGGTTGAAGAGTGTCAGCGAGGCGGACGGAGCCGGCGACGAGGAGAAGGCGGAGATCACGGGGCAGAAGAGGGACGGGGAGAGCACGCACGGAGGCGCGGCGAGGAGGAGGGAGAGGGATGACGGGGAGGCGGGCGGGAGGTGAGAGAGGAGACCGGCGAGGCAGGCAGGGTGGTGGAGGAGGTCGAGCTTGGCGAGCAGTGCGTGGAGTTGGTGGCCAGTGGCGGCGGCGGAGCTCCGGCGGGGGAGGCGCCGGAGGAGGCGGAGGACGGCGGCCGGAGTGTACGGGTCGGGTGGCGCCGGTGATCGCATGGGCTGGCTGTTCGCATTGCTGGTGGGCTGATGGGCCGCAGGGTCCACTACAGCTCTGCTTGTCCCGACAAGTGGGCCCAGAAGATTTTGCTAGGAGTACATTAGGTGCTGTGTGCTTCCATGCCATTTTACATGCTGCCATGCTCCCATTTCAAAAAAGACCATCAAAATGTGCATGTTTTTTTTTAAAAAAAAGTACGGATACATGATGAAAAAAATGCATGCTCATGCAAAATTTGAGATCTACCGGAATGAGGTCTAGTTGAAGAACTTAAGTTTATGTGTAGTTCTAATTTCGTTGAATTTTCTTGTAATTTCGTAGGTAGGGCCAGAAACTGAGCTGCCCATGTGTGTTGGCTGCTTTGGTTATGAGTGTATTGAGGGAAAGCGCTTAAAAGCTCTATCCCAGATGATGTTAAGCCGCCAAATTAAAAAAAATAGATATAACAGAGTTTTATTTGAGGAGGAAAAAACAGAAAACTAGCCTGAAATAGAAACATATCGCGGGACTGAATGAACATTTCGCTCTAACCCAATTGCAGGTTCATTATCTTATTTTCTCCTAGCACAAAACTTTGTTGAACCTAAAACTTTGCATGAACATGTACCTTTGCATCATGTACCCAATACATTTTTGGTTGATTTTTCATGCTCATTTTGATGATTTTTTTAAAAATAGGAGCATGGGTGCATAGGATACAAACTCCTGTCAGCATACAACGGTGAGCGGGGGCAGTAAGCTCTTGCTACTAGCAAGATAAAATGTGAAGGGTAAAGAAAAAGTAGGTAATAGCAGCATACAACAATCCAATACCAGCATAAGCACATGCAGCAACAACAAGGCATGCAACACCACCACCACCACCACCAGTATCCGGACCAGACAGTGTTGGTGGCAGCCATCCTCTAGGCCCACCACGGTGAGCGGGGGGACCACCATGGCCACACTCAATAACATTGATAGTATGTCGTCGGCTCATTCCAAGCCTACCATGACAATGGTGGTTGGCGAGGCGAGGGCAGCCCAAAGGCGACATTGGTGTGGTGAGGCCCAGTGGCGGAGCCTCTTGGAGGTGAAACTAGACAGTTGCCCCCCTGTCTCCGATGGAAAATGATGAGTAGTATGTGCAGTTCACAGGAAAAGGAGAAAAGGAATACCTACAGTCTACAATAAGAGAAGAAAAGACAGAGAGCAAGGAAAGTGATGCCTGAGAACATATGGCTCATGGGAATGTGTGCTTTGTGTGTTTAGATTCTTGCTTATTTTTAGCTGAAGTTTAATAGCTACAGTAGTCTATTTTGAAATTAGCCCCTCCTTGATTTTCATTCACCCTCCGCCGCTGGTGAGGCCATCACCGGTGGAGGTCATGTAGGTCAGAGGTGAGATCTATGGGGGTGAAGGCGAAACACGGAGAGAGATGGGTGATTTAGTGGAAAAAGAGAAGGAATATTTTCTAGCATTTTTTTCATGTGGACCCCACTTGTTGACAAGTGCACTATAAAGAATCTACAACAACTTACTAGCGGCTGGCACATGGCTCAGTAGCTCACAACTCTATAATCCACACATAGGTAAGATACATTGTCTACCCTTATATACCTATATTAATTGAAGAGAAGCTCAACTTTTAAATTAAAAAAAATCAAATGCACTATGTAAGTGTGCACGTGTGTGCAATCGTGTTATTGAGCACAAAGATATGAGTACTAGAAAACTCCATTGGTGGATGGCAATGCGACTTCTGTAACCAACTTAAAAGCACATCAGTACCGAGTTCAAATGTGATCGATGATGACAATTAGAGGTGTTGAGGGTTCTAGGATTTATGAGGTATGGACAGAGGAAGAGCAAGAGCAAAATATAGGGGTTTCATTTATTTGCCATATGGATATATATAATTATATTTATATTGTAGAGGTATATATACAGTGAAAATTCGATCATAATTATTATTTTTAAGTTTTGATTTGCCCCCCTTCCCCCATCCTCCCTCTTCTCCATGCTAAAGATAGCATCATCCTCTAGTCACCAAGTAGCTTAGGCAAAGAGAGGGGGTGGGGTTGTAACAAGGGGTGTCATTGAGAAGATCATTAGCGAGGATGTGGTAGCAGAAATATGAACAACAAGCGGCGTGGATGTTTGAGGAGTCTAAGAAAACCTAGTTGTTGGTACAGAATAGAGATATGGTGATGTGGCAGGGTAACTGAGAAAACGCAGGAATATCCAAGGTGAGAGAGGGTGGAAGGGGGCATTCAATAAGTGATGTGTTTCCCAGATTTGCTCTTATAAATTTGTACGAATTTCTCTCCTATTGTGAGCTATGTTGTAGTTATTTTTCACCCACTGTACATCTTTATTATTTGGTGTTCAGAACAAATAAAATTACTAATGGCAACATTTTTAGCAAAGATAATAATGCCAAGACATAGTTTCTGCTTGCTATGTTGATGCAATAATTTATAGGAGTCTTAATTCTTTAACATAATTGACCAGTCTTAAAATGACATATCCTATGGTTTTAAGTACCAGCCTTCCAAAACAAGTGGGAAACTAAAAAGATAGGTAAATAAATCTTTTATATATACAATTGGAAAACTAAGAAGCTAACAAATATATCATATATACATTGGCACAACTGATATATCATTTATAAACACCTATATACATGGAAAACTTATTACAACCACAAGTGTGCTCTTGTTTTTTCAAACCTCGAAGAAGCTTCAATATATTATGGTAGATATCCTTAGTTTTGATACATGTTCTGGCATTTAAATATGGTATCCTTATTTTTAATACATGTTATGACATTTAAACATGGTGCAAGTCTTTGTCATCTACCTATATTGTAAGATTACCTAATCATAATATATTAATATATTATTATACACAACAAACTTGTAAAAGAATAAAAGGTAGCAAAAGGAAATTTATATGTCTAACAATTTTATCCATATTAACAATAGCTAACCTCATGTAGTCATGTGTCTACAACTCTAGCTTCTATGATGGAATGACAAACCCCCCCCCCCCAAAAAAAGATTCTTGGGGCTAGATGCAGCAAACATGCCCTATGCACCCTCATCTTCTTGTCATACTATCATCCAAGGTTGAACTAGACTTGATTATGGGCCACACAACATGACCAATCTGTTTTGACCCGCCCAAAAGAAACCTAACCCGGTAGTGCATCAGGTCAAGTTGGGGTCATAATATTTGACTCAAGATTGGATCCAACCTAAAAACCTAAAGCAAAGTAGAAAAACCTGAGAAATAGCTTGACATGACCCTACCTGTCGTGCATCAGGTCTAGCTTGGGCCAAAAATTTTGAAAACCAACATTTTTTCAACCTGACCCGACTTTGAAGGGAAATTGGGCAAGACACAAAGTATAGCTTGTGTATCAATGATTTTATTATCTTTTCATTTAACCAATATGCTTTTCTTTAATGGCTACACAAGACATTGATTTTACCAACCGTGTTCATCAAATAACACATATCATATTCTAGACTCTCCATGTAGTTGGTGGTTGGTGGCAACAGTGCAGGGCTCTAGTTTTTAATGATGAGTGGGTGTAGAAGATGACCCAACACAAATAAAAAATAATGGGAGTTTATCAATGTGAATGAAAAAAAAGAAATTACAACTTGTTGTTTGGAAAATAACACAGAGAGGAGAGATACATTTGACATAGGATTTTTGACTCATAGTGGATCATTAACGATGAAGAGAGTTAGAAATAATCAATTCATTTTCTTTTAAATAAATTAATATTTGATGATATGGACCCTCATTCTACCCTAGGGCTTGATGGCATGCATGTGGTATTTTACAAAGAGTATTGGGACTAGGTAAAAGAGGTGATGTTATAAATATTCAAACTACATATATACAAATGTACCCAACTTGGGGAGACTTAAATAAGATCAAATCTCTCTAATTCCAAACTTAAGGGAGACCAGTACTATAAAACGATATAGGCCAATATACTTACTCAATGTGGATCACAAGTGGTTTACTAAAGTATTATTCGCAAACTCGCACTAGTAGTAGAGAAGATCAACACATACATTCAAAGGGAGTGCTCATATACATGAACTTTCATACCTTTGGGGTGCATAAATTATTCCCATTTCATGTGTTTTTCTCTATGAAAAAACACTGATTCATGTGACATTACTATGTGATTCCCATGAAATTCCTGCATTCCAAAGGGACCGAGTGAAAAATGCTATTATTTAAAGTTGGATTTTGATAAATCTTACGATAAGATAGAGTGGAAATTTATATGGGAGATCTAGAGAGTAAAAACTTTGCTAGGGAATGAATGGAGAGTTTGGATGAGACAACTTATTTAAGGAAGAAGAGTGGGTATCACCAGTGGCGTTCATGGAAATTCTTTTTAAGGGATTGAGACATGGTGATCCACTCTCTCCATTGATGTTCTACCTTGTGCGAGATGCTCTATAAACTGTTGTGGGATGCTAGGGATTGTGTACATATTATTAGAGGACTAATTCCCCATCATATAGATGGATGTATTACACTTATATCCTGCATATGATG
The DNA here is from genome assembly GCF_000003195.3 of Sorghum bicolor. NCBI lineage: Eukaryota > Viridiplantae > Streptophyta > Magnoliopsida > Poales > Poaceae > Sorghum > Sorghum bicolor. Next base: position 2,793,969 of record NC_012877.2, read on the forward strand.
CATTCATTTTTTATTGAAAATGATGGAAGGTATTGCTAACATCAAATTTCTGTAATGTTGTTTTGAGACTATATTTGGCCTAGAAATCAACTATCAAATGAATGAGGTGTTTATAGTAGGAATTAATGAACTCGAGTAGGAAAAATTATAGATGTTTTTAACCATAAAACAAGGCACTTATGAAATACCTAGGCATTCTAGTTGATGTGTATTATACGAATATGGAGAAGTTTGGGTATGTCTACCAAAAAATAGAGAAGAGAGACCAACATAGCATAGTTGTATGCTATCCTATATGGACGAAAAATAATTTTGTGCGAATCATGCCTAAGTTCAATCCCTAACTATGTGATGGGTATGTTCATTTTTATGAGTGCACAAATGGAAACTTCTAGAGAAACCTTTTTATAACATGGGCAAGGAATAAAAAAGGCATCATATAGTGAAATGACGTATTTCATACACCAAAAGAGAGATGGGTTGACTTGCTTTTACTTACACCAGAGTGATGAATAAGCGTCTTCTAGCGAAATGGACATACAAATTGGAATAGGGAGACAATAGTCCATATTGTGAGTTGCTCATAAACAAGTATTTTGGAGAAAAAGTTTCTTTAGTTCTAACGACTAACGTACAATAGAGGTGGTTCATAGTTTTGATTTGGGCTACAAGAAGCTAAAAATGAGTTTCTAAGATGATTAAATCACATAGTTCATAATGGGAAAAGACAAGATTTTGGCTAGATGTTTGGTAACTAGTAGGATTGGACTATGGTAAAAGTAATGAGGGGAGATAAGATGAAGTTAAGTTTTAGGAGGAATATTGGCACAATTGAATGCTCAGAATGGGATGAGAGCAGATCTAATAGACTCAGTTATACTTAGTGATGAGGCAAATACACTATCTTGGGCGCTTGATAAATCTAGAGAAGTGTAAGCTATGTGGACTAAGAGAAACATGCGATCATATTATTATTAAGTGTATTGTTGCACATTTTGTTTGGTGGTGTTATATAGAAGTGCTTCTGGAATACTATGCCAATGTTCACACAAAGATTTTCTAGTTGGATATCATGTATGCTCAAAATAAAAGGAAGAGAGAGATTTTGATTTACTTGCTGGAGTGTATATGTTGGAGTCTCTGGTTATTAAAAATGGTAAAGTAATAGAAATGTAGTTGTGACTTCACCTCACCATTCATTGTTCTCTCTGATTTTTATGTAGACATGGAACATTCTCCTAAAGGCACAATATCGATGATGGGTGTGTTCCATGTAGTTTTATGTAGACATGGAACATTCTCTAGCACCTTCAACAAGCGATGATCCTGCGCCTTCAGGAGAATGTTCAATGTAGTTTTAATGTAGAGGGAGTTTCCGTATGGTTGTGATAACATTTGCTTCATAAGTTTGTGTGACAAACCCTATAAGCTAGTGTCCCAACCTAAATTGCTTTCTATATAAAGTTGGGCTGATCTGTCTATGGTCTAAAAAAAATAAAGGATATGAGAACTGGAAAACCTCATCAATGGATTTCATGGGACTTTGTGAGCAAATGATTGGATAACCCATGACACCACGTAGATTCAAATATGATGGCGATGATGGAGGTGGTCAGGGTTAGGGTGCTTAAGGGGTTTTCCATGTACGGTTCTAATCGCTAATACCAAACTTTGAAGTTGCAACTAAGAAATTAACGGCGGTGGTCTAGGAAGCAATATAAATGGGTGGTGCCAATTGTCAAGAGACCATTATACAACAAATGCATGGTGATAAAAATATTTGTGGCAACCTAGTGGTGCAGGAACAAGAGGTGGCAATGGTTTGCTTGGATGTTGCCGGAGTTACTAGCTTGTTGGTGGACGAAGAGGAGATTGAGATGCGATAGGGCAGCCATGATATTACTAGAGTAGCCAAAGGCATCAGTAGTAGCATGCTATGCTTAGCTTGCATCGTTACAAAATATATATATGATGTTGTTAGTTTGGATAGCTACCTTGCAATCGTAATATATTTTTGAGTGTTCACAACTAATAAATGACTAATGGCAATAGTCTTAACAAAGTGAATAATACCGACAACATGATTTTTCGAGTGCATATTACTTATTACACATGATTTTAGGTTTCGTAAGCTAAATATTGCAGAGGATAAGCTTATTATCTTTCATACAAAGAAAAGAAACTTCAATATATCTCCTTATTAGTCATGATATAAATCCACGATGTGCATCATTTCATAAGATATAAAACGGTGTGGAAGTCTTTGCCATATACCACTATCGCAATTATGACCAATAATTATCCCATGACAATTTGTAGAAAAAGGATAGCATAAGAAAATTTAGATGGTATATTTCCTATATATATATATATTTTAAATTAAAGATGTTTTGGCTTTTCTCCTAGATACATATATTTGTTTTATTACTATGTATTTAGACACAGTGTATGTCTAAGTATATAGCAAAAGATACATATCTAGAAATATTAAAATATCTTATAGTTTAGAACAGAAGGAGCAGTAGACTTAGCCATATCTACATACTATTGCTAACCTTGTGTGTCTAGAGGCTACAACTCGGCTCTAAGATATTTTACAATAAGCTCGCATGTAATCTAGAATTTTTTAGATAGTGATTTTGAAGAGACGACGAACTCCAAAAGATTCTTTAGAGCAAAATTTACAGGACCAAACCGTTAATCTTCTGGCCACATGAACTAATCCGGCTGTGTGAAGGGGAGAAATATTGACACACCGTGTATTTTTTTTTTGAGTCACCGTGTTAGTTCTTTCGAAAATTATGATTTTTAGCGTCACAATTTTGACCATCGGCTGTAACGTCTCTCAATGGGTTAGGTAGTGGGGTACATACGACATATTTTACCAACTCTGTAAACATCGTCAAAATTAAATAACTAGTAGCATCATCATCATTACTCTGATGCGTTTCAAGGATGCCGCCAAATTTAGGCGGCGAAATGCCATTTTGAATTTCAATTTCAAATTCCCCGTGGGCGCAGCCGCGGCCTGCACACCAGGATACCCTCCCAAGCCGCCGCCGCCGCCGCCGCCTCCTCCTCATCTTCTTCCTCCTCGTGTTCGTCTTGTTCCCCTCCGGCCGCGCAGGTTGATTTGAGCGGCCGGCGTCGAACCGAATCCCATCCCAGGAGGACCATCAAAAGCCGCCGCGCGCAGACATCCATCCATCATCCCATCCCGCCCGTGGTCGCCATTGCTCGCCGCACAGGGCAGACGTGTGCACACCGCACACGCCAACTCACTCGCCAAGAACAGAAGAGGGAACAGGAAACTGACGAGCTGACGAGAGGGCGAGAGCGACAAAAAAAACTGACCCTTTCTCTCACGTTAAAATCCCCCCCGCTCCCCGTCTGCGCTCTCCACACCCCCCAGCAATCCCTACCCTAATCCCTCCCCCGCCGCCGGCGCCCAGATCGCATCTGCGCCCTCGCCGATCGCCTCCCGTAACCCCCACACAGCGCAAGCTCCTCGCGCCGTTCGTCGATCGCCGGCTGAAGCGCCCGCCGCCTGTAAGCGGTTGGCCGCCGGGAGGAAGAGAGGCTCTCCGCTCTCGTAGCGTGTTTCGGATCGGGCTCCCGCGATCGACCATGGTGGACGTCGCTGAGTGCTCGGCGGCGCCCGTGCCCGTGCCCGAGGACGAGGTCGAGCCGGCGCACCCGGACCCCTCGTCGATCCCGCCCGACGCCTGGCGGCGCTTCGAGAGCGCCGCGCTTGGTGTGGTGAACAAGATCCAGCCCACCGTCGCCTCCGAGAACTTCCGCTCCGCCGTCATCGACTACCTCAAGCGCCTCCTTGGATCCCGCGCAGGGGTTCAGGTACTCTACTTGCTCTGCTCTGGATCTACCTTCCCTGCGGCTACAGTTTTGTTTTGCAGTCCTAGTGTTCTAGTATAGCTTAGAGCTCTCGGGCTTTACGCATCAGTGTCTAGATGTTTGCTCAGTCTCTGCTGCGATATGAGCAGCCATATCTGGGTGCTTTGGGAGGAATTTAGTCACTACTGTCTCAGTGCCCTTGTTCATGTTTTAGGTCATGGAATTGAATAGTTAGGGTTAACATGCTGGCTGTGTGTTCCTGCTGTAGAGTTGGTTGTTGCCATTCTTGCCATTTCATTTTTATGTGTTTTTTGGCGCGAAACCGGTATATATAAGAGCTTGTGTTTTTAAATTCTTGTCGTTTGTTGCGTGTCAAGGTGCGTGATTATGAGTATAAATGTGTAACGGTATGGATATACTTTGTCGGTTGCGCACTTGAGTCTCTATGTGATTTGGTGAGTAGGACTACAGGACCTTTTATGGCATACAAAACCTAGATGTTTCATCAGTCTCTGCTATGCTGAAAGCTTGTCATATCCTTCAGATCACTCCAATGGCTGTTTGGGTGCTTTAGGAGGAATGAGTGCTTTAGGATGAATCAGTCATTACTGTCTCAGTGTCCCTGTTCATGTTTTAGGTCATGGAATTGAAGTTAGGGTAAACATGTTGGGTGTGTTCCTGCTGTGGAGTTGGTTGTTGCGATGCTTGCTATTTAATAATTGCTGGCATGTGATTTTTGGTGCGAAACTGGTAATATAGCGAGCTCTTGTTTTTAAACCCTTTTCATTTGTTGCTGGGGTCCTTTAGGTGTCAAGTGATTATTGGTGATGAGAGTATAAATGTGTAACGGTATGGATATACTTTGTCGGTTGTGCACTTGAGTATCCACGTGATTTGGCGGGCATGACCTTTAATGGGAGGGTGAACTATGTGTTGGCATGTGTTTTTGAGTACCGCATTAAACGCAGCAAAATTGTTGATAGTGTATTGGAGGTCTGGGCATGCCATTTATCTTAGTGTCTGTTTTAGTGACGTGTCCCTTCAAACATTGCTCATGTTATTTGGAAGGAGCAGCTTTGGCCTTTTGTTATGCCTCTGTCAAGGTGTCAGGACATCTTAAACTGATTTATTCTAGCAACCTGACTCTATCTAAGATACATTATTTGAATATATAACATGTATATCATTAATTGTACATTCTTAAGATGTGCTCTAGAAGCATCATAAATTATGGTACAAATGAATGATCTTTGTGTTTGTACATGTACAAATATTGAATATGTAACTGAGTAAAACATGGAACTTTGTGATTGAGTGGCGTTTCTGCATTTATATACTTAATTACTCATAGATAGTTGCTAGGATTGATTGTATCGTGAAAGGATTATATGTAAATAGCCATGATAGTTTTACCAAATTTATGCTACAATTGTTGTAGTGTGATGATTGTACCAAACTATGATCCTATTCCTATCTATGAGTGAATCGGTAGATAAATCTAGGAGTATATGGTGTAAGGGTTTAAAATTTTACTCATGTTTTTGACTTGGCTGTCGTTGTTAAGGTTGTTTTGGATTGCTGTTCATATGAGTGGACACATAGATCTGGCAGACATGTGTCACAATTTGAGAGGTAAATTGGCTACAAGGCTTACAGGGATAAATTCAGTTGTTTAATAATAAGCCACTAAGGCATGTTTTAGTGGATTACTTGTTTGCTTCCTCTGCATGTGCCTGAGTGAGATATCGCAATTTTACCAAGGTTTGGTGCTGTCTTAATGCTATATTAATGCCATTTCAGAGGGATTGTACTGCAAACTTAACCTTTACGTTTGTAAAACATAGGTCTTCCCATTTGGGTCTGTTCCACTGAAAACATATCTTCCTGATGGAGATATCGACTTGACTGCATTCAGCCCTGCGATTTCTGATGAGAATCTAGCAAATCAAGTCTATGCTATTCTAAGTTCAGAACAGCATAGGAAGGATTCTGAATTTGATGTCAAGGATGTCCAGTATATCCATGCTGAGGTATTTCAATTTACCATATTGCTCTGTGTTTCGAATGCATATATATGCAATTTGAGGTCAAACATTGATATATCATCTTTTGGATTTTTCACTTTACTGGAGGTGTTTGTTTCATATGACCACTTGTCTAATTAACATACTTCGAAATCCCTGCACTCGTACATATGAACATCGATTTATGTGCATTATGTAAAAAAAATGGAATTTCCCATTTCTCTATACTTGAATGCAACTCTTTGTCTTGTTTAATTATGACATCGGTGGAGCATATGAATGTGCCGCTATTTCTATAGGTGAGAATGTTATTTCATGTATTGTTATCCTATGATAAATCTTCCTTATGGGCTATGGCAGGTTAAACTGGTAAAATGTCTTGTACAGAATATTGTTGTAGATATATCTGTGAATCAAATTGGTGGACTCTCTACGCTCTGTTTTCTGGAGAAGGTAATATTTCAATGTTGTTTGGTTCTTGCTGTTGTCTTTCCTTAAACCTCAGATCTGGTACTTGTATAATCCTCCTTTCCAAATTATAAGACGCTTTAACTTTTATATTATAGACGCTTTAACTTTCCAAATTATAAACTACATATCTAGAAAAGCCAAAACATCTTATAATTTGAAATGGAGGGGACAGTTAATAACATAAAAAGCATTTTACAAGGACTACTGCCTTCTTCGGAGTTGCTTATGCCTTCATTTACAGGTCGATGAAAATTTTGGAAAAAAACACCTGCTCAAACGAAGCATAGTGCTTATTAAAGACTGGTGTTACTACGAAAGTCGCATCCTTGGTGCTCAGAATGGATTGCTATCTACGTATGCCTTGGAGGTTTTAGTTCTGTACGTTTTCCTTATCTTCCACAGGTCCTTGGGTGGTCCCTTAGCTGTAAGTTTTGGCCTGAACTTTGCTGTTGCATCTATCAGTTTTTTGTGACCTTATCAAAGTTCTTCAAGATAGAGTACTTCCCAGGGGTGAATGACTATCTGCCCTTCTGCAGGTCCTCTATAGGTTTCTCGATTTCTATAGTAAATTTGATTGGGATAGCAAGGGAATCAGCTTGTTTGGTCCTGTTTCCTTATCTTCACTACCTAATCTAGTTAGTAAGTAAATGAACTCTCAATAATGCAGTATGTTGGCTTGATGCAACGTAAATTTATTGATCATTGACATGACTTTTATTCAACAGCTGACCCTCATCTACCAGCTATTGATGATGATTTTTTTGTTCCACGGGAAAAGATTCTTAGAAAATATGCAGAAGATTTTAGTGCCCCTCCTAGAAACTCTGAGAGAGACGCACAAGTATTTTCTCGGAAGTTTCTAAATATTGTTGATCCACTGAAACAGAGTAATAATCTTGGACGCAGTGTCAACAAAGGTATTGTTCTGCCTCTTGATGTGAATTGTGGTAGTAGGGACTAATCAGGTACTATGGTGATTTCCTAAAAAGATTCAAGCTTAATTGTATTATTCCATGTGCAGGGAACTTTTACCGAATACGTAGCGCATTTGATTTTGGTGCTCGTAAGCTTGGGAAGATTCTTCAAATGCCTGTCTGTTATACTGTCAATGAAGTGAATCAGTTCTTCTCGAACACATTAAAGAGAAATCATACTGGGTTCAGACCAGACGACGGCAGTTCACCTTTATACAGCAATCCCTATGGTGATCTGTCTTATCAGTTTAATAACATCTTGAATGATCTCACTGGAGATTTCGAGATAAACTTCCGTAATCTTCAGTATGCGCAAGGGTTCCAGCAAGTTAATCCAGCAAACTCATTTTACTATGGAAGGCTTGCTCCACCACCCCTGCAATATCAGAACACGCACCCTTCAGATAGTCAGGGAAGAAAAAATCCACATGCATATGCTAGCATGAATGGAGCAATCCCTTGTCCTCCTTACCCATCTGGTTGTCTTGCGTGGAGGCCATTTATTCAACCAGATGATCCTATGGCTATGAGGGCCCGTGGAATAGGCACCTACTTTCCTGACCCAGTATGTTCCCTCCATGGACATTCTAGATATGCTTGTAGAACTTAAAGTAACATTTCTGAATAATCTGTATCTGTCACTTGCCATGTGTTCTTTTTGTTTCAAATGATGTACATGTGCGCACATATTAATGTTCTTCTAATCTGTTTATCATTTTATTAGAGTTACTATCCTTTTTCATATGCAATAATCTTGAAGATGTCTCCATTATGCTTATGAGTTTACTACATAGTAGAATTACTTTAGGTTGGTTAGGCATCAAATTTGTATTTGGACAGCTTTGTCTTGTATTCGTGATAATTTTGTCTTGTTGGATGCTGTAGAGATTGTGCAAGGATAGACCACCCGCTGGGCGTGGGGAGAGAGAAAAAAATCAGTTCACCTAAAATAATTATCATCACTATGTCAGAACAGATATGCCTGCAGTATGGGATCTGGTCAGGAATTTGGGCATGAGCTACCACAGATACATATTACTGGTGCAACTGATCATGGAATGCCGGCCATCTCCATCTCCCAACTCTCCAAGAGATCAATTGAAGGTACGAGTTCATTCTCCATCTTTCCAGGTTCGAAGGGATAATTTTCATGGCAATGGTTTCATGCTCCCGCAAGACAGTAAACTTGAGTCTGGTACTTTTGACAGTAAACTTGAGGCTGGGACCTCTGGGGCGTTGCCTTTGGAAGTTACCTCCAAGGACCATGCTAGCAGATCAGAATCTGCTTCCAGCAATCAAGTTTTTGGACCTGTGAGTATTGTTTCTATTCTCTGAAACACTACGACAGGTTCCAACCGAATGAGGTAGGTATGGCATATTATTTTCATTGCCAGCACTAACAATAATTGTATGACAGAAGTGATGTTTAATTTAGTGGACATTTCCATGCATGTTACAACAATTAGATGTTTTACTCTCCGTTAGTTTAGTGTTTCTGCAAAGTTATTTAGATGGTTGTGATGTTCACTGTTGGGCATTAAGGCCAGTCTCAATGTGATTTCATCAGAGTTTCATGGGCATTAAATATGCTGATGTGGCACTGTATTAATGAAGTGAGAGATGACAAGAGTTTCATAGGAGCAGAGAGAGTTTCATCCCCATGAAACTCTTCCGCACTGTTTCCAAAATCAGATGTGTTGCAAAGTGGGACATGAAACTCCCCATTGAGACTGGCCTAATACATGGAGTAAATTGTATCGTAACCCCCTAAAACTTTTGAGTATATCTTACTGGGGTCCTTGGTCTTGACTCTTGAGAACCACAAATGCATACCCACTAACCTTATATAATTGAGGACAGGGGAGGTTCAATCCTTTGTGATTGATAATTACTAACAATGGGAGACCATTCAAGTTGCCGTTGGTCACACTATTATTACCATGTAAATCAACAAAGAATTGATGTCCTTGGATTTCGATGTCTTTTCAAATTTGTTAATGCAGATTTTACTAACTTACCATTTTAAGCTTACTGATGTATATACGTCTAGATATGTTTGGGGCTATTAATGTGCATATTCTCAAACCTATGGGATATGGACCTACCCACACTTATTTTTGATTTACTCTAGCCACACTTGTTTTCAAGGCAGAAAACATGCTAGTTCAGCTTAAAAATGCACTCCTTTTCCCTCGTACCATCCATCTTGTAGGTTTTGTACTCAGTTTACAGAGTTTACAATGTCTGACCCCGCACTGTACAATTTTACAGGATTGCGGAATCATATCTCCTCAAGGACAACATGGACTTCCCACCATATCCAGTTGAATGTTGGTGGTGATACACTGTATGAACTGGGAGGTAACAGGCAACGCCGCACTAAACCACTAAGAGAAAAATACCAATGAATGGTGTGTGCTTACTGCAGCAATGGCATGGAGTTGCTTCGTCGAATTAGACACCATGTTGTACATCCTGCCACTTCCTTCCTGTACTCCAGTTGTCAGATTCACCAGGTCGCTGCAATCAGCCTATGCTTCTTTCATGTGCGAAAGGAGAAAAAAAGGGGGCCAACAAGAAAAGGAAGAAAGGAAGAAAGATGGGGTGCTTGGACTTGATGTGTAGATACTTTTTACTGGTCATGGCAGGGAAGAGATATGTTGGAGCGCTTGTTGGTTGTGTTGTTTTGAGCTAGGGATGAGGGGAGCTGGAGCTTGCTATGCCCATGTGTAAAATGTAATGAGAATAGTGTTGTAACCTCTGCTTGCATTTGGATGGAGGTCTTGTGTTGAAAAGCCCTGCTGTTTGAAGTAACTTTAGGTGTTTTAAAAATGGCTAGGTAGACAGAATATATTGGATTAATAGTGAAAATTGAAGTATTTAGTCTTTGCCATAAGAAAAATGGCTAGGTGGAGAGAATGTTCACATTCCAGTAATCTATGGAATCTGTTTCAATTTTATGCTAGGTAATGGTGTCTTAAGTGAGAAAAAATTGTTGCTCAAATCATCTAAACGCATATATGTGATAACTATATGTATCAGAAGATAGAGAAGTAGTATGCTAGCTAATCTATAAAATTGTTGTTCCCTAGCAGAAAAGAAAGAAAAAAAAGGTTTTCTTCACAAACACAAACAAGGATTCTGTTTGTCTTGTGAACCTAACAATATGTAAGGCAAAGTCCGTACTTCAGTGCACTGCACTGCAAGATTACAGGTCTGTGCTGCTGAGTTGTTTTATCTTTGTTTCCACTCGGTGAAATGCGTGTATTAGGGAAGGTCTATGTCCTTTCGATCAGTCTTGACCTGGTTTGCTTAGCAGCAAAACAGACATACAATCCACAGTAGTTTAGGGCAATATTTTCATTTCATGTCATTTTCAAGACCCCAATAATTATGTTTATTCATTCTCTATATGAGATATCACATTATAGCAAACAATAATTATTTCTACTCAGATTGAAGCCATGCTAACCCGTGGTATGTATGTACTTCAATTATGCTCACTTCTGTAATTTTGATGTGGGACTGAGTCATGTTCAATGGTTCATTTGGTTTACATACCGCAGTGGAAGAAAAATAATCAACCAGACCAATATACATTGTTGGCGTAAATAGTAGTTTGTAAGAGGGCTTATATGTAATATTGAGAAGAAAAGGATAAACAGACTCTAGTCTAGGAGTGAGCCAGCCAGAAAACTTCCCTCAAATTTCAATATGCTATCCAGAGCTAGGGTTAGGTTTACCTCAGGTGGTGGCACGGGCGAGTTGCTGTGACGGTGCGCCGGCAGGGGCTGCGCGGCCAGGCGAAGTGGAGGTGTGGTCGCGCGGGCCTGGCTCGGTGTGTGCAGGCGTGAACAGGAGCGATGCGCGGGCATAAGGACGTGCGTGCGGACCAGGTGGCACGTGTGTACGGGCGCGAGCTGCAAGTGCAGGCTGGGGCGCGAGGCTTGTGCTCGGCTGCTCGTGCAGGTGTGGGCGGCAGGCTTGTGCTCAGGCTATGCGTGGCTGTGGTCAAGAGCAGAGAAAGAGGAGGCTAACAGGCTCCTGGTGTCTGCTTTGTTTAGATAATGAATAGTTCATATCCGGCTTCATCTACAAAGGTAGACTCTGCTGGAGAGGAAGAAGGCGTTGCTCTGCTGCAGCTTAAGATGAGGGAGAAGGAGCTTGCGAGAGAACTAGGCTTGCGGGAGAACTGCTGCTGTGTTGGTGTGCTGCTGCTCAAGAGAACTGCTGCTGCGTTGGTGCGCTGCTGCTCAAGATAGAGAGAGAAGGGGCTTGCACTGAGAAGAGGAAGGAGATGCTGGTGCTCTGTACTATTGTGTGAGGAAGAAGGTGTCACTGCTTGTTCAGATAATGGATCCTGAAGGGGAAGCAAGGAAGAAAGCAGAAGGAGAAGCGAATATGGCATCAGACAACGATAGTAGTGGTGGAGGTGATCCTCTAATTACCAAGAGTGAGATGAAGAGTGAGATGAGGTTTATGATTTTGGAGCTCCTGGAGATGGGCATGATTGGTTCCAAGCCACACGAGTTGAAGTTGGAACTGATGCCAAATGATGTGAAGCTAGAGGAAAGTAAAAATTATTTGAGTTGAGCTAGAAGAGTAAAGGTGCTTCTAGGAGCAAAAAGGGCAGAGCACTATCTAGCGGAGGATTGTGTTGAGCCGGCTAACAAGCTTAGCCCCGAGTGGAAAGTTCAGTGTACGACTAACTCTACCATAGTGGCGCGGTTATTGGCATTTATGTCACCATCTGTTAGTAAAATGGTGGAAGCTATGCCTACTGCAACACAGATATGGAAAACCCTGAGTAACATGTATTCCAGGCGAGGGAATGTGATGGTGATTATGGAGATTCAAAACAAGGTTGATGTAGTGAAATAAGCGGGACGGTCAGTGGAGCAATATGATAGTGAGTTGCAGTACTTGTGGGAAGAGCTAGACCACTATGCTCCAATTCATATGAGGGATCCATAGGATACCTAGGATGTCCAGAAGTGGGTAGAGGACAGGAGGGTGACTCATTTCTTAAGAAACTTGGATCTTGAGTTTGAGAGCAGGAGGGTTGCCTTTTGTCACTAGGATAGTCTTCCTACTATGGAGGAAGCTGTGTTAGCCATGGTTATTAAGGAGAGCAGACTACGCATGATGAGTGGTAATAACCCTGTAAAGTCAGCCTACACCTTAGTGGCAGAGAGAAAGTGCTACAATTGTGGAGAGGAGGGACACTTGAGTTATAATTGTCCCCTTCCAAAAAGCTATGGTGGTAGAAGTAGAACTCGTGGAGGTCATGGTGATCAAGGAGGTCATGGTGGTCGTGGTGGAGGATGTGTAGAAGTATGTGGCAGAGGCCATGGTGGTCCTCAGGCCAATGTTGCTACCTCGGAGAGTGGTTCTCATGTCACTATTGCTACCATAGGGGGATATTCCATCTGTCACATTGACCGAGGAGCAAGTCAAGCAGTGAGAACAATGGCAGAAGATGAAAGGACCAGAGAGTTCTAAAACCACTTCAGATGGTCCTGTGATTGCCAGAGGTGATTGTTGGGAGAACCCACCATGTTTAGCGAAGAATAGGGAAATAGTTGCAAAAGAGCCAATGGTGTACCGAAGGAGGCGGTTTAGAAGTCAGGGGGAGCAAGTTGGTACATCACAGCCACAATAGTCTGTTTCATCAGTCTCAAACCTCTCCTCAAACCTCTCTCCATTGAGCTCCTCGACCCAATCTGGGCCAAGTGGTAATGCCTCTTCTACTCCTGAGCATGTAGAGTTACCTCTTGCATATCGTAGAGATACTAGATCTAATTTTGGAAACCTCCTGCTCGCTATGGATTTGAGCATCCTAGTACAGATCATGACATTGCTAAGTTTCTCTCATACTCCCATCTCTCACCTGCATATAGAGTATTTGTTGCATCATTACAAACAGTGCCTATTCCAAGGGACTGGAAGTGTGCAAAGTAGGACCCTAAGTGGAACACAGCAATAGCAGAAGAGATGAATGCTCTTCAAAAGAATAATACATAGGAATTGGTCCCACTCCCAAAGGGGAAGAGAGCGGTGGGCTGTAAGTGGGTCTTCACTGTGAAGCAAAACCCAAAAGGAGAGGTGGATAGGTACAAGGCAATATTGGTTGCAAAAAGATATAGTCAAACGTATGGCATTGACTATGATGAGACCTTTGCTCCTGTGGCAAAGATGGGTACAGTTAGGACCTTGATCTCTTGCGCAGTTAACTTTGGTTGGCCACTTCATCAAATGGATGTAAAGAATGCATTCCTTCATGGTGACCTACAAGAGGAGGTCTATATGGAAATCCCACCAGGGATTGCAAATAGTCAAACTATGGGGAAGGTGTGTAGGCTTAGAAAGTCATTGTATGGATTAAAGCAGTCACCTCGGGCATGGTTTGACAGGTTTAGAAGGGCAGTTTGTGGTATGAAATACACTCAATGCAATGGTGACCATACGGTCTTCTATAAGCATAGAGGGGCGTTTATCACAATTATGGCAGTATATGTGGATGACATAGTGATTACTGGAGATGATGCAGAGGAGATTAAGTGTCTGAAAGAAAATCTTGGAAGGGCCTTTGAGGTGAAGAATTTAGGACCACATCGGTATTTCCTCGGAGTTGAGATCGCTAGGTCACCTAAAGGGATTGTTCTCTCTCAAAGGAAATATGTCCTTGATTTGTTGGCATAAACTGGAATGCTTGGATGTAGACCGTGCAATACTTCCATTAATAAAAATCATCAAATTAGCGCCCAGGCTGGAGATTCTGTCAACAGAGAAACATATCAAAGGTTGGTTGGGAGATTGATATACTTGTGTCATACAAGACCTAATATTTCTTATGCTGTGAGTGTGGTAAACAAGTATATGCATGACCCAAGAACAGAACATATGGAAATAGTCTACAGAATATGAACATGCACTTAGATCTGGAGGGATATTGTGATGTAGATTGGGTAAGTAGCACAGATGATAGAAGGTCTACTTCTAGTTATTGTGTGTTTGTGGGGGTAATCTTGTCTCATGGTGTAGCAAGAAGCAAGCGGTTGTGGCTCGATCTACAACAGAGGCCGAACATAGGGCAATGGCATGAGTTTGTGTGAGATGTTGTGGTTAAAAGGTTTGTTGAAAGAGCTACGAGTGTTGAGAAATGAGATCATGATACTTCACTGTGACAATGTAGCTGCAATCAATATTGCAAATAATCTTGTCCAGTTTGATCACACTAAACATGTTGAGATTGATAGATTCTTCATTAAGGAGAAGCTGGATAGTGGGATTCTAAAGTTGGGTTATGTAAAATCATGTAGTCAATTAGTGGATTGTTTCACAAAAGGTTTAGGACCTAATGAGAGTGAGTTGACTTGTAATAAGATGGGCATGTTAGATATCTTTAGCCCATCTTAAGGGGGAGTGTTGGTGTAAATAGTAGTTTGTAAGAGGGCTTATATGTAATATTGAGAAGAAAAGGATAAAGAGACTCTGGTCTAGGAGTGAGCCAGCCAGAAAACTTTCCCCAAATTTCAATATACATGTTTCCTCCTATATCACCTTTTCGATAGTATGGACAGTAAAAAAAACTTGCTTCATTTGAAATAAAAGAGTCAGATGTCAAATATTGCCAAATTCAATTTCTTAAAAGGTAATTCTTTATAGAAGCACCGGGCTCACAAGTCCCAAATGAAACATACGTGGACCCTTTGTGGCATTATGTATGTTATGTAGGCCAATTTGTAGTGCTTCTTTCTTTAAGGTGTCATTTTTCTCTTTGTTCCCATGATTATGCAATTTTTTCAGAAATAACATGAAACAATGTAACTTGGGGTAACTTATATAAAGAAGACATATAAGTGACACAAAATTCTAGTAGGAATGTGCATGCTTTTAGTAGTGGTGAAATATCTAAATTGACTCCATTCATGTCAAGATGATATGGGGCATTCTTGCATATTTATTGCTCCTTGTTAGGCAATATTGCATGAAGGATTCAGACGATAGAAATGCCATGGGAATTCAAAGTTAAGTGCGCAACGACAATGATTTTACGTGGAAAAAACTCCTCAACATGAGGAGTAAAAAACCACGGGACCAACATAGGCCTATTTCCATATCTTGCATTGTTAGTAATGGTAGGTACATCCGCACATATGTACAATGGAATTCTTTTGTGATCACACTTGGAAAATGGAAAGCATACTTGCATGACGACCATATAGCATAAAAGACGTCCGCAGGAGAATTAAATACCAAAACCATATAATCCTTCTGTTTTCAGACCCAATGAACACTGTCATCAGTCATCACCAAGTCGCACTGCCCTGAAGGCCTGAACCTGCCAACTGAGAAAATTCCTTGAACCACCGCAGTAACTGGAAACTTATATCACTCTCATTTGACTGCAGCTGCCAGACTGATCTGATGAATCTCTTCTCACTTGCCATTTTTCTTTGGTTGATTTATTTTGTGGCTGCTGATTGAACAGTTATGCCAAGCTCTTTTTGCTCCCCTAAGCCTGAGATTGGAAAGTAGCCAAACACTGATGCCTCAATGAGAAATGCAGGTGTGAATTATGTCTTGAAAGCTACTAGAGCATTAAATAAAGAAAGCTGTTTCTGCAGAAGAGACCAAAGTAAATGATAAATATTCCGTTGGGTAAAAAGAAGCAAACAAAGATAGAAATGACAGTAATATATAGTTATCAGAACTCATAGCGGAAAAAGGAAAAGTAAAACTGTATTTACTAATTTTCTGGAATGAAATGCTGGATAAGTTAAGCAGTTGCTAAAGCTATGTATTTATTCTGAATTCATAGGAAAATCTTACTATTATGAACATTGTTGAAACATTGAGCATGTTCTTGTACAACAAAAAGCTTAAGCTATAGTTTATTTTCTGTCTCGATCCAGTAAGCTTGCAGGATCAAAAAATCAACTCACAAATATAGTCATGTCGCACATCAAATTCCAACTGAAGAGAAAAGCACTTTTATGGTGATTCGGAGCATATATCCTTACATTAATCTAAGTGGAAGGACCGAAGCCACAAGTTGGAAAAGCAATCATTTATAGATGCATAAATGTGAGGACATTTAACTGCACGAGAAGTAGATTATTTAATTTGTCGTACTTACCGACTTTTCTTCCAGAAGAGGAGGACACCAGCCACAGCCATGATGTAGTTTGCAAATGTGCAAGTACGTAGATGCAGAATGATATGGACAAGTAAAATGGGAATTACCATAAATTCCTTATCTTGTGCCATTCCCGTATTTTGTATAACGTATTATCTTCTAAGAATTGTAGCTTGATCCCAGGATGATCACGGGTGTAATTTTTGCACGCCGTGTTTAGCTCCTCAATACATCTTTTATGGAAACAGTCCTCTCTGGAAATGAACTCCTGGAGTGAACTAGGCAGACCATTCTCAGGCAGCGACCTGAGAGAACTACAACAAGAGATTTCCAAAGTCTTGAGGTTGCCGAGTTTATGCAGACCAGCAGGGAGGCACAGCAGACTGGGAAAATAATCCAATTTGAGGTACTGGAGAGAGGTGAGGAGCACAAGGACATCCTCTTGCTGCTCGGTGAAGCTCTTGACCCCTTCGCTTCCAGAAAGGATTAGCCTGCTGAGGGAGGATGAGAGGATGCTGCAGGTGGGCACAGCAAGGGCTCCAGTTAAGTCATCTGTCACTAAGTGACTCAGGATTGGGGAATGTTGAATGAAGAGGCTCACAAGAGGGTATCCTGACACGAGAGGAGAGCATTCGGTAATTTGCAACTTTTCCAGTGAAGACAACAAATGACCATGGTCCCCTGGAACCCAGCTCTCCAGTCCTGTCAAGCCAATTAGTGTTAGGCTTTTTAGTGTCTTGGCAAAATATCCTGGACCAAGTTCCTTTAAGCTGCGCATATAACACAGTTCGATGTCACGAAGCCTCTCCAAGTGCACCAATGATGGAAACAGTTCCCAATTGACGCCTTTTAGATAAAGAAGCTGTAGAGCTTTGGGAGAGTGCTGCTTACTACCCAACCATGTTGGACCAGAGTGACTTCCATGGCCAACAATGCGCAAGCTTTGAAGATTTCTTGGAGTTCGAAGCCCTTCAAGAACTAGTCCTTCTCCATCGCACAGGAATCCTGGCACGCTCCTACTCCAGACCAGTTCTAACTTTTGCAACCATTGTTTTTCTATCAGTTTTGCTTCAGCTGCTTCTTCTTTTGTGTTTATTCTCTCAAGGGCATAAATTCCAAGCTCTCTTAGCTTATTTAATTTTCCTAGTTCCTTTAGTTCAAACCCAGTGCTTTCATTTCTGACTTCAAATTTGTTTAATTCTTGCAATAAGTGTAGCTTTCCCACATTACAAATGTCAGGGTGAAAATCATGGTGCCAGACATCAAAATGGCTTAGTTTTGTGAGGTTGCTCACGTCTCTGGGTAAATGAGATTTAAACCCATTCCATTCTTGCAGATCAAGAATCCTCAAATGATAAAACCTAGAAAGCATGCTTGGTAGATGAATCTCAAGTTGAGGTTCCAACCCAAGCCATAGGTCACGTTTACACCCAAGCCTTAAGTAACGTAGATGGCATAGTGTTGGAAACTCCATGCGAGACTGCATATTTTCCAAGTTCACAACACGAAGACTGCTTGCTTTTTTAATCAAATATCCCAAAAAATCAGTGAAGTTTTCATCCAATTTCCCAAACACCATCAAAGTTTGTAAGTTATCAATCTTCAATCTTCTCCCAAATACTAGTTCTCTTAGCCCACTTATAAAATCGGCAATTTTTCCATCATCTACAGAATCTAAGATGATAGATAAGTGACGTACAGATGGCCAAATTTCTGCTGGTGGGACCACATTAGAGGAATTTAAGCTAAGACATTCACGTGATGCAACCTTGAGTCCTAAATCATGTAGGAGGTCATGGATACTATACTCAGTATCTGTACTGCTTATAGTATCTTTTTTGATAAATCCATGGTTAATCAAATCATCCAAATAGGTCTGCCCGATTTCTTCGAGGCTTCTATTTTGAGGACCAGGCTGTAGAATACCTAGACCTGTCCACCAGTGAATGAGCTGTTGGCTAGTAAACCTGTAGTCTTCCGGAAACAAGGCACAGTAGGAAAAACAATGCTGCAGGTGAAAAGGAAGAAAATCATAGCTGAGCTTCAATGCAGGCATAATGTCAGTATCACCAGTTTGTAGTTCCCATTCTTTACTATCTAGGACTCTTTTCCAGTGATTTTGATCCAGGTTATTCCTCAGTAGTCTACCTACAGTTTTTGCTGCTAGAGGGGAGCCTTTAAGTTTTTTCATTATCTCTTCTCCAATGTCGTCTAATTCTTTGTGATCATCTTTTGACTTATTATCATCACCGAATACACATGACTGGAAAAACTCACGAAATGCCACTTGATCCAAACCTTCCAACTCTATTGTGCTATCAGTTGTTTTTACTTTAACAATTTGCGCTACTGATGGAGACCGAGTTGTGACCAGTATCATGTTACCCTTCGTTTGCCCTTTTCTAAATGGTGCCAGCAGCCTGTCCCATCCATCATTATTAACAGTATCCCACATATCATCAAGGACAAGCAAAAATCTTTTAGATGTCAATATTTGTTCAATCTGTTTCTCTGGTGTTCCCGTTAACCCCTTACTGAGTTCATGTAAAGACTTAGATTCCAAAATATCCTTCAACAATCTGGGCACACTAAAATCAGTTGATACACATGCCCATATCCTCACGTCAAAGTATGTTTCAGCTTCTTTATTATAAATATGTTGTGCAAGGGTTGTTTTCCCCATACCCCCTAGACCAACAATTGGGAGAACAGTAAGGTCATAGTGAGAGGACCAGTCTCCGGTGATGATGTCCATAATTTTGGCTTTCTCGACATGCCGCCCACAGAAAATAGTAGGTTCTGAAGTATCTGAGGTGCTTTTGAGTCTGGTCTTAACATCACTTTTGGGGAGAATGGGTATATCATTGCCCTCTTCCTTCAAGTTAGCAGCACGTAGTTCTGCAGCAATGACATGGACTATGCTACGGTTGGAATGCAGCAACTCTAGGTTAAGAATGACAGAAACCTTAATCGAGTCTCAACTAACTTTTAGCAGCCTGCACGAGTCCATAAGTAGAGAAAATTGCACACACCCACACCCACACAGATGGAATTGCTAAGTGGAAGGAAGAATTTAGAAAAGAACAGCAAGAAATGAGGAAGAGAACAGAGATAGCATTCAGAGCATACTCAAGTTTATGATTATGTTCTTCGTTAGTTGCCGCCTAAAGATGGTTCTCAACTTATATGCCGTTATACAGAACCGAGGCCCAAATCCAGGCACGCAGGCGCGCTAAACAAGCCCATCAAGTGAACTCCTGACATTCTCCACTAAATGAGCCGGTAGCTTCCAAGGCGAGAAGCAGGTGCCACGTCACTCCAAAATCCCCTGTCCATTAGATCTTCAATCGTACGGCTGCGATCGTCTGGAGCGGCTTCGGCCAGAAGCAACTTCTTCTAATTCTTATTATCTTCTATAGCTTCTTTAGCTTCTTATTAGAATCCAGGCAAACAAATATATACACAACCGCTGCTTCTACTTTGAGTCGCTTCTCCTTCCCGATGCTTCTTCAGCTCTCCTTGCGACCCCTGACGCTTTTCCTGTCGTTGCTCCTCTCCCTCCGTGCTCTCCCCCTCTCGCTCGCTCCCTCTCTCCCAACGCGCCCAGGGCGACAGCAACCAGCGCGCGAGCGGGGCGATGCAGCTACGTAGGGATGAAAACGGTACGGATATTTTCCGACCGTATTCGAGACGTTCAGATCTGTCCGTATCCGAATCCGAATATTCAACATCCGATACCGTATACGTATCCGAATACTTAAATCGTATATTTATGATGTCGACATCCAATTATATGTTATCCGACATGATTGACATTATCCGTATTCGAATCCGAATCCGACCAGAAATATGAAAACAAATATGATATGAGTGATATCCGTCCGTATCCGATCCGTTTTCATCCCTACAGCTACGGCCACCCTCGTTCTCCCCAGGCATGCTGGCTGGGCAAGCGCCGCCATTATATTAGACACTGGGATACTCAGCTCCTTCCCTTGTTGGACACGCAACAACACTCCTCCGCCACACCCTCCTCTTCTCCCTTCTACAACTGACATTCTCCCCTCCTTGAAAGCTAACTTGTCCCCCAAGATATGGACTTGTTGGGAAGCACCTCCACAAATCATGCATTCATCTCTTTTCCAAGTGTACAATGGTGAAATAGCCAAAGCCCCTTTGCAAATGACTCTTTTGTCCAAAAACTGAACAATGTATAGAACACACCCACAATTTCATTGAAATCCTAATTAATTTGTACTGCTTTTATCTCTTAGGGCATGTCTGGAACATTTCATTTTCCAAGAAAAAAAAGAAAATATGTTAGGGCATGTACAACCTAGAATTAGAAAATGGTCACTTTAGAAGAATGCAACTAACTCAGGCTTAGCAAAACAGGAGAATGCAGTGATTTCCCCATGTTAATTCCTTGGTCCTCTTCATTTTTTCCCGTGTGTTTCTTTAATACAAATGTATTTAAACTGTAAATAGGAACACAACAAAATCATGACTACCGGGTAGCTGGAAGTAAGAAGCAGAGCATGTACAGACTGCAGAGGCATACCCGACCAAGACCCGAGTGCCTAGCGTGCGGCGGCACTGCCTTCACCACTGTTAGAAGTTTAACATGAAGTCTTTATTTAACACGCGTTGTTACATACATACTCCCTCTATCCTAAAATAGAGTGTATTATGACTTCTAAAATTTATATTGAAATACAATGCGTTCTATATAATGACTATGTTTCGATTAACTACAGAAGGCTCTAGTTGTTACAAAAATGCAACAATTCAGTCACCAACGAAAGCCTTTGGTACCGCATCACAAGCATCTTTAGCTGGAGGCATCAAAACTCTATCCCCACCACCAGTAAAGGGCACAGCAGAAGCTGAAATGGAGGCTGAAGCAGGGACCCATTAAGCAGAAACCTCTGCAGCAACGGGCAACTTCAGCTTCCTGGGAACAACCCTTCTAGTCCCACCCCCTTCCTCTTCCTAGCCTCTGCCGCTGCTGCGATGTTCTTTGCGGCAGCATCTTTCTTCTTCTCCAACGTTGCCAGCACATCAATAGGGATTTTGTATTCATCATGATGAATACCATACTCTTGCAAAACACGGTTGAGCCAGGGCATCTTTCTTCTGTGCAAGATACTCCTTGTCGATCATCTTGCCGATAATCCGTCGAGCGCAGGTCTCAACATCTTTAAGAAAGGCCTCCTTGGCTTGGGCACCTTTGATGACCTTGTCAAATCAAGGAAAAGGAAGCCCTCTTGTGAGGGCTGAAGACCGAAACCTGGACCATCTCGAGGAGAAATGCTTTGTTTCTCCTTCCAAGAGGCCAAAGGTTAGAAGCAACCATCTCCTCCACTAGATCCTGACCTCTTGAGTAGCGATCAGCCAGAACGAAGGCAGGCCTCTCTCAGGTGTGACAACTGCAGGTGGGTCAACCTTTGTTAGAGGCCTCATCTCCAACATTTTGGACGCATAAGGCCAAAGAGTCACCATCATGCCATCTTCAAGTCTGCGGGTCAAGTTGGGAGTCTTTGCATAAAACCAAAGCTTCATCAACTCTCGATCCCATTTGTTCTTCTAGTAGTAGGAAATCTCAAGACGAGCACCCGTTTGAAGCCTCGTTGGAATAAATGTGCAACTGCTATACCAAGCAATCTTGTCAACTTTGCCAGCCGTCACCTTCTCAGTTGCTTCTATAACTCATAGTAGGTGTAGAAGGTATCAATATGAGGAACAACACCATACGACCCACATGCCCAACAAAACTTGCTAAGGGTCAAGATGATGTTGGGAGTGAGATGATGTAGTTGAAGCCTGAAGGTCTCCAACACTTGGCAAAGGAAACCGTACGGAGGTAAGCGAAGGCCGTAGGTAAAGAAGTCATGGAAAACAACCACATAGCCCTCCTCTAGATCTGTAAAAGTTTGCCCAGCGGGGGAAATCTTTTCTCGCCCCTCCTTAAAGAAACCTGCTTCAACCATCTCAGCAATGTCCTCTGTCGTAACCAGAGATTCACCAAAATCCCAAGTTGGGTCAGCCATCACCTTAAACTTGTCTGCACAGATAAGATCACTAATGGAGGCTTCAACTTTGGCCAGATCCTCTTCCAGCTTTTGAGCCATGATGAGATCAACCATACACTGTTCAAAGTACGAAGGTCAGCCACTAGCCTTAGCACAAAGTAAGTGGTGGTAGGTGGCTGACAAAGGCAGCAAAGCCAGGGTGCAAAAAGGAAGGAGAAGCCACCACAAAATCTAGAAGAAAGCAAGAAGCAAGCAAACACATAGAATGTCTAACGCATGAAAGGAAAGGCTAGACGGCGATAGAGGTATGGTATGGTATGGTATGGTATGGTAAGGCAACCCTTCGCCACCCCCTTTATATGGGAAGCACGATGGCGGTTCAGCTCCCACGTCATAATAGTCGACTAACAAGACAAGACCTTCCACCTACCTGATGCCAAACGATCACTTCACAAACAGTACAAAAGCCAATGGTCTAATCCCACACAACAGGGGGAGAAGTGGAACCTTCAGCTAGAAGTAGTGGAGGCAACAAGCAAATGGAGCTCAGTGAGAGGAGAAACAAAGCTCAAGCATTACAACCATTTGCACGCCACCACACGCCTCTAGAGTAGAGTTTTTGAGTTCATGGTCCGTAAGATCGGACCTTGGCCTCAAAAGGGGGAAATTATTGGGACATAAGCCCCTACACGAGTGGAGGCCACAATGGCGTCCAGACACCAGCACAAAAAACCCTACCCTCCGGCTATATCGATGGCTCATTTGCGTGTGAAAGGTGAAGGTCCTACTAGGTGGATTGCTAGTATGTTTTAGCTAATGGATAGTACCAAAGGTTCTAGGGACTTTGTGAAGGGTTTAATATGTGCGAGCCATTAAGAGCCTTCGGACCAGAGAAGGACCAAGGCCTAGACTATGAGTTAAAATTAACATCACTAACCTAAAGTGAATCATGTGTGAAGTGCAGGTGAGGACAAGTGAAGGTGGCAATGGTATCGCCTGACACCTTAACCATGAGGCCAGACTAGAGGCTCTGTGTGCTTACCGATTTGGAGGCCGGAAGCACAGGTGCTGGATGGGCCGACTCGATGTGGAGGCCTCGTCGCAGGCTTAACATGGACCTATGCCACAACCCATGGAGCTAAAGGCGGTTCGCAAAGAGAGTTACACTTATAACCTTGACAGGGCTAGTACATTAGGGGAATATGCTAGGATATATTGCCACCATCACAGGGCGTTTATGTAAGTTGGCAATGGGGGAGTTGTACCCTATAAAAAGGGGGATGTAAATACCTATGAAGTTAGTTGGTGGATGAATTAATCCTGGTTATTCACCAATCTCCTACATAGGACCTCCTCCACAACGAGCGAAGGCCCTGTCTCCCCCCTCCCTCCCCCGCTGGAATACAGTTTCCATCGTCCCACTGTTCAACCTAATAGCACCAAGGACTGAACCGCTGCATCCCATTCCATCCAACACACCAACCAAACACACCGCAAGTGTCTCTCAACTTCAATCAACACTTAGAACTAGTCTACCCATAGCCTTGTTCTCATCTTTTGAAAATGAAATGAAATCCATCAATGAGAACATGAAAACCATGATTTCCCATCAATCAATCATCATTATTTGTTGTAAAAAACACATTTTAGTCACAATGATTGTTCCATCATTAATAGCCAAACCAAAATAGGGGCCTAGATGCTTCCATCATGTATGATGTCTGCTGCATGTTGACGATAGATAAGTATCATTTTTATATCAACAAGAGAATAGAGAAAGGGCTTAAAAGCAATCACCAACATAGAAGGTACACTGACAGAATTCCACGAGTTTTGGTGAATGTCTATTTCTGCAGGGGGTGATCAGAACAGAACCAAGGGAGACCCATATGTCAGGTTTACATAGAGAGAAACGAGCCAACACGTGAAAAGATATGATCTAGAAGGTTCAGGAAGGCACCAGAACAAAGGAGAACAAAACTTGACACTGGGCCAAGGCGGCCAAGCAGAGCGGGCGCCCTGGCGGGTCCACCTGTCAGCCTCAGCTTTGACATCGGTGCTAAACCGCATTTAATGATTAATCTCCTCTGTTAACAAAGGTCAGTTTGATCCGAGGGCTGCGGTTCATCCCACCTCCCTATATAAGGAGGGGTAGACCCTAGGGTTTGAGGCACCCATTATTCAGATTATTCATTCTTCATCCTCTAGAGAAAAGCTAGGGTTTGGGCTTGAGAGGTGTCCCTCGAATGGATAACCTTTCGCCCTTAGAGTAGATCTAGTCTTCTAGATAGTAGAGAGATGGAGAGCGAGGGAGGAGTTCAGAGGAGGCGCCGGCCTGTCGGTGCCTCTTCATCAACTTGTACTTCGACAGGATCGGGCTCTGTCCGGTCCTGAGATGGCTCAGGCTCGGGTCATCAACTTCTTATTCAAGTAAGATTCTTGTTTATATTATTCTTCTAGTTTACGAGTCTCTTTTGAGTGCTTTAATCTAGTGCACTAGGTTAGAGTGTAATCATAGTGTAAGCGTGGCGCTTAGACTAGGGTTACTCATAGATGCAACCTATATTCCGGATCGGTGGTAGATCACGAACGTGACATTCATTGAGTCCTTTGTAGTCCACCTCCCGTCTGTAGGTCTAGCAGGAAGGTCTTTCAGACCTTATTACATGGTAGATTCGTACTCTGTTTGCGGTCTTCCATAGTAATTTCCCCAGTTGAGTAGTAGAAGACACGGACTACCCAAGTTAGAAGTAGAAACCCATGATTGAGTTATCCTCTCTATACTCCTATTATCGACCCCATACTAGATTGATCTTCCTTTACCTTTTATCTTGTTACCACTTAGATTTTATCCCTAGTATAGTTTATATCTTTTTCACTCACCCTTTTTGGTTAAGTTAGAAATCATAGTTGACTCACACGTTTCCCTGTGGATACGATATTTAAAACCCTCCGGGTGAAAGCTACAACGGTATCCATGCGCTTGCGGATCTTATCTGTGCGCGTCTTTAAAATACCAACACTGCATCAATGATGTAAATCCATGAGTTACAGAAATTTACAGTCTAAACAATTCTTGTTCCTCCATTTCAATGATGTATGTGTGCCCAATATGCATGTCCACTAGTTCAAAGTAATGTCACAATGATCTATTGCAAACCAAAACAACAAACTCTATTATGTGATAAATAAGAACATAAATTGTAACTTCAGAACAGTTGCCAATGTACCAAACGATCATATATTAGTTTCCATATAATGTTACCAGTTATGTAGCATCAAGAAATTATTTCTTTTCATAAATGCATACAACTTTCAAGGGATTTTAGGGACCAAGAGCCAAATTTTATATAGTTATAAATACCAATAGTGATGTTGAATCTATTAAAAAGGAAAGTTGACCTATAATTGTAAGTACTAGTTAGTTATAAGAACAAATAAAACAAAATAGTCATATTACACTATTTCTTAATTAGATATTTGTAGTGATGATAATACATGTTTTGTTGTGTCTAATAACTATGCATTCATTTTCATATAGTTATACTTTTAATTGCCATGTTAATTTCAAGAGCATTTAGTAAAAATAGCTTGAATGATAAAAGAATGCAAAATAATCCAATTATGTTTATCTTTTCTAAGAAATACTCAAACTAAATACACAGTAATCCAATGCACCAATGCATAGTTTGTGTTAAGTGATAAATCTATTTTAACATCAATTTAGTTCTAGAAGCTGATTACATTATTAATGAAACTATATCCTGTGATAAATATTATTACAACTTTCAAGGATACCAAATAGTCAATGCTGAAATGCATATATAGTTATAGATGCTATCAGTAATGTCAAATCTACTAAAAGTCTTCCCGTAGTAATAAATATGAGAATGACTACTTTTAAGTAGAAACAAAAGAAAATAAATCTTTCTAGTAGCCATTGTATTAGTAGAGGATATCCAAATATATATTTCTCTAATACAAAACACTATAATACATCAAGAGTATCCATATATTACAAGAATATATATCTCTTGCAATAAATGGCCAGATTATGTTAGAAGCTATGGAATAAAAATAAGTTCCAACTATATCCATAACCATCATTCTTAATAGAAAATATCTGCAACCATTATTGTTAAGAAAAAAACTCAAAGATACTAAAATAGTTGAAATCATTAAGTGGAACACATATTGATGCTTTAAATTTTCTATAAATAGGTCAGTAGCAAAGATCTATGGACACATTTCTCACATCTAGTTTGACCAGGCATGGATCTTAATCTAAGACTCCTATTGGCAATGCTTGTTCTTGCAAGCCTTCTAATCTACACCACACCGACCCATCATGTCAATTCTGAAATTTCTAACCGTCAGAAATATATTGTGCGTGTGCGCCCTCCACCAAACTTTTCCCCAGATATGAGCTCTTCTAACCTTGAGACATGGTATAGATCATTCCTCCCACCATCATCGATGGGTGCATCTAGGCCTCATACACCATTCATCTATACCTATAGAGAAGCCATTCTCGGCTTTGCTGTGAACCTCACGAAAGTTGAGGTAGAGTACGTTACAAAAAGAGATGGTGTCCTTAATGTATACGAGGATTACCTTATACCACTCTTGACAACCCATACACCTGAATTCCTAGGGCTAAGGTCCAATGGAGGAGCTTGGAATAGCATAGGAATGGGTGAGGGAACCATCATAGGCTTGCTAGATACAGGGATAGACATGTCACACCCCTCATTCCATGATGATGGAATGAAGCCACCACCAGCAAAGTGGCGTGGGTCTTGTGACTTTGGAGATGCCAAATGCAACAAAAAGTTGATTGGTGGCAGATCATTTTCTAGAGGTCATGTGCCTCCAGTGGATAATGTTGGCCATGGCACACACACTGCAAGCACAGCTGCCGGACAATTCGTAGAAGGTGCAAGTGTGCTTGGAAATGGAAATGGTACCGCTGCTGGCATGGCCCCACATGCACACCTTGCTATGTATCGAGTGTGCAGCGTATGGGGATGTTGGAACTCAGATGTAGTGGCTGGACTAGATGCAGCCATTTCTGATGGTGTTGACATACTGTCTATATCACTTGGTGGTCGGTCACGACGATTCCATCAAGAATTACTGGCAATTGGCACATTTTCTGCCATGCGGAAAGGGATATTTGTCAGTTGTTCTGCAGGAAATTCAGGTCCATCATCTGGCACACTAAGCAACGAGGCACCTTGGGTCCTGACGGTTGGTGCAAGTACAATGGACCGACAGATGAAAGCTATTGTCAAGCTAGGTGATGGCCGCTCATTTGTCGGTGAGTCAGCCTACCAACCATCTAACCTTGTTTCTTTGCCATTAGCGTACAAGCTAGATTCTGGGAATGTTAAAGGGAAGGTTGTTGCTTGTGATCTTGATGGTTCTGGTAGCTCTGGTATCCGAATTGGAAAAACTGTCAAGCAAGCTGGCGGAGCTGGGATGATAGTGTTTGGAAAACAAGTGAGTGGGCACAATACTTTTGCTGAACCACATGTCCTCCCAGCATCTTATGTGAATCCCATAGATGCTGCTATGATTAGAGAGTATGCTAAGAACTCTAGCAACAAGCCAACAGCCTCAATTGTCTACGAGGGAACATCATTGGGAACTACTCCAGCTCCTGTAGTTGCTTTCTTCTCTTCACGTGGTCCAAGCACAGCAAGCCCTGGTGTTCTTAAGCCTGACATCATTGGACCAGGAGTGAATGTCATTGCAGCTTGGCCATTCAAAGTTGGACCACCAACAAGTGCAAATTTTGTGAAGTTTAATTCCATTTCTGGAACATCAATGTCTGCACCTCACCTCAGTGGAATCGCAGCTGTTATCAAGAGTGTTCATCCAGATTGGTCACCTGCAGCAATCAAATCGGCAATCATGACAACAGCCTATGCAGTAGATGGTAACAAGAAGCCAATCCTAGATGAAAAATTCAATCCAGCTGGTCATTTCAGTATAGGTGCTGGACATGTTAACCCTTCTCGAGCTATCAATCCAGGTCTAATCTATGACACCGATGAGGAGCAATATATTTTGTACCTATGCGGACTTGGCTACACAGATTCTGAAGTTGAGATAGTTACACATCAGAAGGATGCCTGTAGGAAAGGAAGGAAAATCACTGAAGCTGAGCTGAATTATCCTTCGATTGCGGTGAATGCGAAACTTGGCAAACTTGTGGTGAATAGGACGGTCACCAATGTAGGCGAGGCAAGTTCAACCTACACTGTGGACATTGATATGCCGAAGGGAGTAACGGCATCAATTTCACCAAACAAGCTAGAATTTACCAAGGCAAAAGAGGTGAAAACATTTGTTGTGAGTTTAAGTTGGGATGCCAATAAAATTAAGCATGCGGAGGGAAGCTTCACTTGGGTGTTTGGGAAACAAGTTGTGAGGAGCCCCATTGTAATATTCTAATGTAAACTTAGTGAGTTTAGGACTTGCTTGCAAGCCTGCTACTAATATTAAATAATAAGTTTATCAATATTGGTATCTCTGCAACTATTAATAGAGTTTCTGTAGCTTCCATATCACTAAGAAGCTCCATAGAAATTGTATCCGTCAATCTCAAAAAAAATATATATCTGATTTCTTTACATATGCCTATATTAATTTTTTGTATCTCTCCATTGTCTTCTCTCCCCTCTTATTTTTCTCACCCGTCTCTCTCTCCCCCCTTGTTTCTGGATGATACAAGAGGCAAGCTTGGTGCGGCGACGGTGGTGTGGGCATGGCTGGCCGATCTGGGAGTAGACTTGAGCACCGCTTGGTTTTTGTCCGCCATGGACCCCAAGAGTGTCCCATATTTCATCCCTATCTATTTTTTTAGGAAAAAAGAGAATAAATCATTTCCAAGAGTTCTCCATATCTTTTCTCTATCTTTTCGCACTTGGCAAACCACCGCCACCTGCGCGCAATATACGCATGGTTTGGGAGCGTGCATCCGGAGAAGTAGAAGGAGGTGGGAAAGGAAAAGGAGGAAAGACGGGTTTCAGGTGAGAAAAGCGCAAAAGAAAGATTAGTGGGAGGGCTTAAACACGTATAGAAAGGAAAAATGTGGTTTCAGGTGAGAAAAACGCAAGAGAAAGATTAGTGGGAGGGCTTAAACACATACATAAACAAATTTCTGGTTCTTGATGCAAAACATGAGACGAAGTCGTGGGGAAAAAGGTACCGAGAAAAAAACTTTTCGGATAAAAATATAGAAAACTTTTGGAGATGTTGACCTCTTTTCCTTCCTATACTAATATAATCTGTGAGTTGGCAAACACCGTATTTTGAGAAACAAAATATAGAAAACTCTTGAAGATGATAGGACCTAAGAACTGATCTTGTTACTCAAAAAGAAATTATCGATCTAAGCCTGGCTAGAAATGCTTAATTCAGCTATTTTACACTATAAACTCTTTGGACAACCCGCCTATAGGCCCAAGCCTGACTCAAAAAAAAAATGCTCAGTGAGACAGGATTATTTCAGCCCGAAATAACCAAACTCTTTTTCCACCCGGCCCAAACCCATCCTGGCCCAAAAATTGGTCTGGTGTGGAGCTGGGTGCGGCCTGCACAAAGTGCAGTGCTAAGCATGCGGCCTGCGAGGCCATGGGCGGGGCTACTAGGGAATGTGCAACTGCAAGTGGAGGAGGGGTGGTGCTACAGGATCCAAAAAAAAAAAAATTGAGCCATCACATCAAATGCACATACATAGAGTATTAACTAATTATGTGTGCAATTTGTAAGACGAATCTTTTAAGTCTGGTTAGTCCATGGTTAGACAATAATTATCAGATACTCCTTCCATCGACGTTTGACTTTTTTATCTCAAGTTTGATCACTTATTTTATTTAAAAAATTTATGCAAACAGAGTCAATTTTAAGTCATTCTTGTAAAACTTTTATTAATAAACCAAGTCATGACAAAAAAAAGTGAAATTTTACACAAATTTTTGAATAAGACGAATGGTCAAATCTGGTGTCAAAAAAGTCAAACGTCTTATAATTTGATATGGATTGAGTACAAACGAAAATGTGTCTCAAAAAAAACAAAAATGCTACAGCGTCAAAATATAAAAAAGATTTCGGATCTAAACAAGGCCTTAATTCCAAAAAATTTTAAGATTCCCTATCACATCGAATCTTTGGACACATACATAAAGCATTAAATATAGATAAAAGAAATAACTAATTGCACGGTTTACCTATAATTTACGAGATGAATCTTTTGAGCCTAGTTAGTCTATGATTGGACAATAATTACCAAATACAAACAAAAGTGCTACAAAAACCAAAAAATTTTCGCGAACTAAACCAGACCTTTCGAGAGTGCATTCTAACTCGCTTAGATTTGTGACCATTTTGTTCCGTGTCGCACAACTGCAACATGGTTTGTAGAAAGTTTTCTTAAGTAAAAGTTGTATATCTATATATCTACAAGGATAGAGTGAGTTCCATTTTAGAATAGATGGAGTATTTTTGTTTTTGAAGAGCTACCAGCAAGAGCTTCATTGGGCATGTATTGATAAAGAAGAAGGTTACAAAGACACAACACTACAAACTCACACAACGACAATCACCAAAGAAACCTAAGCACTAACGATGAAGAATCACCCTAGGCGAGTGAGGCGAGCTTTTGTTGGGGGGAGAGGGTTCTCAATAACCATGCCTCCAAGGAGGTTGTGATGTCCTTAGACACTGCCACCGTCAACCGAAAGACTGGCTCTAGGTTTTTCAACCAAGAGAAACCTAGAAGATGGGGGACCTCACGACAATGCCTCCAACGAGGAACATTGATGCATAAAGCAACACCATTGCCAGATCGATAGAATCGAGCAAGGCTTTTGCCCGAAAGCAACCCCAAAACAAAAGGCCCTCCACTGCCGCACAAAACTAGTCACACCATGCAATGCTAGCCACCAAGGCAATGTACGTAGAAAGCCGTCGTTAGTGGGAAGATGTTGCTATGTTGAACAAGTCATAGACCTACGTGACTTGTCAGCATGACGCCAGCTACAAAGCCGCCACTATCCCACCAAACGCTGGACAACCACGAATGGCCACATGAAAGCTGTTGCAGACAAATCAACAACGATGTCAATTCCCCATGCCCGCAGCCAACCACAAAGAGCCGCCTACAACTGATTGTCACAACTGCAGAAGACTGGTCGCAGACATGCTCGACCACCCACCATGGCACCAATCCAAAAAGGGCCGCAGCTAACTGAGTTGTCACCAACTCCTCGCAGATCACCAAAGAAGAGAACAGTCGACCATGTTGCCTGTTGAGGAGTTCGCCATGGCTGTAGCGGCGAACCCACCCCTCGTCGCCAAACACCGTCGAATGGCCAGAACTGGCTGTCCGACTAGGCCCACACTGCACGCCACCCACCGACATGGCTGAGCAGCAGCCAACCATGGGGAGTGGGGGACGATAGCGATGGCTTGGCTTCATGCCACCACGCCCACTGCCAGCAGCAGCAACAACTCGCAAACACATGCCGCGAGAACCGCATCCCTTGTGTCGTCAACGAGCATCCTCTATCCTCTAGTGCAACCACTACCGATGTGGCCAAAAAGGGTAGATCAGAGCGTCAGATCACCAGACCAGCCTACCTCGACAAGAATCTGCGCTCCCGACCACCGAAACTTCACCTCGACCAGTGGAATCGAGGGTGGCAACCAACCTCAAAAGCGCGCGCAAGGAGGGAAAGGATGTGAGAAGAGAAGGGGGCTCGCTGCCGCCGTCCTTGTATCGTCGCGGGCAACACAAGCCGCGTGCTTGAGCGGCGGCAAGGATGGGGAGACGTAGTGGGGAGCCGGCCCTGTCGCCCTAGGGAGGAGCGTCGCGGGGGCGTGGCATGCAATACTTTTGAGTGCTAACTCTCTATGCGGAATATAATTGCAAGCTCCAAGGGGGGTGTGTGTTCTCAACTATGATCAGACCTTCCAATTTATACATCATATTCGTATTTCTACATTAACAACTTTTATCATGTATTTAGACTTTGTTTAGTTCCCAAAAAATTTTAAAATTCTTCGTCACATTGAATCTTTGGACGCATGCATGAAGTATTAAATATAGACAAAAATAAAAACTAATTGCTAGTTTAATTATAATTTACGAGATGAATATTTTAAGCCTAGTTAGTATGTGATTGGACAATAATTATCAAATACAAATAAAAGTGCTACAGTAGCCAAAGCCAAAAAATTCGTGAACTAAACCAGACCTTAGACTCATTGCATATCTAGATGCATAGTAGAGAATTATGTGCCTGAAAACAAAAACAAAATTAACTATAATTCATGACGGAGGGTGGTACAATATTTCACTCTTTTCTCGCAGAGAAAAAGGTATCTTTGTTAAGAAGCAAAGACAAATAAATAAACATGCACACAGCGCACACACACACGGCAGGATAAATGATCGACAACTCGACGACATATGCCCGTGGACGCAAAAGGGAAAGCGCGTAAAATGCGCCGCATTGACGCCCACGCACCGTCGACCCTGCCCTGTCCCCGCCGGCGTGGACCCGGCCCCTTTCCGGCGGCACGGCTGCTGCCTGCTGGAGGTGGAAGGGGCTTTGCGTGCCAGTCATATATGCAGAGGTCAAAAAATGGTTGACGGAATGCCCTCCCCCTCCCCTACTTGCCGGTCTCTCCCTCGCTTTGATCCAAGAACAAGAACATGCATGTATCTTTAGGTCTATCTAGAAGATCTATTCTAATCAATTTTTAAGTAATAAGGTCACAGCTCTCAACAACACATTATAAAAAAAATGTATGGTCTTAAAAATAGTTCATAACTTTTTTAATAATGAATGTAATTGACATACCAGTCTTATATTAGCAAACTATACTTAGTAGAAGAAGGGAAAAAATGGATGCAGATATCAGAGTTATATACAAGTTATAGCATAAATACATTACGTTTGTCTCCAACAGCCTAGGCATACCACTACCCATACCCAAAATGCATCATGCATAGGGGAAAAAATGGCCTCCAAAAGGGCAACGGATCTAGTGCAAACTCATCTCATGTGCAAACTCTAATCTGGACCGCAGGATGTTGATCCAAGGGGACGAGAGGTGGAAGGAGGGAATTGTAAAAGTGTGATTAAGAGCGGGCGGTTAAGTGCAAAATTACCCAATCTCTCCATGCCCTTGGATCAACATCATGTGGTCCAGATTAGAGTTTGCACAGTTTACACGGGAGATGAGTTTGCACTAAATCCGTTGCCCTCCAAAAGAGTAGGTAAAAGAGGCACCACCTTGACCCAAATCTGGAGGCTTTCATCCATGGTGGCGCCACCGTGGTTG
This sequence comes from Sorghum bicolor, assembly GCF_000003195.3. NCBI lineage: Eukaryota > Viridiplantae > Streptophyta > Magnoliopsida > Poales > Poaceae > Sorghum > Sorghum bicolor. The sequence continues at coordinate 2,827,822 of NC_012877.2, forward strand.
AAGGGCGATGGGCGCTGCCACCAGATCTGCCCCTAGAAGCCACAACCCACCGTCCCCGGTCCCTACCGGTGGCCGCACCTTGCCGTGGATCCACGAGGGAGGGTGGAGGAGCGACCGCCGTCACTGCTAGGAAGGTGTACGGGCCAACGCCTCGATGGGAAGGACTGCGAGCTAGAGGCAACGGGTCGAGGAGGCGCTCTGCCAAAGACGTGGGATCATCGGCGCAAGGGTAGAGGTGGGTGTGAGGGTGGATGCCGGCGCGGGGTCGGGGAGAGGACCGACTGAGGCTGGGGTGCCCACGGTGGCAGACTCGTTAGAGATTATGATCGGGGTGATTAAGTCGGGCTCGAGATGGAGTATGCCTCGGCTGCTGGAAAAGAGGAATTTTGGGTCATGCATTCTTTTGTTGTACACTACCGAAACCACCCAATACGTCTCAGATATGGGTTCGGACTGTTGGAGCCAGTCTAAGCATGTTTTGATTGAAGTATAAATTTGCAGCCGTGGGCTAGCTAGGTTAGGAGGAAAGAGTTTACCGGACAAGACTAAATAAAAGTTAATCTCGCGCTAGCTAGAACTAGAATTGAAGGACGCAATATAAGATTAATAATTACATGGTAGTTCAAAGACAGGGTTCCTTAACGATGAAAGATGCGATCCTCTGTAAGGTGAACACAGTCGCAACCATTTCCACGTCTCCATAAGAGAACATGTACAAGAGCAGAAAAACTTTGAACCTGTATATACTAAACTTATATCATATATATGTATGTATCTATATTTACATCCTGCAGACTGTAGCCAGCCAAGCCGCAAAAAAAATTAAAAAAAAATGAATAGAATGGGAAAACTACTATCAGTCTGTTGTGTCATCTAATACGGAGTAACAAAGAAAAAGAAGGAAAAAAGAGAGAGGATTTTTTTTTTTTTGCCTCGCTGTCGCTGGCGGAAAGCACGCTCAAGATTGAAGATGAGCTGAAACCATCAGTTGGTGCGTTTGCTGGGGGCGGATGGCGGTGGTTTCCCCCGGGGCTTCTTGTTGAGCAGCCACTGGTGGCGGCCGGCGGCGAGCCGATGCCGCCGACGATCCTGATCCTCGGTGGACACGGCCGGTGGTGCCGCGCCCGCGACGACCATCGTCTGGGTGTCGGCGGGTAGAGGCAGCAGTATGACGTCGCCGTTATTGGTGCTGGTGGTGGTGGTGTGGTGGTCGTCGCCGAGACCGAGAGGCCTGCAGCTGGAAGGCTGCGCGAAGACGGCGAAGAAGAGGCAGAGGATGAGGAGGAGGAGCGTGGGCGCGGTGAGGACGAAGCTGCGGCTGCCTCGCGGCGGCCGGAGCCGGAGTCGCTGCTGCTGGGTTCTCGTGCAGGCCATGGTCAATGCAAGAAAGAGAGAGAGAGAGAGAGAGAGAGAGACGTGTGGTCGTCGTTGGGTGGAAAGTGGAATGTGTGAAGAAGAAGAAGAAGAAGAAGAAGAAGAAGAAGAAGAAGAAGGAGGTAAGGTAGGATGGGAGACAGGAGAGGAGATTTATATAGGCGGCGACCGGCGGTGGAGGGAAACAACTGTGACTGGCGGTGGCGGACTGGCGGTGGCCGGTGGCTTGGAGACCAAGGAGCCAGCCGATCAAAATGAAGGGGACGAAACCGCGTATCACTGACTGTGAACGCCGTGTGGCTTTTGTATATCCAACGGCTCGCGTTTCCATTGGTCCTCTGCTTTTTATTCTTTTTTGCTAGCGTAAGCTTGCGTCGTGATTGTAGTATAGGGCCTTGTTTAGTTTCCAAAAAATTTTGTAAAATTTTTCAAATTCCTCGTCACATCGAATCTTTAGACACATGCATGAAGTATTAAATATAGACAAAAATAAAAACTAATTGCACAGTTTAGTCGAAATTGACGAGACGAATCTTTTGAGCCTAGTTAGTCCATGATTGGACAATATTTATCAAATACAAACGAAAAAACTATAGTGTCGATTTTGCAAAATATTTTAGAACTAGATTTAGGCCTCGTTTAGTTCACTCGAAAAACCAAAAAGTTTTCAAGATTCATCGTTACATTAAATTTTTCGGCACACATGTATAAAGCATTAAATATAGAAAAAAGTAAAATATAATTGCACAGTTTACTTGTAAATCGTGAGACGAATCTTTTGATCCTAGTTAGTCCATGATTGGACAATATTTAACACAAACAAACGAAAGTGATACAGTAGCGAAATTCAAAATCTTTTCGCATCTAAACAAGGCCTTATTTTTTTGGATTTTGACACTGTAGCACTTTCGTTTTTATTTGACATACATTGTCCAATCTTGAAGTAACTAGGCTTAAAAAATTTATCTCGCGATTTACAGGTAAATTGTGCAATTAGTTTTTGTTTTCATTTATATTTAATGCTCTATGCATGTGTCGCAAGATTCGATGTGATGGAGAATCTTGAAAAGTTTTTAGTTTTTGGGGTATTAGGCCTTGTTTAGTTCCGAAAAAAATTCGGATTTTGGCACTGTAGCATTTCCGTTTTTATTTGATAAATATTATCCAATCATAGACTAATTAGGCTCAAAAGATTCATCTCGTGATTTACAGGCAAACTGTGCAATTAGTTTTTATTATCGTTTATATCAAATGCTTCATACATGTGCTCTAAAATTTGATGTGACGGAAAATCTTGAAAAGATTTTGGTTTTCAGGGTGAACTAAACAAGGCCTTAGTATCTCCATGGATGGAAGGGAAGGGATCGAAGCAGGCATCGGATCAAAGACGTTTGAGGCCTTGTTTTTAGTTCTATTTTTTTGATTCGGTACTATAGCATTTTTGTTTTTATTTGACAAATATTATCCAATCATGGATTAATTAGGCTCAAAAGATTAATCCCGTGATTTACATGCAAACTATATAATTAGTTTTTGTTTTTGTCTATATTTAATACTCTATGCATGTCCCGCAAGATTCGATGTGACATGAAATCTTGAAAAGTTTTTTTTGTTTTTGGGTAAACTAAATAAGGTCTGAAGTAAATGCAATATGGAAGCTGGTGGGAAGAGACAGATAGCGTGGTGGACTTCTTCTCCCTAGTCTTAAAATTTGCACGAGAGATTTTCAACAAAAAAAAAAGAAAAAGAAAAGAAATTTGCACGAGAGATTTTCATCAAAAAAACAAAATTGCACGAGAGATTTTCATCGACCAAAAAAATTGCGCCAGAGATTTTTATCAAAAAAAGAAATTTGCACGAGAGATGGAGACAAGGGGAAGGAAGGAAGGAAGGAAGACGAGCAATGGAGTCGTCGCTGCCGCGTCGTCACCGTATCGTGGCGCCCCTACCACGTGTCCGTGTGTGCTCAGTCAACGCCACAAAATGACCAGCGCACCCGCCAACTAACGAACGACGCGTTTAATTTTGCCCTGCCTAACTCTCGATCGAGCTGACACGTACCGGCCGATTCGGCGTACGTAATAACCAATGGCATGCATGGTGCATGAAAATTAGCTATGGTTGGCTGGTTTCCTTTTTTTCAAATGTTTTTATTTATCATCATGAGACATTCTTCTCTTTCAATTTTCTATATTACTTGGCCAGCAAACTGTGGGACTTCAAATATACTCTCTCCTCGAAAGTCATAGGCCTTGTTTAGTTCCCAAAAAATTTTGCAAAATTTTTCAGATTTCCCGTCACATCGAATCTTTAGACGCATGCATAGAGTATTAAATATAGATGAAAATAAAAACTAATTGCACAGTTTGGTCGAAATTGACGAGACGAATCTTTTGAGCCTAGTTAGTCCATGATTGGACAATTTTTGTCAAATACAAACGAAAGTGCTACAGTGTCGATTTTGCAAAATTTTTTGGAACTAAACAAGGCCATAGTGTACCGGCCGGGCCGTGTGGTGACGAGAGGACAGAGGAGTTGTTGAGTGGAAAAAAGGAAATGAAATTTCCATAGCGATATGTTGCATAGGTTGTACAAAAAGTTGAGTTGCATATGATATGTTGCCATCAATCAAACAATATAAAAACTTGTGGTTTTCCTATCTTTGTTTTTTTTTATCAAACTATAAAAACTAGTGGGTGTAGTGGACCATCTTGGAATAGGCTGAATTCAGTTCGGGACGGACAGTAATGCTGGGCTGAAGTATGGATGGCCATTGGGCCTCCCGTCCATGGGCCGTGCTGACGGGGCTCAGGCCTTATGGGCAACGCATTGTTTAGTTCACTTTAAAACTCAAAAACTTTTCAACATTCTCTATCCCATCAAATTTTACGGCACATGTATAAAGTATTAAATATAGATAAAAATAAAATCTAATTACATAGTTTATCTATAAATTACAATATTAATCTTTTGAGTCTAGTTACTACATAATTAAACAATGTTTGTTAAATAAAAACGAAAGCGATACAGTACCTCAACCTAAAAAAATTTGGGAACTAAACAAGGCCATAGTTAGGCTGAAGAAGTCTTAGTCCCCTTTGCCGCCACTCCCCTAATGGCCCAAAACTCCTGTGCTGCACGCCGAGAGGCGGCTTGATGCTGCATGGGAGCGGGGCACCGCCGACGCCACTAGCAGGAGGGATGCTAAGGCCATTTTCAATGGAGGTTTCATGATCCAGTTTCTAATATATCAATATTTTAGAAACAATTCACAAAAATTTCATAGGGATGAAAACTTTCTATACTTCTATGAAATTCTTATCATCTCTCTTTATTAATACAGTACCACATTAGCATATTTAATATGTATGAAACTCTAATAAACCTCATTAAGACTGGCTTAAGCCTTGGGGACCCAGTGAGTAGCCGCAGGCGCCCAGGCCATTCAACGCTGCCCAAGTAACATCACCTGGTACATTGGGAAATTCTTAATGTTACATATCATGGTTCATTTATTATATTCCTAATTTGTTTTTGAAGTATTTCATGTCTCTCTCTCTCTAATTTTTAGATCCCCTTAGTTATACACTATATCTAGATACATCATAAAGTTATAGATGGCCATCAGCCATGCCTGTATCGTGCCGTGCCATCACCGTGCCTCGTGCTGGGGGTACAGCCCGTGGGCCGTCAGGGTCGGCCCGAAGGCACGGCGTGCCACCCCGCCAAACTCGTGTCTAATGCTGTAGCAGATCAACAAGATGGCTGGATGGGCCAGCAGTAGGCCTACATTTCCTTTTTTAAAATTAGCATGCTACATTTCTTACCAGGTCACTCAGGATGACTTGATGGGCCAATAGGTCTATATTGTTTTTTGAGAATTAGTAGGCTATGTTTTTTACTAGACCATTAAGCACTGGACCGTCGGGCCCTGCCACAAGCCACGGTGGCGGCCCAGGCACTCTCTGGTGCCTCGGGCCATGCTGGCCCGAGCCCGGTAGCCGTCGGGCCGTGCCGTGCCCGTGCCGGGCCAAAATGCCGGGCTAACGGGTCACGGACTGCATGGCCAGGCCTTGTTTAGTCACCCCAAGACCCTAAAACTTTTCAATATTTACTGCCACATCGAATCTTGCGGCACATGCATGAAGCATTAAATATAAATGAAAATAAAAATTAATTACACAATTTACCTGTAAATCGCAAGACGAATCTTCTAAGTCTAGTTACTCTATTATTGAACAATGTTTGTCAAATAAAAACGAAAATGCTACAGTGTTAAAATCCAAAACAAAATTAGATCTAAACAAAGCCTTAGTAATATACTACATATCTAGATGAGTCAAAACGTTTTATAGTTTGAAAAGGCTAGAGTACCAAATTTACAAGTTACCCTTTGTGGTCCTCGTGATATAAAATAAAACTTTTGATACTCTTAAGTAATCTGGCATCGACTGAACGACTTTTCTAAATTCTCTTTCTTTTTTTTTTTTGAAATGGAGTTTTCTACATTTTAGGAGTTCATTCATCCACCAAACTTCAGGTTCTGTCCAGTTTAATAATCTTATCAACGTCACATATAACTCTTGTACATTTGGGGTACTAATATCAACATGCATTATAACTCTTGCATATTTGGGCTGTCGATATAAAAGATACAGAACGTAAAGAAAAAGCAAAATGCACTAAAAAGAAGCTATCTTGCTGATAAGAGTCGTCAACGTATCCCGACGAATCCCTCCCGGCGACGACAAAGAAGCACCCTGCACCGCACCACCGTGTCGCCGACCTTAACACCGGGCGTCACGGTCAAGGCGACGCTGAGCTTCTCCTCCCTGTCCCCCGCCTCCACGCGGCGAGCTTCTTCTTCCGCGCCAAGCACCACAGCCACGCTCTCCATGAACTCCGCCGCGTACATGCTCCCCCTGCCCGCGTAGAACATCCTGACACCACCACCACCACCCTGCCCCGACTCCGGCTCCGAGCAGCGCGCCACCGCCGTCATCAGCACCCGGAGCGCCCACACGGACCTCGCGGCGGCCGCGAACGCGCGGTAGACCGGCGTCCTCGGGTGGCCGCCCCGGGACACGAAGGCCCTATGGTCCAGGTTCCCGCACGCGGCCGCCTCCGCCTCCGCCGGCACGGCGGCAATGTAGGCCGCGCGGCAGAACGCCGAGAGCCCCGACCGCGGGAACTGCATCAGCGCGTCGAGAGCGTCCCGGGGCTTCATGATCCGGCGGAAGCTGCTACCAGCGTCGCCGCCGCCGCTGCAGCACTCCTCGTCGCCGGCACCAGCGCCGCCGACCAGCAGCATTGCTCGCCACAGGTGCGCTTCCAGCGAGTACCTCCTCCACCACCGCGCCTGCTCTGCTCCCGCTGCATCTGTGCCGCTGCTGTCACTGGACTCAGTCGACGAAGCCGCCGCCGTCAAGCTGCACGCACCACCAAGCAGCAGCTCGGCGAAGTTGCCGACCGACCTCGACGCCGCCACGAACTGTCTCACGAGCGCCGCGGGCGTCGCGAGCTCTTTCGGCACGGAGAGCATCCCCGCCCTGCGACGGTCGTCGTTCCTGCTCCTGACGACCTGCCTGCTCAGCCTGGCGTTGTCCCGCTGCAGCCGCCGGAGCTCCCTCGCGAGCGCGGCGATGTGGGCGTCCCTCCGCCTCGCCTCGGCCTCCAGGCGCTGCACCTGGGCCCACCGGTCGTCGACGAGCGGGCCAATCCCGCGGCGGGAGGTGCAGAGGCACTGCAGCGCGGCGACCGAGTCGAGCTCGGACGCCACGGCCTCGTCGGCGGCGGCGACCTTGTCCTGGTCGTAGGGGAAGTGCGCTCGCTGCAGCTTGACGTAGCCGGACTTGAGCGCCGACACCGCGTCGAACAGCCTCATGAGAACAAGCCTCGGGTCCGGGCCGGGGTCGGGGTCGGGCCCGCATTTTGTCGCTGCTGCTGCCTCGCCGTTGCTGTCGTCGGCCGCCGGCGATGGTGCTGCGCAGACCTTGGTGAGGTTGAAGAGCTTGGTGAGGCCGACCAGGAGCCCCGGGACGGTGCAGGTTGGAGTTGGTGGAGCCCTCGCGCTTCTTGCTGGCCCTGGTGACGACTCCATTGCTTGTCTTGGCGATGGTAATGGCGACTGCTTGCAGGCTGCATCCAGAAAGGGAATGATCAGATCTTCTTCTTCTGTGAATGAACGTGATGAGAATCAAAATTCTTGTTTAAACGAACTGAATCCACGGGGGGAAATGAAATCAAAACTGTACGATGTAATTTAACAGAAAATATCTTGGGGGCAATGTAAACTTTCTTTTCAGCACGAACATCCACGGTTTCCAGCAGGAGTATGCAGAGTATACGCATGAAAATAAATTAGTTCATGCAGATGCAGGACTACACATCTAGAAAAAGCATTGCAAGCAGGGATAATGACTGAACCATCAAAGATAGATCTGAAGAGCGCTGACTGCTGACATGAAAATTTTCAGAGGTAGGAGTAACTGAACAAGTGAAAGGATCTGAATGAACAACAAGCTGTATGGATGGAACTACGTGCAGGAACAGAGGAGACAGCAACGAAAACAAACCATTCATCAGGTTAGGCTTCACATTAGCCACTAAAATATACCAGTACAGCAGTGGTAGTATAACAAGTTAACAATAGTAATAAATTAAGCCAATCTACGAAGAATTATCGGTTAATCATGAGAAGAATAAAAAAAAAAAAAGAAGAGAAGGGGCGAGTAAAGTACTAACCTGCCTGCTGCCTGCAGCTGCCGGTGGAACTAACGAACTCTAGTCTGGACTGACGACGAAGATGAGATCAGAGTGACAGAGATGCCTTCGCCTGAACTCGAAACGTTCTGAGGTTCGCCGGCGGCGACGGCGAGTCGATGCAGGATTGGATTGGAGGTGAAAGCGGAAAGCAGGGCTGCAATGGCCAGTGGTGGTACAGTACTGTGGTGAAGACAAGCCGACATGGCATTGGGAACAACGAAAGTAAAAGGTATGGGAGCAACCTCCGGTCCGGTCGTCCGGGGCTGCAAAAGTAAAGAGGAGCGAAGGAATGAATCCGAATGATTGCTATCCTATCTATAGGAGTGTTCATTTGGAAAGGCAGGCCATCTGCTCCCAAAATCATGATTCATGAATACAAATTGCAATCACCGACTCCGTTGCCTTGCTACTTGAGCATCCAACCGTTTTGCATATGGTTTTGTATTTTTGTATTTGTAAAAAAAATCTAAAAAAACATATATCTAACAGTTTTGCAAATGAGCTTTGTATTTTTATTAACTTGACAAATACTTGAAAAGGGCTTACATATATGCAAGCCGAGCCGGCGCTTGGCATTGCGACCTTGTGCGATTTCTGTCCCCCGCGTGTGCTCCCGCACGCAATCCCTTCCCCCACAGCCATATTTTCCCGTAAAGCTTTGAGAGACTACTGCGACTCGGTTCTTGCAGCACTGCCTTCAATCATCATCAACACTGGTGTTGGTTGAGATGCGTTGTGATTTGTGAAAGCCGGCTAGATCCGGTCTCCGGTAGCCTGGAACCGTCGCTGCCTTCCAGGGATTCATAGCCAATCGACAGGGAGCAACGACAGGGACCAAGGCCGATGGCGCGACGACACTAGACGACGGCGCAAAGAAAACAAATTTGGCGCGAGGAATGGACGTCGCGCGTGAAGAAAATGCCGTGAAGAAAGACCCGCACGTTCGAGGAGAGGAAAAGCACTGGAAAAATTATGCGGGTCGACAAATTCTCTTTTTTTTTTGCAAAGTGAAAAATGCTAAATCATTGGAGATTGACTCTTTTTATCTTTGACATATTTATTTGGGACTTGGCAAACTTTTCCTCATTTGCCAAATGAAATATGCAAAACAGTTGGAGATGCTGGACACATTTGGGTGGTTATCTAGGGCTAAAAACTAGCTAACTTTGTTAGCAGGGGCGGATCTCCACTAAGGCCACTAGGGCCACTCTGGACCAAAATATCTCAATACTCATCTTCAATTTTTTGGCCTACATTTATCGTCATGGAGTTGTTTGTCTATATGTTGTTTGTCTATACATGGGCATAGAGGCTCCTCGGAGTTGGGTGCAGGAGCGCGGAGTGCCGGGACTATGTTGAGAGCAAGGCCGCGCCAGAGTGCCAGAGATTGGATTGCGACATTGCTGTCGCAGTGAAGGCGGACCATTGAGAGGTAGATGTGTCTTTTTTTGATAGGTATAACACTTTTAGCTATGTCAACTAGATCTTACTAACCAGTGGACTAATAATTAGTTATGATTTTTGTTAAACTTTAGTCTACACATTAACCTTTCTGTTTGGATTCTCAAGGGCTAAAGTTTAGTAACTAGTTGTTAGCCCATGAGATCCAAACTAGCCTTAAGCTATGAGGGTTAGTATCATAGTATTCTTCAGTCATAAAAATACTTCGACCTCTTAGTTTTCTTCTTATTTATTAAGACCCTATTTGGATCCACGGTTAAACTTTAGCCGCTTGGGATCCAAAAGGGGCTAGATAAACTCTAGTTGTAGGCCAAGATATACACAATCACTTTTGGTTGTACGAACCTAACTAAAACATTATTAAAGACGAAATTGCCTCTCTATTCTTTCGATCTACAACGGACTCAACGAAAGTAAGGGTAATATGGTAAAATAAACATCAATTAGCTAGAGGATCCAAGTGACCCTAGCTAAACTTTAATTATATTTCATAACTTAGACATATATACCTTTTAGTTATTTAATTTTTCTGGTTATACGTAAGCATAGGCATTTTTTCTGGTTATATCTTATCATACGATCCGTGTGTCATATGCTCCTTGATTTCGCTAACCATGCTTTATGAGGCGATATGCAGTCCAGATTCAGTTTCGAATGACCAGCCAATCGAAGAATTTATATTTCGTTGGTGTTGCCCTGCCTTTCTTTTACAAAATTGGCCAAAAAAAAAAAGAATTTGACCTATCACACACATACATTTCGAAAGAGGAGGATTCCACATCGAAACTGGAGAGATGAGCTGTTACTTAGCCTGTCTCAGGAAAACCATGGAGAAGAAGAGCTTCACTACACCATGTTCTCTGCTGCGTTAAGCAGGTTGCCAGCCAGCAGTACAGGGTGTGGCAATGGCAATGGCAATGGCAAGGCGACGGCTGCCCTGCAGAGCGGGCAGGTGCACCTCACCCGCAGCCACTTGGTGACGCAGGCCTTGTGGAACAAGTGCTTGCACGCCGGCAGAACGCTGCAGGCCTCGCCGGCCTCGTAGGGCGTCACGCAGATCACACACGACTCCCGGTCGCTGTCGCCGCCGCCGTCGCCGACGGGTAGGTACTCCACGTCCGGGATGCTCTCCAGCAGCTTTTCGACGACGGACGACGACGGCGGCGGCCGTGGCGGGACCGGCGTCGGCGCACGGCGTTGGCGTCGGCGGCGTCGCCTGATCTGATAGTCCACCTCGTTGATCGCGGCGAGGAGCAGCATGATGACCACAAGCACCGCCATGACGAAAGCGACGGCGAGGACGCCCCGTACGATGCACTCGTAGACATCGTCGATGTCCATGGCGCTCCGCGCGCGCGCGCAGCAGGTCGACGACGATGGATCTGTCGTCGGCGGTACTCCTCGATCGGATTAGTTAGCTGGTTGGATTATTGGATGTGGACATGGACGCCCCACCAAGACCTGCCGTACGTTGCGTAGATGTGTCTGCGTGCGTCGTCGACGTCGATTGCAGCTCCGGTCGACCGAGACGACGTCGGCGATTGGTAAGAAATTAATTAGTTGTTCGTGGTGTCGATCGGGTGACTGCGGCACGGCACAGTCTTCAGCTGGCGTCTGTTCAATCGGAATCCAGCTCGGACACCACCTGGATTCCGATTCAGAGAGCAGCAGCTTCATACGTCGTCACGTTGTTCGATGTATAATATGCAACCCTAAAACGAACTGGATTCATTCGTCCTTGACGTGAAAACTTGCTTTTTTAAAAGAGAAAAGTAACAAATCATGCTCCCTCCGTTCTAAACTATAAGACATTACAAGAATCTTTAGAGAGTTAAATCATTTCAAGTTTGACTAAAATTACAGAGAGAATTAAAAAAAATTATGATATCAAATAGATATACTATAAAATATATAGTTAATAAAAAATCTAATAATATTTATTTGACATTATAAATGTTATTACCTTATTATATATGTTTGGTCAAACTTAAGATGGTTTCACACTCTCTAAAATTCTTAAAATGACTTATAATCTTGGAGCAACACTGCCGCCGTGTTTTACTTTACATTGCCGTCGCCGGGCAACCGTCGCATTGCAAACCGGGCAGGTAGCATGGTGTCGCAGCCACTTGGCGATGCAGCACCTGTGGAAGACGTGCACGCACCCCGGCAGGACGCTGCAGCTCTCGCCGGCCTCGAACTCCGTCCTGCAGACGACGCACGGGTTCCGGACAAACCCGGCGGTTTTTATGACCACCTCAGTTAATAAAATTTAACCGTCTCAGTTCATCCAAAACATTAACTAAGGCGGTTGAAATTTTTACCTACCTCCGAGGAGGTTCTTTTTTTTACAAAACAAAACATACAACTATATGAATCCAATGCATCATCAGAGATTATACAAACTCCAAACATCCTACCTGATTTTTGGTCTGTCCATCTTCTTTTCCCTTCGCGAGTCATGAATATATCACTACATCGACTCCGTCTCCTATCAATGTAGTATACGTAACGGAGTCCATTCCGGATGCCTATTTACATATGTTCCAATTTATTTTTCTTTCAAGAGCAGGTTCTTTTTTTAAAAATAAAACATACAACTATATGAATCCAATGTAGCAGATTATACAAAACTCCAAACATCCTACTCCACCCATTGCATCAAATTAGCTGGGTCTTGGCAGCAAGTTCACATACCTAAAAATGTGACCCACTCCTCCTCGTCGACCCGGCCAGTAGCCGGAGCCGAATCTCTCGGCATCTCCGGCCACACCACCTCCCTGGGAGGCGGCAGCGTGATCCGCAACCTTCTGCTGTTGTGACTGCTGACTCGACGGGCGTCATCGGGGACTGCTGTGCTGCACTGCACGATGACATCCTTCGGTGACCCGTCCCTAGGCTTCTCCTCCCTCGAGTGGGTCAACCACGACGAGGGGCCCGGCGAGCCGTGGGACCATATTGGCAAAGAGAAGAGGCCGGCGCCATGTGAGGGCTGAGGCGATAGGGTTGCAGTCGCCTGTGGAGGCATGACTAGCTACGGGGAGAGGGATTGGTGGGAGAGGTCATTGAAGGAGAGCAGTGGCGAAGGCAGCGGCGGGGTGGAGTCCTACGTCTCGCACCACACCAAGACGAGTGGGAGACGAAACGACGAGGAGATCAGGGACGAGAGATCCCGTAGGAAAGGTCGGGTGGTGGCGCCGGTGGTCCGGCTTAGAGGCAATCATGACGGCGGCATATGGATATAATGATCATCATACAATAAAATATATCTTTAAAATTTCACAAAAAGAATATTACATAAATATTTAACATTAGAATCTTGTTTCTATCCATTTGTTTGTAATTGTTGTAGCAACCATTCACACCATTAAGTCACCTATTAAAATTAAGCTATCACGGCCACTGCAGCTATATATGCAACAAGCTAAAGCAAATAAATTAAATGTTTTTTTCTCCCGTCATAACGCACGGACATATTTACTAGTAATTAAAAAAATGAGAAAAAACAGCACGAAAATAAAAACAAGAAAAAAAGAACGAAAAAACACCATAAGAGAAAAAAACACGAAAAAAGAAGCACACACGGAACGGAAGACGAAGAAACTCTTCGTATATTAGGAACAAAGATAACATTTGGGAAAGAAAGATATACATCCTATAGGTTGCCATACGTACGTGTACAGGTCTGTTCTTTGGCCAAAGCTTATCGCAATTCAAAGGTAGCGGCGGCCATGGATTCAGACTGGGTGATTTTCCTCGTTTGGGGCAGCGGCTTACTTTTCTTCGTCGTCATACCAAGCGCGCGGGCCTGCTACAGAAATTGCATCCGGGAGGACGGCGGCGGCCCGCCGCCGGCGAACGAGGCGGCAGCCGTGCATCGGAGGATCCTACTACGTCTAGACAAGGTCACGTACCCTCGCCAGAACTCTTTACCGGCGTCTACTACCAGCGGCCTCGGCGGCGGCGGTCGTCCATCAACGACGACTGCAGCAGGGACGGCGGCGGCGGCGGCGGAGGAGGAGGATTGCGCGATTTGCTTGGGCCAGTTTGAGGACGGCGACCGGTGCAGCGTGATGCCCATCTGCCACCACGAGTTCCACAGGGATTGCATTGCTAATTGGTTGCTGGCGCAACACAATACGTGCCCCCTCTGTAGGGCTAAACTACAATGGTCACTTGCTGCTCAAGACATGGTATAGATGCACGCAGATGGCCCCACCTGCTAGCAAATTAAGATATCTGCTGATTCAGATGTTATTTAGGCCTTGTTTGATGTAGTCGGATTCACATCAATCTATATGTGTTGAGGTGGATCGGAGTGGAACTTGAACTAAATTCCACTTCAATCCACACCAACACATATAGATTGAAGTGAATCCGACAACATCCAAACAAAACCTTACGTGTAATCAGCTTCACATGTTGAGAGGGTAAAATGTTTTGAAGCCCTGCATCTCTCTTATAATGAGATCAACAGTTTTCCTTTTTTTTTTTGCCAAACTATCAGTTTCACATTAACATAGTCTTGGATACGTACTCTACGACTAATGGCAACTAATCCATCACTCTTCAATCCTATCGACAAGTGAGCAGCGTCTCCAGGCACAGCGCGTGGATCATGATTCATTGATTCTAAGTCGATCAATTGGAATTCAGAGTTTTTTTTTTCATGGTCAGTCACTCTCTCCTATGCTTGGACAAAGTTAGAGCGAAAAGGAATTGTATGCTAAGGATGGGGATGATGCTCTAAATAGGTATCCGCGGTTCTTCTCTAGTAATAGTATAACTTAATAAACTATAAACAGATAATTTTCTCTCATTTTTTGTTTAGTTCAGTAAATTAGACTAAAGAAAAACCATAGATATCTATTTAGAGCATCATCTCCATCCTTATTATATGCGATGGTGCCGCACCTGACTTGCGTGCAACACCGCCCCAATGGCCAATGTGTGGCATCCTGGCCTCAACACACATGTTCTGTAGCTGATCAACAACCAACCAAAAACTCAGGCCTTGTTAAGTTCCCAAAAAATTTTCTAGATTCCTCGTCACATTAATTAAATGTTGCGGCACATACATGGAACACTGAATATAGATTAAAAAAAATAACTAATTACATAGTTTGTCTGTAATTTACGAGATAAATTTTTGAACCTAATTAGCCTATGATTGGATAATAATTACCAAATATAAATGAAAGTGCTACAGTATGCAAAACCAAAAATTTTCACCAACTGAACAAAGCAAAGCCTCAGGGTTTATTTTCTTTGTACGGCCATAATCTACAATATGGGTAGAGTATGTTTTTTTCCAGCATGGACTGGTGGTTGCCATCGGAGCAGTTGTGAGTGGCATGCAAGTTGTGGTACAGCTGCATAGAATTTTATTCCAGTTAGGGCACCATGTGTCCAGACACGACGTGAGGCGTGATCCTAGATTAATTGGAACACATGATGAAATTTTATATTGGTTAAAATTCTAAGCCTGCCACCCATACAAGTAACTAGAGCAGTGTGTTAGATATGTGGATCCTAGCAAGGGTTTAGTGTTTTGGTAATTGGATGACAACATACGAAATGAGACTAACAATATTTCTATGGCTAGCATTTAGCAGAGGTGTCTGTGTCTCTTTAGCCTCTATAGGTCACTATTTAGTACTCTCTCCATACCTAAAAAGAAAGTCGTTTAGGACATGATTGTGCTTACCAAGAGTGAATAATTGGAGGTATTTTTCATTTTGCCCCTAGTAAATAGAGTTGTGGGTGCTCTTCATATAAGAAAGTTTCCAAACTCGTTTGGCAAGTGTGTGAAGGTGTAAGTTGTGAGGTCCCGTAGTCGATACTCAGCAGATGCAATTTTTTTTTTGATCCACACGTGCGGCGTTGTGTTGGTGTGGGCGCGTTTGCTCACGTTTGGGCCTAGTTGGTCCTTGTTTTTTATGGAGTGCCAACAAGCTAAGCGCACAAGTGTAAACGTGTCCAACTCGTGACCCCGGCACTCAGAACGTCTTCCTTCATGAAAATAGACAACAAACCTAGAACGACCTTTATTTTAGATATAGAGGGAGTACAAGCATGTTGTAGTGGCAACTAGCGAGAGCCGCTAGCCCGCTATATATATAGCTGCACTGCCACCGAGCCTCATGCATGGATATATGAAGTGATGGACAGGGATTAGTATTCTTCTGCTTCTCCTGCTCATAAAATCCAATCGAAACCAGAATCGTGCCAACTGGATCAAACCATGAAGGAACCAAGAAATTAAACTTGGTATGTAATAATACACTGTAATTTATATGCATACACACACGTACATTATTAGAAGCATATTTGAAATTACTAGAACAAGGAAAAACTCAAAACTCTAGCAATATATAGCAGTGGACAAGACAGTGGCTGCTAGCTAGCTTGGCTTGTCGCTCGTGTATAAATCTCCGGCCGATCGATGTTTGTCTCAGCATTTGCTTCTGCTCTACTTTGATTTGATTTCTTCGTCCACGCAAGACAAATAAGGCGGCCGGCCGGCTAATGATCATCATCATCGGCCTGATCAAGCCGGGGGGCGCAGCAGCTGAACTCAGTCGACGCAAACATGGCCGCGAACAACGCCATCACTAACCCGACATGGCCGATCGCAAACGGCAATGCGTTGCATCCGGTGTTGCCGGTCAGATCGGCACCTGGCCAACAGGAAGGCGGACCGGTCAGCGCCAAGCCGACGGCGAAGAGCACGACGCCGGCGAGCATGGTGACCAAGTAGGGCGCCGACCTGAGCAAGGTGAACGGCTGCTTCTCTATCGCCCGCGGGTCGTCCGGGTCCGGGGAACTTGAGACGACAGCGGCGTCGTCGTGGACGTCGTTGTTGCCGCCCCCGCCGCCGCCACCGTTCTCGAGGTCGATGTCCATCTATCGCCGACGCCGACGACGACCTCCTCCGATCCGATCGTTGCACGCGGCAGGGGAGATCGAGGGGTAGTACGACTAGCGTCAACTGGAACGTGCTTAAAGCCGTAAAGTACGTTTGTTAGTTGGACGCTGCGGCTTTATTTGTTGGAATTGGGTTGTAAA
Organism: Sorghum bicolor; assembly: GCF_000003195.3. Taxonomy (NCBI): domain Eukaryota; kingdom Viridiplantae; phylum Streptophyta; class Magnoliopsida; order Poales; family Poaceae; genus Sorghum; species Sorghum bicolor. Next base: position 2,844,490 of record NC_012877.2, read on the forward strand.
CGTGACCTCCTGAAGAGTTTCCAAATAGATTTGTTTCGTTTTTCAACTCGTCCAAAATATTATTAAAGGAAACAAATAAAACATCTTCAATAATTTTACATCAAACACCATACATTATTTTAAATTATGCTAACCATTTTTATATATTATTTATTATATCTCTTGTATATTTGCATTAGGAATCTTTTTTTATTTTTTTTATTATTTTCTATGCCCTTCCACTTTAGATTGGTTAATGAATATATAGGCACGATCGGTCTACTTAAGTGCGGAAAGATTGAGAGGTGAGATTAGAAACGGTTAGAGATGAGAGGTTTTTTCATTCTTACCCAAAATAATAGATTGAGAGGTTTTATTAGAAACTCTTGAATATGCTCCGATAAATGGAGAATTTCATTCTTACCCAAAATCCTAGATTGAAAGGCTTTATTGAAAACTCATGGGAATGCTATGATAGATGAACAATCTCACTTGTATTTCACGCGTTGATTTCGAAGTCCGCGGTGATACTGGAAAAGGCAAAAAGAGTTCTCTAGATGACGTCTTGTAATATGTCGGTTGCCATCTTTAGTTCCATTTTAAAATGAGTCAGACCTTGTTTAATCTATAGGTGAAAAGTTTTTGAATGTCATAATGTGTGTTTTATGGAATGTCGGAAGGGATGAATGTGGGTGACCGACGGAAAGAGAACCATCCGGACACCCTATTCCAAGCACTACCATTGAATAAGTATCTGAACCACAACTCGTTTAGATGACGAGGCAACAAACTCTAGGTCTCAATGTCTCATTGTAAGGGCACTTCCAATGCTAGAAACTATATGTAGTTTCTATACCTATGAATTTTTATAGATAACATATATAGAAACTATAGTCACAATGGATAGTTTCTATAGAATAATTTTTTATCCAATCACATTCACCCTCTCTCCATTCTCAACCAATCATATCACTTCATGTCTTAGATCTCGTGTAGACATAGCTTCTAAGGGCACTCCAATGCATGAAACTATTAGTAGTTTCTATAGCATAGGACATCGTACCAAGAAACCATTCTTGCAAGTGGAAGACTTTCTATAGTACATGACATAAGTAGTGATAGAAACCATATTCGCTCTTCCAATGGGCTATGAGTGGTTTCTTGTCCATTGATAACCATGAAGAGTCAGTTTCTTAGGCAAGTCTCAATGGTGTTTCATTAGAGTTTCATACACATTAAATATGCTGATGTGACGCTATATTAATAAAGAGAGATGATAAGAGTTTGGAGTAGAGAGAGTTATTGACGAGGGGAGTACGTGCTGATATCGCAAACGCAAAAGTAGTTCTACTCGGAATTTGCACGATGCATGGTGTACGTAAAGAGTACAGGACTCTAGGAGTATGTACTTAGCCATCTATTTTTTTAGAAAAGAGAATATATTAATATCTCTCAGCATCTGTACCAACTAATGGCCTAATGCATATCAGCATATGGCGGTTGTTTATTATTCCAAGCAAGCGAAAAAAAATCCAGCAGCAATCTCAAAAACGTAATTTTGAGCCATAAAAACCACAATACTCTTAGCCACCCTTGGAAAATCGATCGAGGAACCTGGCCACTTAATTAATATTTGCTCTTGCAATCTCATCAAACACTCCTATCCCTTATGATTCTATTCTACGGATCCAGCAATATTGCATCCACTCAATATTTTCTCTATTTAATTTCTGCGTCGTCGTCGTCCACACAAGACAATCAAGACGGCCGGCTAATAATCATCATCATCGTCGGAATCGGTCTCATCAAAACGAGGGAGGAACCTTGGGTTGCACTCGCCCTGCTGCACCGCCACCGCGAACATGGCAGCGAACAGCAATATTGCCCCGCTGATGGCGATCCCAACCGCCAAGCGGCACGCGTTCGCGTCGATGCTAGTGGTCTCGCCGCCGGCGGCACCTGGCAGACAGGAACGGCGGTCCAGCGACAGGCCGGCGACGATGAGCGCGACGGAGCCGAGAATGGCGACCATGTATGGCGCCGCGCGGAGCCAGGTGCACGGCTGTTTCTCCGTCATCTGAGGGTCGGCCGGGTTCGGGGATCCTAATATGGCGGCGTCCTTGTCGCCGCCGCCGCCGCCGTTCTCGACGTCGACGTCGTGGTCCATCGCCGTTCTCTGTGTCCTTGCACACGGAGAGCCGGATGCATGGACGACGACGCACGTACGCTTGATATATATCGCTCCCCGGCCGGCTGATATTGAAAATACAGAAGGAGTTGTACTCGGAATTTGCAAACACTTAGACAACCAAACAAGATACTAGCAAATAAGGCTTTGTTTAGTTCACTCTAAAAACAAATTTTTTTTTAAAATTTTCTGTTATATCGAATCTTGCGGCACATGCACGGAGCATTAAATATAGATGAAAACAAAAACTAATTATTTGTCTGTAAATCGGGAGACGAATCTTTTAAGCTTAGTTACTCTATGATTTGACAATGTTTATCAAATTAAAATAAAAATGCTATAATATTAAAATCCAAAAAAATTGGATCTAAACAAGACCTAATTTGCATTCGTAATCACAACTGAAATAAGCCAACATCCGTGTACTGATGGATTTCCGAAAAGCCTACGCGTATTATGTACTGATGATGATGATGAATACATATACATGGTTATAGGCCGCCGTGTTGGGCCAGCTATTTATGGTGCCCATGGGAGAGAATGGGCCAGATATGGTTTATTTCAGTTGGGAGAGAATGGGCCAGATCCGTCTGTCGTTACACGTCCAAACTCGGTGCAATTTTTTTATCATCCTCCATTAGGAATAGGACTATATATATATAGGAGGCGATCGGATTATCCATGGCCTTGTTTAGTTCCAATTTTTTTAAAATAAATATTATAGCACTTTCATTTGTATTTAATAAACATTGTCCAATCATAGACTAACTAGGCTTAAAAGATTCGTCTCGAAAACTATAGACAAACTGTGCAATTAGTTATTATTTTTATCTATATTTAATACTCTATGCATGTGCCACAAGATTCGATGTGACAAGAAATCTGAACTTTTTTGCAAAATTTTTTAGAAACTAAACAAGGCCTAAATCTGACACTATATCAAAAAAACACTTCATATATGAGTCGGTGAAACTGAGCGGTGCCAAACATAACCCATATATTGTCCAAAACAAACGCAAACATATTAGTAATCACATTCCATAGGGGCCAGTCAGAGAGAATAAATGAGACTCTCTTGGCACGATTACCAACTTTCTATAAGTTTTAGAATTAAATGCCTATAAAACTATGAAATGAAACTCTCTATTGAGAGTGGGTGTTTTATCTAAATTTTATTTCATTTCATATGATATGACAGTCTTGAAAACAATGCCATGAAACTCTCTACCGAAACTGGCCTAATATCACTACCAGAATATGAGTGGATTCTCCTAGTACTTAGCTTTTAGCATTTAAGAAGAGTTGGTTCATGGTTTGTTTAGATCCAAAAAGTGGATTTTAACACTGTAGCACTTTTGTTTTTATTTGACAAATATTGTCTAATTATGGAGTAACTAAGTTTAAAAGATTCGTCTTGCAATTTACAGGCAAACTGTGCAATTAGTTTTTGTTTTTATCTATATTTAATGCTTAAGATTCGATGTGACAAGGAATCTTGAAAAGTTTAACACATGTAAAAGCCGCAAGATTCGATGTGACAACTTGTAGGTAATTACCAACTTTTTACATGTATGCCATTATAAAAGTTGGTAATTACCTACAAGCTATTAAAAAAGTTGAGCTCTCACATGTGCCACTGCTCCAAACTCTTTTACCCTCTATACCACTTCCGTCAGATTTGACTCTAACAGTGTTAACTACAGTATGAAAAGTCAAAAATACTCTCGTGGCTAAATATCCAATTAATTTTTTAGCATCTTAACGATCTCAAATAAAAAAACTTAAAACTAGAAAATCGTAAATCTCATCGATCTCTCTCTCTCTCTATCTATATATATATAATATATATATATATAATTTTTATTTGATTATCAAATCATATATTTTTTTATGAAATTCAATAAAAATAATTGTTATATAAAACTTATAGATATTGTCGAGATCTACAACTTTGTAGTTCTGAGTTTTTTCATTTGAGGTCATTAAGCTGCTCAAAATAATTAATTATGTATTTAGCTTTGAGGGTATTTTTGACTTTTCACACTCACGGTTTGATACCGTTAGAGACGGAAATGGTATCTCCTACAACTAAAAAGACTAAAGAGGGGACATCGTTTTGGTGCGACATTCTCCCCTCCCGCTTTCGTCCTGCCTCCTGCGAACGTCGTCCTGCGCGGCCCGCTCAATCCTCGCGCCCCGCGCTCTCCTTCCATCCTCTCCCCAGGCCAGGACGCGCGGATCCACGCCCTCGCCCGCCTCCTCCTCCACGCAGATCGCGCGTACCTCGCCCGCCTCCTCCCTCGGCGCGCCCTCGCCCGCCTCCTCCTCCACGCGGATCCGGTCGCGCGGACCTCGCCCGCCTCCTCCCTCGGCGCGCCGTCGCCCGCCTCCTCCTCCACGCGGAACCGCGCGGCGCGGACCTCGCCCGCCTCCTCCTCGCCGCGGAACCGCGTGGCGCGGACTCGCCCGCCTCCTCCTCGCCGCGCCGTCGCCCGCCTCCTCCTCCACGCGGATCCGCGCGGCGCGGACCTCGCCCGCCTCCTCCTCGCCGCGGATCCGCGCGGCGCGGACCTCGCCCGCCTCCTCCCTCAGCGCGATCCGCGCGGCGCGGACCTCGCCCGCCTCCTCCCTCGGCGCGCCGTCGCCCGCCTCCTCCTCCACGCGGATCCGCGCGGCGCGGACCTCGCCCGCCTCCTCCTCGCCGCGCCGTCGCCCGCCTCCTCCTCCACGCACCCAACAGGTATGCCCACCAGGCCACCCTTCTCTTTCGTTCGTGCTATGCGAAACCAAGCACACGAACCCTGAAGTTATCTGTATTCAGATCTAATTTTTTGCAGTCTTTGATTTCTAGCGATTCCATTATTAAAGGGATTCCCTCATCCAATTAGTATCATAGTTACTATAGTTTGAGATTTTAGTGTGGGAAGAAGAAGGGGCAGTAGTAGTTTCAAATTTCAGATGTGGTAATGAGTCATTTTACATTTTAGATATGTGAATTTCAGTTTACACATATATAACCTAGATATAATTTTGTATGGTTTGTCCAGAATTTTATTTGTTGCAGCCTTGCAAAAACTTAGAATCCAAAACTGGTCCAAATTGTTTACATAATTTAGATATGTGAATTTCAGTTTACATATATATAATCTAGATATAATCAAGTGGTTCCCTTTTGCAATAAGCACAAGTGAGCAACACTGTCAATTAGGAATTTTGAATTAGCAGTTCTATCAATGTAGGAATTTTGCATTAGGAGTTCTGTCAACTGAATAGGAGATCTGCTAACTGTTGTATTGTCAAGATCAATCAGGCAGCACAAAGTGGCAGCATGTTTTTTAGTAGGACTTTTAAGAAGTGGCCACTGTTTTTGGGATGTGTATCAGAGCGATTCTCAATCATCTCAGAGATCAATTTATTGTCCAATGACATGCTTGTCTCAATGGTTGTCCTAAGCAAGAGGTTAGCTGGTTTAGGAACACTTTTTGAATCCGAAAAGTCAGCTTCAAAACCCCTACGGTCTTTTGGATAGATTACTCTATACATGTCCTTGTGAACCAGTCTTTTGAATTCAGTCTTTGCAATTCTTTCTTTACATCTATGCTTCGTCTAAAATTTAAAAGTATCATAGACATTACAAAGTGATCCATTTTAGGGTATACCATTGAAGACCTCTGAAGGTTACAATACCTGAATCCACACAAGCATCTTAGTCATCTCAGTAAATATCAAGGCCCTATGACCTTGTAGTTGATTTCAGATATATGATGTTTTGCATTCAAGCATGGTAGTTTTACTTGGTGCCTGATAGCTAGAATTCGATGGCTCAATTCTATACGTGGTCTATCATGCATGTTTCATCAATGTCTTTTGTGACATGCACTGGAAAGACCAGAAACGTGGCTTGGGTGAACGTGGAAATTAAATGAGTTTGTTAGTCATCTATAGGTGAACATGGAAATGAGACAATCTTTGTAAAAGAAGGACAGTAGAATATCTGACTTGTCTTTTATGATGTGAAAATCAGTCTGTTAGTCATCTGTTCTTTGGCTATGTAGCGGCCTAACAGCTGTGGTGCACCATCTCTGATATTTTCAATATACAGTTGGGTAATTCCTTAGATTCCATTTGACAGTTTTGGCTTAGAAATAAGAACTGTGTGCTTAATGTTATTACCTCAACAGCTTGTTGGTCTCTGTGGAAACTTGGAAATGACTTATGTTTTTAGAAACTTGGGTGACAGATTATGGAGACACTCTTGCACAAAGTGGCTGCCATGGCACAGAGTTGGACTGTCTTATGCAAGATAGAGTATCAACCAATTTTGAAGGAGAAAGTGGCGAAGATTCAAGGGGAGAGCTTCTATGGTGATGTGGCCTCCGAGCTATTTCTAGCCTGAGATCTTCGCTGGAAGCAGGATCTCTCCCTGGAGTTTTCTGCGTTTTCTGGTGGTCCTTTCCAATCAGACAGCCTTGTTTGTTTGTAGATGGTCAAGAAAAAGTCAAGCAGTTAGGTGAAAAGTTCCCGATAATCAAGGGTCTTCTTGGTATACTTTGATCCCTTTGGACATTGCAATTTTTTGTTATGCTATGACTATGATGCAATTGTATTACTCGCTACTGTGTAATATTACTTTCCCAATGGGCTCCTTGCAGCCACTGTGTTACTGCATCCATATAATTATGCATATCCAACATTGTAGGCACCATTAAGTGGAAGAAATCGAAGGACACTATAATTCTTTTAGCAGTGATCATGTGCACTATCTTTTTGATTATTTACTGGCTTTCAAAATGATCGGATCTCACCTGTAAGAAACTTCCTAGATATCTCTTCTTGCCGATTTCTACTGCAGGTTTGCATTCCAGCTTAGCCTTCCTAATTCTTTGTATGCAATGACTTGTGGGATACTAGGACTTGGGAACTAATATTTATGATAACAGGTGCAATGGATGAACTACCAAGTGAAACTAGAATATACTTTGTGCACAATTTATTTTGCTTCTTCTGCCTTTATTTTAAATCCTAATTATTTTTGAGGTGCAAAATTCTTTCTACTGTATTTCTGGAAACATTGATGCTTGTGTAGCTTCTCGGATCCTGGATTCATGTTTTTTTTTTGTACTTAGAATAATGGATTGCATATTCAGGCACTCAAAATAGTAGGCTGCTGCTCTTTAAAAATGTATTTTCTGTAAAATCGATAATAGGAGATGATATGATATTCGATAATAGAGATGTATTTTCTGTAAAAATGCATATTCGTGTGTTGGTTGTTAGATGTTGTTTACCACACGCATATGTGTTTGAGTTATTATAGGAATCATCCTCTTTTCATTACCAATTTATGATGTGAGAGAATTGTTCCTATGGAATCAAGAATAGAAGGTATTATCTTTTTCAGGTCACTGAGATCTGAATAAAGTTGTGAAGCTACTCAGCACCACTTTGTAAATATCAGAGTCTTGTAATAGTGACCGCAATTTCCCTAATTTGACAGCAAACCCTTTAAATTTTCTTCTTTGTCCACACCAGACGAGTAGACATAGATTAACAGATCAATTTGATTGGTGTAACTAGGGAAATGAGTCATCACATGAAAGCATCTAAGGTAGTTAAGGTGGTCAGTGATGAAGTTTTGATTTGTTGCATCTTGGGTGATAATTTAATATTAGAGATCTCTTCTTATCGATATTTTATTTTAGTTAGTTGCATCACGGAAAGGCCTATCGATGTCACGCTCTTCTCTTCGTGACTTTGTTAATTTCATGAACTTTGTTTTTTCAATTAAATGTCACTTTAACGTTGGTATTTAATTCACAATATTGTTATCTTATTGTGTGCGATCTGTGTGTTTTAAGTATAAAATATTAGTTATCCCGTAGCAACGCACGGGCAAACTACCTAGTGAAGAGCAAAAGAGTTTAAATCAGTAGCACGTGTGAGAGCTCAACTTTTTTAATAGCTTATAGATAATTACTAACTTTTATAATAATATACATGTAAAGGCCTCTTATTATGTTTTATATGTTTGGTCGGGTCGGTGGACACACTCACGCACGCCTACGTCGTCATGAGCTGAGGTCACGAGAAAGTGATGCGAAAACATCTCAATCTCAATATGATGAATTTGCAGATGCCTTGAGATTTTTCGTCACGGAGAATGGGACTTTTTTTTCTTCTCGAATTGGGATTTTTCTCTCTGTAGAGATATATCAAACAAATTAAAATGTTCTCTTTGTCGATCCTTGTGCAGTTGTGTGTACAGTATAGTACTACAGTACAATGTACAAGTACCAATCAGCGAATGGGCAGTTCTATGATGATGAGCATCCGAGTCATCACTCACCAAATTGAATGTGTGTGGGTGGTGGCTCTATTAGCTGATGAAGCTCCATCGATACGGGTTGGATTTTTCTTCGGACGTGGCAGTGACGCATCGACCTCAACAAAACTAGTGATAAATAAATATAAATAAATAAATAAATATACTTTTTGGTCTGGTTTATATGGTGTAGTATGACATAACACATTATCTAAAATATATTTTAACTATTCATTCATGTTATATTATATTGTATGTATATGGTTATATACCTATATATTTGATTACAAATCTAATACTATCAAGTTCGTATTACAATATAGTTAAAAATGTTGACTAAATATTGGTCAAAGTTTATAAAGTTTGACTATTCATATGCACAAAATGTGTTATAAAATAGATCTGAGGAAGTACATGATTGTTGCTCTTGTGCATTGTCAATGGGGTCATCCAACTGTCCGGTGTGCCACGGCTCACAAAGTGTCTTTTGCAAAGCTTACTTAATGATCTGATTTATGATGAAAACTAGATCCAAAAATCTAAAGACGCACAATCAATTAAAGAAAAATCTATGCAAAACCTAAACATAACATAACAGAATGAATAGACTGGAGCATCAACATTACCAAGAATTCTCACGCCCCCAACAAGTAACTTTGACTTCACCTCGACAAGCTTTGACTAGGAACTTTGAACACAAGGCAAAAACAATAAGTGGATCATCAGCACCTCCATGAAAGTGGCTCTATTGTGTGTTCCTCCAATGAAGTAGGGGAGACCGGCTGAGTAATGCCTATACCACTATCGTAAATCTAGTGTTGGGCCTCCTCTTAGTGTCGTGCAATGCCAACAACCTCTTTTACGCGAACTCAGCATTGGCCTCCACCACTAATAGCCACCGCTCTATTTTTCTGACGTTGGAGTAGGTGGTAGACCCTAGAATTGAGTCATAACCATGTGCCATCTTGTACTGGAAGCCTCATTGACATGAGCTCGACACCCTCAAATTACAACTTATTAAGGTGTGGGCACTATCTTTGCACTGGTCAAACTTCTAACAAAGAATTCTGGTGACAGCAGGGTCGAGCAAGGGAAAGGGAGGTTCTCAAGGCGAGGGATCTTTGTTGCCTCCTAAGTCGCCACGAGAATGCAAGGGCCCTTAGGAAGTGGCAGGGAAAGCTTATGCTACCTCTTCCCCAAAAATAATGCAACAACATAGTCCTTAGGCAAACTTTCTTAAGTTTTATTTAATTTATACAAAATCTACATATATTTACAATACTAAATAAAATATTATTAAATTGATCATGTAATATATTTTTATAATATAATTATTTAAAGTCATAAATGTCATACTCCTTTTTAAGTAGTTTTGACTAAGAACCAAACTAGACTTACATTCTTTTCATAATGGATGCAGCATATTTCAACTATGGGACGGCGCCTTCTTTCCGTTTAATTAAGGTTTAGACTCACCCATTTTTAAGAGGGTAGCCCCAGTCCATTAGCTAGCATTACCATCAGGACCTGCTATAAAAGTTAATGTGGTTACTTGACAGTTCTCATAACCAGACAATCTTGGCTCCAATCCATACAAAATGACCACAGGTTGTTTCATGATCTGTACACATGTGTCTCTAAGAGGTACAATATAATGGAGATGAATCAAGCCACAACTTTGGGCTAGATGCACGTGCATCATCCTGGGATGAATTGTGCCGCCATTCTAGACAAAATTCATTGTGCTACTATATTCATGTGAAGCTAGCAAAGAAAATTGAATCACAAGCGCCCGAAATAAAGGCAGCATTAATGCAATAGATGATATAGTTTTCATTGTAGCCATAACATCTCCAATACTTTTTCTTAAACTTTCTAAATCCTCATTTGGAGAGACATTTAAATAAAAATCTCTCTCTATATATATATTTTTATCCTCTAACAGGTTCGTTATATCTTGAATAAGTTAAAGTTTAAATATTGTATTACTTTTGTACAGACGCAGTGATACATAGAGACTTCTAGTTGCTTCTACTTTGGTCTATTCTCTTTCTTTAATTATGTAGTACTGTTATGAGATTATAATTGCTTGCTAATCTAAAAGAAAAGAAAAGTTCATTTCGGCTAAATTGTAGTTCAGCTTAAAAGCATGCAATTCAAGAGGGGTAAAATGGTACTCTCTTTGTTCCAAATCATACTTGACTTTTCTATATACAAATTTTTACTATGTAGGCATAACTTATATCTATTTTCACAAATCTTAAAACGTCCAATAATTTAAGACCGGGCCGGGGAGTAGTTAGTCATAGTTCCCACCATATCCAAGGCAACAACCACTGTTCCTCTGCAATATATCCTCTTTGATTATATATGTGGCAGATTATAATTGGCATTCCAGTGGTTACAGCATATATATTGATTTCTTTCATATAAATTTACAAGTTTGTATTTTATTTTCTATGGACAGATATTTGTATAAATGAATTCAAAGATCTGTTGTAATGAAAAGACAACTTGTGTCTCACTCTGTGCGCCATATGTCGTCATATTTTCGTAAGATGGTGACAAGTGACAACATCTTTTTCTTTGTGTTTCATCTGTTCACACTAATCTGATTTTATATAGGGTAGTTGCATGATGGTCCTCATTGAGATAGGGGGGGTGATAATTGCTGCTGCATGTGGCGACAGGACGCTGCTAGAATCTGCCGTCTAATTAACGTGTAGCAACGTTGTTAACGTGGACATACATGTATCTGTGCACCTGTACACCTTGAGTAGGAAGAAAGCGAGTTACACAGAACCATTTTGTATTTTTTTTTGCGAGACTTAGACGCAGACGCTTATAGACACGAGTAGACACTTATCCTTATGAACGCACGCACACACACCCTACCCCATGAGCACATCCAAAGAACCGAGTAAATCCAGAAAAATACGAGCACCCGTGTCAAGTCGGAGACTTGAACCTGGGTGAACAAGTTCAATCACAAGGAACCCAACCAACTGAGATCAATTCGCGTATATACGAGAACTATGAAGCACAGATACACCATTAAAATATCAAGGCGTGATTGATGTAATTTATTGGGGAGCCAAGGTGTTGTGACTTGTGAGAGGTCACAGGTGCATGAGACCAGTGAAGAGGGAACTAAACATATATAGCTTAGGTAGTCAGAATTTTTTTTTAGTGAAACATGTTCAACTGCTTCAGATCTCCGGTTCTAGCACAAGTGCTCACAGTTACAACCAGAGAAAATTCCTTATTTAGCATCAGAATATATGACATGGTTCCTTATTTAGCACCGAAAGATAAAATCTTGTCAATATAGCATTTGGTTTACTTTTGGTTCCCTAGTTAACTGGCTTATTAATCCACATTTTTGGTTCCCTCATAATTGAGGCCACATCTATATGGCAGTGCTATATATAGGGAACCAAAAATAAACCCAATGCTATATATTGAGAAGATTTTATCTTTTAGTGCTAAATAAGTAACCATATTATGATAGGGAATTTATCTTATATACATGTAAGCTAGCATTACAGTTAGGATGTACTATAGATGTTACGGTGATTACTTGACAGTTCTTATAGCCAGACATGCATCTTGGCTCAATGTAGAATTGTAGATCCATTAAAAATCTGGAACGTACACATTACTCAAACTGCCCCACGAACTAGCTCGCTAAAAGAGCTGTCGGGCATTGTTCAGATAGCCACAGAGCAGCCACTGGCTGGTTAGTAGGACCACAGGTTGTTCCATGATTGATCTTTGCATGTGGTGTCTCTAGACTCCAGCTAAGAGATGAATCAAGCCACAACTTGGGCTAGATGAAGGTGATCGTGCAAAGGAAATGTACCACATGCAACCTAGGTTGAATTGTGCCACCATTCCGGACTAGATTCGTTGTGCTACTGTATTCGCCTGAAAACATAATTGAATCAAAAGCGGCCAAAATAAAGCAGCATGGAATGCAGTAGATGAGTGAGATTTCATTGTACTCACTCATTTTTTTATACGTCGTCACAATAGCTTTGTCCTAAATCAAATATTTGTATCTGATTCACAAAAAATATAGATTCATGTCATAAGTTTTATGTATTTAGATTAACTATAAAAAAATACTATCATAATATATAATTCATATACTGTAAAATTATAAGGATTTTTTAAATGGTTGGTCAAAGATAACTATGTTTGACTTAGAACAAAGCTAACATAAAAATGGAGGGAGTACCCATTATGGTAGTGATGAAGTACGACTCTCTTTTCTTTTTACAAATTTAGATGCATATTTCTCCTTACTACCTCTGTCTCAAAAGAGCGCAACTCTAAATATATAGTTTTAAGTCAAACTATCTTATATTATATTGGATCAAATTTGTAAGAGAATACAAACATTTGCCAAGTGAGTATGGACTGTGTTTATCATCATGTAATATATTTTTCATAGCATACCCTATAGAGTAAAAATATGGATACTCTTTTCTATAATTTAAGCAAGCTTAAATAGTTTGACTAAAGGAAAATTTGAAGTTGTATGATTTTTGGGACAGAGGTAGTAATATATAGAGGCATTTAGCTGCTAGCTTCTACTTTGGTCTATTCTTTTCTTTAATTATGTAACACTCTTCCGTTGTTAATGAATTGCTTGCTCATCTAAAAAAATAAAGTTCGTTTCGGCTAAATTGTAGTTCAACTTAAAAGCATGGGGTTCAATAGAGGGGGGGGGGGGGTGATGTTCCTCTTTTATTCTCTTACAAGTTCTCATTTTTGTTTTCTATAGATATAGATACTTGTATAAATTAATGGCTGTCATCAACGATCTGTTGTAATCGAGGGACAGCATGTTTCTCACTCTGTGCTGCCATATCACTGTCGTCGTCATATATTCGTAAGATGGTGACAGCCCTTTTTTTTTTCCTTTGTTCACGCTAATCTGACGTCATAAGGTATTTGGTGGTTCGCAATGAGATAAGTAGTGGCGATAATTGCGGCTGCATGTGGCGACACGACGCTGCTAGCATCTGCCATCTAATGTTAACGTGTACATATGGATCTCCTACGTCTCTCTATTATTGAGTTTGAAGTATTGATCATCTTCTGTCTTCTCTTTCTGTCCTTATTACGTATATTAGAGAGAGCGTGTTACACAGCATGATTTAATAAATACGAGAACTATGAAACACAAATGCAGCATAACTTGAGACTAAAAAATCCAAATGATTGACGTAACTTTTTGAAATATTAGGGAGCTCAAGGTACCTGAGACCAGTGGACTAAGCATAGCTAAGGTTATAACCTGTTCATTTGTTTCAGATCTCCAACTCTAACACCAGTGCTCGCATTTACAACAAGTTATTCATTTAGTGATACGTGACATGCATATCTACAGTAAAGATGTCTAGGGGCTATATCGGGGTAGTAGACTATGGTGACTTTTGTTATCGTGTCTACAACAAGGTGGCATGTCGTGCATTCAGATGAGGAACCCCATGGCGGCAAGATTTGTGTGTGGCGAAATAGGATCCCGCCAAGGGAAGCCCACGTCAAAGGTGGCAAGAATGACAGAGTTAGGTGGGAGGGCAAAATTGACCTTTTCCCACCCATTAGCTCTTGTTAGCTAGGTTAAACCAGCTAATGAGCTAACCATTGGTTGAGTACTTGGCTAGTTAGCTGGCCTATTAGTCCACATGTTTGATTAGCTAAGGATATTTTTACGAGTTACTTCCTTCGTTTTTTGACTATAAATCGTTTTGGCTTTTTAAATATGTAATGTATATATCTAGATGTATAGCAGAAGCTTTGTATATAGCTGGAAAAGCTAAAACAATACACATTCGTGAAAACAGCCCTTGATTACTACTGAACCGTAGTGGACAAATAAGATCCAGCAGCACATTTGGTGTCCTTGGCCCATCCATTGCGTACATGAACCGACAGGTGTGTGGTGCCCCCTGCCTGACTCAGCTAAGGATGAGGATGATCAGGCTAGACTTGTCCTGCAGATAAAGTAGTGTTCCTGCCTAATCGAAACCATGCAAAATCACGTTGTTTAGTTTCCAAAATATTTTGCAAAATTTTTTACGTTCTCCATCATATCAAATCTTGCGGCACATACATGGAGCACTAAATATAGATAAAAGAAATAACTAATTACCCAGTTTATCTGTAATTTGCTACACGATTCTTTTTTAGCTTAGTTAGTATATGATTGGACTGTTCATATTTTGCAAAAATTTTGGAAAGTAAGGCCTTGTTTAGATATAAAAAGTTTTTGGATTTTGACACTGTAGCATTTTCATTTTTATTTGACAAACATGTAGAGTAACTATGCTTAAAAGATTTGTCTCATGATTTACAAGCAAACTGTGTAATTAGTTTTTGTTTTCATCAATATTTAATAGTCCATGCATATGCGTAAGATTCGATGTGATGGGGAATCTTAAAAAATTTTTGGTTTTGGGTGAACTAAAGAAGGCCTAAACAATGCCATTATCGCAGGGAAAGCCGCTCTCAACAAGCTAACAACCTCCTTAATTGTGGGCGCGCGGCCTGGATTGCGTCCAATAATACCGTGTGCTGACGTGCTGTGTACAGTGTACTGTATCCCGATGGACGGCGACATGACATGTCTAGCTGTTGCAGCATGTGTGATGAATTGAAAGCTCAATCATGCATGTACGGCCAAGCGATGCGCTTGCAGAGCATATATCCGGTCGTGTGATGCGGTGCGCAGGAAACGCAGCGGCGGCAGAGAATCATCATCATCAACAACAGCAACAACAGTCAGCCAGGGACATATATGATTAGGCAAGTTGGTGGGTGTGGTTGCGAGCCCACGAGTAGTAACAGTCTTTAACAGACCTGACAATGGGTCACGCCCGACCTAGCTGCTAGTAACCAATCTGTCAGTTGGGTGTGAGTTCAAAATTTGTGATCTTACGCTTTTGTTTTGTTTTGTTTTGTTTGCTTGACCTGAGTTCGACATTTGATCAGGTCTACTGGTCTTTAGTGTTGATTTCTCGCGGTTCTATGTCTTGGTTAAGTTGGCATGCATTAAGCTAGGTAGCTCAATTCGTTTCATTATCTTTTTCTCCAGTGGATATATGCATTCAACGTTCTTACACTAGTACAAAAAATTTAATGGAAGCATCACTTTTGATTATTGGAGGCGAACATATGCAACCACATTCAATGGAAGACCTTGGTTAATCAAAGATTAATGGAGGCGGTTGCTTTTGCTCACCTCCATAAATCAAATAAAATAAACAAAAAAAGAAGAAGCCCGCATAGGCCTGGATCTAAGCTGCACGGGCCTCGATTTGGGCCTCGCATCGTCCTGATCGAATGTGCCGCCGTCAATCCATGGTCGCCGCCTGGATCTGGATCTCGGCCACAGCCACCGGGAGGCCACGCCACGCCACCTTGCCCGCGCCTGAGAGGAGGGAGTTGGGCCTGCGTTGTCCTAGATCCGCCGCCGTCGATCCGCTGCCACCACCGTGGATCTCGATCACGGCCGCCTGGAGGAGGAGCTGGGCCCCACGCTGTCTTGGATCTGCTGCCGCCACCGTGGATCTCGGCCATGGCCACCGGGAGGAGGGAGCTGGGTCCCATGCTGTCCTGGATCTACAAGCGTCGCTGTGGAGGGAGGCCACGCCACGTCGCCTTGCCTGCACCACAACGAGCTCACACCATGGAGGGAGGCCATGCCATGCCACCTCACCCGTGCCGCAACAAGCCGGAGGAGGCCATGTCCCGCTCGTAGCCGCCGTCAGGACCGAATCTTGCTAGGGTTGTCAGGTTGACTTGCCATGGGAGAGAGAGGGAGAGGAAGAGACAAGTGAGGGGCCGACCGAGATGAGCAACATCGAGAAGCTGAGAGAGCGAAACCTAAGTTCGTCTTATATACTCGAAGATAGAAATCGGGCCACGCTAGGCTTGTTGGGCCACGAACTTTTCAGAGGCGGGCCTTATAGTGTGCAGACCTCCATAAATCGATTTATGGAGACAAAATTTTTAGCGTGTCCGCCTCCTTTAACATTTAACCGAGGCTTTCTATTTAGGGGTCGGTTATGGCTCGTTTGGTGGGTAATAATAGAGGCGGGCAAAAAGTGTGTCGGCCTCTAATCAAAAAACCTCAACGCCATGCAAAAGAAATCTTGTACTAGTGTTAGTTAGCGGCGGATCTAGCGGTGGGGCAGACTAGGCTCAAGCCCTCATACCGCTTTCGTGTCAATGAGACCCATCTTAATTTTTATAATTTTTGTAAACAAGGAAGAGAGAAAGAGAGGCATTGGAGCTTAAAATGACTTGAGCTACTTCTTCTATAAATTTCTAGATCTGCTATTGTTCTTAGTATTAAATTTCTAAGCTCATTGGTGGAGCATGCCCACGAAACGTGCAACGGAGATGGCACTTTGCGCAAGGGTAAACATGGTATTTCTATAGAACGGAGATGTTTTTGGGTACTATGGATCGCGCATAGACTAAAAATTAAAAATTCTTGGATTCACTATTTGTTGTACTTCTTTTCTTTTGTTCAAAATTGGAAATGGTTTTAGTTTTTCTATATATATATATATATATATATATATATATATATATATATATATATATATATATATATATATATATATAACCTTTTTCTAAACACCTAGGTATACATAATTCGCAGCGGCATGCATGACAACTTCACCTGGCTACTCCTCGTCCAGCAACCCCGCTCCATCACCATGAACCACCATCGTTGCCGCCATATTGCCGACCCCAGGTCAAGCTCGCTGATCTTTGCATACACCACACCTCTTGCCTCCCTGTCTCCTCCGTTGGCGCCACAAGAACCCATCACGGTTGCGTATCCACATCGTGGAGCTAATCCATGGCTACAACAGTGTCTCCCCGCTCGACAAAAGTGCTCTACTGGAGATCCCTGCTTCTACCTGGGTTGGCTACCACTGGCCCCTCTCTACCATCAAGAACTGCATTGACTTGCGCATAGTGCCTTGCTTATCGTCCTCAGTCGCTCGACAGCCATGGATGGGGGACAAAGCTAGAGGTGCCTGGCTCCCATCTAGGCGTTGGAGGTGGGAGACGAAGCTGACGAATGGGACCCACCTGGTAGTGGGAGAGAAGCTACATGACCCGATTGTCAAAGAGAGAGAAATCCGGTTAGTGCTGCTGAGGGCAGGGCAGGGTAGCTTTGTCTTTTTGCAAGACGCCTCCACACTGGTACCATGACGACATGGCATTCCACGCACTCAAAAAACACTCATTTTTGTCAAACTCATAAGATTTCTTCTCTTCGGTGGCAAATTTGTTTTGTGTAACATCCTAGAGAGTGGCTAAAAGTATAAAAGCCCATAGATATGTTAAGGATTACTTGACAGTTCTTATAGCCGACTATCTTGGCTCAAATCCATTCAAGGAACACGTTACTCAAACAGTCAAACTACTCACCATCTCGCTAAAAGAGCCACAAAGCCCACATTGGCTTGGTAAGTAGGACCACAGGTTGTTTCATGATTGATCTTTGCATGTGTCTCTAAGACATAAAATAGAGATGGATCAAGCCACAACTTGGGCTTACATGAGGCGTGATCGTGCAAGGAGATATACCACATGCATCCTAGGATGAATTATGCCACCACTCTGGACAAGATTCATCGTGCTACTGTATTCGTTGTGAAGGAAACATAATTGAATCATAAGCGGCCAAAATAAAGCAACATAGACTGCAGTAGATGAGATTGATTTCATTGTACCCATTTATGGTAGATGATGTACGAGTCCCTGTCACACCCGGTTTTAAAGAACAAAATCAGGCTAGCCATATATGTGCCCAGGAAGTCCACACATACAACAACAGAAGCAATAATATCAAAAACAATGTTATATAGCGGAAACATACTTATAATTAACACTTACATCAGAGAATCGTAACACAATAACTAATCTTCAGGCTCAATCTTCACAGGGACGGCTAACTAATCCAGTCCACCTGTTTAATGATCTAGAGATATTTTGAGCTCCTAGTCTCCTTTAGAATTGTAAATCTCATATAGCTTTTTCTATATATCTAAATACATACTATGTCTAGATACATAATAAAAACTATGTATTTAGACAAGTCAGAAGACAAACAATTTAAAACAGAAAAGGTCATTGAAATCCAGCAGCACATATGGTGTCATGGTCCATCCGTTGCATGGGACAAAAAGATGTGCGGTGCCCCCCTCCTGCCTGACTCAGCAAAGGATGGGGATCAGACTGGCCATGCATGCGCTGTTTGTGCCTAATCGAAACCATGCAAAATCACATTAACAAGTTAACAACAACTTCCTTAGTTGTTTTTTTAATTTTTTTGATGAATAACAACCTCCTTAGTTGTGTGGATGCCTGGACTAAGCCCTTGTTTAGTTCATTCAAAAACCAAAAAACTTTTAAAGATTTCTCGTCACATCGAATTTTGCGGCACATACATAAAGTATTAAATATAAATAAAATAAAAACTAATTACACAATTTACTTATAAATCGCGAGATAAATCTTTTAAACCTAGTTACTCACAATATTTATAAAAAAACGAAAATACTACCGTGTCGAAATAAAAAATTAAATCTAAACAAGGCCTAAGTCCAATACCGTGTGCCGTGTACCGTATCCCGACGGACGGCGACGTGACATGCCTAGCTGTTGCACAGTTGCAGCATGTGCCAATCATGCAATGTACGAGCACGACCAAAAGGCGATGCGCCTGCAGAGCATATCCGGTCGTGTGATGCGGTGCGTAGGAAACGCGGCGGCGGCAGAATCATCAACAGCAGCAGTCCAGTCAGCAAGTCAGGGACATTATTGCCAAATCAAATCATTTTAATTTTTAGATATATAACATTTTCTATATACCTAGGTGGAGTACGTAGACTATGTGTACATACGTAATTAAAATCAGTGAAAAACTAAAATGTTTTCTCCTTTCGTTCGGCCTTGTTTAGTTCCGAAAAGATTTCGGATTTCGATACTGTAGCATTTTCGTTTTTATTTGACAAATATTATTCAATCATGGATTAACTAGGCTCAAAAGATTCATCTCATGATTTACATGCAAACTGTGCAATTAGTTTTTGTTTTCGTCTATATTTAATGCTTCATGCATGTGCCTCAAGATTCGATGTGACGGAGAATCTTGAAAATTTTTTGGTTTTTGGGATGAACCTAAAACTTTACAAGATTTCTCATCACATCAAATCTTATGGCACACGCATGGAGCATTAAATATAAATAAAAAAGAATAACTAATTGCACAGTTTACCTGTAAATCGCGAAACGAATCTTTTAAGCCTAGTTACTCTATGATTGGACAATGTTTGTCAAATAAAAACGAAAGTGCTACAGTGTCAAAATCCAAAAACTTTTTCGATCTAAACAAGGCCTAAATTATAAGCCAATCTGACTTTTCTAGGGTATTTAGATATTATGCCTAGATATATAATAAAATTTAAGTATTAAAAAAGTCGGAACAACTTATAATTTAGAATGGGTGGGAAGAGTACTTTAGCCGCAATTACAAAAAAAATGATTAGAGAGGATGGCAATTGGCAAGTATACTTACTAGTCCCTCTGTTTCGAACTATAAGTTCGTTATGATTTTTTTGTTAGGTACATAGTTTTTTTTATATGCATCTAGACATAATGTATATGTAGATACGTAACAAAAGCTATGTATCTAGACAAGTTAGAACGTCTTGCAATTTTTTTCTTTTTTTGGAAGCAATTACGCCTTGCAAGAATGAAGGGTTACAAACAAGATCACTGAATGGCCATCGCAAGAGATCCAGCACACGTGGACATGAGTCATATGGGTGGACAGGACAAGTGGTCCAAGATAGTACATGGAACAGGCACAGCTCAGCAGTCGAGGATGAGGTCGTGAGACTGACGACCAGACCAACAATCTTTGCTCTGTTAATAGCACCCCTAATCTGAATAACCGAAACCAAACCTCCTTCATCAGAGAGGGGGAAAAAAAGAAAAAACAGTCTTTTTAACTACTGCCTTGATTGCAGGTGAAGAATCAAACGAAACTGGCTTGGCTAGGGCCTTGTTTAATTTCGAATTTTTTTTTTGTTTTATGTACTGTAGCATTCGTTTTTTATTTAACAAATATTATCTAATCTTAGACTAACTAAATTTAAAAGATTCATCTCATGATTTACTGATAAACTGTGCAATTAATTTTTCTTTCGTTTATATTTAATGCTTCATGCATGTGCTGCAAAATTCGATGTGACGATAAATCTTGAAAAGTTTTTAGTTTTTTTAGAGTGAACTAAACAAGGCCTAGGCTAGTTTTTTTTTTGTCTTTTGATTAGGAGAACTAGTTTAGCACTAGTAGTAGCTAGCTTGAGTTGGTCCAAGGCTCTTGTGTGGTGTAGTACCCGGATGGCGACATGATGGGCCTAGCTGTTGCCCAGGTGCCGAGTAGTACCGACTAGGACAAGTTTCTCGCAGCCACGGCGAATATCCGAGCGAACCTGACGTGCGATGCGGTGCGCAGCAAACGCAGCAGCGGCCAGGGTCATTATCGCCAAATCCTATGATGAACCCTGCTGCTTCCCCTGACTCCCCTTCCCTGTATAAAGAGGAGGCTCCTTCCTCCTCTCATTGTCGCCGCATCCCTCCCAAGTCCCCCAAGCTCAGAGGAACTCAGGCAACGGCCATACATTCCGGAGGCCAAAAAGAAAGAAAGAAAAAAAAAAGTGTAGCCTCCGCCCCCGCACAAAGCTTTGGCTTTCCTGTCCTCGTCCTCCTCGTCCTCGTGGCGTCGCAACTCGCAAGGTAACACAACCAATCCATGCCTCTGTCTCCGTATCTTTCTATACTTGCAGTTTCATTCCTAGTTCATGTTCATGCCAGCCGCCGGCCGCCACCGTGCGTTTCCAGTTGATCTGTTTGATGTTTCTTTTCTGTAGTGTAACTGAGTTTCAGTAGTTCGTGTTCATGCCCGCCGCCGGCCGCCACCATGCGTTTCCAGTTGATCTGTTTGAGGGTTCTTTTCTGTAGTGTCACTGTTGTGTAAGGGCGCACGGCGTCGATTGTCCGACGAAACCTCGCGCCTCCTTGTTAGCTGTGGTGCCTAGATTCAGGATTAAAAGAAAGGGAAAAAAAAAAGGAGGCGGCTTTTCCTTGGTCTGCATCCCGCGGTGCCTCTCCAATTTCGTCTTGATGCCAAACTGTGCTTTCAGTCGGATTCCCACAGGATATATGTCCCTGCAGCCTTATATTTCCAGGCGTTAGGTTTGTGAAAGGCCAATTTTTATGGCCCCTTCCCTCTATCCACATAGGCTGCGGATTTTTTTTTTCCCCTTCCGTCGCTGTTTGTTTCAGTTTCCTCTGAACTAGTATGTTGTTGTGCATGAGAATGAGTGAATGTTTGAATGCAGAGAGTTACATCTTGGTGGTTGTTGCCATGATGCACTATGCCCTTTGCCTTAGATTTCCTTTCAACTATTGCTACTATTACTGTGCTGTGGCTTGGATTCTTATTAGAAATCAGAAGAGCATTCTCTGGGGCCCAAATAGCCAGTGATAACTCTGCAGAAAAAAAAAAGTGCATTCAGATTCCCTAGATCCTGCTTTTACCTTCTTTAAGCCTTCTATAATAATGAATGATGGTGTCGTTTGTTGGACTCTTCTAACTTGTCTTATTCCATTATTACCTGACACTTTTATACTGTATTGTTGATGATATTGATATACATACACAGTCAGCATTTTTTATATTTTCCGTAAAGCCTTTACTTGGTTGATTTTGTTGTTATCCGGCTCTTACTACAGTAGCTAACAGAAAACTATTTAGCTTTTCATGTGGTCCTCAATTGCAGAATCTAATAGTGCTTCCTATCTTTTGTGCAGATCACTGTATCCATAACAAGAAGCTAAATCCTCAGGGGATGCTGAAAGATGTGCTTTCATAGAAGAGATTTCTGCTGCAACATCAAGGACCTAGCTGCTCTGCAAGGTCTGCTAGCCTGCTCGTCTCTTCATGTGAGTGATCGTCTCACCTGCATCTGCATCAACTCCACACCCTTCAGACTCCGGCACGACCAAGCCATAAGAATGCTGTTCACCGTCATGGACCATGACATGGGGGAGGAGGGCTAAATCTTTGCTGTCCACCTGATTGGCAACACAACTCAAGATAAAGATATGGAGATCAGAGGGAAGACTTTGATGGAGCGGTATGAGCTGGGGAGGTTGCTGGGGAAAGGCACATTTGGCAAGGTGCACTATGGAAGGAACCTTGAGTCCAACCAGAGCGTTGCTATCAAGATGATGGACAAGGACAAAGTGCTCAAGGTCGGGCTTTCAGAGCAGATTAAGCGTGAGATCAGAACAATGAGGTTAGTGGAACATAAGAACATTGTTCATCTTCATGAGGTCATGGCGACAAGAAACAAGATCTATATTGTCATGGAGTATGTGAAAGGTGGAGAGCTCTTTGACAAGATTGACAAGAGTGGCAAGCTCACAGAGGCTGCTGCACACAAGTACTTCCAGCAGCTCATTAGTGCAGTGGATCACTGCCACAGCCGAGGTGTGTATCACCGGGACTTGAAGCCTGAGAACCTGCTGCTGGATGAGAATGAGAACCTCAAGGTGTCGGATTTTGGACTGAGCGCGCTTTCAGAGTCAAAGAGGCAAGATGGGTTGCTCCATACTACCTGTGGAACGCCGGCATATGTAGCTCCAGAGGTGATCAGCAAGATAGGCTATGATGGTGCAAAATCAGACATCTGGTCTTGTGGTGTTGTCCTGTTTGTTCTTGCTGCTGGTTATCTCCCTTTCCAGGGCCCAAACTTGATGGAGATGTATCGGAAGATACAGCATGGTGATTTCAGGTGCCCAAGTTGGTTTTCACACAAACTCAAGAAGCTGTTGTACAAGATCCTGGACCCCAACCCGAGCACAAGAATTTCAATTCAGAAGATAAAAGAGTCTACTTGGTTCCGGAAGGGTCCTGGGGAGATCCGTGCAGTAAAGGAGAAAATTCTTAGCGAGAATGCCACCACAAATTCTGACCCAGTGCTTGCTACTAGGCGCAAGAAGATTGCTCAAGAAGATATGAAGCCCCTGGCTGCCACAAACCTAAATGCCTTTGAAATTATCTCATTCTCAACCGGGTTGGACCTGTCTGGTCTATTTGTCAAAAAGGAGTGCAGAAAGGAGACGAGGTTCACTTCAGATAAACCTGCCTTGGCCATCATCTCAAAGCTTCAAGAGGTTGCAAAAGCACTGAATCTCAGGATAAGGAAGAAAGAGAATGGCATTATCAAGATTCAAGGGAGGAAGGAGGGGAGGAATGGTGTCCTTCAGTTTGACACTGAGATCTTTGAGATTACAGCATCCTACCATCTCATTGAGATGAAACAAACAAGTGGTGATTCAGTTGAGTACCAGAAACTGTTGGAAGAGGACATCCGGCCAGGGCTGAAGGACATTGTCTGGTCCTGGCATGGAGATGATCTGCAGCAAAAGCAGGAGTAGCTTCGGATGTCTCACATAGATTTTGTTCTGAAAATTCGTTGGATTTTCAGCTCAGAGTGATTCTGTTCTACATTTGATGTCTTATTTTTTTAGCAGCTATATTCTTTTTATGTATTGGAGGAGCATGGTGTTGATGTGAACCATTAGGCTATATATATTTTGTTGAGTTGTTGTGTTACATTCCGAAGATTGTTCCAGTTTTGTAATGGCTGTAAATATCAATAATGAAATTAAATGTTGTTGATCCTTAAAAAAAGAGTCGAGCTTTCCATGAGATGCATTAGTAATCAAATTAGTTTCAGTAAACCAGTCATGATTATACCAGCAAGTTTGTACCATGATTAAGGGAATAAACTCTTTGGGTTCCTATAGTCTCTAACATAGATGCTTTTATTATACCAGCAAGTTGTACCATGATTAAGGGAATAAACTCTGGGTTCCTATAGTGTCCAACATAGATTCTTTTATCCAAGACGAGGTATCATGATGGATGCAATGTATCTCCATAAGCAAGAGATGAAACACTGATCGTATAAATCTTGCCTGTTCTCAACAGTTTACTTGTTATTTTTTCTTGGCTCATCTGTATCAGTTGGAACTGCGGGGATATGTTAAAGTGATCGACTGACAGCAGGTAAACATGCACGGCGAAGTGCAGTTAAAAGTTTCTATGCACGGGGACAGAAACTGTAGGGATAGGACATCCGGCCAGGGCTGAAGGACATAGTCTGAGCCTTGCATGCAGATGATCAGCAGCAAAAGAGCTTTAGATGTATCATATAGTTTTTGTTCCGAAAATTCGTTGGATTTTTCAGCTTAGAGTGATTCTGTTCTTCGTCCGTGTCTTGTTTGTTAGCAGCTATGTTCTTTTTTTTGTGTTGGTGGAGCACCAGGTGAATGGTAATGATCTGAAGCATTAGATTATATTTTCCTGAGCAATAGTTGCTGAGAAGCTGAGTTCTTGAGTGACATTGTGAAAATCTTTTCATTTGGTAAACGAAATACAATGTTGTTGACCCATAAAACAGGGTGAGTTTTCCTGTACTATTCTAATGGCTACTATTTCACCTTAGCACCTGCATATAGCATGGCCGTTGCAGCATTTGACCACAGGTGAACTTGGAGATCTGAAAGTGTACTATAATTCGAAATGTGGTGTGCTATCACGTAAGGCTGAGATGTCTTCTTTCCTGTTTGCTTGATTCCAAATGTAAAGCACTGAACCTTGTGCTTATTAGGATCTTTATGCTTCGTTTAGAGTTTGTTCAGAAAAATAAATATCAACCTTTTGGTCCTACCGACATTTAGTGATGTGCTTTGAACCTCAATTTTCTTATTACCAGACTAAGGGGGTGTTTGGGACTGCTCTGCTCCACGTTTTTCAGCTCCGCTCCACGTTTTTTAGCAAACGGTTTCAGCTGCACGCACTCAGTTCGAGGAAAAAGGGTGGAGTTGTGAGAGCACCTAAAGAGGTACTCCACAAACTCTAGTTTTTTGTGGAGCTGCTCCATGGTGGAGTTTGTGGAGCAGAGTTTGTGGAGCAGTCCAAACACCGCCTAACATTTCACAAGTGAGAGGAATCATAAAAAGTAACTGGGGTTAATGGGTACTAGCAGACTTAGGATGAAGTGGACCAACGGAATCAAGGTAATATGCTACACACAAAAAGAACATATATGAAAAGATGAAATATACATCACATGTTGATATGTTTAATCTTCAGGCAATATTTAAACTCCACTAACTAGTCCACTTGTTCTAAAAAAGAAACTGTCCCCATCATCCGGGATTCAGGATAGATCCAACAGCTCAGTTTTCACATTCCTAAATCGACCACCAGAAGTACTTTCCAAGAGATAACATTAGTAATTTGGCACGTCAAACGTCGATCCAATCAGATTAGTCCTAGCGGACCAATAGCGGTTATGCCAGGTTGTAGAATGATTAAGGGATAAACTCTTTAGGTTCCTAGTCTCCAGCATAGATGATTTTGCCCAAGATGAGGGTGCCATGGCATGATAGATGCCTGATGCAAAGCATCTCCAAAAACAAGAGACAAAACGCTGACGCTAGACATAAATCTTTTGCCTGTTTCCAACATGCAAATAATTTACTTGTTGATTTCTTTAATGGCCTGGAATCCTGGATCATTTGTAGCTGTTGGTTCTGTCAGTGACGAGGATATGCTTAGCTCTGACTATGATACTCAGCTTGCAAACGTGTACTACAAAGTGGAGGTGAAATTTTTCTTACTAAACCTCCTTCGGAGGAAAAAAAAAAAGAAAAAAAGGATATTACTCCTACTATTTTTTTTTTTGAGCAATCTGGAGGGACCAAGGCCCCTACAGTAAAAGTTTTATTGAAAAAAACACAGAGCAACGATCCTCAGCTGATAGAGTAGATTACTTGGCTCTCGTGTACATTATTTTATTGCATATGCATAGATGGTGAATAATGATTGGTGTGGGAGTTCCCGGGAGTAATCTTTGCATTGTACTGGAAATCTAGCAAAAAAAAATTTGTTTTGTGTGTAATAGTTAAATAGAAAGCCTTAGCTTGTGATTGTATTTGAACAAATGGAGTGTCTGTGTTGTACTGTGATTCGCAAAAGAAAATGAAAACTTTAGCTTGTACCCTCCAATGCACAAACTCTAGTTTGAGATCTATAGTATGGACCTATGGATCTGTAATCTTCCATCAAACAGTTCCTTTTTCAAACAATTAGATACGATACAGCAAGTGATACTCACGTTGGCTAATAGAGATATTTCTCTGAGCTATAAGAACGACTATAAACCCATTTGGATCCACCAACTAAACTTTAGCTGGTCTTTTAGCTAAAGTTAAGCTGAGTCTATTAGCTGGAGGATTCAAATAGCCCAGCTAAAGTTAAGCTGAGTCTATTAGTTGGGAGAACTTTTAGCTAGCTAAAGTTTAGCTTTGAAATTTTAGCTAGCTAAACTTTAGTTGGGTGGATCCAAACAGTCCTTGTAGATACAACCCAAAGAATAATTGAATATTATCCTCTTGCAACACGCATGTTACTGAAACACAATCTTCAGAAGTTGGGTCCATCCAAGCCCAACTTGAGATGCTTCTGGCCATCTGGGCCACATGAAAAACGGAGCTAGTTCAAAGGGAAGGAGGCAGCAGAGACTTCTGAAATCGCTGGTGGCGGCAGCATCTTCTCATCAGGTAGAAGTAGAAGCGCTGGTCATCGGCAACCTCAGAGCGATGATCCGATTGGTTTCAAGACTCGAGGGGGAGGAATTCATGCTTGCTCTGCTCTGCTCTGAATTGCACCTACATGTTGCACTCATGACTCATCGTTGTGACTGACAAAACTTGCTGTACAAATTCTGTTGTACAAGTCCAATTCACCCATCACAGCTCATCAAGAGTCAGTACTGCTCTGATGCGTTGAATACCAAGATGTAACCGATCCGATCCAATTTTGCTTGGAGTTGATTGACAGCCACAGCTTCTCCAAGTTAGATGCTTCTAACTGATGAGAATGAGACGCGTTCTGAACTTCTGATACCATGCAAGAGATGCAACCAAACTATATCATCCTCTTCCAGCACTGTGCAGTACTGCATGAAGCCTATAAATCTTCGATGCAAACAGAAGAGGCTGACTGAAATCATCGCTGAGTAGGGAGCATGTTATTACAGCAACACAACATTCAGAAGTTTGACCTGATCAGGGCACATGACCCAGCTTGAGATGCTTTGACGCCTCTGGTCTGAGGGAAGAGGAATAACATGATGTTCGGCTCACCCAGCCTGAAGGTAATGTTTCTGCCTAAAATTCTAGTACCTTGAGCTATAACAGCAATTCGCTTAAGATTTTGCTTCATTGTCCAGAGTATCATGGGCACTGGAGTTTTCAGATTCCAGCAGGTTCTGCACCAGGAAAGAAGCACACTACATGCACAAGTAATGAAATAATGACGTTTCAGGCTGCACCAGTAACAGTAGGCTCAGAACTTAAGGCCAAGGCACCAGGAAATGGTGTTTTACAGCTCCGAGGAGGCAAGGAGCTTAGTGATGCCATCTAGTCAGACATTTCACAATACTGATGCCAAAGGTTCCTTGTGCGGCCGGTGCCATTCAGGCCTCAAACAAGACTCTCCAGTATAGTTTTGCAATGTTTGCACCCACATTTCTGCGTCTGTGGATGAAAGCTGTTCTTCATCTCGGCATCCAGATTGTAAATCTATACCCCTATGTGTTAAATACACGAGAAATTTATCCAACATCTGTACACATCATTGGAAGTTATAGACCAGAGTACCAAACACAAATCCCAGATCATCTTTTAACGAAAAACAGGCATGTAATAAGGATGAAAAAGGATGTTCGTATGCAAGTAGAATCACAAATACCAAAAACCAACAAGTGAACTTACAAGCATGGTAACAAAATGGAGAACCAAACCGTTTCCTCCAAACAACGGTATGGACAACACATTGTTTCACAAAACAAGGGTACACTTGCATTCAACAAGCTTCTTTAACAAACTAGCATATTGCAATCCAAAAATCTTATTTTCAGAAATTTCCATATTCCAGGTACTCACTTGTATTCTATATTTCAAGTCCCACATTTAAGCGTGGGTTTAGTTGAAAGACAAAACCTGCAAACCTTGACCCAAATCTCATGGCCAAAGTACACATTTCCAGCATAGCACCCACTTCCAGTCTTACACAACACAAGGCTCAACACATGAAATTTTTTGCAAAGTTACTTTAATATATAATCCCCGTGTAACATCTTCCACCATCTCATATTACACACCAACACCATTATACCAATATGTAACAACAACAGGATTGTACCAGACTACCAGTCTTCACCTATGTGGCACTCCATCCGCGAGATGAGATAATTTATTTATGAACAATTGAGCATTCGTCACCGGGCCTTATCGGATTCCGATTTCGCAGGTTGGGCAACAAGGGTGCGCCAGAGGTACCGCCCACTTGCCATGTCCACCATCGTCCAGAACCCTGTTTTCACAGCCGATCCAACCTAGATTTGCACACACACACACAAAAAAAAAATCAGATTCTGATGTAATTGTTATTAAAGAAACAATAATATTGTGCCTTTGAAATTTGCACACAAGGGAGACAATGGACTGATGATTCAATATTAAAATCAAGTAAACAATACAACAAGTGACCATCTCGACTCATGTTTCTATGCAGCTGATATTGTAAATAAATAAACTCAGACTCTAGATCCAAAAGCTATGTGCACATGACAAAGAATGGTGGTTAGCTGAATTCAGGCGGGAGGATGGGGAGTGGGCTCCCACAAATCCCAATGGCTGACAAGTTCCACCCAAGTAGATTGCTCAGTGCTCAAATCAATAGTTACATTGAGTAAATTTAACCATGTTAATTAGGAAATACAGTACTGTGCAAGAAGAAGACCAAGGCTAGCTTATCGTCCATGGAATGTCTGTATGCAGTGATAACTGAAGTCGTTGAAATTAGCTCGAGACTATGATTAAGCAAGTAAGCATACTACGTTTGCAAAATCCCCTAAACTGAAGGCCATGGACCGGCAGCTCATTGTGGCTGGCTCCAAATTGGAGTGGCAGGGAGGGAGTAGGAGTATTACCCTTGTGCGCCAGCAAGAAGCTGCCTAAGAATAGGGGAGGACGGAGCCGGAGGGGGGGCGATCGACAGCCCACAGCGATAGGAGAGGAGAAGAGGCGTTGATTGGTTACCTTGGAATGCAGAGGCAGGGGCGCCCGGGGGGTTTCCGACTCGTCGGCGTCGGCGTCGAACTGGTCGGGCTCGGCGTTGAGCCCCCTGATGAGGAAGAAGCCGGCGATGGTGGCGGAGAGGAAGATGAGGATCACCCGCAGCGGGCACATCTCTCCGGACTCGTGTTCCTCTTCCTCCCCCGACAAAAGGAATCGAACAATCAATCAATCAATCTGGCGTGGGTGGAGGGAAACCACCGGAGTCAGGAAAGCCGGCGCCTTTGGCTACGGACGGAGGAGAAAAGGAAGAGCAATGGCGGATTCTGGGCTGGGTTGGTGGTGGGGGATTTCTTTTGACCTTCTCCCGAGGCGGAGCACGCAGCCGCCCACCTAACGCCTTCTCCCCACCCCCAACTTCTTCTCTTCCCTCCAATAAACTAACAATTGAAATCCAACCGAAACCAAAAGGGGAAAGAAACCAAGCTCCGAAATGGCAAGGCGAGGCGAGGCGAGGCGCGGCGCGGAGGTGGACGAGCGAAGGGGAGAGAGATCTGCGCTGTTGCTTGCCTTCGCCTGTTCGCCACAAGGACAGCAAGAGGAGGAGGAGGAGGAGGGATGGATCCGCGGAGGAAGACGCCGGCCGCGCCGCGCGTTCCCCATTTATATTTATTTTCCTTTCCCCTTTGTGGTGGTGGTTGTGGAAAAGCTGGCAGAGGTTGGCGGGGCCCACTTGTCAGTTGCCAGTTGCCACGGCTGCCGCAGAGGCCACGTCAAAGCGCGGTGGGTTGACGGCTTCCGCCTCCGGGGCCCACCTGTCAGTGGCACGTACCGTGACGACGGCCCTGATGCCATGCGGCGGAGACCCGGTTCGTGCGTGTGCTTGCCGTTTTCCGTTTTTAACAGGAAAAATAAAAAAAAAAAATGTTGTGGCGTGTATGGCAGTGTATGCATGTCAACATGTGTGTATGCACGATGTGATGCTGGGATTTATTTGCAAACCAGTTCAAGATGAAATGAACACTTGATTTGGCACGGACGAATTCCTGCAGATGAAATTTCAGACATGTGCAGGGGCGGAAATAATTCGGTTTGAATAGCTTGATGAAGCAAGTTTTTCATTTCTTGCATAGTTGCATTAGTTAGAGTTCAAGAATTAAAATATGAAAAGGGAAAAAAACTACAACTACAACTCTTGCTACGGTGCTTGCGTAGGTCGAGTAGGAATGATGCGGAATTAATTGCGGATAAATTAAACGGAATGTCTTTCGCCTCGTCCACCAATCGACAAGATAATTTGTGTATGTATCAAAGAAAATCCATTGGACTTTATCTTTAACCGTATCTTTGCTAGATTTTTTTTCTTTTTGAAAACAAAGACAGTAGCTTTGCCGCTCAATTAAGACGAAAGAAAATTATGTTACAAGAGTATCTTTGCTAGATAACCCCAAACATTTTTCATTTCATGTAACTTCTTCTCTTCCCTTCAAGACTGTTTCAGCTGTTAGTGGGACTCAACTTCTACTTCCACGCTTCCTCCTCCTATGGGTCATGCGTGTCAATGTCAAACCATAACAAAGTGGTCCGTTGTCACGCCTAAGCAATATGTTATTGCGCTTGCAGAAGATTGACCAAAAACTACTTAATTCAATATTCCTTCCATTTCTTTTGAGTAAATCAATTCCTAGATAGAGTTATCTTAAATCTAGTGTTCTTAAGTCTAATCGAATTTATAGAGAAAAGAGCACCAAGACTTGTGACATCCATCAGTATCCAGATACGCCATGTATAGAATATATTTTCATAATATGCTTGTTTTGTCATAAATATTTATTTTCTTTTCTATGAATTCGACTGAATATGAAAATAAGTTTGACTTAAGATAACTCTAGAGATTAATTTATTCAGAGGCGCAGGAAGCACTCCCTTTATATCCTGAAATATAAGAGAATTTTAGTTATCTTAAGTCAAATGCTCCTAAACAAATAGAGAAGAGTACTAACATCTATATCATAACAAAGATGTAAATTATACTGTATTTAATAATACTAATTGGGTATCATAAATATTATTATTATCTTAAAATTTGGTCAGACTTAGGACAACACATGTATTCGGCGGGGTGCGTACCATGTAACGAGAAGTGCAGCAACTTAAGCAATATTTTTCATTTCAATCCAGCGCGGTTGGTTTATCCTATCGGTTGTTGGCACAAGTCAAGCATATTCTATGCAATGAATCAGGAGTAGTGCTAGTGCTAGCAATTAAGTGGTTGTCAACGACTCTGGTGATTAGCTAGAGTAGAGTAGACATGGAGCACACAATCAATCAATCATGCAAATTAAGCACAGCTACCTGTCGTCCTGGCATGCTTGCGTGGCGGTTCATCCCATGCATCCAGACAGTGTGCCCAGGGCGAGGGCGAGCGTAAGCCCATGTGCTAGCCCAACCAAACCCCAACAACTGCTTTGCCCTCCAGGCATATCCGATTAGACACGTACGACACGAACACAACAACGCCCACAAAAGTTGGTGAAAATGCACCAGCATATCCAAGATATATATATATATATATATATATATATATAATGTGCAAATTTATTTGGTTTATTATTTTAATAATGCTGAAGATACGATCGAGCTAACGGAGGAGAGGTGCTAGAAGTCGGAGACAGCACTCCTCGATCAACGGAGGAGAGGTGCTAGTCGTCGGATTCACATCGTTGAACATGTGTTGGAGTGAAGTAGAGTGAAATAATTTGAACTAATTCCACACCAATCAATACTAACACATGTGGACTAGGATGAATTCGATAGCATCCAAACAATGCTTAAGTAGTAATTCATATACTCGTGTGGTTAAATAGCTAGTTTTGTACCATGCTCTACCCGTTTTATGTGGATTGTATTAGGGAATAGGTTTGCACACAATGAGTTGTTGAAAGCCAATTTAGTTAGGCCTGGCTTGGAACCGCTTAGATAAGAATTGACTGCAACCTAATCAAAATTTTCTTTATAAGCTACAGTATAAAGAATGTGTAGCATGAATAATAGAGTTACGTTGGCAATCCTAAATCTAAAATAACTTGCGCCCTTCGTCTCCTTCAAAAGTTGCCCCTCCTCATAGCTTCATGGTCTCCTAGCTCTCTAGAGGCTTCCGCCTCGAGCTCCCTCACAAACCACCTACCTCCCTAGCCATGGTGCGCCACCACGGCCACCTTCCTCACCGACCCCACCACCACCACCACCTCGTGCCTCCCGCATGTCTTGGTAAGGGGTGACCGAGCAGGACAAGTACATGATTCTCGGCTCCCAGTTGAATCCCTGATTCCTTTTCACCGCCTAGTTTCTAAATAATTGAGAAAGAATCAAGTAGTTTGGATGAAATTCACGATTATACTCACCAAGAATCCAATTTTGAGTGGTTCCAAACCTGTCACTACATGAACCACTGATCACTTGACAACTTTAGTGAATCTCATAACATGTTGTCATATTATGTGATACTTCTACATATGTATATTCCCTCTGTCCCTAAATGGTCATGTTTGTTTCCAGGATGCTTAATCGCGTGCCACAATTGAGCGAACGTGGCTCCGCAGCTAAGTTTTGGGAATTGGGGCTCCAATTTATTTTTTTCAAACTCCACGTCGCGAGTGACTAAGCCTATTCGCTTATCTGAAAAGTCATGACTGAAAATATTGTGTTTTTTTATTCACTGTTTGTTGATTTATTATGATAGAAAGCCGCTGCTGAATGACTAACATATTCGGCAAATAAGCTGAAGCGAATAGACCTATGAGTCGTGTCCTTTTGTGGGGTGTCCGGCGAGAATATTCCGCTTATCTCGTTGAATTGCCACACGAACGAGGAAAAACACGGAAACAAATTGGCCAATATCTATCATCGGAGCGCTAAAGTCTCATCCAAAAAATAACTGTGGTTATCTATTAATACAGGTCAACAAGTAGCTGCACTATACTGCACCAAGTGCCTATCTCCCTATCTGGTAGGCAGCTTTATCCCTTTTCCCTCACAAATACTTGTCCATTCAATGGTGAAGCTACATAGGAATGCTTAGTGTTTTGCAAATGTTCTTGTGAATGAGTCCAAGGCTACAACGACTAATAAATATAGAGGGACAAAGGAAGTAGTTTTTTTCGAAAGGATGGCAAAAACCGTGATTTCTATTAGACGAATAAAAAGAAAAGAAGGCAAGTGCCTAAAACCACACAACTGAGGAGAGCACCGCTCATCCCACACCACTCAACTCACGCCACAAAAGCGCCAACTCAACTCAACGCTTGATCGGACCGGCCTCTAACTACTTATAACTTGGGCCTTGTTTAGTTCACCCCAAAATCCAAAAAGTTTTTAAGATTCTCCGTCACATCGAATTTTGCGACACATGCATGAAGCATTAAATATAGGCGAAAACAAAAACTAATTACATAGTTTGTCTGTAAATCACGAGACGAATCTTTTGATCCTAGTTAGTTCATGATTGGACAATATTTGTCAAATAAAAACGAAAGTGCTACCGTAGCGAAATCCGAAATTTTTTCAGAACTAAACAAGGCCTTGGTTAGATTGGATCTTCGACATGAGCCTCCACTTGACACCACTAGGAGCTCCACCATAGGAAAATAATTATTGTATTTTGATAAATGGAAAACCGCTGATCGATTTGACCGGTAAACCACTGGCCGTGGTGGAGACATGGAGTGCAGCAGGATAACATGAACAGCCGCCCTACTCGACGGCGACGGCGACGGCGATGGAGCTGCACCAAACTCCAGAGGATACTCTACTCCTGTTCTGCCGTTCTGGAAGTAGTTTAGCTTCACTAGCTCACGGCGTCCAACGCAGCATGCAGGTCAGTCAGCAAAATCTGCTGCCTGCAAGCCGCCAAGCACGAGCACGACATGGATGGATAGACCCTTCCTTTCTTTCATCATATGGCTCCGTTCGCTTGGTTATAAATCGTACTGTCAGCCAGCAATATTTACTTTCAGTTTTGACTTTTTAAACAATCGAACAGACTTAGGGCCTGTTTGGTTCCCTTTACTAAATTTAGCTAAAATTATTTTAGCTACTCTTGGGTGACTAATAGAACTAAACTATTTTAGCTTCTTTTAGTCAATGTGTGTGTTTGGATCTTTAGCTACTAAAGTGACTAAAGTTTAGCTACCAAGAAGAACCAAACATGACCACCTTAGTCTACATACATCAACCAATGGCAAAGCCAATGGATGGGCTTCGTCAAAATGGGTGCAGATAACATATAAAACTGGCGCACGCACGTTTTCACCGGCACAAACAAGGTACCGGGCCAGGTTTAGCTGCGTGGTCGCTAGTGGCCAGTAGATGCACACCAGTGAGTCACCAATGACTGATGGCTGAACCACTTGCAGGTTAAGCATGCATGGCCACCGGCCGCACCCACCACAGCTCCACATGCACCACTTCCCGGCCAGGCATAGTCACACATTACCATACAGCATGCACCAAGCTGGGTGTGCACCACTTCTCCCATGGCATGATAAACTCTTCCTTCTGCCAGTCACAAAAACCAGAAGATATGATAAACCCTTCTCTTATGCTACAGCATTCAGCATCCACCTCTCTCGCCTGCCTCCTCCACTACTCACCACTTACAAGAATGGATGTTAGTGGTGATATAAAAACCAAAATCGACCCAGAATCACAGCTGGTGACTGCCTGCCTGTGCGCGACAAGTACCCATATCCCCCATTTTCCAATGAATGCCAAAGTCAGTAGGATTGAAATGCGCAAGAGGGTAAAAAAAAAAAAGAAAAAAGAAACATCAGGACGCATGTTAACAGGTAAGGGTGAGTGCTAGGAAACAAAATGACGACCCCATATCTTTTTTTGCATCATCAAGGAACACAGTCCAGCTTATCTCCTCGGTAAGACGGTAGTAAACCCTACAAGAGAGGAGGCAAGGAAACCTTGGCTCCACAATTTTTTTTCCCCCTTCCTTCTATTATAAAAGTCTGTTCGTTCTATGCTGTCTCTTTTTCATTGAATGACCACAGTGACTGTACATCAGGACTTGTTGAAGAAAATAAGCCAACACCACCGCCAACATGTGCGCCGGACGGCGACAGGATATGCCCACCGCCACCTTCCTGAGCTCCATTCAGCGCCAGTTCCTCCCTGCATAAACAATAATACCAATAGTCATGAGCTCCGGCGTTTTCGCTTTTATCAATCAACAATAGTAAAAGAAAAAATAAACATGAGTTCAAATTATAACATATGGATTGTTTATGGATCTTCATCTTCTATCACAGAAAGAAAAGGAGGAGAAAAAGAAAAATCTACATCGAGTACATAAGTTCGAATACTTTCTCTTGCCTTCAAAAAAGCCTGTCTCACAATTGATTTTCATAGTTTTCCACCTACAATGTCTAGTGAAATTGCACAGTAGCCCACCATAACACCCAAAGGGCACAACACACATGGTATTAAGTAAAGATACCAGACGCACACAGTGTCATGCAGGTCATATATCCTCAACTTCAAGCTAACAGGTTCTGTGGTGTGAGCCAAGCCATAAACTCAAAACAAGAAAATTCAAACACTGATAGACTGAGTCCAAACTCAAAAAAACAAGCAAGCTATCTAGCACCTTGCACAAAACATGCAAATGAGACCTTTACATCTTTAAGCATCAAAGGGGAACTGCCCTACCCATGCAAACAAACAAACAAAAAACACTAACAAACAAGCTAACAGTTACCACCTTAGAAAACATTTTCCACTGCATGCCTAATGAAGAAACAGATTGAGCTGACACGCTATAATAAGCCTCATTAACAACAAGGTCAAACAGGATGCAGTCACCAATCATCAGTTCATCACTAGTGAATATTTCTATAAGAACATTAAACCTTGGCAAAATATAGAACAGTAGTTCCCCATAAATAAAACCATATGTTCAAGGATTGTGGCACTGCATAATCCACAGGACAATATTTAATTCTCCATTTTGGACTTGGAGTCAACTGAGTTTCATTCAATCTAAAGCTCATATTATTAATTTATCATGTCTTCATGGCCACAATCACACAAGAGACAAGACCATCCCGATCTTACTATAGACAAAAAATTTAAACTAAAAAACACTTGCTATCAACCAATACATAACAAATTGTCTGCAACAGAACAGCTTAGCCTGCAGCGAGATCTAATTTATAACAATCTAATTCTGGCTTGGATTTTTCCCAAGAGAAGCAGCCCATCAACTAATACATAACTCAACAAATTTTCTGCAACAAAACAGCTTAGCCTGCAGTGAGATCTAATTTTTCACAACCTAATTCTAGCCCCTAATTTTTCGCAAAGCCCACAACATTAAAATACACTAACCCAACACAGCCAACGAAAGATATGAATGTAGAAGGCTATGGTGTTGCAGGGTACGTCCTATCATTAAATAATGCATTCAGTCTGCTTCTCATTGTAAACACAACAGTTCACTACTTCAGTACCCCAAGCCATTGAAAAACAAATGTCACTATTCAAAAACAAATCCTGACAAGACCATTAGAATCTGAATAATGCATTGAACATTATGGTTCAACAGCTACATATAATTTTAGAAGAACACAACATTATGACCAGGGGCAGAACCTTAGCTAACAATCCAAGAGTTCATGATGACAATTAACCATCTGCCTACCCTTCTTACTAATCAATTTAGACTGAGCATTTGAGCAATGAATGTGCCTCTGAATTAGCTTAACAAAAAAAAATGCTTACCACAAAATTTCTAGCAGGCCTGAAACAAACTGTAGCCAACTCAATGTTAACAATGCCATTGTTGCAACAAAAATCTTGGCTGACTAGATTTAGTGTAATTGTGTTTATGTGCAGTAATCACAACCAGTGGACCAAATTATTCAACCAGCTCAGACACAATCCTAGCTAGCTAATTATTCAATATTCATGATGGCAGTTTGTTAATTCAACTGCAGTGTAGAATTGTTAATACCATATGTCCATACATCAAGGAAAAACGATCCATGAAAGTGAGAAATATCATAAACACATATCTGCAGTTTAAGTGTTCTAAAAAGCTTCAGGTGCTAGGCATAAAGCAGGTGGCGTCTGGACCCTAGTCATGGTTAAGCAGATGCTTGGATAGACTGCATGGCAATTAGGTGCAAGCAGGATGGTAGCGCCCAGTATATAGTCAGACACTTTTTAGTAGCAACTTTAAACACCAAAATTGATTTGACTGATTCATGAAACATATGCTAAAACCTAGAAGAACCCGAACTGCATGTACTTCTTATAAACAAAATACATGATAAACTTCCACCTAGTGATTGGAAAATAAAGAGCATGACACCTTTAAATTTTCAAAGAAAAAAGGATCATCCAAACTCACACATTCACATGGGTTCAATAATATGAGTATCAGTTAACACTCAGTTATACTTTGCTTTTCAATAGTCTCTCATTTCTATATACATAAATTCCTTGTTTGAAATAAGTAGTACTCCACGATTAGACATGAAGATTTCACACAACTATGTATACACAAATTCATGCAGACAACATTGAATAATTATCATAAAAATCTGCTAATACTCTGGTGCTTAAATGCATCGATACATGGACCTAAGGTAAAGTGGAAAACCTGAATGACAGCACGAAACAAGCATTGCATCTGGGGGAAAGACAACACTATTCTCTAATGAGTTATTATACCAAAATTCTAGCCGAAGTTAACAGTATAAGATCATCAGCAGTGATGTAACCTTTGTGGCAGAAAATCAACTGAAATGAAAAAGGACACCAGAAAGTACTTACTTGGGCCACAAATAACCAGGCGGCCCAAAGGGGTGTTCGCGGGCTGATTTGTTTGGAGACCCAAAAACCAAGTCGTTGTGTAATTTTCCTGGCATTTCATGTGAAAGGAACAGGCTTGGTGTATCAGGTGGCAATTGCTGGAAAGGTGCTTTCTGCATCCATGGATCACTGTCATTCAAACCAGTACCCAGGGAACTTATTGCTCCACCTCCGCTGCTGAAAAGGTTGGCACTATGGTTGAATTGATTTGTGTTTTGCCGAAGCCACTGACTCTGAGGACCTTGAAGACCTAAACTTTCCTGAACCAATGGTGTGCTCCACATTTGCCATGTGCCTTGTTCACTGCTAGTCTCAGGCAGTATGGAACCACCAGGTGCAATTGATGAGTGCGGGGGTTTGATAGGCTTTTCTTCAGCCGTACGAGATCTTGAGAGAGGAGACTCAATTGGTGAAGGCCTCCCATGTGATTCTTTAATAATGTCACTTGAAAGGAAGCCACAATCGAAGTCCGGAGGGAAGTTATCTAGAGATTCTGAAACTGGCCCAAGTAATGCAATTGCATCTGGATCATAGCATGGGTCCTCAAATTGCTCTGGTTCTTCAAGCAGTGTTGATTCCGCATCATCATAGAAGGGCATATGTCCAGCAGGAAAATGAGGTAGTGGGTTACTGGGAGGTGCTACATTAAGTGGTGGAAAACCTGGAAATTGCATGGACTGGCTTGAACTTGGCTTGTAGTCCAGAGGAGGATACTGAGAGAGAAATGTATGAGCATTGTTTATTTGAGCTCCATTTGGTTCTGGCTTCCGAATCATATCATGAACTGAAGTTGTAACATCAGGACAAGGGGACACTGATGCTGAACGACTAAACAGCTGATGCCATGACTTTTTAAGGCCAGTAGGGTGTGGCTGCACATTTGGACTAACCTGCATATAGCATAATTGGAAGATTTAAGATGGAAATTCAGGGTAAAAAAAATAACTAATGCAATTGGTTCGAATAACAAGAATTTACAATAAAATAGCAATGCCCTTGTTACTCACAGGTCGATTAAAATTAGTCCATGCATTTCTAGTTTCTCCAGCTGTAGCAGATTTGCCTGTAGCTTGTGTGGCTGCATGCTGGACATCTCTTTTGATTGCATTACCCTGGTCAGTTGCAGGAACTACAGGTCTACTAACCTTGCTAGCTTGAGGGGCAGGGGCCTGAGCAGTTCTGCCAAAGAAGGAACCACCGCCAAACCCTCTTGAAGAAGATAAAAAACCACCTGTCATACGGCCAAAGTATTTCGATCTGCTCTCCCCTGTTTTATTACTGTGATTGTTAGAATCAATGTGGTGAGCTTTGTAACCCTCACGCCTGTCCAAGTCACTCTTTCTGTCAGAGTCTCGCTTCCTATCGCCTTCTCGGCCCAATCTTCTATCAATGTCCTCGCAATCTGAATTGCTCTTGCTTGACCCCTTGTCCTCTTTCTTCTTCCTCTCCTGACGCCGCTTCTCAGCCTCCTTCCTAGCATCCTTCTCCCCAACAGGGGTAGCGCTTTTTGACCACTCCTTGGCCTCTGCCTTTTCATCCCTCAGCTTCCTGCGTTCCTCTACTAGCTTAGCCATCTCCTCTCGCTGCTTCCTTTCCTCCTCCTCCAGCATTTCCCTCTCCAGCCTTGCCAGTCTCTTCTCCTCCGCCTTCCTTCTCGCCTTCTCGGTCCTGCTCTCCTCGGCTTTTCCTCCATTCTCTCCTCTCTTTGCCAACCTTTTACCATCTATGCTCAAGCCCTCACCATCCCCTGAGGATGTAAATCTGAATATATTCCTCAATAACCACCTCGTTGCTGCCGAGCAAAAGGACGAAAGCAAGCGCCACAGGAATCCCAAGAAGGAGGTGTTGTTGCTGGAGGAGCAGCGCAGGTCCAGCCAATATCCACAATCCTGAGCACAAGGCCATCCGGTGGGGGCCTTCCCGGCTGAATTGAGGTCTAGCACGGGGCGCTTAGAGACATGGCCGCAGTAAGAGCACATGAACTTACCGCCGCCGGGGTTCTGGTCCTTGTACGGGTTGCTGCAGTTGCGGCAGCGCCGGGTTGCGGTCTTGCGGAGCTTGTGGAGCTCGAGGGCGTGGGCGCGGCGCTCCTCGCGGAGGCGCGCGGAGCGGCGGGCGCGCCAGAGGGAGAGTCGCGGGAGGAGGATCTCGTACCAGAAGAGGGTGAGGAGGAGGACGGAGACGCAGGCGAGGCGCGGGGAGGTGACCTCGAAGCGGTAGGCGGCCGGGAGGAGCAGCTGGGTGGCGGCCCAGATGACGATGAGCGGGACGACGAGCCACGGGAGCATGGTGGCGACGCGCCGCGACCAGCGCTGCACGGCGCACAGCGTACACATTGATTATCCGCCCGCCTCCGCCGCCCTCACGCCCTGCTGGATCGCCAGCGCCGTCGGTCGGCTCCAACCCTTGAAGGCGGGTGGGTGGGGTGGGTTGCTTGCTCGGTCGGTAATGCTGCGATTCGATTTGGGGGGAGGGGGAAGGAGGGGAAACCCTCGAATGGGGGCGAGGCAGCGGGGGGCCGGGGGAGGGGAACCAAAGGCGGCTGCTTTTTGTGGAGATGCCAGATGCGGGAGCTAGGAGAGCGTGGGAAGGGTGGATTCGAGGGAGGAGAGCTCGAGGTGGGCGATGGCCATGGCGAAAACCCTAGCTTTTCAATCCCTTTTCCTTTTTGGATTGCGATTGCCTGCTTGAATTTTTTTTCTCTCTCTCTACGTAGGTGGACAAGGAAGGGAGACGAAGAAATTCTGCAGGGTGAGAAACCAGATAACGCTTCATCCACTATCTTCCATTTGTGTCTAATCTAAATGAAATGAAAAGGCTTTCATTTTTTTTCCTTTACAAAAAACTCTCATGTTTATATATCTTCACTAGTCAGTTTGTGATTAAAAATATTAATTTAGACTATCACTAAATATAATAAGCTTTATGCGTGACGTAATTTAAAGCAGGAAATAATGAATTTCACATATAAGTCATGCATGTTTATTAGCATCTGTGGCGCACGTAAGGGCGGTTTATATATCTTCACTAACCGTTTTGCAAATGCAAACATTAAGTTAGACTATCGATAAACATAAACGGATATAAAATTTCCTGACATAATTCAAAGTAGAAAATAATGAATTTTACATATAAGTCATGTGTGTTTGTCAAGATAGTAATGCCTCATCTAGCATATGTGTGGCGTACGCCAAGGCGGTTTATATATCTTCACTAACCGGTTTGTGAATAAAACATTAATTTAGACTATTGCTAAATATAAACAGTTATAAAAATCATGCATGATGTAAGTCAAAGTAGAAAATAATGAATCTCACATATAAGTCGTGCACGTTTGTCAAGTTAATGGCTCATCTAACATGTGGTTGGCGCACGCTAAGGCAGTTTATATATCTTCACTAACCGGTTTGCGAATAAAAACATTAATTTAGACTATGGCTAAACATAAATAGATATATTATAATGACGTAAGTCAAAGTAGAAAATAATAAGTTTCATATATAAGTCGTGCACGTTTGTCAAGTTAATGGCTCGTCTAACATGTGTGGAACACGCAAATAGTGGTTTATATATTTTCACTAACAGATTTGCAAATAAAAACATTAATTTAGACTATCAATAAACATGAACAGATATGAAACTTATGCGTGACATATTTTAAAGTAGAAAATAATGAATTTCACGTATAAGTTGTGTGCATTTGTTAAGATAAATGCCTCATCTAGCATGTGTGGCACACGTAATGGCGGTTTATACATCCTCACTAACTGATTTGAGAATAAAACCGTTAATTTAGATTATCAATAAACATAAAAAGATATAAAACTTATGTGTGGCATATTTTACAGTAGAAAATAATGAATTTCACATAATAGGCGGTGTGCATTTGTCAAGATAATGTCTCATCTAACATGTGTAGTACACGCAATGATGGTTTATATATCTTCACTCACTGGTTTGTGAATAAGAACATTAATTTAGACTATTAATAAACATAAACTGATATAAAACTTATGCGTGACTTAAAGTACAAAATAATGAAACTTCACATATAAGCCATGCACTTTTGTTAAGATAATGCCTCATCTAGCACGTCTGGCACACACAATTGTAGTTTGTATTTTGCAAAAAAGTTGGTGTTAAGAAAAGCTTTCGGTTTTTTTCTTGGCATGGCAACTCTTATATTTATCTCCACTAACCAGTTTATGATTAGAATATTAATTTAGACTATCGATGAGTATAAATATAAACTTGCATGACGTAACTTAAAGTAGAAAATAATGAGTTTCACATTTCACATATAAGTCGTGCATGTTTGTCAAGTTAATAGCTCATATAACATGTGGTTGGTGCACGCCAAGGCAGTTTATATATCTTCACTAACCGGTTTGCAAATAAAAACATTAATTTAGACTATCGCTAAACATAAATAGATAAAAAAAACTATGCATAACGTAAGTCAACGTAGAAAATAATAAATTTCATATATAAGCCGTGCATGTTTCTCAAGTTAATGGCTCATCTAACATGTGTGGAACACGCAAATAGTGGTTTATATATTTTCACT
Organism: Sorghum bicolor; assembly: GCF_000003195.3. Classification (NCBI taxonomy): domain Eukaryota; kingdom Viridiplantae; phylum Streptophyta; class Magnoliopsida; order Poales; family Poaceae; genus Sorghum; species Sorghum bicolor. The sequence continues at coordinate 2,887,693 of NC_012877.2, forward strand.
AAAAGATTTGCGAATAAAAATATTAATTTAGACTATCAATAAACATGAACAGATATGAAACTTATGTGTGACATATTTTAAAGTAGAAAATAATGAATTTCACGTATAAGTCATGTGCATTTGTTAAGATAATGCCTCATCTAGCACGTGTGGCACACACAATTGTAGTTTGTATTTTGCAAAAAAAGTTGGTGTTAAGAAAAGCTTTCGGTTTTTTTTCTTGTCATGGCAACTCTTATATTTATCTCCACTAACCAGTTTACGATTAGGATATTAATTTAGACTACAATGAGTATAAATATAAACTTGCATGACGTAACTTAAAGTAGAAAATAATGAGTTTCACAATTCACATATAAATCGTGCATGTTTGCTAAGATAATGCGCAATCTAATAAGTGTGGCTCACGCAATGGCAATTTGTGTTTTTGCGAAAAGGCTGTTGTTAGGAAAAGTTTTCATTTTTTTTCTTATGTTATGGCAACTCTCACACTTATGACTTATCTCCACTAACCGATTTTCATTAAAAAATTAATTTAGACTACTGATAAGCATGAAAAAATAGAATACTTGTGCATGACATAATTTAAGGAGAAATTGTTAGGTTTCAGGTTTAGGGGGTGTTTAGTTAGGAGTGTTAAAATTTAACATATATTATAGCATTTCGTTTTATTTGACAAATAATGTTCAATCATAGACTAACTAGACTTAAAAGATTTGTCTTGTAAAATACTCTCATGCGTTGCAGGTGGGGCCCCCACAAATGGAAGTTTGTATTTTGCGAAAAAAAGTTGTTGTTAAGAAAAGCTTCCATTTTTAGTTTTTTCTTGTCATGACAGTTCTTACGTTTATCTAGCCAGTTTTTTATTTAAAGATAATTTAGACTACCCATAAGCATAATTTAAAGAGATATAGAACTTGTGTGTGACGTAATTTAAAGTAGAAAATGATGATTTTTACATATAAGTCATGTACGTTTGCCAAGATAACGTCACACACGTTTGCCATTGTGTGCACCACACACACGTTTGCCTCATCTAGCGGATGTGGCGCACCTTGCTGTGTGTTTACAAAAATGTTGTTAGAAAAAAAATTCAATCTTTTGCTTATGCCACGGAAACTCTTGTGTTTATCTCCACTAACCGGTTTGCAGTATATAATCTGTGCGTAATGTAATTTAAAGTAGAAAGCAGTAAGTTTCACATATAAGTCGTGCACGTTTGTCAAGATAAAGCCTAGTCTAACAGATATGACACACACAATGACATTTTGTGTTTTTGCAAAAAAAAAAGTTGTTAGGTTCTTCGTTCTTTATCATGGCAACTCTGATGTTTATCTCCACTAACCGGTTTGTGATTAAAAACTTCAGCTCACTACGATAAGCATAACGAGTTATAGAACTTTGAACTTATGCTAATTTAAAGTAGAAAATGATGATTTTCACGTATAAGTCATGCATGTTTGCCAAGATAACACCTAGTCTAGCAAATGTGGCGCATGCAATGGCAGTTTATGTTTTGTGAAAAAAAATGTTAGAGAAAGTTTTCTTTTTTCTTTTCTTTTATGGCAACTCTTGTGTTTATCTCTAGTTCTTCACTAATCGGTTTGCAATTAAAAGCTGTAACTTGGACTACTGATAAGCATAAAGAGTTATAACACTTCTATATGACGTAGTTTAAATAGAAAACGATGAGTTTTACATATAAGTCATGCATGTTTGCCACAATAACATCTGGCCTCGGCGGTGCGGCAGCATTGACAATTTGTGCTTTGTAAGAACACTGTTGTTAGAAAAGATTTTTGGTTCACTTTCCTAATAAGATTTCAGTTAAATCTAATTGATCTCGAGAAAATGCAAAAACAAAGAAATACAAATTAATACAAATTTCAGTGTTAACAACTTAACATGATTATAGTACAAGAATACCTTGACTTTCATAAGCCCTTGTGCTTATCACCATTAACCGGTTTTTTCCACTACAAAATTTAACCTAGACTTACTGAAAAGCTTAGAAGAGTTATTTGTGAATATCGGTGTGATACGAATACATGATGCTACGAACGGAAGTTTCACTTAGAGGCTGTGAACGCTGTAATGGCAAAAGTAGTCAAGTAACACCTTGTCTAGTAGATACGGTGCACATAATGTCAGTTTATATTTTGACAAAAAGTTTCTTGTTAGCTTAGGAAAAAAAAGCTTTTTATTCGCTTCTTAACGAGGTTCATCAATTAAGTCCATCTGAAAAGAAGGGTATAAGCATATATATACTAAGTGACTTCCACAAGGAAGGGTAAAAATAATCCTTTATGAAGATGGGGAGAAGCTCATGAATAGTCACGAGAAAACCATGACTAGATAGCATGTGTTTTATTATCAGCCATGGCGCACATAGCTAAGCCTGTGTTTTGGAGAACCTTTCTCTCTCTGTTTTTTTCATCGGGCAAATCTTTGGTAAATGATTTTTATTAGTTACATCTAATGATATAATTTTGTATGGGTTATGGAAATTTCTAAGACACGATTAAAATTATAAGTGGGTTTTATGTTCTCTCACATCGTCTTTGATTTTTAAGCTTACTCACTCCATCCATAAATATAAGGAACTATTTCTAGATTTTTTTTAAGAACAAAATAAGGTCTTAATATTGCTTACCACAGCGATGCGTTGCGGGTAAGCCTAAATATGAGCTCAAAGCCATGTCTTGCATTTTGTATGTCGTACTTTAATAACTTATGTTTCTCATTACCTATAGTCATCGTATAACGTATATGAGCCAGTCACGAATACGGATTGATATCTAAAATCAGGAAGAGTTTTTCTTTGTAAAACATGAAGAGACGCGAATTCCATGGTTCGAGCAGAGCTAAGCGGGTTTTAAACAACCCTGATTGTGATTTGTGAACCTATAGAGTATTGGCGATTACTGTTTCCATTATTTGCCAGTGAATTTCTCATCTAAATCAACATAACTTTGCATTTCACACTTTTTTTCCTCACAAATTCACTTTGGAAGCAAAGGAATGAAAGTTCTATATAAAACATGAAACATTTTTTGACAGGATAAATTTTCAGAACGTCTGTGTGCCGTTGGTTCTGGGCTTCTATTCAGTCCATTCACGGGAAAGCGATGAGGCCCAAGCTCCTTCCTCTCTTCTCGACTCTTCCCCGTTTCCTCACTCCACGCGGACCAGACATTGAGATCCTGCAACAGCAACAATGGCGGCCATGGCGAACACCTCTCGTCTCCCCACCCCCTACAGCCTCCCAACCGTCAACATCGGCGGTAAGTGCAGGAGGCTAGCTATGGCCGCCGTCAGATGCGGCCCCGGCGGCAGCAGGAGCCACCGGAGGAGCCTTGGGGTCTTCCTGTGTCGATCCTCGTCCACGGCCGGAGCCCAAGGGAGCACGAGGATGGAGGACTATAACACCGCCATGAAGCGGATGATGCGTAACCCCTACGAATACCACCACGATCTCGGTACTGACTCGTTCCATTAGTACTGCTTTTCCTTGTGATAGCCCCTTGTCGATTGCTACAGATGTGGAAAATGGGTAAAGGCTGGAGCTTGACGTGTGCTGGACTGCTGGTAACTTATCCATAGGGATTTCAGAAGTCATCTTAGTGATGCCACGCAATTAATGTGGTCCATAGGGATTTGCTTGAAGATAGGATTTTGGTACATAGCCTCCAATTTTCTTGGTCAAGTTTAATGTATATGATATTCTTTTCGAGATCAGTCGTAGCTAATTTTAAGACCGCATATTGTGAGATGATGTCATTGCCGTGCTAACAGGGCTTTTGGATACTTGAGCCTTTGTATATCATGAAAATTTGTTGCTTTGGTGGTAAAATGTATATTTGGTTGTGTAGATATTTGTTCATGTTTTGTACTATTCGTCCACATTTTCCAGTGATCAGTGTGGCTGTTGGCGCAATTTTTGAATTGATTTCCTGTTTCTTGATGTGAAGATTCTATGATCAGGAATTGCTCATTCATGATAACAAGATGCTCACCCTTCTCTATTTAATGCAATAGGCACACTCTTGTGCCGATTTGTTCAAAAGAAAAAGACAACAAGGTGCATAAAGAAGCTTCATTGGCATTTAGGGAGCTTTGTATTACCAAATTGTTGCCTATGTATTGCCGAACACACGAAGAATATTGCCAACTTGAAGGAAAGAACTTATCTTGCAGTGTTGTTAATTGATCGTCTAATGTGTTATTGTTGATAGTTTGCTTGACTAATTCCTAGACCTGTTTGTCTTACAAAGAACATTGGTAGTCATTATTCTTATTAAGTTTATAGTAGTTCAGAAAAGTTAGTCTACTTCTCATTTACCAAAATCTTTTCTTTTCTGAAATATTAACATCACAGGTAAGTTGTTGTGAAACTCTCACTTTATAGTAGCAAGATAACAACTTTTTGTGAACATTTGGGGGCTCCTTTATCAGAGTCAATTACATCTCCTTCTTTGGTTTAAGTTGTTTTTTCTCCACAAGATGCTATACTAGATGCAATAATAGTAGGATTAATTATTACACTTGGAATATAGGTATGAACTATGCTGTCATAAGTGAGAGCTTGATTGTTGGCTCACAGCCTCAGAAGCCTGAAGATATCGATCACTTGAAAGATGAAGAGCGAGTAGCCTATATTCTTTGTTTACAGCAGGACAAGGACATCGAATATTGGGGCATTGATTTCCAGTCCATTCTCAATAGGTGCAAAGAACTTGGCATTCAGCACATCAGAAAACCGGTGAGCTTCTTATGCCATTGAGTGTGTATAATTCTATATGCCTAGATTTCTTCTGAATTTCTGATAATTTTAAAAAAATACTAATTAGTGCTCCTCTTAGCTCGGTCTGCATTTCAGTTATTGATACTAGTAGCACCTAGCCTCTTCTATATGCTTACAGTTGCTTGGTTGCAGGCAGTGGATTTTGATCCAGATTCATTGAGGTCACAATTGCCAAAAGCAGTTTCGGCTCTAGAATGGGCTATATCGCAGCGCAAAGGGCGAGTTTACATCCACTGCACTGCTGGACTTGGGAGAGCACCTGCAGTTGCAATTGCTTACATGTTTTGGTTTGAGAATATGGATGTAAGTTTGTTCCATATCATCATTTGCAGAGTGCTACAAGACTAAAACTGCTGCTGCTTATCTATCCTTTACATGCAGCTTAACACAGCTTATAAGAAGCTAACCACCATAAGACCCTGCGGACCCAGTAAGAGAGCTATCCGTGCTGCAACTTATGATCTAGCTAAGAATGATCCATCGAAAGAGCCTTTTGAGAATCTTCCAGAACATGCTTTCGAGGGCATCGCGGACTGGGAGAGGAAGTTAATTCAGGACCGGGTGCGTGCTCTTCGCGAAGCATGAGCAGAAGAAAAATATTAATAATAACCACTTTAAGGTGAGTGTACATTGCCAATACACTACACATACAGTCTATATTGCATCCCTATAATAATACCTTCTTACAGAACAGGAGCAGAGTGAACTCACGGTAGATCCAATTATCCTTAGCAGCATAACTTTGCAAGTGCAACTCCTTTCACACATCAAGAAGGGAAACTTAGCTTTCCAAGGACTGCGCTTCATCACCTGATTATTAGATGTTGAAATGAAGAGATTTGATCAAAATGCTCTCTATAAAGCTTATACAAGGTCGTATTTGTTGATGGGTAGTTTGTAATAGCTAATAAGAAGGGAATAAAGAGGGCCTTACATGAGCTTCTGAGTTGCACCTTTGTGGTGATTGCGAATGGATGCCCATCCGTTAATAGCGAATTGTAAGTTTATTGTGTAAATAAACCTGTGGATGTATGCCACGGTATAATATTCATTTTAGGAACATCACTTGATTCATTTCTGTAAAAAAATATTTGAAGATTTGGCCAAATTACAAATCTACCATATCTTTGGCAAGTCCACTCTTCATGTGCAGTTCACTTTTTTCTTTTTGTTTCTTTTCTACTTTGCTGCGTAGTACTATCTCTGCATGCCCCCTGTGTGTTTGTTGTAGTATATGGTTTAACTTATGTCTACAAAGAAATTGCCATTCCTGGAAGGTTGGGAACAGGTAAGCAGCCGCTGTGCCAACAACATTTCTGTCCTGGTGCCAAGCGATGTTCCTTTATCAATCATGCTAACTCCAATCAGCTAGTAATAATAGTATGATGGCTGTCCACACCCTCCCACCCCACACACACCAAAAAAAAAAAAACTGGGAAGGAATGAAACATGCAGTTTATATTTCGAAAAAAAGCAAAGGGAACTAAAATAAAGATGAACAGAAAACATCTGCACAGCTTTTGGGGAAGCAGCTGGAAATTTGCAGAGAAATCAAGATAAAGAAGATGCAGAGTGCGTATGTCGTCTCAGTCTGCGTGCGCTCAAACTTAACAGGGGATGATCACTTGCCAGTTGCTGCCCAAACAGAGGATGCACTTCTCACTCTTGATAGCTCATGCAGGAACAATGAAACAAGTTGAACAGATCCCCAGGGTTTGATTTGTTTAGCACAGGAAGAAGGCTGTCTTTGACTATGCATGTCCCAGAAAGTAGCCATCAACCATCACCAAAATTGAAGCACTCTGCATATGTTTAGGCCTGCTATGCTTGAATGATCACTCATTGATCCTTGGAACAGACTGAATCTTCATTTCTTCTTAATTTTTTTAGATGTATGTATTTTGCATCTTGCTGCTGTTATTAGGAGTGTCTATTAGTACGGAGTAAGTTGCATCGACAAAGAATTTGCCATTCCAGTAGGAAATTTGTTTCCTGCAATTTCTTTTCTTTTCTTTTTTTTTGTTTTCTTTTCTCAGATAACTGGATCATAATGTTCTTTAGTTGCGGACGATCGGAACAAAACGCTGAAAGACATACAATTACCTAGATTATATCGTACTATATAAATATATTCTTCCGTGTAACAGAGCATTGTCTTACATGAGACGGTAATAAATTTCTGAAGTGCGAGGTACATCCACGGCCTATTAATATAATTTCTGATAACTTGAAACTATCATGTATATGTATGTATGTATGTATATGTGTTAAACTATATGTATGGAAGCATGCATGTTCTTGAGAGGCAGGCATGCATGCAACTGCTAGTAAGTTTGATCTTGTGTACTTATATATGAACTAAATATATGATTCTGACTGAACCATTCCTGTCCGGCCTCCATTCAGATTCAAGTTGCTCATCATCAAGGCGACAAGGCTGCTGCATATATGGAAAAAGAGAAGACAACATCAGACATCTACTACTTCCACGATGAGCAACATCATGTGAACCATGAACTGAAAAAGCAAAGCTGTTAAATCTTGACGAAGAACTAGCAGATTATTCCTTGCCTGAATTCGGCTTCTCCCAGACGTCAGGAATGCGGCCGACGGGTGGCGGGCTTTGCTGCTGCCCAGCTGCATCCATCCATGGCAGCATCATCATGCAATGCAACGGGGGTCAGTTACGTAATGCTCGTCCATGGAAGAATCGATGGAGGAGGAAGGGAGGAAGACGACTCACTGAAGCATATGTAGAGGACCTGTGGCGGCAGGACGACGCCGCAGGCGATGGGCAGGTACATCATGCGGACGGGGTCCACGGGCTTGGGCAGCATCTTGTTCACGTCGCCGAGGATGACGGGGCACAGGCACCGGAGCGTGTGGTCGTCGCCCTCCGCCGCGCCGGAGCTGGAGCTGTTGAGGAACGCGCCGAGCCCCGCGCAGCACTCGCTCTGCGGCGTCGGCGTCTCCGACTCGCTCCCCGTCAGGAACGTCCCGCACGTCATCAGCCCCGCCAGCGGGGTCACGCAGTCGGTCGGCGACGACGGCGTGGAGCCGCCAGAGCCAGAGCCAGAGCCGCCGCCGCCGCCGCCCACGCTGCCACCCAGGCCGGGGAAGCCCGGCAGCTGCGGCACCACGGGCCTGACGCAGGGCGCTGGCGACACTGGCGCCGACGACGACGGCACGCTGGGCACGGGTGACGGCACCACAGGGGAGGAGCTGCTGGGCACCGGCGGCGACGGTCTGGCTCTCGGATACCCCGGGAACACCGGGTTACGTGGCCTGCTGCCCGGGCGGCCGGGGAACCGGAGCGCGTCGGCGTCCGGCGCGTTGCTCGCCGCCACTGATGGCTGCATTGACGTGAGCACGGCGGCGGCGACCAGCACGGTGGCAATGCACTTCGCCATGGATGATCCTCCTGCTGCCTTCTTGCTACTGATGATGATGGCTTGCATTGGATGGATTGCTGTGACAGATCGATCAGATCAACCACAGGATGAAATGCAGCTAGATGGCTAGAGAGGTCTGTGCTTGCCCATCGGATGATTCACTGCCTCGTCTTTATAGTTCAACTCGTGTGTCATTTCTTATACGGTTAGCACGAAGAACGTGAGACATTGTTCTACTGCTACTGTCGATAAAGAAGTGTTCATGTTGCAGAAAGCAGGCATTTTTCTGAAAAAATTATGGAAGAAGGTCAGGTGTACCACCACCTCGCACAATCTGTGTTTGCAGTCTGGGATCTGTTGGAAGTAGGTGAAATGCAGAAGGCTATGTCTGTCAGGACAACAGTAGTTCCAAATGGCAGAGCAATGGCCAACAAATCCGGCCCTACTACATCATTATATCATTATAATAACTCACAGATTACATGCTAGAGTTCCCTACAGCGCACATCGAGATCGAATACTGAATTTGTATACTGTTCTAATCTATACTATTTCTCCCCTCTCGTATGCTAAATAAACTCTTCTGTAATGGTTGATACTATATACTGAAGGTTTGTCCATCAATTAAACCTGAAATTCCTTCAGAATGTGTAAACTAACTATTGGTGACAACCTAACTTCTGGCCATGTCTGTTCAAACATTCTGGAAGCGCATCTCCAAGGACACTCGCAGCAGCCCTGTGTTCAGTCAAAACTCAGAACCCTCAACTCTGACTTTGCAGTGAGTACAAGAACATGAAAGATGAAGGGGCACCATTTTTTTGGTTCCTACATATATTTACCTGCTTAGGAATAGGACGCGGCAGAAGCAGCCTGAAGCCTGGCAAGATTAGTCTGGAGGCGGCCCAAATGAAATGCAATGACAAGCCACACAAAGCAGAGCTGGCATTTGAAAAGAAATACAGCAAACTGTTAATTGCTACCTCCCAGAACTCATAATAAACAAAAAAAACATGCTGGGCACAGACAACCTTTATCAATACTTTCAGGTTATCTAGTTCAGCACTAGCTTGTTTCACATGTATAAAGATACTTTGTGCAAGTGATAACAAGGATAGAAGGGAGGCACTGTGAGTGCAAATCCCCTCCTCACTCAGAATGGCACTAGGGCTAGGATTATAATGTCGATAAAATTTCCTCGGATGTATGGGGCATTACATTTGCCATTCCGAGTGATGCAAGACCCGTGGACCACCCTGAGCCACTATTTGAATATAAAACAACACATACCACACTAGAAACAAAGTAATCAACTGACCACAATACAATTCATACCGGCAGTGCAAACAGGGTGACCTTGGATGTCTTCTTCTCAAGGCTACTGAACAACCACCTGTAAATTCCAGCGGCTGTTGCATCACCAAGCCTCTGGACAATCACATCAATACAGACCTACATAAAAAGTCAAATGTATTTTCTTCTAAATTATGGCAAGATGGGTAAAAAGCAAGAACAATGTTGCATGGTTTACCAATATGAGAAAAACTGTGGTTAAATGATCTGATGCTCAAAAAGTCAAAAGGTAGGCAGGCAATCGCAAAAACCGACTCTTTCCAGTTAAAAGGTCTAATGTATCTGAAAACAGACTTTTGAGTTTATTACTGTTATTTAGTAACTTCCATTTTTTTAGACAATTAGCTTTCTATCTTAAGAGAGCTGTAGATGTCATGAAGCTGCAATGCTGAATGATTACTTCACACCAAGCTATGATTTCATTACCATTTTTTTTACAATATTATGGAATAATTATCTTGTGTGTGAAAGAAGTTATGACAATAGGAAAGATGGGCTAATCACAGTGCCTGGTCATTTTGCAAGTACCAACTCATCACCCTTTTGTTTCCTATAATCAAGGTCTTAGAAGGTTCCAAGAAACATCTTTTTACCTTTGCTTTGTATTTTTCATCCTGTGAGACAACAGTGAACAATAACTCCCTTCCAGGTCTTGTCAAAACATAAGTAGTTACCTGCAAAGAGTCAAGGTTAGTTATATTCTTGAATATAGCTGAATTTAGAAATGACAGGATGGAGTAGGAAGAATAATGGATAGAGGTACACAACAGGCTCCTATTATTAAACTACATTTGTTATTTTCTTGTGACCAAAACTGGCATAAATAGATGAAAAATTTGGTTGCAGCAAGAATGCTACTGCCTCAACTTGTGAGATGCACAAGCTCTTTTGTATCATGTCTATATAATACTACCAACTAAATTAAAAAAACAAGATTTGAAACCTCTCAGAATATGCATATTCACCACTAGATGATAATGACTACTCTGCTTTCCTTAATGTAGTTTGATCTTGCTGCATGGTTAGCATGTTGGCATCTACCTGTCAAAAAAATAGCTATTAAATTGGTACCTTTCTAATTGTTTCAGTGACAGCCACGGCAACCCAAGTTGGCCATACAGCAAGGGCAACCAAATTTGAGGCAGCAATAAAGGGAGATGCACAGATAGCAACTGTGATACCAGCTACTGTAAGAATATGACCCTGAAATATTTGTCAAAAACATACCAATAATTAGTTAAATAAAAAAAGAATGTCTGCAAAAGGACTAGGCTTCATCAGTTTCACTTTTGGTTTGATTTATCATAAGGTACTGGGGCTACTGGAATAGAGTGAACTGAAAATAATCAATAGATGCAAAATACCGTCAAAGTGAGCTGTCCCGCAAGAATAAAAACTGCTATAAAGCTGTTTATCAGAGCAAATGTTCTCCTTCTGGCCGTTGGGCTTGATATTGTAGTAGCAACTATCGTCACTTTCTGAAAATCATGGAGAAAAGGTAATTGGCTCATTTGTATTATGATTATGACATGCAATAAAGAAACAAGCTCAATGATGCATGGCAATACACATATACAGAATAACCATACCTGAAAGTAAAATACAGATGAGACAACTGCACTTAACCAAAGAAACAGAGATATGTATATAAGGTAGGGTGATCGCAAGATCAGCCAGAAACCTTCAAACATTATGAAAAATTCAGATTTGGATTTTTGAGATTGGGTAGCTGATCTAGGTGAAGTGACCAGTGAAGACATTTCATCATCAGCCACGGTATTAGGAGATTGTCCTGCCCTGCAGTTAGCAATAGATTGGAATGTCTTAGATGCAACCCACGAATATGGGAAGCAGCAAAAGATAAAATAAAATCATCAGTGAAGCCTATATAGTTATTGCAAAAGCTGACTTTTCTAATAGAGGTCTGTAATACAGATTTTCGAATAGATTGTCACAAAGATATAGTTGATCATGAATAGAAGGAAAATGTTTGCAGCTCAAAGTTTTATAATGGAAATCGACCCAGAAATGTTTTCTATAAAACATACAGATTTCTGAGGTCAAACTTATCAGGGAGATGAATGGATAACATGTAATTTTAGTGTCCAAAAGGATTTCATACCCTGTTTGACATAATTCAGTCGAAGCATAATTTCCATCATCAATACAAATTCCTTTTGATGACAGAGCAGCAAGTTCCATCAAGAGTGAAGAAAATAGAAGCAGAACTGAAGAACAATTGGGAGATGTGAAGTCGCATTCCATGAAACATTAGAAACTAACTCATTAATTTACTCGAGAGAATGATACATACATGGTCCTAGCCATGCCATACTTGCAGCAAACAATGAACCAAAAAGTTGCCCTAGCGTAGCACCAGCCCCAATAAAACCAAATAATCTTGAACCTGACTGAACTAAAAGAGAAATAAGAAACTGAAGAACACGAAAAGGGTTGAACAGGCAAAGTAATAAGAACTACATTATTATTGGCGCAATAGTAAATGGTACCTCACTGTCCATGACATCAATTACCCTTGCCCAAGTTGACGATATTGTAATGAGATTTAGCAAAGCAACCTTCAGATGAAGCGAGTTATTCAAATCAATTATCATCTTGAGTATTGAAAATATGAAGAGCATCACGTCATTATTAGGAAAGGACATACCCAAAGGAACAAACTTATTCTCACAACTATGTAGAACCAGCTCTGATTTCTCCATCCTGCAGGTTTATCTGAACCTCCTTCACTTGACTTGAACATTGGACAAGAGAACAAAGGACAACAGCTTTTTTGTGTCAGGAATTGTTGCTCAAGATTCCAATAAAAGAAAATTTGACACACATAGGAAGTGGTGAAATGAAAGAAATTACTCCTGGACAGTTTTTCAGAGATTGAAAGGAAATGGGGTAATATTGATGGATATGGACAGCAAACTTTCATCAGCATCTATTACCTGAGAGGTACCAGATCCGGACTGCCCTGGTGTAGAGGTATACCAAAGCACAAAAAATGCAAGAAGAGATATGCTGAAAAACCTGTGTATCATCACCAAAGCCTGAAAAAGATATATACATGATAACATTAACTTGTATTCTTATTTCTTGTAAAAGAAATAATTGTCATGTAAGACATTGTTTAGTTCAACCCAAAAACCAAAAACTTTTCAAGATTACCAATCACATCGGATCTTGCGGCATATGCATGAAGCATTAAATATAGTCAAAAACAAAAACTAATTACATAGTTTGCCTGTAAATCGCGGGATGAATCTTTTGAGCCTAGTTAATCCATGATTGGACAATAATTGCCAAATAAAAACGAAAATACTACAGTACCCCAAAACCAAAAAATTTTAGGAACTAAACAAGGCCTAATTTCTAATATGTAAATAGTTCTACAAGACTATCTGCATTCTGAAAATGGGAAGTTCACTAAAAATGAAAAAACCAGCTAAATCAATACTAAAGGTGGAAAATCTTTTAAGGGAAACTGGCCATGATCATTCAACTAACTTCACTATTTTTATACTTAAACAGCAAGTGCAGCAAATAAGTCAGTGTTCCAGTGTCACCTTTAACAGCAATGCACAAAAGCACACAAATAATGAAAGAATCCTACAGAAAAAGGAGGGCCAGGTGCTGTAAGGAGTCCACCTACATCTTGCAACATATAACAAAGACAAAGATTGCATCTTTAGAACCTAAAACAATAAAAAAAATTCCTAATTTGTGTACATGAAACAGGATACCACGAATCAATCGTGGGGGAAATGATTGAACCGGACCAGGATGGTGGAGCCAGCCATCAATTGCATTGTGCTCATCTCTATTGTACCAATGGGGCCATTGCTTGATTTCTATAGGATTAACAAACGCATTATATAGGGACCAGCTGACCAGTACAGACCCACATTATCAATTCATCACCGGGGTAATCTCTATATATGATTCATGCACCAAAAGCGGGCTAATGGATATGGCCACGTCGCCCGCGAACCCGCTAGCCATTGGATCCCCATAACATCCATTATCAACCGTCGGATCGGACCTTTAACATGTCAAGCCAAACCCGAGCAGTGGATCGGGCCTCCCGCCTATTAAAAACATACCAGGGCAGTGGATCGGGCCTTTGGGCTCCCCGCCCATTAAAGCATAGTAGTGGATCGGGCGTCTGCCCGTGCCCTGCCCGTTACACATAGATTTGGATGTACTGGAATCATCCAGAAGCTGATGTCATCCCCTCCGCATTGCCGAGCCCTCCGGCCACCGTACCTCGGCCAAGTTGGAGAAACAATCTCAACCTGCATTCACCCCACACCGGCCACTGGACGAAGCTCGCTGGTGGATGAGGAAGTCGGCACCTCTTCCGCCACGGCACAGCCTCCGCCTCTGCTTGTTCGAGGCCAAGCCCAAGCACTGCCGCAGATAAGAGACCATCTGCCCTGCAGCTTACTGCTGCTGCCATGGTGCTGCTGCTCTGCTATTGCCATGAAAACACGGAGAGTTGAGGGGGAGGAGGGAGCAATGGCCTGCTGGTTGTGCTTGTTGCTTGCTAATTTGGACGAAGAGGAAGCATCTACGAGCGACCTGCTCTATGGAGAAGCGAAATGGATCTGCTATTGCTCCCCTTTCTATGGATGAGAAGGGAGGGGGGAAATGGCATCCTGTTTGGGAAAGGGGAAGATGCTACTAGCTGCTGCGGTGGTAGTGCTGTCTGTTATGTGCAGCAGTGCAGTGTCTGCTGCGGATGGAGTTTGGCTCAGCCTTTTACGTGCTACTGTGATGACCTGATGGAACATGGGCTCCAGCACCAATTCTCCTCTATTTTACTAGTAACTTAAAGTAGTTTTCAAAATTGAATTTGTTTTGTTGCAAACTAGGTCAATCAATGTGATTGAGCCGAAATGGCTGAAGTTTCTTTTACCAAGCATCATATAATTCAAAGGGTTTAACCGCGTTTACATGGCCCAGCCGGAAGTGATTAAAAAAACAAAAATGAAGGTAGGAGATGGGGAGAGAAAAGCTTCAATAAGCATGTAGCACAATTTGAAGGTAAATTATGACTTATGCTCCTTAATTGGGCTCTAAAGTATTCATATTGAAGCTTTGTCATATGTAAATTAGTATCCAATAAATATATTCACCAAATGTAATTTTCAATATTCATATTCATACAATTGCGAAGAGTGTATTAATATGCCAATAAAACTTTATCAGGTTTGGTCAGCCATGAAGAGAGGACAAGCAAGACCAATAATAATACTGTTGTTCCACTCTATCCAAGTCCATTTGACCAAAAAATTTCTAACCCTAGGATGGCAGTAGAAAAACATACTGTTCCACCTTCCTTTACTTAATTAATATGAATAGTTTTATCATGCCCTTGCATTCACTAAGTCCAGAGTATATGATAGTCCCATATTTATATTGTATCATTGATCCAAGTAAAAAAAATAATGTTTTGACATGATTTTTATTTGTACATAAAACAAGGACCATCTATAATACTGCATGTTCACTGGCCATATGCGGCAACGCCGCAATCTTTTCTAGTTAATTTTATGATTCCCCAAACTAATGGATGCACACGCAAGTGTGGGAAGGAAGGTGGCACGGACAGACGAACCTTAGGTTTGGGTATGGAGGGGAGGGAGAAGGCGAGGGAGGCGATGGGGGCAGCGACGACGGTGAGGAGGAGGGAGCCGGCGAAGAGGCCCGGGAGGGTGTCGAGCCCCAGGGAGATGGCGCCCTCGTCCCGCAGCGGCAGCACCACGAAGTAGGCGCTCAGGATCTGCGTCTCTCCCACACAAAGAATTCAGACGGCGTATAGTAACCTTGCAGCCTTCATCAACGGCGAGAGATGGATCGAAGGTTGGCTTACGAAGAAGAAGGTGGCGGCCGCGCTCATCAACGGGGGGATCTCGTGGGGGCGGACTGCCACGAGAGAAGCCACCGCCGCCTCGGCGCGCTCCCGGATGAGCCGGCGAGGCGTCGCCATTCCCTTGCTCCTCTCCGGACGGCTTGGGTTGACTCTACTCTTCCGCATCCGCAGTCCGTAGGACTCCTGCATCGGCCGGCTATGTGCTTGGGGAGTCTGGAAGATCCAATTGTTTATGCCCAAAAAAATGAGCAAAAATTTCAATCTCATCAAAAGTGGAACTGCATGATTAGTACATCATTTTCGTAGCAATGCTTTCGTTGATCGAAGCACCACTGAATGAAATGAATCGTGCTGTTTTGATGGAAGTTTCTGCTGTTTCTAAAATCTCTCGAAGTACTCTGAAATTTCTCGTTCGCACTCTGAAATCTTAACCTTTGATGCAAACAAAATACTCGGAGAATACTGCAGCATCTGCAGTTTACATGCCAACAGTGCTGAAATTTTCTGGATATAAATTGATTGACTGCATCCGTAGCTCAAGGCAATGTGTTTATGATACAAATATTTCCCCCCTTCATTCCTCTGGATGTCCATAAAAATTTACTTTAAGACGATGTGATTATTATGATACAAGACGAAAAGAATGCAGGGCACAAGACACGTCCTTCATCATGCATTTATATATGACAATAATATATATATGTACAACACGGCACTTGGATGGACACACTATTTCCAACCACTGCTAAACGCTTCGCGTGTTCTCCAATCTTCAATTCAAGCGTCACTCAGCAACGCTCCCTGCAAGACTGAGCTGAAGGTCTTCTTCTGGCTGGCTGGACACGCCTGGACGAGCGCGCAGACATCATTCTTCTCGAGGAACTTCTCACCGTTCACCAGGATGAGGGGAATGTATTGCAGGACCAGTCTCTTGCACTGCCAGCAAGAAAACAAGATTAGCGCATGCCATCACAAACCAACTGAGCAAGCAGAAAATGATTCCTAATATAAGTTGTTCATGTACACCTCTGTTTTTGTTTTTGTTTTTTGTTTTTAAACTTAGCATTACTGCAAGACATTCGGATTGTTTATTCTGACAGGGAAGTGAAAAAATCCTACATATACTGAGTTGTGGGGTCAAAAGTCTTCACATCAATGAGCCAAATAACTTACCTGCTGGACGTGACCTTCAATCTTATTGCACTCCTTGATAAGAATCTCAATTATCTCAATCTGCAGACAACAATCAAGTGGAAAATGTCAGACACAGAATGGCAACTCATGGTAGGGAATACGTAAATGGCACGAAGCTATTACCTCCGCATCTGGATCTTTCAGTTTGGACATAATTTCATCAAGCAGATGGTGGCAAAACACACATGTGCTGTTACTTCTCACACCAGAGAAAAGAGCTGTGTTCCTGCACAGGCCATACTGTTTGCAGAACGCTTCTGGTTCGATCTCTGTAATCTTGGCAAAAAGGAGTGTTGCATAAGAGTCCATCAATTCAACACACTGCAGAGATAGGGAAGTTGTCAGAGAAAATTCCAATAAACCTACAATAGTATTTCATTTTAGGGAGCACCTTCCCAGCATGGTGTGTAGTATGGAAATCAAACGTGTATGCATTTAATATCTTGCAACCACGGCAGTATTTTAATTTTCAATACACACACATCTAGTTGTAAGAATAAACAAAATATGTTCAGAGATGATCACCTTCTCTTCAAAGGAGAATGACTTAGAGCAAGCGTCATGAAGGAATTCCATGACCTTATCTTGTGTCTGTTTCTCACTGAGATAATTGACAGCTTCGCTCATGAAGTTCTCACAGGCTAAGCATATTTGGCCGCTACTCTTGAGATGGACAGGAGTCTTCATTGAAGAAATTTGTTCCTTCAAGGTTGAGCCATGATCTGGGAGTTCAACTGCGCAAGATGAAGAAAAAGTGAGAAAGCAATAACTTGGGCATCCAATCTGGAGGCAAAAGATGCAGCGCTACTAATAAGGGGTGTTTGATAGGTTGACTTGGATGGATGCCATGATGTGCCTATGTTATGTTATGTTATGTAGTATATATATGCTACCCTAGCAACTGGCATAGGAGGATCAGAAAATAAAACATGCTCAATTTCAACTTATTTAGTAACCATGTTAAGTACCCTAAATATCTAGACATCCAACTGCTGCACCTTTGCGGTAAAGGAGATGTACAACTGTACATAAGCAAACCATGACATGATGATATTTTCTATCTATCTATGAAATAACAGTAATAAAGAGTGCGGCCAACGGTGATTATAGTTTTGCAGCATACTAAGTGAGTATAAGTCAACGGTGCTGATATGGAGTCCCCGAGTGAGAGCATAACATATAAGGATGCCAAAGTCTGTTACCAGCATCGTTGGCCTGCGCAGCAGGTAGTACAAGACGCCTGGCCTCTGCAGCAGGTCCGCAGGCAGCGACGAGCAGCAGCAAGAGGAGCGTGAGACATAAAGGCGCTTTGGAACCCATCTGAAATTGTGTGATGAATTCGCGATGGTTTCCTTGTCAACCTGCCATGGGAAGAAAATACATCACATACGGTACAGCGCTTCAAAAAATCCAGTAAATTTCGGTTAGCCAGGAACCGAAGGGCAGCCCCCCGCTTCCAGATCCAGCAGAACAAGGGAAACCAACCCCGGCGAGAGATCGAGTGGGAAGCCGATCGGCGAGGGCGATCGGGCGGGGGAACGGAGAGGCAAAATCAACCAAACAACAGATCGACCAATGGGGAAGAACCCCAAAAATCGTCGGCGAGATAGCAGATTACGGACTGGGTGGGGAAAAAAAAGCAGCGATTTGATGAAGAGGAAAGGTCGCCTCACCTGAAGGTCGAAACGAAATCAACCAATCGAATCGATTCGAGGAGCAGCGATCCCGGACGAGGGCGGAACAAGACAAGAACTTGGGGTTGTTAATATGGGCGGCGGGCGAGCGGCGGCGCCGCGGTGGGGGAGGTGGCGATTTCCTGTCCCTGTCGGCTCCGGTTGGTTGTTGCGGTTGCGTACGGGATTCCAGTTCCGTTCCGTTGAGGTCGTTTGGCAAGCCAAGAAACAGAGGGTACAGGCCCGGTCCGGCCCAATATGTCCAGCCCACCGGACAACCCAATATCTTCTTCTCCAGCTAAACTATCTCGCCGTTCCAAGAAAATAAAAAAATAAAATAAAATCTGTAGGTCCCTTTCAAACTCTGTAATATTTTGATATTTTCTGTCCTTGCGCCTGTTTAGATTGGAGATGAAAAAATTTTGGATGTCACATCGGATATGTCGGAAGGGGTGTTTAGAAACTAATAAAAAAATAAATTACATACCTCGTCTGAAAACTACAATACAAATCTATTAAATATAATTAATCTATCATTAGTACATGTGGGTTACTGTAGCACTTAAGGCTAATCATGGACTAACTAGACTTAAAAGATTCGTCTCGCGATTTTCAACCAAACTGTGTAATTAGTTTATTTTTTTATCTACATTTAATATTCTATACATGTGTTCAAAGATTCGATAGGATGGATGAAAAAATTTTAGGTGAGGAACTAAACAGGGCCTAAGAGGAATAGCGTAAAAATCTCGATTCGGAAAATGAAGAAATCACCGACCAATCGGTACTTCTACTACTGTGCTACTACACTAGTGTAATAAACTCTATATTCATGTAATCTTCTGTAACGGAATAGGAGATTCTCATTCACTTATTTTGCTAGTTTCTCTTTAAATCACGTCATATAAATGGCCGCACAACCATAAGTTCATGTGTAGTTGCAGCTGAACTGTCCCTTCCGTTTGTGTTTACACCTCATGCGACGCCGGCTCTCCATTCTCAAACGTCGCTAACAATTATTTATGTCAGTTGGTAAGCAATTATTCTCATATTAGTAATAATTGCTATCATCGGTAGGTCAAATGTTGTAATTACACAGCTACTAATTATTATTATTATAACTATGATGTGTGTGTATATATTGGGATGAGACTATGTCCTCACAACACACAATTCATCTACTCGTGCCACATTGTTGTGCCGCCTCGGTCTTGCCCATCGTGCCGTCGACATGTCATTGGCGTCGGAAGAGTAGGTCTTTGAAGCCTACATCCTCTCGTGTCCCTGCATGGGGTAGGGGTTGTATTGGGTTTTGGGAAAGTAACGTCACGACTGCTCGCGAACGTCTTCTTTCTCTACGCTAGTGTTTGCGAGTATCCATCGATGGTATGTACTTTGTCTACTTTTACGCTATTTCTAGTGTCGATAACCCCACAATAAAAAAATGTCTATACCTTCTCTATCATTTATTCCGGTGTGTCCTGTTACTAGTATTAGTGTTTTTGAGTTTGTCCCATATCATAGTGCTCATCCACTAGAATATGTATTTGAGTTAGGTTTAATTATGTTGAATCGCACACCTTTAATAAGTGTTATTGTTCTTTTTCTTAGTACTAGGATTAATTTATATTCATCACTAAATAGCTAATTATTTCCAACACCTCCGCCCACTAGAAGGGCTACCCGTATGAGTTGGAGAGCGTGCGGCAGCAACATGAGGCGTGGAGGCGGAAGGAGTCGTAGTAGCGACGACCTTGTGTGTCGGCCTCTCGGGTGTGTCCGCGGCAGCGTCTTGCCATTGCCATGCTTTCCTCGGCGACGGCAAGCAGGCAAGGGAAGTGCGCCCAGAGTTGAAGGCTAAGGGCGTGTTTGGTTACCTGCATCCCCCTCAATCAGGCTCCTAGGATGCGGCTGGTGCAGGCCTGGCTGGCCTAGGAAGAGAACCAAACACGCCCTAAAGCAATGATGCAACACTCTTCTCTAATATTTAATATTATTGGGGTCGTTTGGATCCTTTCATTTTGGAGAAATTAGAATCTACTTAATGGATTAGGACATTTAGCTTGTAATTTGACATTTCATAACTTTCCAAGTTCACATAAGTATATCTCAAATTCATAAGGCAGATGGAAATTAGTTTTTATAGATCACCATGCTATGTTTTTACTCTCTAACTTATAGCACGCTCTCCAACTCACTTCCCTATAGTAGAAATACAATGTAATAAGTACTTCACTTATATGGCTAACAATAATACGTAAATATATTTCATATAAAAACATACTAATTTAATTAAGATGTGTCTAAATTATAACTAATAGAATGAATTCAATTTCAAAGATCTAATCGAGCCTTAGTTTTTTTTAAAGATTCTGTGGTAGTGCAATATCCTGTTGATAAAAGGCGGCAGCTGTACTGCTGCTGTTTGGATAGTGAAATGGTGATGGAATCAGCTGGTTGGCAAATTGCTGCTGCCTCACTTTGTCGTTTTAATTACCAATTACAAGCAGCTACGCACACAAATCCTCTCGGCGAGTGAGCATTGTTTTCTCCACAAGTCCATACCAGCCAGCGTCGTCCCTTCTTTCAGCCTATAATGGTTAGACATGTGAGAAAAAAACATTTTGTTTCTTTGATTTCTTTTGTAATAAAATTTTCTTAAGAAAATTCTGTTGTACCGTGCAAGCTATCGCATACAAAATATTTTTAATGAAATGTTACAGCAACGTACGGAGTATTCTCTAATTAGCATTTGTTTTTGATACTGTGCCGTTTTAGACTGTTGTCAATTGATTAGGGATTCAATGGCAAATTGTCAATTGTGATTTTTGTCAAATAAAAAAATATCGAATGTGTCAACAGAAAGATCCCAGCTCCTCGTGAGACATTTTGATTTTGAATTCTTCCTCTATGTTTTCATAAATAAAATTGCTTTCAACTAATACTGATCGATTGCACCTCTTTGAAATTGCACAAATTAAACCACAAATGAAAAATTAATGAACGATAAATTTGAAAATTTTGAGATTGTACCTCTCATGAGAAAGTGGTGTAAACAATTTTCACACTGTTAGACTCAATGTGGTGCAAACTAGTTTCGCACTTAAAGGAGTGACCTTGGTTAACCTACTTCTCACTTTAATGGAAAACAGAGTAGCCAAAGTTTGATTTCTGGCTCGAGTGACTCGTGTGTCACACGACGACAGAGTAAGGGCTCAATTCAATGGCCGATCATTTGAAATTGTTGTGTTTTTCACTCTCAATCGGCCATGATCCTCTCATATATATAGAGAGGGATGGTCTTATCCTAGAAGAAAACCTCTTTAAGACTTATTTTCTAAGTTTCACAAGTTTGGAAGAGTTGGGATCGAGTTTGGACTCCCCTGATTCGGACTGCGAAAATCAGAAGTTTCTGATAGGGGTTAGGAGTTCTGATTCTCACGCAAAGCCAGAACTTTCTGGAAGTTGCGGTAGGGGGTTAGAAGTTCTGGTTTCTGCACAAAGTCATAATCACACAATAGACATTTTTGGTTGTCAACAATATTGAATGCTTATTTTCATGCAGAAGAGAGGGTAATTCTTCTCAATGATTGAGTGCAAAATAGTTGAATACAACGCCTTTTTTGAAATGCGCATAAAGAGAAACATTCCCCAGAACTCCACGCTCCAACTCAAGAGCTGCGCCTACTTGCAAAGTAAACAACTCAGGTGCTTGCTTGGTGGCACTAGTTTGTTGCCAGTAGTTTGCTTCCAGTTTGATGACCGCCAGGAGCTTCGGGATGTCATGGGTAACTTCATGTTTCTTTCTTTCCATAGAAGCTATGTTATTACATAAATGATTTCATGAGATAGTGTATAATAGGGAGCTCGCTTTCCCCCCTAGTCCTAGTTGGAACCCCTCACAAGGATGCCATCGCTAGGAGTAAACTCCTCATGGATAACTCTATGGATAGCCATTCTCAACATGCAATTGGTTCTCCATGTGGTATTCTACAGGACCACTCCCTATTGGCTCTCCATGTGGTACAAGATAGGTAGTCACTCCACAAAAGCTGAGAATAGTTTTGGATTTTTTTAGGGAACAGGAGGGGTTTTTAGACCCCCTAAAAAAGGTCAGCAAGAAAATCATAAAATTTATACAAAAGCTTCTAGCCATAGATCAAATCAAACTCTTTTGCACCGAGTGAGAGATATTCCTGAAGGTCATATCATTACACATAGTCCAAATAGACCAGCACATGCTGATCAAGAATAACTCAACCTCAATTCCATAGCATTGGATGGATCAAAAACTATCTAAACTTGAGAACAAGAAATTAATTAATCTACAATGAGAAGAAATCAATTTGTGGATCCAGTCTAACTTAGCCTCCCCAATGTGGATCGAGGCATCGACCTTGGAACAAATAGTAGAGAAAGGGTCAGACGGGGAGGAGGCATTATGGGTAGAGGAGGGCCATTGGTGTCGAGCATAGGTGATTTGGCATATACGAGGAGGCTCGCTGGCGTCGATGTGCTAGGCTAGTGCACTAGCATCAAGGGAGGAGGAACCCAGTCATTGGGCTGGTGTGATTTGGAATAAAACAAGGAGGAATTAGGTGGAGACAATGTGATGATGGTATGTACACATTGATTGTCATCTCGGTACGTTTGATGACCGACATAACTAGAATGACTTATTTGGGTTCAGATTTTTGGGAGGGCTTTTGGACTAACTAGGTTTTGAAATAAAAGGGGATTTTAACTAAGGTTTCATACAAGGATTTGCTTTTACTCCACTAGCTATTTCTCAATGTATTTTACAAGCAATGCTAATTCTTTGTCAAGAATCCTAAAACCTCTCTCTCTCTCTTCTTTCTAATAGCATGGTACTTTCATGTAGTAGTACCAGTAATTGTTCTTATCCTATAATTCTTAAATTCACCCCACATGACAAAGTAAAATAAAAAAACTTGAATTCATTTCATTGTTGTTTTGTCTAGGTTCTTGCAAGGCAAGAACAACCAATGTGCTTTGATGGATTCGATGCCTATGAGTACTTCTATTCAGTGAAATGACCCTAAGGCAGGAAAGGACGGTCTACCATTTGTGCACGTGCGTGCACACAACACACCCATGCAAGCACACCCATCTGCAAACACACGAACCCACAGACAACCACAACCACAACACAACCATGCCTCTGCTTGATAATAATTCTTGTTATGGTTTCCTTCAAACACCAATGTGGTTTCTCTCTAGATATATTATTTTTTATGTATATTTTATAGAAAACCACAAAGTCTTTCCTACCTCCACCAAGCAATTAATATTGTTATGTGTCGTCAACACCGTATGTGTATAGATGTGACGTGACCACTTCTTTTTCATACAAAATTTCAAGCCTTCTAACAAAATGTTCTCATGCAAGGTGTTGGAACGTTCTAGGAGGAGATCTTTGGTGCTCCAGCAGGTTCACCCGTATTAGTGTAAATAACCTTAGCGTTCTCCCCTATTTGTGAGGGTTTTCATTCTAGATAAGATTCTAGCACCTTCAAAATTTCCAACTTGGATCCTAAAAATATTTGTAAAAGTTTTATGGTTCAACCTAGAACATTCTACCCCAGAAGACTCAACTAAGATAAGTATTTGTTATTAAGACATGCTTAACCATTACTGCTTGTTCTGAAAAAGTCCCTGTTTTTCTTTCTTTTCTTCAACATAGTGAAAATATTGTCCTCCTTGGGCTGACAAAAGTTGGAAGTAGGAGAGTGATCCATATATCAACTTGGCTTATGATATTCTTCTCCATATTTGGTATTTCTTTTATTTAGTTGCCATGAGTGACAACTCCTTTGCTCAAATTATGATGTCCCATTTGTGCAGGTGCGTGCACAAAACACACCCATGCACGTAAACCCACCCGTAGACACACAAACCCACACACAACCACAACCACACCACGCCACCCCCACCACACTACACTCATGCAATATTAATATGTAACTTTACATTCAATTGTGTGTGCCTGCACTATTAGCCTATTTAAACCCCTCTTTGGCTAGTGTTTTTTTGCAAGCACCATCATTCACAATCCGCTGAAGAAGAAAAGAAACTCTTCAGTTTCTAGGGCCGAAGGAGGTCTGAAGGAAAGAAAAAGGGGAAGCACAATAGAGACTAACCCCATGTCCTTAGATTGATGTAAATAGACATAGAGGTGTATCTTCTTCCTCCTAACCCCTATACTTTTTCTTAGCCTCTTGATAATAACCCTTGCTTACGGTTTTCTTCAAACACACACTAATACAAAAATATTTGCGAGGCACTGCCCAAACATTAACGGAGATGGTTACAAAATCCAACCGCCTCAAAAAATGCCTAAGGACTTTCGGAGGCAAACATTTTACTTATGGAGGCAGTCACGATTAACCGTCTCATAAAATACATTTACGGAGGCGGATTTTTTTTTTGAGATTACACAGTACAACGCAGACACTCAACACGCACGCACACTCACCCCTATGAACACACGTACGCAAACCCTACCCCTATGAGCACCTTCGAAGGACTGAGCCAGCAAATCTTGAAGTTCACGAAGTCACCACAGGCGCCTCGCTGTCGACGGGCACGTCGCCTACCACTTAATGCATAGCGCCGGAAAATTCTGGAATAAATCCAGAATAAAGTGCCGCACCCAGGATTTGAACCCTGGGTAGGAGCCCCCCAACCAATGGCCTTTACCGGATATTTTATTTACAGAGACGGTGATTGTCTGCTTCCTAAAATCAATTTAAGGTGGCGGTCAAAAACAATCACCACCTAAAATCGTTTTACTAAGGCAGGCCTTTTAAGGCATCCGCCTCTAGCGGACCTCTTCTGTTAAACATGTCCAAGGCCGAGGCCTTGTTTAGTTCCGAAAAGTGAAAAGTTTTCGGTACTGTAGCACTTTCGTTTGTTTGTGATAAATATTATTCAATTATGGACTAACTATGATCAAAAGACTCGTCTCGTGATTTACAGCTAAACTGTGTAATTAGTTTTTGTTTTCGTCTATATTTAATGTTTCATGCATATGACACAAGATTCGATGTGACGGGAAATCTTGAAAACTTTTTGGTTTTCAGGGTGAACTAAACAAGGCCCGAGCCAAAGCCCAAATCGGGCTTCTATCGGGCCTGTATAAGAGCAGCTGTTAAGGTTTCCTCTCAATCTCTCTCAGTCTCTCCCTCTCTCAATCGAGTGCCTGACCCTCCCTCTCCCCCTCGTGCGGTGCTCCCCTCCCTCTCACTCTCCAAATCGGATCCAGCCTCCAACCAGCCATCGAAGGCGGCAGCAGGGGCATGCATCCAGTCGCCTGCAGCAACAAGGGCGCAGATCCGGCTACCACCGAGTGGATTTAGCCACTAGTGGTTGCGGGTGCATGGATCCTGCATGAGCAGCAGCAGTGGAATGGATTTGGTAACCACCGAGTAGATTCGGCTCCCGGTGGCTGCAGGTGTGTGGATCCAGCATGAGCAATGGCGAGGGCATGGATCTGACCAAGATCGAGTGGATCCAACATGGCATGCGCAGGAAGCTGGATCCAGCAGTTGGGACACATTCGACGCGCGTGGGGATGACGATCTTGACTGTGGTGGCTCTGGCGGTGCAAGGGCGGGTAACGGCTCTTGGTGGTGCGTAAGGGGGTGGATCTAGGCAGTGGGCTAGGTGGGATTTTTTTAATCATGAAATTATATACGTAGGAAGGCAAATCCGCCTCTGTAAATCGATTAACCGAGGCGGAAAAAGCAACCGCCATTGCAGGTCTAACATAGACCTTACAATTGAGGTGGTTGCGTTGCCCATCTCCATTAACCTGAAACATTCGCCTCCAATAAGATTTGTGTAGTAGTGACAAAATTGTTTGTTTCTTTATCTAGATATACTATTTTTCTGTGTATTTTATGGAAAATCACAAAGTCTTTCCTACCTCCACCGAGCAATAGTTTCTGTTGTGTGCCAAACACCATATGTGTACAGATGTGATGTGATGACTTCTTGTGCTTACAAAATTTTAAGCCTTCTAAAAAAATGTTCTCATGAAGGGTGTTGGAATGTTCTTGGAGGGGATCTTTAGTTCTGCAGCAGGTTGATCCGTATCAATATAAATAATCTTAGCATTCTCCTCTATTTGTGAGGGTTTTCATTGATAAGATTCTAGTACCTTCAAAATTTTCAACTTGGTTACTAAAAATATGTGTAAAAGTTTTATTGTTGAACCTAGAAAATTCTACCCCAGAAGACTCAATTAAAATAGGAATTTGCTATTAGAAGACATGCTTAACCGTTATTGCTTGTTCTGAAAAAGTCTTCTTTTTCCTTTCTTTTCTTCATTATAGTGAAAACATTGACCTCCTTGGGCTCAAAAAAGTTGAAAGTAGGAGAATGATCCATATATCAACTCGGCTTATGATATTATTCTTCATATTTGGTAGTTTTTCATTTGGTTGCCATGAGAGAATTCACAACTCTTTTGCTCAAATTGCGATGTCCCATTTGTGCACGTGCATGCACACAACACACACATGCACACAAACCCACCCGAAGACAAATGAACCCACACGCAACCACAACAACACCACACCACCCCCACCACAAGACAATCGTGCAGTATTAATACGTAACTCTACATTCAACTATGTGTGTGCCCACACTAGTAGCCTATTCAAACCCCTCTTTGGCTAGTGTTTTATGCAAGCACCATTCATAATCCGCTGAAAGAGAAAAAGAAAGGCTTCAGCTTCCAGGGCCGAAGGAGGTCTCAAGGAAACAATAAGACTAAGCACAATAGAGACTGACTTCATGTCCTTAGCTTGATGTAAACAGACATAGAGGAGTTTGTTTTTCCTCATACCTCCTTTTTTTTCTTAGCCTCTTCATAATAATCCTTGCTTATGGTTTTCTTCAAACACACACTACTACAAAAATGATTTTGCAAGGCAGTGCCCAAATATTAATAGAGGTGGTCACAAAATCTAATCACATCGGAAAATGCCTAAGGATTTTTGGAGGCTGACATTTTTATTTATAGAGGCGGTCACAATTATCCGTCTCGCAAAATGTATTTGCGAAGGCGGTTATGATTGCCCGCCTCCGAAAATGATTCATGGAGGTGGTCAAAAACCTATAATCAATTTACCAAGGCTTTTCATTCTAGATAAGATTCTGCCACCTTCAAAATTTCCAACTTAGATCCTAATGTGTATAAGAGTTTTATGGTTGAACTTGAACCTAGAACATTCTACCACATAAGACTTAATTAAGATAAGAATTTTTTAATTAAATGACATGCTTAACCATTACTGTTTGTTCTGAAAAGTTATTTTTTTCATTCTTTTCTTGAATGTAGTGAAAACATTGGCCTCCTTGGGCTGACAAAAGTTGGAAGTCGGAGAGTGGTCCATATATCAACTGGGTTTATGATATTCTTCTCCATATTTGGTAGTTCTTTTCATTTGGTTGTTAGAAGAGAATTTGCAACTCTTTTGCTCAAATTGTGAAGTCCTATTTTTTCTGGGAAATTTTGGGGCCTTCTTTGCATCAATTCCACTACCAGTCTTCGCAGCAATTTACTGCATCTTGTTTGGCATTGTAGGTGAGTCAAACTTTCTTCTTGTGTTTTTACATAGTTGTATAGATGGAGTCTAGAGGCAAAACTTAGTGCAGATTCGTGATTCCTAGACTAATTATCAGTTGTTTTTTTCTAATGTCAGCTGCTGTGAGAATCTCATTCATGCAGTTTGCTAACAAGAACTCAATGAGGAACATACGCTAGGTTATCGTGTTGTCAAGTGGATTTTGCCATGAACACATTGTGTATCATCTCTCTCTGATCTCTCTTTCGCCAATATAGAGATAGACACAAAGAGAGTTATGAGACATGTTTCCTTGTTGATGGCATTGATTTTGAGGCGATCAAGGATAACTGAGGTGGCAATTCTCAGGATGCATGTGACTTCGTTTCACTTCCTCTCAAAATGTTGTAAAAAACACTCAAGAAAACACACACATATGCAATTCTCTAAGATGTGTGTGTCACACGCGCGCGCGCGCGCACACACACACATGCACGTGTGCATGCATCTGTTAATCATTTCACTATGCTTGTCTTTATCAAGTGGCTTGCTATTTTCTTAACTTTTGTTTCTGTTTGTTTCTAGAGCTATGACTTGAAAGTGGGTATCCACTGTGATGGGTGTGTGAAGAAAATAAAAAGGATCCTACACAAGTTTGATGACAACAAAAAAAGTTCGAAAATGTAAATTTCTTTATTCTTTTGTTACATTTTTATATGTTCAACCACTCTACTTTGTCTTACCGTACGTTCTTTTCTCCTGATATGTGTATGAGTGTTGTGTGTGTGCGCGCGTGCATGCGCACGTGCATGTGTCTAGCTATTCCTTCTTACACTCGCGGACCCAGTGTCCAGTGACCGTGGGCACTCGTCCGGGCTCCTGGCATCGGCGTACGCTAATGTAAGCTAGTGTATTTGTTGCGTTGAGGTTTGCAATAAGCTAAAAAAATACAATTATCTAATGAGCTACCTCGCTTTGGTTGCTGGGTCCACGGCTGCCTTCTTATGTTCCATGCTTAGTTTATTATCATGCAGCAAGCAACTTGACAACCATTTCACTGTGCAATTCTTTAGAAAGGGCTTTACTATTTACTTAACATTTTCTCTTTCTATTTGTTCCCAAACTTGTGACTTGAAAGTGGGCATCCACTGTGAAGGCTGTTTGATGAAAGTTAAGAGATAGTCCTACACAAGATTGATAGATACAAAGAAATCTTTTATAAATATAAATTTCTTTATTCTTTAGTTATATTTCCATTTGTTTAAACACGCAACTTTTGTGTTGTATGTGAAAACCTTTTATAAATGGTTTACCAAGGCAGACCATTTAAGACGTCCACCTACAAAAATAGAGGTCATTTTCGGTGGTGGGCATATCTACCTCGGTTAATAGTGGCTGAGGCCCAGCTAAAGCCCAAATCAGACTTCTATCGAGCTTGTATAAACAAACCATTAGGGTGTCCTCTCAATCTCTCTCTCTCTCTCAGTTTGTCCCTCTCTCAATCGAGCGCTCAACCCTCCCTTTCTCCCGTGTGCAGTGCTCCCCCTCCCCTACCTCTCCCTCTCCATAGCTAGGATGCAGGGCAGCGCCCCTCCCTCTCACCCTATGCGATGCGTGGCGCTCCCTCTCTCCCATGCGACGCACCCCTCCCACTCCATAGCCAGCAGGTAGGGCAATGCCTCTCCCTTTCCTCGACAGCTGGCATGCAGGCCGGCACCCCTCCCCCTCCCTCTCCCTCTCCTGATGCGCGGCGCCTCTCCCGGTGCAGATCTGGCCTCCAACTAGCCACTGGAGGCAGCGAGGGCATGGATCCACTCACTAGTGGCAATGGGGAGCTGATCCACCCACCACCAAGCAGATTTGGTCACCAGCAGCTGCAGGCGGATCTAGCACGAGTAGTGGCGAGGACACGGATACAACCAAGTGAGCCGATCCGGCGGCAGCGCACGCAACGAGGCTGGATCTGACGGCTGGGACAACTCTGGCACATGCAAGGATGATGGGCTCGACTGTGGCAGCTCAAAGAGCACAAGGATGGGTAGCAGCTTCTAGCAGCATGCACGGGGGCGAATCCAGGCACGAGGCTTGGTGGCCTTTTTTAAATTGTAAAATTATTTATGCAGACGAGCATTCGTGTCCGCCTCCATAAACCGATTAACTGAGGCAGGCAAAGCAATTGCTCTGTAGGTCTGCATTAACACAGACCTTTCGACGGAGGTGGTTGCGTTGACCACCTATATTAACTTGAAACGCCCGCCTCCAACAAGATTTGTATAGTAGTGACAAATATGTTGTTTCTTTCTCTAGACATATTATTTTTATGTGTATTTTTATATAAAACCACAGTATCTTCCCTACCTCCATTGAGCAATAGTTTCTATTATGTGCCAAATACCGTATGTGTATGGATGTGATGTGACCACTTCTTGTTCTTATAGAACTTCGAGCCTTCTAACAAAATATTCTCATGCAGGGTGTTGGAATGTTCTTGGTGGGGATCTTTGGTTCTTCAGCAGGTTCATTCATATTAGTGCAAATAATCTTAGCGTTCTCCCCTATTTGTGAGGGTTTTCATTCTCGATGAGATTCTAGCATCTTCGAATTTTCTACCTTGGTTCCTACCCCAGAAGACTCAACTGAGATAAGAATTTGTTATTAAAAGACATGCTTAACCATTACTGCTTGTTCTGAAAGTCCCTTTTCTCTTTCTTTTCTTCAATGTAGAGAAAACATTAGAAATAGGAGAGTGATCCAGATATCAACTGGGTTTATGATATTCTTCTCCATATTTGATAGTTTTTTCATTTGGTTACCTAGAGAGAATTTGCAACTCTTTAGCTCAAATTGTTATGTCCCATTTGTGCATGTGCGTGCAGACAACACACCCATGCAGCACACCCACCCGCAGACACACGAACCCACACACAACCACAACAACAACACACCACCCCCATACCACCACACTCATGCAGTATGTAATATGTAACTTTACATTCTACCGTGTGTGTGTCCACACTAGTAGCCTATTTAAACCCCTCTTTGGCTAGTGTTTTGTTGCAAACACCATTCACAATCTGCTGATGGAGAAAAGAAATTAAAGCCTTTAGCTTTCAGGGCCAAAGGAGGTCTCAAGGAAACAAAAAGGGTAAGCACAATAGAGACTCACTCCGTGTCCTAAACTTGATGTAAATAGAGATACAGGAGTATCTTCTTCCACCTACCTCTTATGTTTTTTCTTAGTCTCTTGACAATAATCCTTTCTAATGGTTTTCTACAACACAAAATCTGTTATTTCTCTATCTAGATATTATTATTTGTGTGTATTTTATAGAAAACCACAATGTCATCCCTACCTCCACCTAGCAATAGTTTCTATTGTGTCAAACGTCGTATGTGTATAGATGTGATTTGACCATTTCTTTTGGTTACAAAATTTTGAGCCTTCTAATAAAATGTTCTCATGCAGGGTATTGGAATGTTCTTGGAGGGGATCTTTCGTGCACCAGCAGGTTAATTGTATCGAGTTCTCCACTATTTGTGAGGGTTTTCATTCTAGATAAGATTCTAGCATCCTCGAAATTTCTATCTTGGTTCCTAAAAATACGTGTAAAAGTTTTATGGTTGAAACTAGAACATTCTACCACATAAGACTTAACTAAGATAAGAATTTTTTTTTATTAGAAGACATACTTAACCATGCTTGTTGTGAAAAAGTCTTCTTTTTTATTGTTTTCTTCAATGTAGTGAAAATATTAGCCTGGGCCGAGAAAAGGTAGAAGTAGGAGAGTGATCCATATACCAACTAGGTTTAAGGTATTCTTCTCTCCATATTTGATATTTTTTCATTACGTTGCCTGGAGAGAATTTGTAACTCTTTTTGCTGAAAGTGTGATGTCCTATTTTTGCAGGGGAAATTTTTTAGGCCTTCTTTGTATTAATTCCACTGCCAATCTTCGCAGCAACTTATTGCATCTTGTTTGGCATTGTAGGCGAGTCAAACTTCCTTGTGTTTTGACATTGTTGTATAGATGAAGTCTAAAGGCAAAACTTACTGCTGATTCATCATTCATAGACTAATTATCAGTGAAGTTTTGTTGATGTCAGCTATTGTGGGAGTCTCATTCATGCAATTTGCCAACAAAACTCGATAGGAACATACACCAGGTTGTCGTGTTATCATGTGGATTTTGCCATCAACACATTCCCTGTCATCTCTCTCTCTCTCTCTCTCTCTCTCTCTCTCTCTCACCAATACATAGATAGACGAAGAGAGTTTACGAGACATGCATGTTTCCTTGTTGATGGCATTGATTTTGAGGTGGTCAAGGAAGAGTAAGGTGGCAATTCTCAGGATGCATGCGAGTTTGTTTTGCTTCCACCCAACTCAGGAAAAAGCATGCACATGCAATTCTCTAAGATGTGTGTGTATGTCACACACGCACGCACAGACACATACACACGTATGTGTGCATGCGAGTGTTAATCGTTTCACCGTGAATGTCTTTATAAAGTGGCGTGCTATTTTCTTAACTTTTATTTCTGGTTGTTTCTAGATCTATGACTTGAAAGTGGGTATTCACTGTGATGGGTGTGTGAAGAAAATAAAGAGGATCCTCTACACAAGATTGATGATAACGAAGAAAAGTTTTAAAAATGTAAATTTCTTTATTCTTTTGTTACATTTTGATAGGTTCAACCACTCTAGTTTCTCTTATCGTATGTTCCTTTCTCTCGATATGTGTTTGAGCGGGTGTGTGTGCGCGCATGTGTGTATTTCTTCTTATGTTCCATGCTTAGTTTTTTATCAACAGCAACCAGTTGACAATCGTTTCACTCTGCAATTTTTCAGAAAGGGCTTTGCTATTTTCTTAACATTTTGTCTTTCTGTTTGTTCCCAAACATGTGACTTGAAAGTGGGCATCCACTGTGAAGGCTGTCTAAAAAAAGTTAAGAGTGGGTTCTACACAATATTGATGGTAACAAAGAAATATTTTATAAATGTAAATTTCTATATTCTTTAGATGCATTCCCATATGTTTAACCACACTACTTTTGTGTTGTGTGTGAAGATCTTGAATGTATTGGATTGTTCTATACAGGTGTGTACCAAACTAGTATACACACAGAGCAAGGGAAGGTGACTAGCTAGATGGACATGGACACTGTCTTCAAAAAGTTGAAGAAGGATGGCAAGTCTTCCCAGCTATGAGAGCTATGGGATGCAAATCCTACCATGCCAAGCGAGGACCAAAATCTAAAGCTTGGTGGCAGTGGCAAGGGCAACAAGTAGCTTAAAATGATGTTGGTGGCAAGGGCCTTCCCAGAACCTGTCACAACCCTACTGTTTTGTGCAAGTTCTCCAAAGGCACGACAACAAGTGCTCACTAAGGGAGACATCCTTGCATGTGTTGAAAACCCATGTTGGATCAACTATGCAACTCTAATCATCGCCAAGACATAAGCACACTAAGTAATCTAACCATGAATTAGACCGAGCATAACACAACCATGAATTATTAAAAGAATAAAAGGAGGCATATGGATTGCATTACGAATTGAATAATGAGAACAACTTTACCGTAATATGATATTTGTTTGATACAAAAGCATTTTATTGAACTCAAGATAACTACATTAAGTTCATATAAACATCTTGAGATCACTTCCAACCACTACATTGGGCTGGTCTGCTAGGGTCCATCGGACCATACACTATAATGAATCAGATAGTCGCGGGTGGGGTGTGTCCTGGTGGTCCATTGGTGGAGGGGAGGAAAAGGGGGTGCGAGCTAGTTAAGTGGGCTAGGTTCCCAAGGTCCTCTTATTTGCTTACACCCTCATTTTATTTCTATTACCTAAACACACACACACGCACGCACGTGCGCGCGCGCACACACACACACACACCGAAAGAAGAATAAATAGTAGCACAATTTAGCATGGTTGAACATATGAAAATATGGCAAGAGAATAAAGAAATTCACATTTATATAAGCTTTATTTGCTAGAATCTATTGCTCGAACTAGGACATGTGCAAGCCATTGAATCAACATTGATGTGTTGATCAAACTGGTACTATGAAGTGGAAGTTATCTCCGTAAGTGGTTGTGGCACTGACCATTGAGTTATTTGCCTTGCTTCAACTAGTATCTTGTTCTCCTTCTCTTTGACTTCTAGCCACTTTTAGAGCTCTTGCATCTCAATCTACCTAATTCTAAGATATTAGCATTCAACCACTACATCATGTGTTCGCCCATCTCCTTCTCAATAGCCTCTTTTTCTTCTTTTTAGAGTCTAGAGACTATTGTAGCTCTAAGTACTCCATATTCAGCCTATGGACAGTATCCATTATGCGCATGCATAAATGGTTGCCTGTCCTTTCTCGCCATAGATAGCTGAAAGCATCAAGGCCCCTTTGTTGGGTTTTGATGATTAATGACTAGACGAGGTCATTGTGACTCATGTGTATTTGTAGAGACAATTTGAGCTAGATCACAATAATGGTGATTGTTTGGGCAATTGATGGTTTTCATGCCCCTATTGATGGAATTTGTTTTGGTTTTCAAAGGACGAACTAGTTCTATGTGTCGATTAGAGTTGGGAGACACAGAGTAGTTTAGGACATTAGTTTTCCTTTGGACATACATAATGTAGGGTCGAATGGGGCATCATGCCCTAGCTCAAGGAACCATCGGACCAAAGGTTGTTGTTCGATGTTGCAGACAAAGCGCGGCTAGTGTTTAAGGGCATCTGACCCTGGCCCAAAGGTCCATCGGACCATGTGTTCCATGGACTATACACTGAGGGTTTGTTCTACAAGGCATCGTACCAAGCTGAAGAGGGTGCATCAGACCATTGGCTCTTGGGTCTGATGGAACTCAGAGAACTTCCATAGAGAAATTGAGCACACAAGCTTGTTCGGTGGGGTCCGTCGGACCATACACTACAATGAATCACGTAGTCGCGGGTGGGCTTTGACTTGCTGGCTGAGTGGCAGAGAGGAGGAGAAGGGGTGCGGGTTGGTTATTGTGGGCTAGGTTTCCAAGCTTCTCTTCTTGTTGCTTACCACTTGTTTTATTTCTATTACCTAAAACTTGCATACGTGTGTGTACACAATCACACACATCGGAAGAAGAAGAATAAACACTAGCACAATGTAGCGTGGTTGAACATATGGAA
The DNA here is from genome assembly GCF_000003195.3 of Sorghum bicolor. Taxonomy (NCBI): domain Eukaryota; kingdom Viridiplantae; phylum Streptophyta; class Magnoliopsida; order Poales; family Poaceae; genus Sorghum; species Sorghum bicolor. The sequence continues at coordinate 2,922,766 of NC_012877.2, forward strand.
ATATAACAAGAGAATAAAGAAATTTACATTATTATTAATCAAAGTTTTTATTTACTACAATCAATGAATCTATTTCTTGAACTAGGTGAAAGCCCTAGTTTGGTTTTGGATAATTGATGAAACCCTAGTACTAACCTCTATGCTAAGTGTGTATAGACTTAATGAGGTTGGTACATGCCAAGTGAAGGAGCAAGTGATGATCATGGTGATGATGGTGATGACCAAAAGGTGATCAAGTGCTCAACTTGAAAAAGAAGAAAGAGAAAAACGAAACCCTATGGAGATCAAGGCAAAGGTATTGCTTAGGGTTTTGGTTTTGGTGATCAAGACACCATAGAGGGTGTGATCACATTTAGGATAGATAGCCGTACTATAAAGAGGGGAATTCTTTGGCTAAGCGGTTATCAAGTGCCACTAGGTGTTATTGTTCATGTGCATGCATTTAGAACCTAGTGAGCTAACTTAACTCCTTCAAAGAAAATGATTGTGAAAATGCTAACACACGTGCACATGTTGGTTCACACGTTGTGGTGTTGGCACACTTTGAGAAGGAGGTGGAGTTTCAAGGGTAGAGAGAGGATGGGTTCCTCTCTCCCTCCCGCAGAGCTTGCAAGGCGGGATTCGGCGCTTTTCGAGAAAATGAAGTGCATTTTTTCTATTGCGCCGGAGGAAAATTTTGGAGTAGTCGCGGGAGTGTTTCTCGCTGAGGAACACTCACCGGACGCTGGCTCAGAGGCACCGGACGCTGTGTCTGAGCGTCCGGTGTGCAGGCTGCCTGACTCGGTTAGGGTTAGGCACCGGACGCAGCTTGGAGCGTCCGATGGTATGCGTCCGGTGTGAGGAGGTTTTGCAAACCTCTCTGCGTATGAGTCCGGTGAGCACCGGACGCTCAGGGTGTGTCCGGTGGCTCGCGTCCGGTGACCCTGCAAGTTTGCGGAACTCTCTGCGCATGAGTCCGGTGTGCACCGGACGCGTCCGGTGCTAACTTGCTCAGCGTCCGGTGCTCTGCAGGTTACCGTTAGACTCTGACACGCGACTGACGTTGGAGCACCGGACGCTGGTGTTGAGCGTCCGGTGCCCCTTTAAGAGCGTCCGGTGACCCCGCGTTTTGCCCAGTGAAAGAGCCAACGGCTCTATTTGTTTGAGGGGTCTATAAATACGTGTTTAGCCAGCTTAGGGCTTACACTCTTGTCATTCTAACATACTTGACATCCTTGTGAGCCTAAGCAAACACCTCCCACTCATCTCCTTCATAGATTATACATCTTTGTGAGTTTGGGAGTGATTCCAAGTGCATTTGCTTGAGTGATTGCATCTAGTGGCACTTGGGGATCGTTTTGGCTGCGGTTTTCTTGTTACTCTTGGTGGTTGCCGCCACCTAGACGGCTTGGAGCAGTGGAGGAGGATTGGCACGAGTTGGTGATTGTTCGTGGCCATCTCCTGGTGATTGTGAGGGGTCTTGTACCTTCCCCGGCGGAGAGCCGAAAGGTAACTCTAGTGGATTGCTCGTGTCATTGAGTTACCTCACTTGTGGGTGGGTTCTTGTGGTGTCCTAGTGAGGACGAGGTTCGTGCTACACCTCTTAGCCACCGAACCACCAAGTGTTGGTCGACACAACGGGGACGTAGCGTGCCGGCAAGCACGTGAACCTCGGGAGAAAATTGTGTGTCTCCATTGTGATTGTTCATTGGATTTATCCCGGTGATTGGACTTCATATTATTGATTGGTTCATCCCCTCCACGCGGTGGTATAAAGTTCAAACTATCTCTCTTACTTTCTTGCAAACTAGAGTAGCTTACATACTTGTATAGAAACTTTAGGTAGCTCTCTAGTGTAAGTAGAGACTTAGCTCTTGTGTGCATAGTGATCATATCAACTACAATTGTTGGATAGGTGGCTTGCAAACACCCCTTTAGAGCTAGAGCAAAAAGCTTCGCTTTGTTATTTACTAACCTCTTGCTCTAGCGTTTTTTTTAGAATTTTTAATAGGCTATTCACCCCCCCCCCCTCTAGCCATATTAGGACCTTTCACTAGGACATGTGGAAGCCATTGAATCGACATTGATGTGCTAACCAAACTGGTACCGTGAAGTGGAATCTATCTCCATAAGTGGTTGTGGCACTAACCCTTGAGTTATTTACCTTGCTTCAATTAGTATTTTATTCACTCTCTCTTTGACTACACTGTCCACTGCTTCAAGCCACTTTTGGAGCTCTTGCAGCTCAACTAGATCAATTGACATTAGCATTCAACCACTATATTGATCATGTGTTCACACATTTCTTTCTCAATAGCCTTTTGCAACCTTCTCTTCTTTTCTTCGTTTCAGTGTCCAGAGACTGTTGTAGCTCTAAATACTCTATGTTCAGCCTGTGGACAGTACTCGTTAGGTGCGTGCATAAATGGTAGCTCATCCTTTCTCGCCATAGATAGCTGAAAGCATCAAGGCTCCTTGTTGGGTTTCAGTGATTAATGACTACGCAAAATCATTGCGACTAATGTGTGTGTTGCAGAGGCAATTTGAGTGACGTGATGATAATGGTGATTCATTGGGCAATCGATTGTTTTCATGCCTCTATTGATGAAATTTGTTTTAGTTTACAAATGACAGATTACAAGGTTAAGGACTGACTATTTCTATGTGTCAATTGGAGTTGAGAGACACTTAGGATAGTTTAGGACATTGTTTTTCCTATGAGAAGGAGGGACTAATTTGATTGGTGTTTAACTTTAGTAAATAATTTGGTGTACAAAAAGTATAGGAAACGAATCGAACGCCACACGACGTTATACTTGTCACATCTAAAAATTATGATATGTGGTAAACTATTATCATCAACCAAGTAGGTTTTCTTTTTTTCCTTTGGGCGACACTTCTTTCCTAATATATAATTATCAAAATTTCAATCCACCAAAAAATTCTACCATCAGGCCTAATAATAAAAAAGCAAAATTTCAGCCCTTTTTTTCATCGGGGCCATTTTTTGTCTAGCCATTCTAGATATGATTTGCTCTGGAGCCGTGCCCTTTCTTTTGTAGCTCTATCTCTCCGCACTCAGCTCTAGGTGGCCAGTATGGTGCTAAATGACTAAATCTTTGCCTCTTCTCCCAACAAACACACGCAACGATCGTGGCCTGCGGGCAGAGGGTCGGGTGGCCTAGGCGATGAAAGTGAAACTGGGCCGCGTTGTATGATTGTGGTTCACATCACGTTCGGTCCATCGCTTAAACTAGGTTGTTGACTCGTACTCATTTGGAGGCCCAAAACGGCATCGAGTCCGGCCAACAGCTCCACCAGCACCTCTCATGGCGGGTACTCGTGGCGATGGGTGCCAAGGTGAATAATCTTTCGTTATTCCTTTTTTTCAAAAAAATGTAAATTATATTTAAGCTTTCTTTAGTTCATGGATCAAACCATAAACTCAGATCTTGAGTGATTTGTTATCCAAATCGGTATAAATAAATATACTCCCAAGCTCTATGTATATACCAATGCAATTCTCATAGAGATACAACATGAATAGTCAGAATAGATCTCCCTCGTAATCATCTATGGACAAAAAAATCTCTAATATTCGGCAATGAAACTTCTAGCTGACTTATATGAAAGATTGGAATTTTACAATATGGGGAGAAACAAGGAGAGGATTCCCTGGTCTTCTTTTTTTAACAACTTTGTTTCTCCAGTTGCAACGCACGGCATATTTGCTAGTTAACAACAAAAGATGAAAAGATACTACTACTCCTCAATCCTTGAATATAAGGTGTGATTTAACTTGATATGGTTTTTGAAAATATATATATTGACCTACGATTTTCTCTTATAATATATAACTAGTAAATATGCATGTGCGTTGCAACCGAAGAGAGAAAACTATCAATCAAAAACATTAATGAGAAAATTACGATGAGATATTACATATCTAGTTTTTGTGAACTATATCTATTTATTTATTATCCATTTTAGAAAAAAAGAATAGCTTTATTTTATTCTATGATCACTATGGTATGTATCCATAATAAATAATATAACGGTAATGCTTGTATTAAGGCGCCTGTCCACGTCGGATGGACCTGCTGGTAGGTCAGGAGGCCCATAGGGCATTCTTATCCGCTCCCCTCCGAATTCTAAAAAAAAGAAAAATAATTCACAGCACCGCTGCAACCTCTGACTAAGCTCCGCACCACGACGAGCCGGCGACCGCACTCCTCCGTGAGCTTCCTGTCCGTCTTCTCCGCACCCCTGCTCCCTCCCATGGCCGCTGGCGCCCTCTTCTTCTCCTATCCCAGTAGCGCCCTTACCTACCTTGGCGCGTGCCCTCCCCACCCTGGCGTCTCCTTTCACTAGCTCGGTGGCTCCTTCCCCCACATTAGCGTCCTCCTCCACCGGGAGCCCCCAACGCCTGCAGATCCGACGATCCTCTCTCCCACACTGGTGGGATCTATGGAGCACAACCAAGATCCACTCACCTCCAGCGACATCTTTGGAGGTGGCATGGGGGTGTTGCAGGGGAGTCGAGGGCTCTCCCCCACCTAGGCACGGCGCCCTCCCCACCCCCGGCGACACCCTCTCCCACCACGACGACCGAGCTCCCCCCACCCCGGCGGCCATGGCGCTCCCCGCGCTAGGCTCTCTATCTACCCCTATGTTGCTATTGTATGTTTCAGAGGTATGTTGCAGTTCAATTATGTGGGTGTTTCAAAAATAGATCGGGGGATATTTGCACATGTTGCAAATGTTTTCAATGCATGTTGCAATCGTTTTGTTTGAAATATTTCATACGGTAGCAATTGTTTTGATCTGGATGTTGCACAAGTTATGCACATATGTTGCAACAGTATGTTCCAAAATATTTCATATGTTCTAGTATTATGTTGCAGCAAGTGTTTTAATGTAGCTTCATCTATTTTTGAGGCGCACTTACACATGTTTCATGTTGTACGGAGAGCCAGGGACGCCGGAGAATGGGGTGCGGCAACATTGGATGTGGACGTGGCACGCTGGGGTGTCTGGCGCCACGGGCATGATGGGGTGGTGCGCCTGGGGGTCTAGGTGAACAAATGGGGGACGGGGTGGGGTGGAGGAGCGGGCATGTCAGGTGGGGGGGGGGGCATTCCGATGGAAGCTGGACCCACGCGCAATGCGTTAGAAATAGAGGAGTTACGGGCGGGTAAGCTTTCATGACAACAACGTGAGCGTTCGGATCGAATGTCCGGGCGCTAGCAATTCCCATAATATAAGGGTGTACGTTTGTTGCAATGACTTTGTGCCAAACGCTCCATGGTTGGAGTCAGAGCTAGAGTCGAAGGCCTACCTGCGGGGTTGAAGCTGTATGGGAGGATTGAAGCTAGAAGAGCTCCTCTGTACTAAACAGGCATAGGAACGCAGTCAGGAGCTTTTCTCTTTATTTATATAAATAATATATGCTTCGTTTCCCCACATCAAGAAAGGTCTGTAGCCGATAGGAAATTAACTTGAGATTGAGATGACCGTCGTCGCACCAATCAGATTCTTTCTTCTCGGCTCTTTTGTAACACAAGTTAAGTTTAAATCTGCCTCCTTTTTCCCACATATCGAATGATCCATATCATTTATGTTTTAAATATCATGTACATTTACCTTTCCTATAATTTACCTAATCTTTTCCATTTGAAACTCTTCAACCAGAGGATTTTTGGAGTGCATAGACTTCGCACGAGAAACACGGGGCACGCATGGGCATGTCATAGTGTTGCAGGACCGGTGCACTTTCATGGTGAGTTGATAAGAGCAACCGATCCTGAACCAGGCCTTTGTCACTCGTAAAATCTTAACTACTCCGTCTGTCGGTGCATTCTAGGACATATTATTATTAAGAGAAAATATAAAAAAACATATGTGCCGCTATTTTATTTTCTAAGAAGACGCTATCATCAACACGACTAGTGATGATTGACTAATAAATAGAAAGTATTTGATGCAAAATGAATTTAAGTCTTCTACAGTCTTATATTTTGTTTGAAAACAAATTTTGAATGCTGCAATGAGTTATATTATAGGACGGAGGGAGTATCTTGGATGAACTGTGTAGCTATTTTGATTGGATTTACATGGACTTATCTTAATCCTTTAAATCATCTTTCTGCTAACCTATATGTCCACATGATGGCTCAAATCGCTCCCTGCGCTGGCCTCCGCTTGCGTCGCATGTATCGCTCCTGGGGAAGCAATGGCACGAGTGCCCTAGCCGAGGAGTGCAAAGGCGGTGGCACTGGCGGACCTCACCTGGCTGATGGCATGGGCACTCCTAGCAGCCTGGAGGCGTGACTTATTTGTCTGATGTCTTCTTTGATTCTCTGTAATGTTATCGATTCAAATTTTTCTCTAATTTTCTCTTCCATTGATTCTTGTATGGATGCAGATGGAATTGATTTTGGTGCTTGTTGTAGAGGTCGGCAGACCGACATTGATTTTATTATCGATATTTTATTTCTCTAATTTTTCTCTTCCATCGATTCGTGTATGGATGTAGAAGGAATTGATTTTGGTGCTTTCTACGTGTGACTCTTTTTGGACTTGATATGGAATCTGGAATGGTTTGGTTCGTTGCTGGGTACGTGTCGTGTCCGGGCTGAATACCAGATAGCCATGATCTTTAGCTTGTTGTGGCCTCAAAACGATTGGATATGTGGAGGGATTTGGTCTTCATCAGAGGAGGCTTTCGGACTATGGATGGGTGGATTAGATAGGAAGGCCAGACGAAATTACATTTAGACGAAAATTTAGGATGAGTTTTACCGTTTTAGTATTAGGTAGAGACTATAGAAGGTTTGATCATTAGAAAGTATATTTTTAGATACAAATAAAACATAACTACTTTGTAATACAAACTTTTCGTATAATTAGGCTAATTGATAGTCAAAGATAACAAAATTTTTAAATTTTAAAATACGTGTATGCCTTATACTTCCTCCGCACACATAAAAAAAGTCGTTTTGGATAAGATTTAAGTCAAACATTGAGAATATAAATTATGAATAACTTTTAGTCACTCGAACGTTGTGTTATTTTTTGGCCTTGTTTAGTTCACCCTAAAAGCTAAAATGTTTTCAAGATTCCTTGTCACATCGAATTTTGTGGCACATGTATGAAACACTAAATATAGATGAAAATAAAAACTAATTGAACAGTTTGCTGGTAAATCGTGAGACGAATCTTTTGATCCTAATTAGTCCATGATTGGACTATATTTGTTACAAACAAACGAAATTGCTACAGTAACCAAATTTAAAAAATTTCAAAACTAAACAAGGCCTCAGTTCTTTCTACGAAGCCTTGTTTAGATGCGAAAAATTTTTAGATTTCGTAACTGTGGCATTTTTGTTTGTTTGTGGCAAATATTGTCCAATTATAGAATAACTAGGATCAAAAGATTCATCTCGCGATTTTACAGGTAAATTGTGCAATTAGTTTTTATTTTTGTCTATATTTAATGCTTCATATATGTGTCGAAAGATTCGATGTGACGGAGAATCTTGAAAACTTTTGCGAACTAAGGCCTTGTTTAGATGTGAAATGTTTTTGGATTTTGCTATTGTAGCACTTTCGTTTGTTTACGGTAAATATTGTTCAACCATGGACTAACTAGGATCAAAAGATTCGTCTTGCGATTTATATGCAAACTGTGTAATTAGTTTTTGTTTTCGTCTATATATAATGATTCATGCATGCAAGATTCGATGTGACGGGGAATTTTGAAAACTTTTTTTGTTTTTGGTGGGAACTAAACAAGGCCTAAACAAGGGCGAAGTAGAGTATTTGCACACTCCCAAACGTAAAGCATGCACAGTGCGTACGAGGCGGAGACGTGATTGTGTGTGTCAGGACAGTTTGACAAACCGTATATTCTGTCCGGTTTGACTTTGACCCAGCACGTGAAACAGTGACAGACACGGACGGAGGAATAACGACGGCATCGACGCAAACTTCGTTTGTTTGTGATAAATATAATTTAATTATGGACTAACTAGGATCAAAAGATTCGTCTCACGATTTCCAGCTAAACTGTGTAATTAGTTTTTACTTTCGTCTATATTTAATACTTCATGCATGTGTCATAAAATTCGATGTGACGGGGAATCTTGAAAACTTTTTGAACTAAACAAGGCCGAACGTGAAACGAGGTGAGGCCCGAAGAATATGGATTTCCGTACCCAGGCCGGATCGCATGCAGATGCGGTGGGTGGCCCTTTTTGACCTGTGGGAGGCCTCGGTCGGGGCGCCGGTTGGGCAGGGGCAGGGCAGTCCAGCATCTTCATCACTGTGTGTGGCTGCTGCCACGCCAAAAGGATGGGTACTCCATCTATCTATCAATCAAGTGCAGTGCAGAGACACACATCACCATGCCGCCGTGCTTGTGCTCGCCTAGCCAGAGAATCTTCCTGTCAAACGTCTCGTGCCTCGCAAAATCCCCTCATCTTATGAACAAAAATATTAGAATTTTATAAGGATTTCGAGGTGCTTGCCTAGCTTGGTGCTCGATCAATGGGTGCACGGGCTCTGGTTTAATTCATGCTCATCATATTAAAGTCGAGGGCACATCCAATAGTTAGATGACTAACTCTTTGTATGGTTTTCTAGAGTTAGGACATCCAATAGTTAGATGACTAACTCTTTGTCTGGTTTTCTAGAGTTAGGGCAATCACAATATAGACTCTATCATAAAGTCTAAAGTTATTTATTACCTCGAACAATATAGATTTAGAGTCTAAATAAGACTTAGAGTTTTATTTTTTTCTACCTTTTTCTTCAACAAATATACTGTCACATCAGTAAAATACCATAAATACTATGTAATTAATTGTCTTGGACTCTGTGATAGAGGATTGCATTGTGAGTGCCCTTAAAAGAGCAACTTCAACAAATTGGCTTGGCTAAAATTAATAGTCAAATTCTATTGTTTATTCGTTTTTAAAATATAAAACTTCTTTAAAAAGAAGAGGTTTATAACAGTTTTACTCTTTTATAAAATTAGATAGCTAGTGTAAGTAGTTGACTATATATTGTTGAATTTATTATGTGCTAGGCTCATTTAGATTTAATAAATTAATAAACTTTATGGTGTGTCATTGCGGAAAATATGAATTGTACCGGATTAGAATTCTAAGAATCTTTGACTATATGGTGGGAGTTATTTCCACTTAAATTAAGAAGTTAAGGACAAAGGCATGGAGTGGCAGGCATGTAGGCGGTGTGGGAGTTTCAACTCGCTATCTGCGAGTGTTTCAACTAATAACTAAGGGAGTTTCAACTCTGCGTGAAAACCCTTCAGATGTTTGTCTCCTTAGACGCCAACTGAGAGTCCCTTCCCCCTCCTTCTTTCTACTCCAGCCACAAGAATAAATAGGAGACTCTGATCTCTTTGGTACAACGAGTGAGAATAGCTCCGAACACATTTTCGTAGCAAAAAAGGAATCCCCATCTCGTAACTCCGCACGCACGGAGGAGCGAGAGGGCAGGTGCCTCTGAAGCCTTTGTCGTTCGAAACCTTGTACGAGAGATCAACAATTAGGTTTTTAGGGAGCATCATCGCAACTGTCCAAACCGCAGCTGCTGTCATAGGACTGTTTTGATGATGGAGGTAGATGAAGATGATAGATTGAGGAGAAAGAAGGTGCCAGGTCACTTACAACTTGCCCCACCAGGTAGAGAGAATGAAAGGAGTGGACAGGGTTAGGTCTTCTTTAGTTGTTGTTCGAAAAAATTTCGGGACATTATAGCACTTCAGTTTGTATTTGATAAATATTGTCCAATCATAAAATACGTAGGCTCAAAAGATTCGTGTCGTAATTTACAGGCAATCTGTGCAGTTAGTTTTGATTTTCGTTTATATTTAATGCTCTATGCATGCGTTTAAACATTCGATGTGACGGAGAATTTTGAAAAAAAAAATTGGTTTTTGGGAGGAAGTAAATAAGGCCTTAGAGATAGGGGTATTTTGGACAGCCTCGGTTATCAGGCCCACATGTTAGAGTTGTCAAACAGTAGATAAAAGATGGATGGAATGGCGTGGAGGGCTAAACACGATGGTATTAGATACGTTCTGGCACGTAGGTCACGATCATATTATAATGGCATATATAGATTGAAGGCTCTAAACAGACCCGTTTAAAAGGAAAAAACTACTTCCGTTTAGTGTTGTTCCAAATAAGACCCGGTTTGACTAGTAGCTTTTTTTTTTACAAATACTCTGCCAATTTGGTCGTGGAACAAGTTACTTTTTTCTCCTCCAACTTTTATGAAAGTCCGTTTTTTCTCTCTCAACTTCAAAATCGGGCAAATCACCTCCCTCAACTTTTTAAACCATGCATTTTAGCTCCATGGAGTGGTTTTGAATGTGGTTTTGTTACAATGAATAGTGGTTTTGCTACAATGACAGTGGTTTTGTCTTTTTCTTTTTAAATTATTTCAGCTGAATCTTTAAAAAAATTATAGTAAATCGAAAAAAATCATAAAATATAAAATCTAATTTTTTGACTCCACATAAGTAGATCTACGTAGTAAATATATAATATGGTATACTTTAATACAAAGTTTTTGCTTTAAAGGTTTTGTTCTTTTCTTTTTTTATTTATGTGGTTGAATCTTTAAAAAATCATAGTAAATCATAGAAAAATTGTAAAATAGAAAATCTAATTCTCTTAGACTCCACATGAGTATATATACACAATGAACATATAAAATATGTATGCTTTAGTCTGATAAAATAATTACAGAAAATCATAGATCTAAAGCTACAACAACAAAATTATACTAAAGCATACTATATTATATATTTAATGTGTAGATATGCTCATGTGAAGTCTAACAAAATTATATTTTATATTTTATTATTTTTCATTAATTTACTATAATTTTTCAAATATTTAGCCAAAATAAATAAAAATTAAAAAGACAAAACATTTATAGCAAAAACTGTGTACTAAAGCATACCATATTATATGTTCATTATGTAGATCTAGTTATATGAAGTCAAATTGGATTTTCTATTTTATAATTTTTTGTAATTTACTATTATTTTTAAAAGTTTCAGCCGAAATAATTAAATAAAGAAAAAGACAAAACCATCGTGACTGTTGCAAAACCATTATTCATTGTAGCAAAACCACCTTTAAAACTGCTCTAGGGAGGTAAAATATACGGTTTGAAAAGTAGAGAGAGAGAGAGGTGGTTTGGCCGGTTTTGGAGTTGATGGAGAAAAAAACATACTTTCGTAAAAGCGGAGAGAGGACTTTTTCCTTATATATTGTACATGCACTGATGGGCCTCCAAGTGACACGCCCCGGCCCACCTGGAAGCTGACTGCGAAGTGACGCATCCAGCTAATTTATGGCACGTACCTATGGTTCCTGAACTCGCACTGTGAGTTTGCGACGGCCTCCCCCAGCCATTGTCCTGCATGACATGCAGTCATGCCCACATCCATGCCGGGTACCCAGTGGACCAGAAGAATCTCTCCGGACAACCGGTACACGATCCTACTACTCTCACAAACTGTAACAAGGAAAAGAAAAGATGCTGACATGTAGGAGTACTCCTACGGATCCAAGTAGCGAGCCACACTACTAGTACTCGACTCGTAGTACTTGGTTCTCTCTGTATTTATTTGTTACTCCTCTCCGCGCTCTCCGGTAGACAGATGCAATGAGTAATATAGCAGCATTAGTATAGTATTTGAACTGGGAAAAAAATCATCGTTACGATTAGTGTATAGAGAGACATTATGGGCCTGAATTGCACAACTTATTGTATTCGTTACGTCGTGCGGGTGGATGCAACGTCGGTGGCCTTGGACGATGTGGCTTTAGGCAGATTCAGCGTTGGGAGCGCTGGCAAGGTATGTCCTTCCCTGAATTTGTGTGAGTTAGGGTTTCGACCAACTCCTCTCTCTTTCTCTCTTGCTCCCTCATCTTTTCCAATTTCGAGGAATGTTGACCAGACGGTGGAGGACGGTTTAGAGTCCTGGCGGCAGTGAAGGTGGTTAGACCAAGTTGGGGCGAGGGAGCTCCATGACAATAATGGCGGAGCTTCGGTGAAACTCTAAGGCACACACGACGAGAGTAAAGAGTAGAGCGTAGTTGTCGATGAGGAGGAAGGAGAAGAGCGTAGGAAGAAAGCATACAAGGTTGAAGATGACTGTGTGTTAACTTAACACATGCACGTTGTGTGTTAGCCACGTTCACTTAGGCCTTGTTTAGTTCTGAAAAGCTTTTGGATTTTGATACTATAGCACTATCGTTTATATTTGACAATTATTATCCAACTGTAGACTAAGTAGGTTCAAAAGATTTGTCTCATAAATTATTGACAAACTGTGCAATTTTATCTATTTAATGCTCTATGTATTTGCCGCAAGATTCGATGTGACGGAGAATCTTAAAAAGTTTTTAGATTTTAGGTAATCTAAACAAGGCCTTATATGCCGTCTCTGACAAAAACAAACTGAAACCAGCAATTAAACAGTAATCTTTTATGGAGCCTATTCTGTTCGTGCTGATGTCCACCATCTCCCTCTGTGAGTTTTTAACTGCACTTCCTGTCTAAAAAGACTTCCAGAAAAGCTATGTGAAATAGTAGGATCCAAAAAAGATAGGCCGGGGTAGGGGACAGTGGAGAGTGGAGACTGGAGAGGAACACGCTCTGCATCGTTGGTTCCTTCCTTCGTTCGTTCATGGATGGATCCTAGGCACGCTCAGCTGCACAGTTTTACCATGCCCGTTTTCGTATGCATGTGCTGTTCATATAGAATGCTAGTTGTGGTGCCTGCCACTGCCATTGCCATTGCTATTGCCATGCCTCAAAAAGGTGAGCAGAAAAGACACTTATTATGAAACGCGTTTTTATGTTAAAAAATCTGAGAAACAACAACTCAACAACCTACAGAAAACAACTGTACCATTAAGGATGAACCAGAAGTAGCGTCCTTTACCTACTCCCTCCATCCAAAAAAATATTGTTTTTTAAATTTTAGATATTTTATTTGAACATTTATCTTATTTAAATTTTTACCATGCCCGTTTTCGTATGCATGTGCTGTTCATGTAGAATGCTAGTTGTGGTGCCTGCCACTGCCATTGCCACATTGCCATGCCTCAGAAAGGTGAGCAGAAAGGATGCTGATTATGAAACACGTTTTTATGTTAAAAATTCTGAAGCTTGTAGAGGGAAACAACAGCTCAACAACCCACAGAAAACAACTGTACCATTGAGGATGAACCAGAAGTAGCATCCTTTACCTACTCCCTCCATCCAAAAAATATTGTTTTTTAAATTTTAGACATTTTATTTGAACATTCATCTTATTTAAATTTTTACCATGCCCGTTTTCGTATGCATGTGTTGTTCATGTAGAATGCTAGTTGTGGTGCCTGCCACTGCCATTGCCACATCGCCATGCCTTAGAAAGGTGAGCAGAAATATGAAACACTTTTTTATGTTAAAAATTCTGAAGCTTGTAGAGAGAAACAACTCAACAGCCCACAGAAAACAACTGTACCATTGAGGATGAACCATAAGTAGCATCCTTTACCTACTTCCTCCATCCCAAAAAATATTGTTTTTTAAATTTTAGACATTTTATTTGAACATTCATCTTATTTAAATTTTTACCATGCCCGTTTTCGTATGCATGTGCTGTTCATGTAGCTAGTTGTGGTGCCTGCCACTGCCATTGCCACATTGCCATGCCTCAGAAAGGTGAGCAGAAAGGACACTGATTATGAAACACGTTTTTATGTTAAAAATTCTGAAGCTTGTAGAGGGAAACAACAGCTCAACAACCCACAGAAAACAACTGTACCATTGAGGATGAACCAGAAGTAGCATCATTTACCTACTCCCTCCATCCAAAAAAATATTGTTTTTTAAATTTTAGACATTTTATTTGAACATTCATCTTATTTAAATTTTTACCATGTTCGTTTTCGTATGCATGTGCTGTTCATGTAGAATGGTAGGCCTTGTTTAGTTACGAAAAGTGAAAAGTTTTCGGTACTGTAGCACTTTCGTTTGTTTGTGACAAATATTATCCAATCATAGACTAACTAGGATCAAAAGATTCGTCTCGTGATTTACAGCTAAACTGTGTAATTAGTTTTTGTTTTCGTCTATATTTAATATTTCATACATGTGACACAAGATTCGATGTGACGGGAAATTTTGAAAATTTTTTGGTTTTCAGGGTGAACTAAACAAGACCCTAGTTGTGGTGCCTGCCACTGCCATTGTCATGCCTCAGAAAGGTGAGTAGAAAGGACACTGGTTATGACACGCGTTTTTATGTTAAAAATTCTGAGGCCTTGTTTAGTTTGAATTTTTTTTTGATTTTTAGCTACTGTAGTACTTTCGTTTTTATTTGATATAAAAATTGTCTAATTATGGAGTAACTAGGCTCAAAAAATTTATCTCACAAATTACAGGTAAATTGTACAATTAGTTTTTATTTTTGTCTATATTTAATACTTCATTTATGTGACTAAAAATTTGATGTGATAAAGAATCTTAAAAAATTTTAAGAACTAAACAAGGCCTGAAGCTTGTACTAGAGGGAAACAACAGCTCAACAACCCACAGAGGCACAGAAAACAACTGTACCATTGAGGATGAACCAGAAGTAGCATCCTTTACCTACTCCCTCCATCCAAAAAAAAATATTGTTTTTAAAATTTTAGACATTTTATTTGAACATTCATCTTATTTAAATTTTTTATCTAAATTCACCTATTTGTTATAACGTTACTCTTTTTACAGAGAGTATTCTTTTCATCCACCAGTGTCGAGGGTAAAAACGATCGATCGCCATCATGTGGGATGGAGGAAACAAAAAGCTGAACTGAAACCTTTGGGAGAAGAGAAGATGACACACCCATGTGTACAGTATGACGGCGGCCGGCCGTTAGGAACAGAGACCTTGGCATCGCATTGCAGTGCGTGCTCGGTGAACAGAGACCCTGCTCTGCCTGTGCTCGTGGGAAAGCATGGAACTTTTGGCATGGTAACAGCGGCGGCAGCTAGGAATTCGAGGAGAGGACGGCCGGGAGACAAGGGTCACATGGCGTCTGCCTGATGCAGTGCTGCCGCCTCTGCTCACCGTGGCCCCCCCTCTTGCAGCACCACAACATCAGTGATCGGGTACTCTTCTATCTAGGAGTACTGTACGTATTGTACGTATTCTCTACTACTGGAGTATAATACGTACACTCCTACCTGAGCAGTACAGTACAGTATAGAGAGTGGAGTAACCTCACTCCTCACTCCACTCCTCAGGCCTGGTTTAGTTGGCGAAAATTTTTGGATTTCGCTACTGTAGCACTTTCGTTTGTTTGTGATAAATATTGTTCAATCATAGACAAACTAGGATCAAAAGATTCGTCTCGCGATTTACAGGCAAACTGTGTAATTAATTTTTGTTTTCATCTATATTTAATGCTTCATGCATGTGCCGTAAGATTCGATGTGACGGGGAATCTTGAAAAATTTTGGAAACTAAACAAGGCCTCACATGCATGCTGAAGCGTCCCCTGGTCTGGACCTCCCAGCAAAGTACTTGCTGACAAGGATTGAGTGCCTCTCTATTTAAATCCCTGCGGCCTCTTTCGCTGCCCAGTCTTTTGAGCACAAGCTCTAGAGCAACCATTATTCATTCACTTCACTTCACTCACAACAAGCAGAGCGAGCTGGTCACCAAAGGCTTCTTCCATTCCAAAGGCCAAAGGCGATCGATCTCTCTCATGTCACAAGCAAATAAAAAGCTTGCTTGGTGAGCACCATCCATCCATCCATGTGCCTACTAGCTTTGCTTTGCTTTGCTTTCGAACTTTGTTGCAGATAGAGTTGAGTTCAGATGGAGGCCACTCTCTTCTTCCTCCTTCCTGCCTCCCTCCCATCTCCTCTTTTTCTTCCTCCTCTGGACCTTGCTCATGGCTTTTACAACGACAAGGATGTGTTTCTTCTCTGTGTGTCAAAGGACAGTATTTTATTGCAAGCCCCCTCTGTTACACACGCACTGATGAAATGAGAGCTGCCTCTTTCTCAGAGATGTTTCCTGGATGATATTGCTGTTCTTGTTCCTGTTCTGATTTTGAGTGTTTCCAAACCAGATATGAAGCCTCTTGCTGCGCGTTTGCTCTTTGCTGGCTGCAGCATCGTCTGAGGTGGCCAAAACTCAAAGATGAGCAAGGAGGACGTGCTCAAGGTGCAGGTGAGTTTGCTTCTTGCTCACACCACACGCGAACACACCTTCCATGTTCATGTCATTTTTCTTGTGTCTGCTGCGATTTTCATCACACACACAGTGTGTGCATGTCATGTCTCTTGCTTGCTGTTCAGTTCTCTGAATATTCTGTCTGTTTTTTTCTTCTGTTGGTTGGTTCGTTCGTTGGGTTCACAGACGTGCGTGCTCAAAGTGAATATTCACTGCGATGGGTGCGAGAAGAAGGTCAAGAAGATCCTCCACAAGATTGATGGTAACAAAAACACATTTTTTTTTCTAACCCAAATTGCTCAATTTCTTTTGTTCCCTGTCTTGTTCTGTTGTGCTTGAAATGAAAAAAAAAGTGATGCTGGGCTGATCTGCACTGCAGGTGTGTACCAGAGCAGCATAGATGCGGAGCAGGGGAAGGTGACGGTGTCCGGCCTCATGGATCCGGCCACCGTCATCAAGAAGCTCAACAAGGCCGGCAAGCCAGCGCAGCTGTGGGGCGCCAAGCCTGGCGTCGTCAGCCAGCTCCAGAAGCTGCAGCTTGGCGGTGGCGGTGGCGGTGGCAAGGACAAGCAGCCCAAGGGTGGCGACAGCGGCGCCAAAGGCGGAGGCAAGGGTCAGCACCAGCAGCCCAAGGGTGGCAACGGCGGCGGCGGTAAGGGCCAGCAGCCCAAGGGTGGCGGTGGTGGCGGCGGCGGCGGTGGTGCGGGCGGGAAAGACGCCAAGATGATGATGCCGCAGCCGACGCCACAGCAGATGCAGCAGCTGATGCAGATGAAGGGCATGAAGCTGCCTCCTGAGTTCCTCATGAGCATGGGCGCGGGCGGCAAGATGCCGCCGTTCCCGACGGCCGCGGCCGCGCCGGCGGCGCCGGCTGCGGGCAAGGACCCCACCAAGGCCGGCAAGTTCAGCTACCCCGAGGAGGACGAGTTCGGGGACGACGGCAGCGAGTTTGATGACGAGTTTGACGACTTCGACGATGAGGATGATTTCGAGGACGACGGCTTCGACGACGACGACCTGTACGGTGACCCCAAGATGGCGATGAAGCCCGTGGCCATGCCGCCGGCCGCCGCTGGTGGTGACAAGAAGGGTGGAAAGAAGGGCGGTGGCGGTGGCGGTGGCGGTGGTGGGAACGAGATCCCCGTGCAGATGAAGGGGAACGCCCACAACGGCGGCGGCGGCAAGAAGGACTCGGGCGGGAAGCAGAACCAGGGAGGGGGCGGCGGAGGCGGGAAGAACGGTGGCGGATCGCAGCCGCCGCAGAACGGCAAGGGCGGCGGGAACGGGAACCAGCAGGGCAAGAAGGGCGGCGGTGGTGGCGGTGGGCAACCTGCCGGTGCCGGTGTCGGTGCCAGTGCCGGTGCCCCGATGATGGGCGGCATGGCAATGCCACCGCCGCCGCAGCAGCAGCAACCGGGCCCCGGCATGATGATGAGGCCGCCGAACATGATGGGCGGCGCCGGTTTCCCCGGTGGCATGGGGCAGGCCATGGGCCAGATGGGCGGCACGCCTATGGGCCACCACCACCCGCACCACCAGCACATGGGTGGGGGTGGCAATGGCATGCAGATGATGCAGCCTGGCGGTGGCGGTGGCGGTGCCGTGCATGGGATGCCAGCCGGCGGCACCATGCCTGGAGCTGCCGCGTTCTACCAAGGCGGTGGCGGTGGCATGCCGTCCGGGCCGCCGCCGGAGATGATGCAAGCGGCCGGGAACCCCATGGCGATGGCGCAGGCGCAGCAGCAGCAGCAGTACATGGCGATGATGCAGCAGCAGCAGCAGCAGATGAATGGTCACGGCGGCGGCGCCGCCGGCGGGTACCCAGCGATGGGGTACGGGTATGGGTACGGCCGGCCGGCGATGCAGTACCCGCAGCCGCCGCCGTACTACTACCACCCGATGCCGCAGCGGCACCCTCACGACAACATGTTCAGCGACGAGAACCCCAACAGCTGCACCGTGATGTGATCATGTCAAAGGTCGCTGCCATTGCCGTTCTTCCGGAGGAGGGAGAGAGGTGAGGTCAAAAGGTGTTCGATCATGAGTCAGCGTCACAAAGTCCCTGGATTGGATCTCAGTATACATGAGACATGACAAGAGAAATGAGAAGCTAGTAGTAGAATGGCCCCTCCCTTTTTTTTTCTTTTTTCTTTTTTTTTCTTTTTTTTTACCACTAGTATTTCTCTTATCTTTTCTTTTCTAGCTTATTTTTCACTTTCTTTGGACAAAGGGGGAAAAAAAAAGCAACTTCCTTGAAGGCGAAGGTAGGTATAGTAGTAATTATCAATAGTGGGGGTCATAAGACATGATGATGGTGGTGGTTGTTCATGGGTATTATATAGCAGTAGTAGCTCAAGAAGGTGGCTCTCATGGCTCTCCTTCTTGCTCCACAATGTGATATGGTATGGAGGTGGTATGACATGGTTTCTCAATGTGTTAATGTGTTTTTATAGTAGTAGGTCAAGAAGGTGGCTCTCACGTCTCTTCTTGCTCCACAATG